>NC_090653.1:117202903-118402903 GCF_040937935.1 Hyperolius riggenbachi | reverse complement strand
CACAGAGCATAACTGCCGAATATGTAAATGGTCCATTTGTTATCCCTGAAAACTAAACACACCTTCAGAACTTCTGGAATGCAATGAGGCATCAACTTGTTAATATTAAAGAGCCATAATAATCCAACATACATACAGGCTGTTTCTGACTGGTTGATCCTCTTCAGTGCATGGCATGGATAAATGGGGCTCTATCGGGTAGGACTTGAAACATCCAGAGTTACAGACTAACCATCAAAGCTCATGGTGGACCGGAAATCCTACAAGTGTGTAGGGGTTAAAAAGGGACAAAAAGCCCTCTTACTAAAATGCTATGCAAAACAGAAATTTGCCTTCTCAAAACAGAAGAATTTACTTTATCTTCTCATTTATAGAGACCAGTTTGGGGAGTTCATGTATCAAAGAAAGTAATACAGATGTATCAACTATTAATGTCATTCCAGCAAGCTGACACCCCCATGTTGCATTGCCTTTCTGTTTATGTGCATACAAATAAAGTAAATGCCTGGAATAAGGTACAATTCCACGTAAAATATAGTATAGAGCTTGACTATAGAACATGTTTTTTTTTTTGCTTTATGTACAAAGTGGGAGTTTGATGTAAGTTAAAAAAGCTAAGAAATTCTCGCTGTAAATAAATACAAATTGATGATACATTTGTAGTGTTCTCTTTACAAAAATATAATTTATACAAATGTATTTGCGTACGATTGTGGCATGTCTTCCATTTTCTGATTTCATTTTATTTCATCGCTGTGTTCTGAGAAGCAGACAAGCCCACAGTAGTAGATTAATGCATAATAATGGTTTGAATCACATTTCCATCAGTGGTCGCCTCTCAGCAATATTTCTCAAATGAGAATTGGATAGGAAACGAATACACTCATCATTCGTGTTTGTTTCAAGCTATCGTTCACTAGACAATTCATTACATCCCCATTGAGTGAACACACAAAGTAACTAACTCAAAAAGGCAAAAGCTTATATCTCGCTAATACAGAGTCGAAAATACAATCTTTGGTAATTTGCTACACAATATGATTTAACATCCGAGTTAAATGGGCAATAAATTGTATCTTCTATTAAAGGTTTTTAAACCTACTGTGACTTGTCATTTCCAGTTTCTCACTGCCATAAATTCTTACTGTTCGGCTTAGCTATGTAAATCAAGGAGTATATTTTTTCTCCTAAGCCAAGGCATTTGCCTGCTTCATAGTGCATTCATGAATGTGTATGGAAGTAGCAGAGCACAATGTGCAATTACTTGCCTTTCTCAAGTAAGGTAACTAAAATACAGATTCCAACTGTGTTCTTGATTAGAATCAATAAAACTACTTTTTGAGTATCATTTTCTCTTGAAATGAAGCCTTTTTGTTTTTTCTCGAGTTGCCAGACACCTCATCCCCTTTCTTTTACTCCTTGAAAAATGTGCCTATTTCTAGTAGCAATTATAAATCAAACACAAAAATTTAGTCGATTGCTTGACATTGCAAAATATTGAGATAAATGATGTATTTGTCCTCTTATTTAAATTTTGCACCTAATGCACATTACAGGAATATTTTTTCATTATTTTATGAGATGACATTTTATGTGACATTTTGAGAATAGATCGTTTTTCTTGTTAATGGGATGCTCTGTAACTTATTAAAGGAACAGTAAAGTTAAATAATAGTTTGTCGATACAGGAAACATTGCTCTGCTAGACTAACCTTCCATTAAAAAGTTATGATTAAAATAAAAGATGTGTTTTGCTTCAAATATCTGGTTTACTAAGGCGCTCACAGGCTGGAGAGCATCAGGGTAGTTAAGTGATCTACAAATGTGGCATACATTTGGTAAAAAGTGTCTGCTATTTGATATTGAAACTAAACTCAAAGCATATTTACACATGTGTGCATGCACACACACACACACCTCTCACCATTTGCCCTGCTGTGTTGTTGCAATAGCTCGATCACTCTGCTGTCATATTATGACAGCAGAGTTATGACAGCAGAGTCATGTGCCAGGTCAGGAGACAATTTAATTTGCTTCTGACCCTTTACTGTGAGTCAATCACAGTAATCAGGGTTTACAAAAGGGAATAGAAGACTCTGGTCCTTAACCCTTTGGGGACCGGCTGCCTAACCCCCTGAAGGACCAGGCCATTTTACATGCGGGGGGTGCACTTGGGGGGGGGGGCAGGCAGCCAGATCCCCAGTATAGCAAGATGGGCATGGTGGCCCCGGGGTAGCCAGGTGTCCCCAGTATTGCTAGCAGCCTTTACTCACCTTCCAGGCTCCAGCAATGAGCAGCTCTAGCCCCCTCCACTCTGACCGGCATCCTTGCTCGCACTGCCGTTAAGTTCCTGGTCCCGGCTTGATGACGTCATCAAGCCAGGACCTGACACTTAAAGCAGAGAGAGTGGGGATGCTGGCCAGAGCGGAGGTAAGAGAGGATCGTCGGGGGAACATCAGGAAGGCAAGTCCCTGTCCTCTTCTTCCCCTCAGATCACCGCTGCCAATAGTGATGATCACTCCAATCCACCAGCGATCGTAGTGATCACGTGATCAGGAACCAATCGCAATGGCTCCTGATCACTGAGGGGAGATGTCAGCTGTCATATGACAGCTTAATCTCCCCTCTCGGTGTGCATGATTGCATCAGGAGCTGAAATGGCAGGTGGCGTAAATCCAACACCGCATCAGGCTTAGGCAGCGACAAGTATAGCGTAGGATTTACTACACACCGTCCCTAAAAGGTTAAGGGGCATGAACCATTCAGTCCTAAAAGAGTTAAAGTAAATGTTGGTGTTATTTGAAAGCAGATAAATTACAGCACACTTTCATAATCATTTTGTCAACACAGGGACTTGATTAGGAGCATTTGCCAATACTGGTTACATTGTTTACCCAGTCAGCAACAAAAACAAACATTTCTTTCTACTTTATTTAAAGCCCTTCTTCCGCTCGGGTGCCACAGCCATTTCTGAATCAGATGTGCCACCTTTGCTGCTGTGAAGTTGCAGAAGAATTGCTATAGCTGAGCCATGCACGGTGGTAGGGTGAATAAAAAAAAAATAGCAACATTTCTTAAAAATAAATAAAATAAGTATTTACAAAAAGAAAAATAAACAACTGTGGAGCGATCAGACCCCACCAACAGAGAGCTCTGTTGGTGGGGGGAAAAGGGGAATCACTCGTGTGCTGTGTTGTGCGGCCCTGTAGCTTGGCCTTAAAGCTGCAGTGGCCAATTTAGCAATAATGAGCCTGGTCTTTAGGGGAGTTTAACACTGCAGCCCTCAAGTGGTTAAAATGATCATTTCGGTGAGCTAGGGTTGAGCATAGGGAAAGAGGTTGAGGTAAGAGTGATGTAAAAGATAGGAAGGGATGAGGGAGGTTTAAGAGTTATGCATTGCACTGGGTACTTCACCTATGGTGTGAAAAGTGATTATATGGTCCCCTGCTTAATTATTAACCAGTTGAGGACCACAGGCTTACACCCCCCTAGTGACCAGGCTATTTTTCACAATTCAGGCCACTCTAGTTTTAACTGTGTGCTGCACGGCCAAACAACTTAGCACACAAATGAGTCTCTCCTCTTTTCTTGTCACCAACAGAGTTTTCTGTTGGTGACATCTGATTGCTCCTGGGATTTTTTTTTTATTCTTAATTTATTCAATATTTTAAAATAAATTGTGTTATTTTCTTTTATATTTTTATATTCCCCCTCCCTACCCCCTAGATCTAATCAGTGTGATTGCTCTCATAGGCATCAGCAATCCCCGCTAATCTCTGCCCACTACTCGTGACTCCTTTCGACGTAAGGTGGTCCTGGGCCTGCCACCTTCCCAACGCCTATCGGCATTAGGCATCCGGGAAGGGGTTAAGTTTGTCCACTAAAGGTGCCCATCAATTATACAGTCCTAATTGTACAATGGTACCAAAGCTATTTAGCAGAACACTGAACTGAGTGAATATACTTTGTACTTTGGGTAGTCACTCAAATTACACGGAAGTGGTAAGATTATACTAACAAGACTGTATCATTAATAGGTATTATTACAAAGAAATTAACATTTTGTACGTAAATTTGATGGTAGTTTAATTTTAATGTAGAGTACCAGAATACCAAAAAATAAAAAATAAATCCAGAAACAACACATTACATACAAGTAGGGATGGATTAGGAGAACTCATGGAGAATCATGTGATCAATTTAACCAGCTGATAGATTTGTAAGGCTCTGGTTTGCTGGTCATGGTCATAAGTTAGACCAGGATGTCATCACAGCAATTCAGCTGATTATCAAACTGATCACATGCTTCTCCATGCATTCTTCTAATCATTGACATCCCTATGGACAAGGGCATAACAATAGGGGATGCAACCCCTGTACCCGCAGTGGGGGGCGAGGCCCCTCTAGGGCCCGCTCAGGGCCTTTTTGGGGGTCCGGAGGGGTCGCAACATGAGAGGAGAACATTGGACATTGGTGGGGAGGGGGGACCCCCTCCTTCACCTCTGGCTCTCCCCTCTGCGCTCCCCTCCAGCATATATCACTGGCAGCGGGCAGCGGGGAGCAAAACATACCTTCCTGCATTCCACCACCAGAGGTTCCTTTAAGTGTCTGATGCCACTTCCTGTTTAAACAGGAAGTAGCATGAAGCACTTAGAGATCAGAGACCTCTGTGGTGGATGGAGGTATGTGTCCTGCCCGCCGCCTGCTGGCTGCTGCCAGTGATATATGCTGTAAGGGAGTGCAGAGAGGAGAGCCTGAGGTGAGGGAGGGGAGGACTGTCCCCACTGATGTCCAATGTTCTCCCCTCATTTTGCAACCCCTCTGGCTCCCCAAAAACAGCCCTGAGCAGGCCGGGGGGGCGATGCAAATTTTTCTCAGGGGGCCTGGTGATTTCTAGTTATGCCCCTGCCTACGTACAAGTCATAAACTGATTTACATGTCATTAACATTTGATCAAGCAAAATATGATTTCATGCTTTATGGAGGAACCCTTGTTGGCAAGCACAATGGTGTGACATGTCTTTTAGTTGGTCACCAAGTTTGCATACATATCAAAAGACCCACTCCTTACAGAAATCAGCTCACTCCACAGATTTCCATGGGATTGAGGTCTGGATACTGGTTAGGCCACTCCATGACCTTGGCATGTTTTTCCTTTGGCCACTCATGTGTTGCCTTGGAGTGTATTTTAGATTATCGCCATGCTGGAAGGCCCATCTACAACTATACTTGATGTTTTGGCTTAGGTAAGGAGGTTTATATTTAAGAATTTTCAGTACACTATACCATCCTTCTGACCCTCAATGCAGTGACATCTTCATGTTTCATTAGCAGGAACACAGAATATGGTTGCATCCAAAGACACCTACATCATTTTATCTGTGTTGTTACTTCTCCAAAACTCATTCTGCATAGTCAATGTGGCTTGTATTATAGCATAATGAGATTTTTGGAGTTCATAGTAGCCTAATAAAATAGCCATTAGCACATTGAGAAGTACTTTTGGTTTAAGGAGTTAGGGTGGCCACTAATGATCCAATCTTTTTCATCCAATCTTTTCAAATCTATGTAGTAGAAGAGTAAACTGAGTGAATATATTGAATGGATATGATAGGCAGTCCCTTATATTACATAGAAATGGTAAGATTGGATGAAAAAGATTGGACCGTTAGTGGTCATCTTAATAAGTGCTCTAAATCTACCTATAGCCTGTTTTATGTAGGTTTCCACCAAATCCTAGTTTTATCTACAATACTGTAAGTGACTTATAGTAGGATTAAATGCAGGCTAATCCTAGTCATTTTGTTGAATGTGACTCTTTTTTATTTATTAACCCATTCATCATAAATAATAATAATCTTCAGCTTATTTAACTTATAAAATGACTCCTTGAATGGGGCTGAATAACACACACACAAAAAAAACTATTGTGGAGTGGCAGACTAGTAGGGATGGAGAAATATTGTAATAACAAGTTTGTAAACGTTCGTGAACTGATTGTTTGCGGTGAGTGCCATTGACTTTAATAGCAGGTGAAATTCCGAAACCTTCAGGGCATCTCTGCAGTCACAATTTCTTTAAAAAAAGTTGTACAAAGTATACAAAAACCGAGACAGTGGCATGGCGGAAGTGGATCAAGGGCAAAATATTCCGCAAAAATTATGTATTTTACGCAGAGACTTTTTTGCATACATAAATGCCCAAACAAACTTGTAGTTTCTAGATTTATCAAATAAAGGTCCTTAGAATGACCTCTGCGGTTACATGCCTACAAATTGTTATTTGCAGCCAGTGATAAATGAAAATGCTGATATTCTTGTCATATTAATTTTCGCAAAAATAATATAAAGTTCAACATAAAAAATAATTTTGTAATAAGTTTGTGACTTTACGCATAAACTATTTTTGCGCTTTTCACATTTTTTTGTGGTGAAAAAAAAAATGACGTTTTGCGAATTTTCACATTGGAAAGAAAAATAAGTTTACAATGTATTTTTACACATATTTTCTTGAAATCAAAAATAGCATTTTCGATGCAAAAACAATTGCCAGCAACGGGGCTTGCAACCATTTTCGCAGAGACCTGTGTGTTTCAAGGCAAATTTATCTTTTACATTTTGAAACTTTTTGTAACCTAAAAATTCAACATTTTAAATATTCCAATTCAACATGCCACATTGCCAGTAGAGATGGCCTGAACAGTTTGCCAGTGGACAGTTCCCTGCCAATTTCCACTGTTTGCATTCTCTGTGAACATATGGTGTGTTTGACCCTATACATTATCATGGAGCCAAACTTTGACCCCTTTCCCCACAGTCAGCAGACATATGGCAGCCAATTAGCTAGCACCCCCTCCTGGACCCCCCACCCCCTATTAAAATGCAGTTGTGGTGGCCATATTGGATTCATTATCTGCTGGCTGCTGGCTGCTGACTGCTATTGAGAGCAGGGTCAGACTTGCTGCAGATAGGTAGGGAAAGCATTAGCTAGGCCTGTGTTCTTGTTTCTCACGTGCTGTGAAAGCACCCCAAACAACTCTTTTGCGGGCTAGTACATCGGTCTCCTGTTTTTGTTCTGTGTGTGTGACACTCCACAGCCCACTGACACCCAGAGCTGTGTGCACACTACTGCTGTTGCTACATAAAGTTGCGTGCACAGTACCACTCTAGTGCATTATTATTTCACTGTAATCTGATAGTACTATTGCATTTCTCTGTGTGTGACACCTCACAGCCCACATACAGAGCTGTGCACACTACTGCTGTTGGTACATTAAGTTGCACACACAGTGCCACTCCAGTGCATTATTTTTAGGATTGTAATGTGGTTTCTGTAAAAGAAACCTGCGCCAAAGAGGCTGTCAGCAGCTGAATGGATAGCAGTATCCCTTGAGCACGCTACACAAAACCATCAAAATAATATAAATCCGCAGCGTTAATAAAAAGTACTAAAATTATGTAATCAATAAAATCAAATAGTGTGAAGTATTTGTTCTATAAACCCAATTGGGCACCTGCAGGTGCCCAATTAGGTTTATGGAACAAATATTTCATGCTATTTGATTTTATTGATGAAAAAATGTTAGTACTTTTTATTAGCACTGTGGATTTATATTCTTGTAATGTGATTTCTGCCCTTTAGGGATTGAAATCCGGCTTTGCATCAACTCCGTAATTTTGGTGGGACTTTTGGCATGGATCCCCCTCTGACATGCCACAGTCCAGGTGTTAGACCCCTTGAAACACCTTTTCCACCTTTTGTGGCCAGAAACAATCTTTGCAGGTTTTAAAATTTGCCTGCCCGTTGAAGTCTATGGAGGTTCACATGAATTTTTGAATGGAAAATTCTATGCTCACAACATCTCTAATTGCCAGCTGCTTCAAGAGAGAGAGCAAGAGGCATACATTTGAAAAAGTTGCAAGCTAATTTAGGTGCGACATTAAATAAAAATTTAAGCACAACGTTAAATAACAAAATTGATAACCAAAAATGGTAAATAACGATTTAATTGCGGTATTAAATTATTGGTAAATTTACCAATAATACTGAACCTAACTATAACATAACCTCTTCCTACTCTCACACCGAACCCTCCCCTGGTGGTGCCTAACCCTAAAACCACCCTGGTGGTGCCTAACCTTATGACCCCCTGGTAGTGCCTAACCCTAAGACCCCCCTAGTGGTGTCTAACCCTAATACCCCCTTGGTGGTGCCTAACCCGAAGACCCTCCTGGTGGTGCCTAACCTTAACACCCTCTTATCCCTGCTACCAATAATACAATAAATTTCAACTTACTTGCAGCCACCCGCTAAATAGCGTAACGGCTTTCTATATTATGATAAATAACAATTGTGCCCACATATATCGACAAATAACAATTGCGCCCATTTTTGGCCGGCGGCCGCAACTTTTTCAACTACTCCTAGCAAGAGAGATGTGTGAAGAAATAAAGTGTCCCTAGTACTGGTGGTAATGTCTGCTCTATAGTACAGTGGTAAAAAAAAAATGTGTTATCAATAGTTGTCCTTTAAAAGGCAGCATGGTGTTATATGGTTAGTACTCTTGTCTTGCAGTGCTGGATACCCAGTTAAGATCCCAGCAAGGGCTCAATCTGCACATTTGTATGTTCTGCCCATGTCTGAATGGGTTTCTTCTGGGCACTAAGGTTTCCTCCCACATCTGAAAAACATACAGATACGTTAATTGGCTTCCCCCTAAATTGGCCCTAGATTATGATAAATGCACTACATGATACATGCATAGACATTAGATTGTGAGCCCCTCCAAGGGACAGTTAAGTGACAAGGCAATATGCTCTGTGCAGAGCTGCGGAATAATTATTATAATAAATAATACAGTAATTAAAGAAAAAGAGTAAGATTTCAGCCAATAAGCCTTCTTCCGATCATCCTGATTCCTGCTTTAACTGATGGCTAACATGATACAATATTCTACTGCAACTGTACAGCCACAGCATGTTTTCTGCTTAAGCTACTCACAAATTGGCATTTAAACAATAACACATGCCCATGTGAATGCAGCAAGAGTGCTTGGAGACTGGCTTTGTGATTATTATGTAATCTGATTTTAATGAAGTGTAATGTAGTGTTACTGTTAACACGCAATAGGTTGTGGATGGAGACAGGAATCTGTGCATTAGCTGCTCGTAAATAATGATGTTCTTCTGTCTTGTCATATCTCCTCCAGCAGTAAAATCTAATATGCAATATATTGCAATACATTTGCATTATTGATCAGGGACTACTTTTATAATTTTATGTGAAGAAAGATTTAAAACACTGCAGGTGTCTTTGAAATACAAAAAGCTTAGAGAGGCAATTTAGGGAGTGCAGATGCAGATTATATCAAAACTAATACACACTTGTGAATAATCCTAAAAATGTAATCTTTATTAAAGGTAATCTATTAAAACCTGTTTGGGATGGCACGTGCATACTGCCCATACACACACATCATCCTACCTAGAACCCCATAGATCATTTAGTAGCACTCACTGAATCAGTAGTAATCAGTAGCTAGCAAGCTGGTTAGTTAACCAGTTCACCCCCAAGGGTTTTTATCCTAACCGACCAGAGCAATTTTCAGTTGTCAGTGCTCCTCCCTTTTATTCCCTAATAACTTTATTACTACTTATCACAAGAAAATGATCTATACCTAATTTTTTTCACCACCGATTAGGCTTTCTGTGCATAGTACATTTTGCTAAGAATTTTTTTTAATGAAAAAAACTTAATGTATGGCAACAGTATATTATTTTGAAATATAAGTGGTTATTTTTCTGTTCTGTTTTTTTGTTCTGGCCATAATTATAAGCCCCTATGTAATAAATTAAAATTAATTTCCCCCATAAAATATAGATTAAAAAAGCTGAGTCCCTAAGGCAACTATTTATTTATTTTTTTTATGCTGATTTTTTTACAAGTGTTTTTTTTTGGGGGGGGGGGGGGGAGGGTTGGAAGTGTAATTTTATTAATGATGTGTATGTACTTGAAAATGTATGTATTTTGTAGGTGTAATATAATTTTTGGTCACAAGATGGCGCTAGTGAACACTCGTTATAGGAAGTGTTCACTTTTTTTTTCTTCAATTAATTTGTTACATTTCCTGTTTTTGTGAATGGACGTAGCCGCTGTTCGCGGTCACGTCCATTCACTCCAGGCACTGCGATTGAGTAGAGGACCATTCGGGCTTCTTCCCCAATCACCCAGCACGGGATCCCGACGGAAACAGCGGCGGTAGCGGCGCGCACACGGCGGTAGCAGCGGCGGGAACGCGCATCTTATTAAAACGTTAAAACGTCATGTTGTTGTTAAAAGCGGTAAGCATGACGTTTTAATACGTTAGGATGTCAGTAAATGGTTAAGGATAGCATAATAGTGTCCTGTTCATAAGGGCTTAAACTTGTTAAAAAAACTCAGAAGAAAACCAGTTTCCATTCAAATACGGCTGTTTAGCTTTAGTTTGGTGTTAGAATCATCATTCACAACACACAGTGACCAGTTACAACATTACAAAAACTGACACGTAAAGCGAATAAGATTGATTGGCCCATATGCAATTCACTTTTTTCTGCTTCATTTTGTCCAAGTTGATATTTTCACACCTTGTCAATAAAATGCCATTTAAACCCCTAGCAAGCAAGACATTACTCAAAATAATTTTTATAGCACTTTTTTCTACTTCTTTTGGTATGTTTTCAATTGTAAAATGCTGAAAAGTTATTTTAAAAAGAAAATGAAAAAAAAAAAAACATATCACCTAGGAGAAAACTATGTAGAAAAAGTGAATTGCACATAGGCCATTATCTTGATGTATTAGCACCTGCAGAAATGTGGTATATACTAATAAGCAATTAAAAATGGGCAAGCCTGAGGATATGGGCAACTTTGTTAAGGCCATAAATGTGATAGCTAACACAATTGGGTTAGACCATCTCCGAAATGGCAAATTGGATAGGATGGCCCTGGCATGCAGTGGTCATTTAGTACCTACCAAAAGAGGTCCAGAAATTGACAACTGGTGGTGAATAGATGATTGGGTCATGGCTGCCAAAACTCACTAATGCATTTGGGTTGTGAAAGGTTAGCCAATCTCATCTACTCCCATTGAAGAGCTACTGTAGGACAAATTGCTGTAAAAAAAAATGTTGATCATGAGAAAAAGGTGTCAGAAGTCCCACTGCATTGCACCTTGCTGTGTAACCACACATCAATCCGAGTGCCCCTACTGATCCTCCTTACACAGGTGAAATCACCTATAATGAATATATTTGATTTCTATGAGTCAGGTTCAACTCAAAACTGAACAAAACAAAAAGTACCTTTTCCTGCCGCGTACATGAAAAAGTGAAGTGGGGAGATTTGGGAGGCCAATTTCGGCTAGTAGAACCACTGTAAATTTACTGATATTCCATGTTTTGAAAAATAAATTATGATAGTACAATACCGGTAAGTAATAAAAATAGCCCCACCCACGACTAACCTTAAAAGGACCTCCAAGGCCTAATCTTGACTGCCCCCTACGCCTGACCTTAACCCAGCGCCCCCCCCCCGAGCATAACCTTAACCCTATCCCCCACACCTAGGATTAACCCTGCACTTCTCCCCAACAAAAACCCAGCACAAAAAACATAATTATCAGCACCCACTATTTGTAGCTGCAGATTTCACACTATAAATGATACTTTGTATGGAAACACACATTTCTGCTTATAATAGGCACATTTCCTGCTTCCCTCCCTGTCCATCCAGCAAAAAAATATGTTGCCACCTCAAACCTGTGAACAGCAGTTTCTGCCTATTGCCCCATCCAGAATACCCTTAGCCAGTATATTGGCTCCAAAATAAATCTGCTGTCCCAATGCCTAGGAAAGACAGTTTAAAGGGAAAATATGAAATAGCAGCTGTAAGGTGAGGAGTGGACTTCGTTGTAGGGCAGGCAGAAAAAAAGATATAGATGGAGTATTTAACTTTATTATTGCTTTAATTTAATACAATGCAGTAAAAGGATAACTACTGTGACAAATGGTAAAATGCACAACAAATTAGATGTTTTGTTGTCACCTACAGTAGGTTGTATTATTATTATTTACTATTTAGGGCCTGTACACACTGCTGTGCTTGTGCTGCATTTTTAAAATCCCATGCAATTTTTAAATCGCAAAGCCTTCATGAAAATAGAAAAATCGCATTAAACCAGTGTGTACAGGTCTTCATTATTTTCATGATTTTTCAAAAGACCTTGCGATAAAAAAAACACATGCGATTTTAAAGCACAGCACAAGTTCAGCAGTGTGTACAGGGCCTTATATAGTGCTGACATCTTCTGCAGCGCTGTACAGAGTATATTGACTTGTCACAAACTGTCCCTCAGTGGTGCTCACAATCTAGTCCCTACCATAGTCAAATGTCTATGTATGCATTGTCTAGTGTATGTATCATAGTCTAGGGCCAATTTTTAGGGGAAGCCAATTAACGTATCTGTATGGTTTTTTGGGGGATGTTGGAGGAAACTGAAGTGCCCAGAGGAAACCCACACAGACACGGGAAAAAGAAACAAACTCCTTGCAGATATATGCCTGGTTGGGATATGAACTGGGGACCCAGAGCTGCAAGGCGAGAGCACTAACCACTACGCCACTGTGCTGCTGTGCTTAAAGCGACTCCAAGCTCTAAATAAAAACAAAATTGGTACTCACCTGGGGCTTTCTGCAGCCCACCGTAGGTCGGGAGGTCCCACGGCATCTATCTGACTCTTCTCCCACGGCCTGGTCAAAAATGGCTCCCCGGCGGCTCCCGGCAACACTGGGCCCGAGTGTCGGGCTTCTTCTTCCTGAAACATCACGTCTGTCATCACCACGCTGGCCACCTCGCGTCATCACGGCGGCCGGCGTGACAGTACTGCGCATGCGTGATCAAACTGCGCATGCGTGAAAAAACCGCGCATGCTCAGTACTGTCATGCTGGCCGCCGTGATGACATGAGGCGGCCGGCATGGTGACAACAGACGTGACGTTTCAGGAAGAAGGAGCCCGACACTCGGGCCCAGTGTCGCCGGGAGCCGCTTGGGAGCCATTTCTGGCCAGACCCCGGGAGAAGAGCCAGATGGACACCGTGGGACCTCCCGACCTACGGTGGGCAGCAGAAAGCCCCCGGTGAGTACCAATTTCATTTTTATTTAGAGCTCGGAGTCCCTTTAAAATCATACAGTTCTGACAGGTTTTGGACTTGTCCACCTCCTCATGGGGGTTCTCCGGAATAAAGCAGGTAATTTTGGCGTACGGTGATCAGCGCTAAGCGTCAAAGCTGGGTGACGTCATAGCAGCAGTGCTATGATATGCACCCCACACAAGAGTAACTCGGGGATGCAGTGATCGCCAGAACCCAAATTACATCTCCTTCCGGGGAATAATATTTAACACTGCCAGGAAGTTTAGCAGCAGCAGGGAGAGCCATCATTCAACTCGCCCTGAGCCCACCTCAGCGGTGGCCATACAATATGTACAACTCAGGAATACCTGTATTTTCAAAAGCATAACCTAGATTGCAGAGGCATAGTACAACTGTCAGAATAGTATGCATCTTTGTATACTGTAGGTCCTTTCCAAGAGTACTTTTTTAAAGGAATAAAAGGAAACTTTCATGACCCTGTAAGGAGATTGACTATTCCAAAACCTGTCAGATCTTTACCATGTACTGTTTTCTTTATTTATTTTCCACCATAGTAATTAAAGTCATGTCCCCCAGTAACAATGGTATTGTAAGGAATTTACTCCTGCCTGCTGGTGGCAGTATTGGCATGGACTGCCCAGGACTTTTATTGTGCCACCAGCAGGGGGCTCTGTGGACTTTGAGCAGCCCTGAATTTCACAATCCACCAGCAGGTGGCTGTTCTCTTACCATGACTTGCAGTTCCCGTTATGGGCTGTGGGTGGTTCAGGAGCACTTATTCCAAAAGCACACCACCAGCTGCTTCCTGTCACTAATTCCCTTCTGCTCCAGTCAGTTGCCACAACTTTGTGCTCCCAGGCCTCTGTCTTTGGACATCCCAGTTCATGTTCCTTGTCCTGAAACCTGCCTTTGTCTCCCTTTTGCCAAACTCTGTTAACCCTTCTGAGACCTTGCTTTTTGCCTAATCTTTGGTACCATGTTTTATCTGAATACCTGCTACTGACCCTGCTCCCCTGTTAATTCTGATTTTCTCCTGCTCCTTTGGTACTGCATATGATTGTATATATTTGCATGTTGTTGATCTATCATCTGTATATATATATATATATATATATATATATATATATATATATATATATATATATATATATATATATATATTATACATTATTATATTATCTTACAAGATCTAGCTTTTTTATACTAAACAGGCAACCACATTACTCTATTGATTTTTTTTTTTATTTCAAATCATTTGATTTTGGATGAGTATTGATAAAGCATGAATGAAAAAGCCACTGAGTTTTTAAATTCTGGAGTAATCATTGGCACTCATACATAGAGATTATGATTTGCAGTTAGTTTGCCAAGCTTGTCTTAATGCCTTTTTAATCCATATTTAGAATGCCAGAAATATGTCATCTGATTAAACAGGGATCATTCGTTGGAAAATATAATGTTACAACAAAAGGTAGAATAATCACTTAAATTAATTATTTTGTAATGGTTGCCATGAATATGGTCTGCTTCATTTTTAATTCAGATGTTCTGCTGTTGCTTTCAGCAGAAAGTTGTGTTGAGTCATAAGTACTACTACAGATACATCTTGATTTCCTAAATCATACCGTTGAATGTGTAAACTGTAACTCTGATTAATGGATGCAGCAATCATATTTGTGCGTGTGCACAAGTAATATTGTCTGTTTACTTATTATAAGTACCAAAAGTACAGTTTATCTGCTCCGAAAGCTGCTATTGCATTTTATTGCATAGCTGCTGTATTTATGTATTAAAATGTATATAGTGATCACTACTCAGCTGCACACACACTAGAAACAGAGAGAGCTCAGTTTCAGCACTTTTCTATGTTTACTAAATGTATCTGACAGAGGAATGCAAACAAAAGATAATTGTATCACCTCTTTGGATGCAGCCTTACGCTTTAGTCTGAAGCAAGGAGCTTTCGATTGAAGAACAAAGTGATGTGTTTAACTGTTTGAATGCTGTTCTGCTACAGATTGTCTTTTTTTGGTAGTAGATATTATGCTGTAAGTAATTTTTTAGAACAAAGAGGAAATGTCCACTCCTGGCTGCATTTTTGTTTTTAATTTCCAGAACGCCATTAATTTTAATTCCCTTCCAATAAACAATATCACTGGAGCCAACACCTTTGGCCCACACACACGCTGTCCCTACCATTGCTCAACCCTACAGTCCTGGGCAATACTGAGCTTCATTGATACCACAGCAACATAACACAGAAGCCAGGCCACAGAGCTATGTGCAGTGGCTGGCTTCCAAGTTCTTTTGCTTCAAGAACAATGAAGCTACTGTGGCACCTGGCACTACAGAAATCATAGAGAAGCTGATGGGGAGAGTAGTGTGTGGGTCGAGGTGCAGGGCCAGACTGCAAGGTTTGTTGGAGGGCAGCAGTTAGGTGGGGGATTGAATGCACTAGGCTGTGTTTCATTCTCTGTCTGTCCCGCTGTGGTGAAAGTTGTTGCAAATTCAGAACAAAGAACATATTTAATGGTTTATGTAGAAGCTTTCCAGAGGCGCCAATAGAATCAAAGTCACTTAAACGAGCTTAAAACCGATAGGGCAGTGGTGGACCCTCCAGCTGATTGGCACAAGCTGATCAACTCTTCTGTTCTGGCTCAAGCACAGCCATATCTCAGCTGCACAAGCACCTACCTGCACACAGCTGTTTTAAAGGTGCTACATGAATCATGGTCATAAAGACATACAACAGAAGGATTTTGTAGAATGGCTTCATTGTTAGGTATATGACAGATTATATTTATTTAGCATTTTAGATGTGCCAGTGGCACAATATAATATGGGCTAAATGGTAAATGGCTTGAACGATCAGGTTCAGAAAAATACTAGGGAATACTGGTTGATGATTATTATTATTTAGCACTTATATAGCGCTGACAATTTACGCAGCGCTGTACATAGTATATATTGTCTTGTCACTTAACTGTCCCTCAGAGGGGCTCACAATCTAATCCTTAACATAGTCATATATCTATATTGTGTCGCGTATGTATTGTAGTCTAGGGCCAATTTAGGGGGGAAGCCAATTAACTTATCTGTATGTTTTAGGGATGTGGGAGGAAACCCACACAGGCACAGGGAGAACCTACAAACTTCTTGCAGAAGTTGACCTGGCTGGGCTTCGCACCGGGGACGCAGCACTTGAAAGCAAAAGCACTAACCACTACATCACCATGCTGATGATAAGTTAAGCATTTGTTTTCAATGCCAAGCAGCAGCAGTTGAAGCCTGCTAATATACAGTATCATTTGGTTATGGTCTATTTACTAGTACTATTGTTTGTCTTCTGTCCATTTGCTAGTCCTCTGTATCCTCAGCTTCTGTGGCATATGACTCCATGTGGCATATTTGCAAAGGATTATTTTAGTAAATGCTGGGTATGGTCACATATACAAATCTATGTGGCTTAAAAATGGACCAAGCAAATTCTATCAGGGTGAAGTTCCAGTGGTCCATTTTCAACCTGCATAAGTTTGCGTACACAATTTGCATTATCCTGCATGAACTTAGAACTATTTGCATCTCATAGACCCTTCTTAGTAAATACCTCAGAAACATCTGAGATAGTTATTTAAATATTATCATTGTATCTAGTTTTAACTTGAGTCTGCTGCTGACATTTCAGGGACTTTACAGGTCCTTCTCAAAAAATTGGCATATTGTGATAAAGTTCATTATTTTCTGTGATATACTGATAAACATTAGACTTTCATATATTTTAGATTCATTACACACAACTGAAGTAGTTCAAGCCTTTTATTGTTTTAATATTGATGATTTTGGCATACAGCTCATGAAAACCCAAAATTCCTATCTCAAAAAAATTAGCATATCATGAAAAGGTTCTCTAAACAAGCTATTAACCTAATCATCTGAATCAACGAATTAACTCTAAACACCTGCAAATGATCCCTGAGGCTTCTAAATACTCCCAGCCTCGTTCATTACTCAAAACCGCAATCATGGGTAAGACTGCCGACCTGACTGCTGTCCAGAAGGCCAGCAGTGACACCCTCAAGCAAGAGGGTAAGACACAGAAATACATTTCTGAACGAATAGGCTGTTCCCAGAGTGCTGTATCAAGGCACCTCAGTGGGAAGTCTGTGGGAAGGAATAAGTGTGGCAGAAAACGCTGAACAACGAGAAGAGGTGACCGGACCCTGAGGAAGATTGTGGAGAAGGACCGATTCCAGACCTTGGGGGACCTGCGGAAGCAGTGGACTGAGTCTGGAGTAGAAATGTAACAAACACGGAAGAGACAGCTGTGGTGAACAGCGATACCACTGCAGCTGCCTCCATTTCCCTGCCTAGCAATCTATCCGGTCCTCGGGCATCTAGCACGCTAAGGACGGGTTTGTCAGCAGCACATAGGGTTGCATTGTCGCGTGCGCGCGCGCACAGACGAGGCCTTTATGCGGGGAGGAGGCGTGTCAGCTGACCGGCCGGTCGGCTGACGTCAGAGGAGACGCTCACCACTCCTCATTGGTTGATGAGAGGGGGCATGCCGGAGGGGTCTCCTCTGCTTCTTAAGCTTCCCTGAATCACTCGCAACTTGTCTGCTGTTGTGAATACTTCGTGTTAGCGCTCAGACCTTAGTTAGATCCGGTGTGCTTTGATCCGGGAGGAAACCGGGGATTTCACACAGTGATAGGTTTGTTTGATAGCCATAATCATAATTGAATATTGTATTATCTTTGTATGACTCTTGCTCGTTCTGACTATTCTTACTCTCAGTGATTCTGTACTTCTGCCCATCTGATCTTGTTGCTGACTCTGCCTGTTAATACCTTCTTGCCTTTGCCTTCTGACCTTGTACCGTATCTGCCAGTTTGTTGCCAACTCGTTTAGTCTGACCACTCTACTCTCACCAGAGGGCCCTAGTCTCTGGTGAGGGGTTTTGTACTGTTAGTGCCCACCAGCTCCTCTGGTGTGGTATAGCTAAACCTATCTGTACTACTGTTGCACCAAGCACTATACTTTGCTATCACATTAGCTGTTGGTATATTTGTATTATTGGTGATTCTGCAGATGATCATATAATCAGGTATATATCTGCATTATAGGTGATACTGCATATCACCTGATAATCAGAATTCTGTTACTTGCGACACCAATCGTTACAAGAAACATCCAGAGCCACCGTGTACAGGCGTGTGCTACAGGTGCCGCATTCCCCAGGTCAAGACACTTTTGAACCAAAAACAGCGCAGAAGCGCCTGACCTGGGCTACAGAGAAGCAGTACTAGACTGTTGCTCAGTGGTCCAAAGTACTTTTTTTGGATGAAAGCAACTTTTGCATGTCATTCGGAAATCAAGGTGCCAGAGTCTGGAGGAAGACTGGGGAGAGGGAAATGCCAAAATGCCTAAAGTCCAGTGTCAAGTACCCACAGTCAGTGATGTTCTGATGTGCCATGTCAGCTGCTGGTGTTGGTCCACTGTGTTTTATCAAGGGAAGGGTCAATGCAGCTAGCTATCAGGAGATTTTGGAGCACTTCATACTCCCATCTACTGAAAAGCTTTATGGAGATGAAGATTTCATTTTTCAGCACGACCTGGCACCTGCTCACAGTGCCAAAACCACTGGTAAATGGTTTACTGACCATGGTATTACTGTGCTCAATTGGCCTGCCAACTCTCCTGACCTGAACCCCATAGACAAGTGTATTGTGAAGAGAAAGTTGAGAGACGCAAGACCCAACACTCTGGATGAGCTTAAGGCCACTATTGAAGCATCCTGGGCCTCCATAACACCTGAGCAGTGCCACAGGCTGATTGCCTCCATGCCACGCCGCATTGAAGCAGTCATTTCTGTAAAAGGATTCCCGACCAAGTATTGAGTGCATAACTGAACATAATTATTTGAAGGTTGAATCTTTTTGTTTTAAAAACACTTTTTTTTTATTGGTCGGATGAAATATGCTAATTTTTTTAGAAGGACCTGTATACAACATACATAGTCTTAACTACTTGCCGACTGCTCCGTGCCAATTTGCGTGAGCAGTGAGGCAGCCCCAGGACCTCTCCACACTGATTGGCATGAACGGCCTTCTAGGGGGCTAGTCGGAGATCGCGCACATGCATCTCCTGCTTGGAAGCTCCGCTCCGCCTTCAGTCTGCGATGCGTAATTCCGGCGGAATTAGTATTTTTGTAAACCAATCACAAGGAAGCCCCTAGAAGATGTTTAGAGTGAAAACGACAGGTTTTCTTCATGAAAATAGGAATTTCTGCACCAATCAGAGGCTTACAAAAACCACCCAAATGGATTTCTGCATGAAAATTGGAATTATTTCAGCACCAATTACAGTGTTAACAAAAAACAATCAATCCTATGTTAGCAACCAGCTCCCTAGCTATCTCACATATTCCACACCTCCTGCGGCGCCAAACCCCCCGGAATGGAACCACCGCCAGGTCCCATAGCTTACGCGACACCTCCTACAGCGCAAAAACCACAGCCATGGAACCACCGCCAGGTCCCAAAGCTTACGCGACACCTCCTGCGGTGCCAAAAACCACTGCCATGGAACCACCGCCAGGTCCCATAGGTTACGCGACACCTCCTGTGGCGCAAAAAACACCGCCATGGAACCATCTCCAGGTCCCAAAGCTTACGCGACACATCCTGCGGTGCCAAAAATCACTGCCATGGAACCACCACCAGGTCCCATAGCTTACGCGACACCTCCTGCAGCGCCAAAACCACCGCCATGGAACCACCACCAGGTCCCATAGCTTACGCGACACCTCCTGTGGCGCAAAAACCACCGCCATGGAACCATCTCCAGGTCCCAAAGCTTACACGACACCTCCTGCGGTGCAAAAATCACCGCCATAGAACCACCGCCAGGTCCCCAAGCTTACGCGACACCTCATGCACTGCCAAAACCACTGCCATGGGACCACCGCCAGGTCCCAAAGCTTACGCGACACGTCCTGCGGCACCAAAACCACCGCCATGGAACCACCGCCAGGTCCCATAGCTTACGCAACACCTCCTGCGGCACAATAACCACCGCCATAGGACCACCGCTAGATCCCAAAGCTAACGCGACACGTCCTGCGGCGCAAAAACATGCCAGGTCCCATAGCTTATGCAACACCTCCTGCGGCGCAAAAACCACCGCCATGGAACCACCGCCAGGTCCCAAAGCTTACGCGACACCTCCTGCGGCACAAAAACCATCGCCATGGAACCACCGCCAGGTCCCAAAGCTTACGCAACAGCTCCTGCGGCGCCAAAATGACCGCAATGGGACCACCGCTAGGTCCCATGGCGTAAGCGACACCTCCTGCAGTGCCAAAAACGACCACCATGACACCACCGCTAGGTCCCATGGCTTAAGCAACACCTCCTGCAGTGCCAAAATGACCACCATGGAACCACCGCCAGGTCCCATAGCTTACGCGACACCTCCTGTGGCGCCAAAACCCCCGCCATGGAACCACTGCCAGGTCCCATAGCTTACGCGACACCTCCTGCTGTGCCAAAACCACAGCCATGGAACCACCGCCACATCCCAAAGCTTATGCGACACCTCCTGCGGTGCCAAACCCACCACCATGGAACCACCGCCAGGTCCCATAGCTTACGCGACACCTCCTGCGGCGCCAAAACCGCCGCCATGGAACCACCACCCGGTTCCATAGCTTACGCGACACCTCCTGTGGTGCAAAAACCACCGCCATGGAACCACCTCCAGGTCCCAAAGCTTACGCGACACCTCCTGCGGCGCAAAAACCACCGCCATGGAACCCCCGCCAGGTCCCCAAGCTTACGCGACACCTCATGCACCACCAAAACCACCGCCATGGGACCACCGCCAGGTCCCAAAGCTTACGCGACACATCCTGCGGCGCCAAAACCACCGCCATGGAACCACCGCCAGGTCCCATAGCTTACGCGACACCTCCTGCGGCACAAAAACCACCGCCATAGGACCACCGCCAGGTCCCAAAGCTAACGCGACACGTCCTGCAGCGCAAAAACCCGCCAGGTCCCATAGCTTATGCAACACCTCCTGCGGCGCAAAAACCACCGCCATGGAACCACAGCCAGGTCCCAAAGCTTACGCGACACCTTCTGTGGCACGAAAACCATCGACATGGAACCAACGCCAGGTCCCAGCGCTTACGCAACAGCTCCTGCGGCGCCAAAATGACCGCAATGGGACCACCGCTAGGTCCCATGGTGTAAGCGACACCTCCTGCAGTGCCAAAATGACCGCCATGGGACCACCGCTAGGTCCCATGGCGTAAGCGACACCTCCTGCAGTGCCAAAAATGACCACCATGGGACCACCGCTAGGTCCCATCGCTTAAGCGACACCTCCTGCGGCGCCAAAATGACCGCCATGGGACCACCGCAGGTCCCATGGCGTAAGCGACACCTCCTGCAGTGCCTAAACGACCTCCATGGGACCACCGCTAGGTCCCATGGCTTAAGCGACACCTCCTGCAGCGCCAAAATGACCGCCATGGGACCACCGCAGGTCCCATGGCGTAAGCGACACCTCCTGCGGTGCCTAAACGACTGCCATGGGACCAACGCTAGGTCCCATGGCTTAAGCGACACCACCGCAGGTCCCATGGCGTAAGCGACACCTCCTGCGGTGCCTAAACGACCGCCATGGGACCAACGCTACGTCCCATGGCTTAAGCGACACCTCCTGCGGCGCCAAAACCACTGCCATAGGACCACCGCCAGGTCCCAAAGCTAACGCGACACGTCCTGCGGCGCAAAAACCCGCCAGGTCCCATAGCTTATGCAACACCTCCTGCAGCGCAAAAAACACCACCATGGAACCACCGCCAGGTCCCAAAGCTTACGCGACACCTGCGGCACGAAAACCATCGCCATGGAACCACCGCCAGGTCCCAGCGCTTACGCAACAGCTCCTGCGGCGCCAAAATGACCGCAATGGGACCACCGCTAGGTCCCATGGTGTAAGCGACACCTCCTGCGGTGCCAAAATGACCGCCATGGGACCACCGCTAGGTCCCATGGCGTAAGTGACACCTCCTGCAGTGCCAAAAACGACCACCATGGGACCACCGCTAGGTCCCATGGCTTAAGCGACACCTCCTGCGCCGCCAAAATGACCGCCATGGGACCACCGCAGGTCCCATGGCGTAAGCGACACCTCCTGCGGTGCCTAAACGACCGCCATGGGACCACCGCTAGGTCCCATGGCTTAAGCGACACCTCCTGCAGCGCCAAAATGACTGCCATGGGGCCACCGATAGGTCCCATGGCATAAGCGACACCTCCTGCTGCAAAAAAAGAAAATAAATGTAAAAAAAAATTACCGGGGGAACAGCCACTAGGTCCCATGGGCTACTATTTAGCATAAACAAGGTTTCATTTGCGATTACTTTAATGCGGAATTCCGCGGAAATGCAATGGCGACGGAATTTAGCTGGCAATTCCAGTGGAAAAGAATTTGCTCTTTCCGATCATCCCTATTGGCAAGCAACAGAGAACTCAGTATAATATTAAGTGGTGCAGCAATAGGGGATGCCGAGGTTGCAAGTTGCATCTGGCCCTCGGGCCAGAGGGGCTCACTAGGGGCCATACTTGCTTTTTATTAGCTTTTTATTGGTGTTATGCTGATAATGAATACCTCTATTTGTGTAATGAATAATGGTAATCCTTAACAAGCTATTTTCTTACTTTAATTACATCTCTCGGACAGTGCAGCTGTCTTTGGTATGTTTTGGAGCTCCATATGACAATAGAGTACTTGGAGCCATGTAAAACTCACACGGGGCCCCAAGCTCCTTAGTTATGCCACTGATAATATACATTGATTCTGCTTTTCAAAATGCTAACAATTTTATGAAATGTCCCCAATAAAGGAATACTAAGCTGAATAGTGTATGTTAAACTGAGCCTATATCTATGTCCTGGTATGGTTGCAGACACTTACTGCAGAGTCTGTTTCCTTCTGATATGATCCTGCTGCTCATAATTCTGCCCAACCAGAGTACTTTGACAACCTCTATCCCTCAGTCTAACGGCCCGTGTGCAATAAGACATATTCGGCTCTAAGATTCCCCCTCCTCCTAAATTCTCCCTCGATCTCTGCATACGCTTGCACTTTTCATACAACAGTGCATGAGACATGTGTAGCATTTGTATGAGAGGGAGCCAGAGCAGTGCGCTATAAGTCAAAAATTTCTTACTGCGCATGTTCTGCTAAACTAGCTGAGGGTCAGAGGCCATGCTCTGGTCAAGTCTGCTAATGGACTGAAATAAAAACAGCAGGAGCATAATGGAGGGGAACAGTCAGTAACAGTAACCATGCCAGGACATATATATGGGCTCAGTTTGACATATATTAATCACCTTAGTATTCCTTTAATCTGAATATAGCAGTATGTGATATTTATTTGAACATTCTTTTTTTGTTTCCTTTGTTATAAATACTCAGACAACGGTTATTCATATCATCTGTTCCATGTATTCATGCAGCATCGTTCGCATGTTTAACACTTGTTTATGAATTTCATGTTATTAACATTTTAATCATAATTTTTATCTCCTGACATTAAGCGTCTAGGCTATACAAAAACACACAGAATAATTATCACATCTATGGGTTTTATTACACATAGTGCAATTATAATCTTACTCTTTTTGGCATAGATTTATATTCTATTTATCCCATAGGCTTGAAGTTTAATTAAGCAGACATACACTTTGTGATTGGTACTCCCACTGTGAAACCAGACCAATGCCCCTAAAGATGTTTTTAAAATGATAATAGGCATTCTCTGTATGCCTTCTCTTATCTTGTTGCCTCATACAGCTATAAACTCTCCAACCCTTTTATGAGAATGTAATCTATTTCTAAACAATCCCGAAAGAACTACTAAAACTCATGCAACCGTCTGACTAAAAGCAAGTTTAATTCCCCTCAATTATAATATTCCTTTCATGAAAATGAATCAAATTTAGCAGCAATAAGCCAGGTTTTTTAATGGCCCGTATAAGAATAATGTAACGCGACGCATCACAGCTTTCCAAAAACCCAAAGCAAGAAATAAACTGTAGCTATTCTACTGTGAAGCAATGCAGAAAGGAAGAAATTAAATAAACAAAAAAACACGGCCATGATGCCAGCTGCATGCAGTGCAATTCAATTAATCACTTATAGTAAGAAAATAATTAAAGTCTTAATGCACTTATATTTAATGAGGAAGTAAACTGAAGTAGATTTTAGCAATCACACTTTGTGCATAGAGAAGCATTGTTTGGACTTTTTGGATGTCTGCAGTGCAGAGGCTTCTTAGATTATCCTACAGCCCATAGTTTCAGTGCAGTGCCCTTCTATACCTATTTGACAAAGGGTATGTGGCCATGATGAGCCATGCCACAGGAGAGCACATCTCGAGTGGCATGCCCAAGGTCTGCACATCCCCAGTACAACAAACTTCTGTCCTTGGAGGGAAAAAGCCATGCTTCATTCTACTGGGCATGTATAGACTGTACTTACACCTGCCCAGCATGGATTTGCTTCTCCATGGCCAGAAGAAGAAGACTTTACATATCCAAAAACTAATTTTATGTCCTTGAGACATTTTACATTTAGTTTATGTGCTAATGAGTTTGGCAGTAGAGGATTGTCAGGCTTGTCTGGTCAATGACTATAGGTCAGGCTGTATGCCCATATGACTGACCTATAGCCCAGCCCGTAACACCTGCGAAAACTCCTACCTAACACAATACTACAATTCACCCTGCAGGTAGATCTAGCATACAGACTGACAGATAGTAATCCTCTAACAGAACCTGATAACTTTAGCAATGCAATGGGCACAGTATTCACAAGTATATATATCGTCACCTGAGGCCTAGAGGATGAGACATTCCAGACGAATATGTCAGATGACTGCAGAGACAGATGATGCATGGCAAGGCAGTCCGGGTCCAAGCAGAGGGCAATCCAGGCAGCTAGCAAGCTTAGTCCAGGTATCAGGCAGTAGTCGGCAACAGGAATCAATCAGAGGTTAGCGTGGTCAGGATACAAGCAGTAGTCGGCAACAGGAATCAATCAGAGGTTAGCGTAGTCTGAATACAAGGCAATAATCTGCAACAGGAATCAATCAGGAAGAAAGCGCATACTCAGCAACAAGCCACAGCTAATGCTATCATGGGCAGTGACTGGGGGCGCTCTCTGAGTTTAAATACAAGGACTAACCAATCAACATAAAGCAGAATTGAAACTAAACCAATCGCTATTCAGCGTGTCAGCTGATCAGCTGACATGTAGGCACACATGAACGAATGTTTACATCTGCGCAGGGATGCTCGGATGTGCCTCATCCAAGAATTCGGCAATCCGCGTGGTTGCAAAAAAAAATCCGCATTCGGCCCCGCCGCATGCGGATTTTCGTTCGCGTCCACGCAACCACGCGGATTTTCTGCCGTGAATGGCGTAATCACGCGTGGATTCCCGCCCGGAGGCGGATTTTCTTTTAACGTTAATAACAAAGCCCCCATACATGCTACAATCCCCCAAATTGCATGGATTATCGAGGTGATAAGGGGCAACATAACTTCAACATAAAAAATTCCCCCAATTTTTTTTTTTCTACAGAAAATGGATTTTAAAGTGAAATCAACACTTTAAATGGGGCTATTAATTGGTAATAAGTGGTTTTTAAAAGGGATATACGCGTTAAGCAGTCAAAGAGGTGAAGGTGAGTTCCAATGGCACTTGGCGGCGAAGGTACCGCTGGAGGAGGATGAGTGGCTGACGCCAAAAAGGCCCCAGAGAGGTTTTTGTAATTTTTTTTTTTGTTTGTTTTGCAGCAATTAGCAATGACATTGCAGCAGAGTTGTCAGTGGACACGGGCAGTGTGAACGCAGAGTGCAGTGGTGGTAGCGACTGAGTCAGGAGAAGGACTATGCGGGCGGTCAGTTCAGCAGCACAGAAGGACCACGGCAACATACTGGTAGTAGTAGTAGCAGCACAGCATCATAGTGCTGGCCAAAAAATTAAATGCACCCGGTGACCCGGGCAGTGATGACGCAGACAGAGTGCATTGGTGGTACCGTGGTAGCGACTGAGTCAGGAGGAGGAGAAGGACAAAGCGGGCGTTCAGTTCAGCAGCAGCAGCAGCACAGAAGGACCATGGCAACATACTGGTGGTAGTAGTAGTAGCACAGTGTCATAGTGCTGGCCAAAAAATTAAATGCACCCGGTGACCCGGGCAGTGATAACGCAGACAGAGTGCATTGGTGGTACCGTGGTAGCGACTGAGTCAGGAGGAGGAGGAGGACAAAGCGGGCGTTCAGTTCAGCAGCAGCAGCAGCACAGAAGGACCATGGCAACATACTGGTGGTAGTAGTAGCAGCACAGCATCATAGTGCTGGCCAAAAAATTAAATGCACTCGGTGACCCGGGCAGTGTGAACGCAGAGTGCAGCAGCGGGAAGCGACTGAGTCAGGAGGAGGAGGACAATGTGGGCGGTCAGTTCAGCAGCAGCAGCACAGAAGGACCATGGCAACATACTGGTGGTAGTAGTAGCAGCACAGCATCATAGTGCTGGCCAAAAAATTAAATGCACCCGGTGACCCGGGCAGTGATAACGCAGACAGAGTGCATTGGTGGTACCGTGGTAGCGACTGAGTCAGGAGCAGGAGGAGGACAAAGCGGGCGTTCAGTTCAGCAGCAGCAGCACAGAAGGAACATGGCAACATACTGGTGGTAGTAGTAGCAGCACAGCGTCATAGTGCTGGCCAAAAAATTAAATGCACCCGGTGACCCAGGCAGTGATAACGCAGACAGAGTACATTGGTGGAGTCAGGAGGAGGAGGACAATGCGGGCGGTCAGTTCAGCAGCACAGAAGGAGGACCATGACAACTTACTGGTAGTAGTACCATAACACCAAAAAATTAACCAAGGTAGGCACTAGGCAGGTAGTAACTGTCTTTATAAAGGCAGGCATAGTTAACAACAGCACATGCAGCAGCCACTTCATGTCCCCCTGTGTCCGACAATAGGGGCCAGGAACTCACCTTCCACCCAAGCCTGGTTGATTTTTAGGAAGGTGAGTTTGTCCACAGAGGCGTGGGAGAGCCGAGAGCGCTTCTCTGTGACCACGCCACCGGCCGCACTAAAGCATCTCTCTGAGAGGACACTGGAAGGAGGGCAGGATAGGAGTTCCAGGGCGTACTGGGAAAGCTCGCTCCAGATGTCCAGTCTCTTGACCCAGTACTCCAAGGGGTCCACGGGGCTGTCGGTGTCATTGAGCCCGCTGGATGACCCCATATAGTCAGACACCATGGTGGTCAGTCGTTGCTTGTGCTGGTTGGTGGTGGATGCTGTGGCGGGCACCTCTGTTCTGGGCTGCTGCACTGCATACAGGCTCTTGCTTAGGCTCTTCAGGTCTCCGGGGCACCAGTTGCTGCTGCTGCTGCTGGTTGTTGTTGTGCTGCTAGTGGCAATGGCAGGCACCTCTTGCTGGCTTGGCAGAGCAGTTACAGTGGGGGTGGAAGGCTGGGGGAATGCTTCCAGTAGTCTGCGCACAAGGGCCTCCTTCAACTCCCTTGTGCGTTGCTCGGTGGTGGATGGCGTCATTAAGTCTCCCAGCTTCCCCTTCAGACGGGGATCAAGCATCAAGGTAATCCAGATGTCCTCCCTTGAACGCATCTGGATCACCCGGGGGTCCCTGAGAAGGCAGCGCAACATGTGCACAGCCATGGGAAACAAGTGGGCCCTGCCAGCAAGATCTTCCTCGTCCTCGCCATTGTCCCATAACGCATGCCTCTCCTCTTCCTGTGCCATGTCGTTGTCCTCCTCAAACCGCCATCCACGTACAACGCCTGCTGCACTCTGCTCCTCCTCCTCCTCCTCATTCAGGTTAGGGACCTCCAACTCTTCCACTACCTGCTGTGAGCCCTCCTCTGAGCTGGACTGTGCTGCCATCTGCTCCTGTTCTTCCAACTGCCTCAGGGCTTCATCCCCACGCTCAATTAAATTGTCCATTGCCTGCTCCAGTAGACAAACCAAGGGCACCCACTGGCACACAGAGGCCCGCTCCTCACTGACCATCTTGGTTGCCTCCAGGAAGGGACTCAGCACCAGGCATACTTGCTGCATCAGTGTCCACTGAGTGGCAGTAATCATGGGAACTTGCTGGTTGCTGGGGACACTTGGGTCTAGCATGTAGGCCCTAAGAGCCAGCCTGTGCTGACACAGCCGCTCCAACATGGCCAGAGTCGAATTCCAGCGAACTGGCATGTCGATGATCATCCGGTGTTGTGGCCTTCCATACTGCTGCTGTAAGGTGGACAAGAGTGCAGAGGCAGTGGCTGACAGGCGGAAAAAGCGTACCACCGCCCGGGCATCCTGCAGCAGCTCGCTCATCCCCTGGTAGGTGCGCAAGAAGCGCTGCACCACAAGATTGAGCACGTGGGCCAAGCAGGGGATGTGCTGGAGGTTTCCCTGCTGCACTGCTGCCACTAGGTTGGCCCCGTTATCAGCTGCCACATACCCCACTTCCAGGCCTCTGGGGCTCAGCCACCTCCGCTCCTGCTTCCTGAGGGCGGCCAGGACGTTGGTGGCCATAAGCCTCTCCTTCCCCAGGGTCACCAATTTTAAAAGGGCTTGGCAGTGCCGAGGCTTGGCGCTGCTGCTGCCAAGGCGGGCTTGCTTTCCGGGTGCAGAGGGAGTGTCGTGACAGGACCCTTCTGCATCCCCCCTGATCCCGCGTGGTGGCACCACTAGCTGGGCTGATGCGCTCTTGTCCTCCCTCCCTTCCATCAGTGTCACCCAGTGGGCCGTAAAGGACAGGTAGCGACCTGTCCCAAATCTGCTACTCCACGAGTCCATGGTCACGTGGACCCGCTTGCCCACAGAGTAGTCCAGGGAACGGGCCACGTTTTCCACCGCAAACTTGTGGAGTGCTGGGATCGCGCTCCTGCTGAAATAGTGGCGACTGGGGACTTGCCATTCGGGGATGCCAAATTGGAGCAACGTCCGCATGGCGCTCCCCTCCTGCACCAGGGAGTAGGGAAGCAGCTGTGATGCCATGGCCCGGGCCAGCAAGCCATTTAGTTTGCGGATCCGCCTGTGGCTTGGAGGCAGAGGCTTGGTCAGACCCTGAAAGGTGTCGCTCAGCAGGGTCTGATGACGCTGGGATGCAGGGGAGACAGAGGAGAGAGACGAACACTGGCTGCCAGCCTCAATGTCTGTGTCCTGAGTAGCCGAGGTGGAAGAGCGCTTGCGTGCTACTACTGCTGCTGCTGTGGGGGATTCACGACCCTCAGGGAGGGATGATGCTGCTGCGCTGGTGGGCCTTCTGCTCTCAGGAACCCCTGCCAGCAGTGCCTGCTTCCTCTTAAAGTCTGCATACTCGCGGCAGTGGCGGCTTCTCAGGTGGCCCTGGAGGGATGAGGTACCAATCTTGCTCAGACTTTTCCCACTGCTCAATCTTTTGCTGCATAACCTGCACACCGCATACCTTTTGTCATCAGTACATTCCTCAAAGCAATCCCACACTGGTGACTTTAATTTACTGCGGCCCCCACTAGCAGAGGGTGCAGCGGAACAATGTGTGGTAGTAGTTACCGGGGGTTGCATGGTGGTGGTGCCGGCTGAAGCAGTGTCCTGTCTACTTCTTCCACGCCCACTGCTGCCGATGCCCCTGCCTGACGTATGGCGATATCCTTGCCTAGGCCGAGGTGACTCGTCATCCTGCTCTGCCTCTGACCATTCTTCCACGGACTCAGCAGGCTGCACATAGTTAGGGTCCACAACGTCGTCATCATCAGCAGCATCATCATAATCCAGCTCTTCCTCTGACTCCCCCGCCTCCTCTTCTGTCCCTACATCCCCAGACACAGACCCCTCTTCTTCATCACCAGAACTCAACAACGCTTGTGATTGTGGCCCGATCTCAATCTCTGCCACATCAGTCCCCAGTAAGTCCTGAGCTTCTTGCATCAGCAGGTTCCCAGAAGCCGGACTGAGGGACAGAACGCTGTCATCCTGGGAGGGCTGCTGACCAGTGGGTGCTGGGGTGGATGTCACAACAAGCGTGGGACGTTGGCTGCTGCTGCTTGGAGTGGTGCTCACAGTAGAGGTCTGGGAGGAAGTCATGATGTCCATGAGTACGTCAGGTTCCATTTGCTCAACCACCACACGGGGACCAGAAACTTTAAAATATTTGGACAATGGTGTCCGCTGACTCGGCCCAGGCTTTGCTGCCCCCCTTTCTGCTGCATCACGACCACGTACAGCTAGGCGTCCTCTCCCTGGACGTGGAGCAGTCCCAGAAGTGGCTGAGGCAATTGAACTCCCTTTCCTCTCACCCCGCGAAACCCTGCCAGACATGTTACTAGTAATGAATCACTGGATGCAGTGGGCACAGTACAAGGTCACTGAAGGATGCACCAGGCACAGTACAACGGCACTGAAGGATGCAGTGGGCACAGTACAAGGTCACTGAAGGATGCAGTGGGCACAGCAGTGGGCACTGGATATACAACTAGGTCACTGAAGGATGCAGTGGGCACAGTACAAGGTCACTGAAGGATGCAGTGGGCACAGCAGTGGGCACTGGATATACAACTAGGTCACTGAAGGATGCAGTGGGCACAGTACAAGGTCACTGAAGGATGCAGTGGGCACAGTACAAGGTCACTGAAGGATGCAGTGGGCACAGTACAAGGTCACTGAAGGATGCAGTGGTCACAGTACAAGGTCACTGAAGGATGCAGTGGGCACAGCAGTGGGCACTGAATATACAACTAGGTCACTGAAGGATGCAGTGGGCACAGTACAAGGTCACTGAAGGATGCAGTGGGCACAGCAGTGGGCACTGGATATACAACTAGGTCACTGAAGGATGCAGTGGGCACAGTACAAGGTCACTGAAGGATGCAGTGGGCACAGCAGTGGGCACTGGATATACAACTAGGTCACTGAAGGATGCAGTGGGCACAGTACAAGGTCACTGAAGGATGCAGTGGGCACAGTACAAGGTCACTGACGGATGCAGTGGGCACAGCAGTGGGCACTGGATATACAACTAGGTCACTGAAGGATGCAGTGGGCACAGTACAAGGTCACTGAAGGATGCAGTGGGCACAGCAGTGGGCACTGGATATACAACTAGGTCACTGAAGGATGCAGTGGGCACAGCACAAGGTCACTGAAGGATGCAGTGGGCACAGCAGTGGGCACTGTATATACACCTAGGTCACTGAAGGATGCAGTGGGCACAGTACAAGGTCACTGAAGGATGCAGTGGGCACAGCAGTGGGCACTGGATATACAACTAGGTCACTGAAGGATGCAGTGGGCACAGTACAAGGTCACTGAAGGATGCAGTGGGCACAGTACAAGGTCACTGAAGGATGCAGTGGGCACAGCAGTGGGCACTGGATGTACAACTAGGTCACTGAAGGATGCAGTGGGCACAGTACAAGGTCACTGAAGGATGCAGTGGGCACAGCAGTGGGCACTGGATGTACAACTAGGTCACTGAAGGATGCAGTGGGCACAGCACAAGGTCACTGAAGGATGCAGTGGGCACAGCAGTGGGCACTGGATATACAACTAGGTCACTGAAGGATGCAGTGGGCACAGTACAAGGTCACTGAAGGATGCAGTGGGCACAGCAGTGGGCACTGGATATACAACTAGGTCACTGAAGGATGCAGTGGGCACACAAGGATGTCACACTGTGTAATGAGATGCTCATATGCCAGCGAGCGAGCAGTGGGCACTGGGCACGGCACAAGGTCACTGACAGAATGAATGAACAGCGCTGGCAGAAAGTGGCGGCGCCGGCGGTGTGACTGGCTGCCTGCAAATAGTACAAGTGTATAACTGTCACTGGAATATGCAAGTGAACACTGCAGTTGCACTAACCTGCCTGCCTGCACTACACACAGATAATCCCCACTCCCACTACACTGACTACACTGCAGCACTGAACCTGCCTGCACTACACACAGTTAAATAATCACTAGACTCCCACACTCCCACTACACTACACTGACTACAACTAACTACAGCAATCACTCACTGACTAGCTAACTGTGTACAGTATAAGAGCAGTGTTAGCAAAAAAAAACGCTTTGTTTTTAACACAATAAATGCACTTGCTCAAACAACAATGGCCTGGAGATAATCCTCTCAGCACCACAGTCTAGCAAGGACAGAGCTTTTCCCAGGGGCGTAGCAATAGGGGTTGCAGAGGTAGCGACCGCATCGGGGCCCTTGGGCCAGAGGGGCCCCGAAGGGCCCTCCCCCAACTACAGTATTAGCTCTCTATTGGTCCTGTGCCTATAATAATAACTTCTATAGATACTTTGAATACTGGTAATCCTTAAGAAACTGTTTCCCATGCTTTTCTTGCACCTCTGACACTGTAGTTGCCATTGGCAGGTTTTGGTGCGCCGTATCAATTGTTATGTATAGAGTGCTTGGGGGGCCCCGTTGTCAAACTTGCACAGGGGCCCACAGCTCCTTAGCTACGCCACTGGCTTTTCCATCATGGCCGCCGCTTTATATTCAGGAGGGGAGGGCATAGCTCCCTTCCTGTGATTGGTTGCTAGGGCCTAGCTGGGGCACTCTGATTGGCCTGCAATGTGTCACTTCCGCATAGTTTGATGCATTTCCGCAAACCACGACTTCAGCGCCGGGTTTCACGAGCGTGAATGCGGATTTCTGTCCGCATTCACGCGTAGCCGAAGCAGATTTTCGTGGTTGAAAATCTATTCACGGCTTAGCGTGTCCGAGGCGGAATGCGTCAAAATGGTCATGAATCCACGCATAAGCGTGATCACGACCTGGCGGTGAGCACCACTGGATCTGCGGACCGCGTACTGGGAATGCGTCCTCCGCTTATACAATGAAGTCTGAGAGGCACCCTTCGCTCAAGTGATGTCAGCGGCTCGCCGAGACCCGGAAATGCGAGCTGCAGCTCGGGTCTCTGCGTTCTGTCGCCACCTAAACACTGAGGATCTTACAAGGATGATATATTAAATATGATATACTTTTTATATGTAAAGCCTGCAAAACACCTCTCCTAATATTTTCTCTCACTCTTATTCTCTTACTCCCACTACACTTAACACCACCCTCCTACTACTGCTGTGCCTAATTACACTGTCGCTGAACCTAACACAAGCATCAATGCCAATACACCTAACACTAACCTCATTACTGATACATCTGACACTAACCTCACTGCTGCTACACCTAACACTAACCTTCCTTCCACTAAACCAAAGGCATTGTTTCCATCTGTGCCCTTCTGTCCACTTTTGTTCACTTTTCAGCAACATGTATCAATCTGTAACATTGATGTGCTGATAAAAAGCAGACAGAAGTGGACAGAAGCGCACTAAGTGAAAACGAGCCCTAACACTAACTATGCTTCCACCACACCTAACACTATCCTTACTCCAAGTATGCTTATTAATTGACCCTAGCAATTATTCCCACATTTGCCAATCATCATAGCCATAACAACACCACTTGCAGAGTCATGCTGAATAACACCACCATGATCACATTTAACATTGTAGGCCATAGTACTGCCATGCTATGATGTATATGTCTGTACCAAAAGTAACAGCTTTGCTTGAGACAGTAAAATTTTACATAGCTCTGATAAATACACATCTTGAAATTTTGATCTTGTTTTCTGTTTCCTGCACTTAGATGTGTGTTTCCTAGAAACAAAGAGATTTGCAACCTGTAAATACTCTTCAGTGAATGTTAAGTTACAGTCATGCCATTCCAACTGCAGAAAAACTGTAATTTAGATCCGTTAAAAGCAAGGAAGATAAAAAAATCAACACAGTTTAGTTCTAAGTAGGATTGGAACTCAACATTCATGTTTTTCTCATTATGTCATGTGTCAATTCAAGTAAACTTTAAGCCTAAATGTAATACTGAAATTTTGTAGGTAAAACATGAAAAATAAGACACAAAACATTTATATCATGCTTTTCTCTGGTCGGACTCAAAGGGCCAGAGCTGCAGCCACTAGGACACACTCTGTAGGCAGTAGCAGTGTTAGGGAGTCCTGCCCAAGGTCTCCTACTAAATGGGTGTCGGCTCCCTGAGCAGGAAGAGCCAAGATTCGAAACCCTGGCCCATATGCAATTAAGTGTTTCTCTTGAGTTTTCTCCTAGGAGACGATTTTTCATCCTCTCTATAAAAATTTTTTTCGGCACTTTGCACTTGAAAAAGCACCAAAAAGAAGGCACAGAAGTACTATCAAAATTGTTTTGAGTATTTTCTTGCATGCTGGTGGTTTAAAACGCTTTTAGTTGACAACATATGAAAATAGCACCTAGAGGAAAAGTAAGGAGAAAAAGTTAATTGCATATGGGCCCCTGTGTCAGAGGCAGTGCCCTTAACCAGTAAACTATCTAGCCACATTTTTACTTGTGTATGTTTGGCAGTGTATCCTGAATAATGTGAATACTATTCACATGTTTAAAATTTGCATCTAAAAAACACAAATGTACTCAAAGAATAGCATAAAAATAACCATTAAAAAGTAAACATTTAAATATAAAAGCCTTAAAATTGGTTCTCATAACTAAGGTATAAAATATCCGAAGTCATGAATTAGTTAACATCATTTGCAAAATACACAATAAATGCATTGCTGTCAACCTCTTCCTGATATTTATGTGTTATTATGTTTGTCACTGGAGCATTTTAATGCGTAATATAATGCAAGAAAATATGTTTTCTATTTAATTTTATATTTTCTTAATGACCACTGTTGGAGCTCCAGCTGAGATTTTAATAGATAATGCTAAATACAATTACTTCTTTTTATTGCAAAACATTGGAAGGATGTCAGATATGGCATCAATAAAGAGCGAAATTGGTTTTACAGTCCTCATTAAGCACCCAGTCAATACTATAATGAAAATGTGATTAGAGTCCCACAATCAGTAGAGCTATGCAGTTGTCCATCCTTGTTTTCTTAACATTGGTACAAATTGCTTATGGCAGTTGCAAGGTGACAACCGCTTTGCAGAGATATGACAGAACTTGCAAAAATAATTAGTCACATTTAACTTAGTCAAAGCACTGTGAAGTAAATCTCTCTGACCTGCAATAAAAAAATATGGTAAACAAATTACAAACATTTTTGAAATATGATCATTGCAAAATAAATGATATATTTTCTACTTATATTCACTAGCCATACTATATATCTGAAAGGGCAAATATAATATACTTAAATTGATGGGGTGATTTTCTAAAGTGGATTTGCAGCTAAGAGAATTGCAGTGGCGAGGTTTTCACTTTGAATATTGATTCAGTTGCAAGGGAAATTCTAAAAAATATATTTGTTAGAACTGTACATACCATCACTTCACGGTTGCTATCCATCCAGTCAGATCAATCTCATCCAAATTGCATTCTAATGAAGCCTATTAAAATAAGAATATAATTTATTTTAATGTTAATGATTTTCTCTGGGTTGGTTGTAAAGTAGCAAGGTGAATAATTTAATAAACGTTTTAATTACTAAGCACAGCAATCCAGAAAAAAAACAAAAAATTGTTAAAGTTTTTGATAAAGTGTATTATCTTTTCTTTTTTAATGTATGACTTAAGGTGGCTATATACTGGTTGATATGGTCAGCATCCAGGTAGACTAGACCCCTCTTCGTTTATTATCTGATCAGAGAGAATATCTATCTGTGCTATTGCTTCTGCACACTGTACACATATTTTCCATCTTTGAATGGAAAATATTCCTCCGACACAGTCCCCCCCCCCCCCCCCCCCCCTACCGGTTCTCACCTCTCTGCCCCATGGTCCTCATCTCTGCTTCTCCCCGGGTGGCTGCTTCATTTTCTTCACTTTTTTTGTCCCTGGGTGCATATGAGATGTAAAGCGGAGGACAGACACTAGGGGCACTGTGGCCACTAGGGGTTCATAGTGCCTATCCCCTGCATTGCGCCACAAAGGTGGCTAGGGACACAGTGATGGAAGTGAAGAAAACATCAGGGAGAAGTAGTGACCTGGCCATGTGGTGGACAGGTGAGAGACAAATACCTTAATTGGTCACCAAATGAAATGCTACTAGCGACCCACTCCCGATTGGTTGATTGATCAGGCTAAATGCTGCACTGATTTCTCACTAATGCGATCAGAGTAATTAAATTGGCCATATATTGATGGGAGAAATAGATGAGTGTATGACCTGGTTTAGAGTCCAGAGATCCCCTAGCGGTGTTTTATGGTGTCCCATGACATAGGTGCTGAGAGGAGCAGAAATCCGTTTGGGTGGTTTTTGTAAGCCTCTGATTGGTGCAGAAATTCCTATTTTCATGAAGAAATCCTATTGTTTTTACTTTAAACTTCTTCTAAGGGCTTCCTTGTGATTAGCTAACAAAATTCTGCATTCCGCTGGAATTACGCAACGTTCCGCTATAGCGCTATGGCAATTCCGTTCCGATGCGACGGAACGGAATCACCAAATTCCAGCCGTAATCGCGGAAAACCAAATTCCGCGGAACGCGGTGAGCATCCCTAGTGGGAAACAATATTTACATTTTTTTTTACATTTTTATTTTGGGGAATGTTCTGAGTGTGGGAAATCTGAAAAAAAAATGACGTGGGGTTCCCCCTCCTGAGCCTCTGTAACCGCTTGTCCCCCATGCAGGCTGGGATAGCCAGAATGCAGAGCCCCGGCCGGCTGGGGATTTGCACCCTGAGCTATACCAGCTTGCATGGTCCATGGTATGGGGGGCTCCGAGGGAGAGGGGCGGCCAAGCCTTCCCTTCTACCCCCAAGCCCTTGTCCAATCCATGGACAAGGGGCTCTTCTTCACCTCTGGTGCCCCAGGAGGAGGTGGGGGGACGACTCCCGGGGGGGTTCATGGTGGAATCTGGGAGTCCCCTTTAAGAAGGGGACCCCAGATGCCCACCCACCCCCCCCCCTCCCAGGAAAAATGAGTATAGGGGTGAAGAGTACCCCTTACCCATTTCTACAAAGGGTTAAATGTTGTCCAAAAAGTGAGGATGGAGGAGCACCCATGTAGAGGAAAAGTAATTGTGTGCCCAAGCCTAAGATCCCAGTACCATAGGGACCTTTAATCCAATCCACGGCAAGAGGCTGGCACCACACAAATCAAAGTTCAGCTCTTTATTGATTAGTCATTAAAATGACAAAAAGGTCAAAGGATGATAAAAATGGCAATAGCACCGACAGCCCGCTGTTTCGAGCCTCCTAGCTCTTTCTCAAGCCACTCAGCCAACTGGCTGAGTGGCTTGAGAAAGAGCTAGGAGGCTCGAAACAGCGGGCTGTCGCTGCTATTGCCATTTTTATCATCCTTTGACCTTTTTGTCATTTTATTGACTAATCAATAAAGAGCTGAACTTTGATTTGTGTGGTGCCAGCCTCTTGCCGTGGATTGCACAAAGGGTTAAATGAAATAAAAACACAACCATGAGAAAAGTATTTTATTATTCTAAATTAACCATAAATACTTACCTGTACCTTTAAAAAAAATGTTCCCACACCCATATCCTCGGAAATGATCCAACGTATACAGTATCCTCCAATCTTGCGATTTTCAATTACAGTACGTTGATTGAAGATCTCCCACGGCAATTACCTATACTATACCTTAGAATCCATCCTGTCCTCCCCGCCTCCTCACCTGTCACCCTCACCTAGCCTGGCACCTGGTGCACCCATGGGTGCACCGGGTGCCAGCCTAGGTGAGGAGTGACAGGTACAGGCAGGTGGGGAGAGACAGTGGGAGCAGGCGCTATACGTCCGCATTCTAAGGTGTAGTAACTGGCTCATCAATGAGTCTGTTCTTTTTGTATTGAATTTAATGAATCGGCTCTGATGGCATTGGCCTTTGCATCACTTGAGTGATTTATGCTTCAATAAGGAATTGTATAATAGGAGGGTGAATGTGAAGGGTTGACATTATAAGCTAAAATTATGCAGTTTTGTATTAGGGCAAAGTGCAAAGATTTGCAAGCTATTTAATGTAGGCGCTCACTTATGGCCAGTTGGCCACAAGAGGACACACTGTTAACACTTTGATCCTAAAGACTCAGATGGTTAAAATGCATTGATCATACTTTTATCCCTCCTGGGCCACCGTTTCTACCTGTATCAGGAAGTGGAGAAGGTTAGCTTTACATCTGGGAGGGTTGAGGCCATTGTGCTTCTACATACAGCACTAAAGATATTGCCATCTCCTTTACCCTTTTAATATACCATGGAAGCAGGCAATTATTTACTTTTATTGAGCACTCAGGATGTGGAAAGATGAACCCATTGATGAACAATACTAATGAATATATTATGTTCTAGTATCCTAGTTAATATAATGGACTGTTTAAGTGAGTGCATGTATTGCTTGATGAGCTAGTGACATCTGGAAGACTGCCAAACCATCAATGTTTGTGGTGCAACATAAACCACATTGACAGGTAAATGCCAGTGAATGCATGCCAATTATGCAGATTTTTTTGAACAGTTCAAATCACATTTGGAACTGGCATTACTGCCATACTACCATTGTATGTTGCACAGCGAGTTTCCAAGCATATTATTTGCATGCATCTCTGATGGGATTAGTGATGAAGTTTAACTAATCTTTTCCAGCACCACAATTTTGTATCATGCAGACTTTGATGAACAGTTTGAATTATGTTTGAAACTGTGAGGATTACTGCCATATTGCTATTGTATGCGGCACAACAAGTTTTCAAGCATAGAGTTTACATGCATTTAATCTGGTAACAGCTATGCATATTGAACTGATGAACTTTCTTGGAAGCTATCTTGGATTATTGATATCATATGGGCAGTGGTCTGATGGAATTTATCAATGATTTAGTGCACTTTGCTTAACAGTGGAAGACAATCTCTATTCTCTAGCAGCATTATACTACATGTAAGTTTACAATATGTGTGTGTGTGTGTCTGTGTGTGTCTGTGTGTGTCTCTGTGTCTGTGTGTGTGTCTTTCCTATTCCTGCATACCACATAATGGAAAACTCATGCAATTCTGCTAAGTGTGACCCTGGCCTTAGGGTCAATATATGTGTTTATGATGAAAGTACAAATATTTAATATTAATATTTTGGAAGTGTAATGATCTGTGTAACACAGGGAGGGTCTGATTATTGGTGATCTGCAGTATCACCAAGAATACAGATATATACCTGATTATTGACAATCTGCAGTATCACCAATAATCAGATATATTACTAACCTCTGGACACCTGAGAGATATGAGTGTTTGGTGCAACAGTAATACTTTTGGAGAGCACCCTATAGAGGGTGCTAAGGCAGTACGAGATACTGCTCAGAGACAGGTTCCTTCCAAAGGCCTGAAGCTCCCCAAGGGGCGGAGTCAGGCTGAGAGTGGGAAGGACCAGCGTGTGAGTGACACCAATGGAGGGATGTCACAAACAGACTGTGAACTATCTCTAGCTGGAGAGATAGTTCTCGAGGTCGGGCAGGCCAGGTCGACAACACACAGGCAGATAAAGTACAGAGACAAGAGACAGATGCGGAATCCTAGCAGAGTTTGGCAACAGAGTATCAGGTATAGTGAAGTACCTTATCAGAGATCAGAAGATTGGTCAGGAAAGCAGAAGGTCATAACAGATAAACAATGCAATTAGTACTTTAAGCTATCAAGAATCTGACTCAGTGTGGATTCCCAGCTCCAGCCGGTTCTGGCACACTGTCGGATCTAGCTAAGGTCTGAGAGCTAGCAGATATAGTTTTCCCTAGACTGAGGTGTGAGGTCCTTGATCATCAACACCTAGGAACTGGTCTAGATAATAACTCAGATAATAACACAGATAATAACAGGATTCCTAGACTAAGGTGTGAGCTCCTTGGTCATCAACACCTTGGAAACTGGTCTAGATAATAACACAGAGAATAACACAGATACTGACAGAAGATCTGAGTGCCACCATGTAGTGATTGTAACGCCAGACACCAGAGAAATGACCAGCACCCAGTATATATAGCCCAGCGGTCTCCAGCGCCACCCCTAACAATCCTCTGTTATAGTTCCTCTGGCCAAAAAACAGACCATCACTAGCCTTAATGATTACAGGCCAGTCGCATTGACACCTGTGATTATGAAGTGTTTTGAGAAGCTCATCAGGAACTATATATTGTCTTTTATTCCTCCCATGTTTGATCAACATCAGTTTGCCTATAGATCAAATAGGTCCACAGAGGATGCGGTGGCTACTGTCCTCCATGTTGTACTGTCCCATCTAGAGCAGCGAGGGAGTTATGCACGATTGCTTTTTATTGATTTTAGTTCTGCTTTTAATACTATTATACCCCATAGACTGGTGACCAAATTGTCAGACATAGGGCTTCCATATTCAACTTGCCTCTAGATTAAGAACTTTTTGAGCGATCGTCCTCAGAGGGTTAGAGTGGGTACAAATGTTTCCTCATCTATCAGTCTCAGCACTGGCTCTCCTCAGGGCTGTGTGCTGAGCCCAGTGCTGGGCCGAAATTACGCATTAGCGTAATTACGCATCGTAATTCACTACAAATGCACCGTAAGCGTTACGTGTAAGGTTACGGTATTACGCGTAATTAATTACGCGTATACCGTAGGGTTACGTTTTACGCGTAACAAATTACGCGTAAGACAGTAAACTCCCATTGAAATTACACAGTCTGCCGTAATCGCGTAATATTACGCTCCCGTATAATATAAAAAAGCCGCCGACTTTAAGGGTTAATAGCAAAGCCCCCTTAAGTGCTAAGAGCCTCAAATTTGGAGAATATATTAAGAAGATCAGAAGGAATAAGAGGAAAAATTTTTTTTTCAAAAAGACCTTATAGTTTTTGAGAAAATCGATGTTAAAGTTTCAAAGGAAAAATATATACATTTAAAAACCCGCCGACTTTAACGGTTAATAGCAAAGCCTGCTTAAAATTTAGGAACACCAAATTCACAGGGTATATTAAGGGGATCAGTGGGAATAAGAGGAAAAAAATGTTTTTCAAAAAGACCTTATAGTTTTTGAGAAAATCGATTTTTAAGTTTCAAGGGCGAAAATGTCTTTTAAATGCGGAAAATGTCAGTTTTTTTTGCACAGGTAACAATAGTGTTTTATTTTCATAGATTCCCCCAAGTGGGAAGAGTTTTACTTACTTCGTTCTGAGTGTGGGAAATATAAAAAAAAAACGACGTGGGGTCCCCCCTCCCAGACCTCTTTAACCCCTTGTCCCCCATGCAGACTGGGATAGCCAGAATGCGGAGCACCGGCCGCGTGGGGCTCCGCACCCTGACTATACCAGCCCGCATGGTCCATGGATTGGGGGGTCTCGGAAGGGGAGGGGCAGCCAAGCTTTCCCCTCCCCCTCCGAGCCCTTGTCCAATCCAAGGACAAGGGGCTCTTCTCCACCTCCGATGGGCGGTGGAGGTGGAGGCCGCGATTTCCTGGGGAGGGGTTCATGGTGGCATCTGGGAGTCCCCTTTAAAAAGGGGTCCCCCAGATGCCCACCCCCCTCCCAGGAGAAATGAGTATAGAGGTACTTTTAGTACCCCTTACCCATTTCCTTTAAAAGTTAAAAGTAAATAAACACACAAACACATAGAAAAAGTATTTTAATTGAACAAAAAACATAACCACGAAAAAAGTCCTTTAATATTCTTAATTAACCATTAATACTTACCTGTTCCTTTAAAAGCCAGTTCCCACGCAATATCCTCGGAAATATACTAATCAGTTACAATGTAACACAGTTATTACAATGTAACAACTTTGTTACATTGTAACTACGCCGCACCCGACGTCACTCACCGCCGCCGCCGCCGCCGCGTCTGTGCTGCAGGACCCGACAGAGCTCTGAGCTATAGCTCAGAGCTCTCAAGCATCTTTGTATTTGGGCTCCAAGGAGCCCCATTGGTCCTTAGCAGACCAATGGGGTTCCTTCTGATTTGAAGGAACCCCATTGGTCTGCTAAGGACCAATGGGGCTCCTTGGAGCCCAAATACAAAGATGCTTTCGAGAGCTCTGAACTAATATAGCTCAGAGCTCTGTCGGGTGAAGGGACGCTAAGTCCCCGCCGGCTCCGCTGCCCTCCCCGCCTCTCCCACATGTCACCTATTTACATGCTGGCACCCATGGGTGCCAGCATGTATATGAGTGACAGGTGTGGGCGGAGTGGACGGCGGGAGCCAGCGGGGACTAGCGTGTATGCGGCGGCCGGCGGGTGAGCGGCGAGTGACGTCGGGTGCGGTGGTGTTACAAAGTAACAAAGTTGTTACATTGTAATAACTTTGTTACATTGTAACTGATTAGTATATTTCCGAGGATATTGCGTGGGAACTGGCTTTTAAAGGGACAGGTAAGTATTAATGGTTAATTAAGAATATTAAAGGACTTTTTTCGTGGTTATGTTTTTTGTTCAATTAAAATACTTTTTCTATGTGTTTGTGTGTTTATTTACTTTTAACTCTTAAAGGAAATGGGTAAGGGGTACAACAAGTACCTCTATACTCATTTCTCCTGGGAGGGGGGTGGGCATCTGGGGGACCCCTTTTTAAAGGGGACTCCCAGATGCCACCATGAACCCCTCCCCAGGAAATCGCGGCCTCCACCTCCACCGCCCATCGGAGGTGGAGAAGAGCCCCTTGTCCTTGGATTGGACAAGGGCTCGGATAGGGAGGGGAAAGCTTGGCTGCCCCTCCCCTTCCGAGACCCCCCAATCCATGGACCATGCGGGCTGGTATAGTCAGGGTGCGGAGCCCCACGCGGCCGGTGCTCCGCATTCTGGCTATCCCAGTCTGCATGGGGGACAAGGGGTTAAAGAGGTCTGGGAGGGGGGACCCCACGTCATTTTTTTTTTATATTTCCCACACTCAGAACGAAGTAAGTAAAACTCTTCCCACTTGGGGGAATCTATGAAAATAAAGCACTATTGTTACCTGTGCAAAAAAAACTGACATTTTCCGCATTTAAAAGACATTTTCGCCCTTGAAACTTAAAAATCGATTTTCTCAAAAACTATAAGGTCTTTTTGAAAAACATTTTTCCTCTTATTCCCACTGATCCCCTTAATATACCCTGTGAATTTGGTGTTCCTAAATTTTAAGCAGGCTTTGCTATTAACCGTTAAAGTCGTCGGGTTTTTAAATGTATATATTTTTCCTTTGAAATTTTAACATCGATTTTCTCAAAAACTATAAGGTCTTTTTGAAAAAAAATTTTTCCTCTTATTCCTTCTGATCTCCTTAATATATTCTCCAAATTTGAGGCTCTTAGCACTTAAGGGGGCTTTGTTATTAACCCTAAAAGTCGGCGGCTACCTAACATTGATCCATGCGTCAACTTTTCCGCTTGGCAGCATGACCTTACGCATTAATTGCTAGTAGAATTTTACGTGTAAGGCTATAACGTAATAACCCGAATTACGGTATACTTACGCGTAATTGCGTAAGTGCTATGCGTAATTATAGACATGTACCGAAATTGAATGTCTATGCCGTAAGCGTAATTTCGTAATGCGTAATAGCGTAAAATTACGCGTAATGATCCGTAAGCGTAGCTTTCTCCATTACGACCAGCACTGGCTGAGCCCCCTGCTCTATACCCTCTACACTCATGATTGTGTTCCTGCCTAGTGTTGGGCGAACATCTAGATGTTCGGGTTCGGGCCGAACAGGCCGAACATGGCCGCGATGTTCGGGTGTTCGACCCGAACTCCGAACATAATGGAAGTCAATGGGGACCCGAACTTTTGTGCTTTGTAAAGCCTCCTTATATGCTACATACCCCAAATTTACAGGGTATGTGCACCTTGGGAGTGGGTACAAGAGGAAAAAAAAATTTAGCAAAAAGAGCTTATAGTTTTTGAGAAAATCGATTTTAAAGTTTCAAAGGGAAAACTGTCTTTTAAATGCGGGAAATGTCTGTTTTCTTTGCACAGGTAACATGCTTTTTGTCGGCATGCAGTCATAAATGTAATACATATAAGAGGTTCCAGGAAAAGGGACCGGTAATGCTAACCCAGCAGCAGCACACGTGATGGAACAGGAGGAGGGTGGCGCAGGAGGAGAAGGCCACGCTTTGAGACACAACAACCCAGGCCTTGCATGAGGACAAGAAGCGTGCGGATAGCATGCTTTGTACCACCATGCAGTCATAAATGTAATAAAGATAAGTGGTTCAATAAACAGGGACCACGCGGCAACGCTAACCCAGCAGCAGCACACGTGATGGAACAGGAGGAGGCGCAGGAGGAGAAGGCCACGCTTTGTGAGACACAACAACCCAGGCCTTGCATGAGGACAAAAAGCGTGCGGATAGCATGCTTTGTACCGCCATGTAGTCATAAATGTAATAAAGATAAGAGGTTCAATAAACAGGGACCACGCGGCAACGCTAACCCAGCAGCAGCAGCAGCAGCAGCACACGTGATGGAACAGGAGGAGGCGCAGGAGGAGAAGGCCACGCTTTGTGAGACACAACAACCCAGGCCTTGCATGAGGACAAAAAGCGTGCGGATATAGCAGCAATGCTTTTTGCCGCCATGCAGTCATAAATGTAATACAGATGAGAGGTTCAATAAACAGGGACCGGAAACGCTAAACCATCCCAGATGTTCATCGGTCATGTTACTTGGTTGGGGTCCAGGAGTGTTGCGTAGTCGTTTCCAATCCAGGATTGATTCATTTTAATTTGAGTCAGACGGTCTGCATTTTCTGTGGAGAGGCGGATACGCCGATCTGTGATGATGCCTCCGGCAGCACTGAAACAGCGTTCCGACATAACGCTGGCTGCCGGGCAAGCCAGCACCTCTATTGCGTACATTGCCAGTTCGTGCCAGGTGTCTAGCTTCATGCCCGGTTTCAGGTCCAGCGGTGCCAGCCACAAATCCGTCTGTTCCTTTATTCCCCTCCAAATTTCCTCCCCTGTGTGCTGCTTATCCCCAAGGCAGATCAGCTTCAGCAACGCTTGCTGACGCATGCCAACAGCTGTGCTGCACTGCTTCCACGATCCTACTGCTGCTGGTGCTGGGTTAGCATTTCCGGATGAGGTACAGCTTTGAGATGCGTTGGAGGAGAAGGAGTCAGAGAGGTAGGTGCTGCTGTTGTTATCCAGCTGTTTGCGGCGTGGGCAACACCCGCGCCGTAGCAGGTGAGGAATCGCTGCCAGGCTCCACAAGGTTCACCCAGTGCGCGGTAAGGGAGATGTATCGACCCTGGCCGAACGCACTCGTCCAGGTGTCAGTGGTGAGGTGAACCTTGCAGGCAACGGCATTCTTCAAGCTTCGGGTTATTTAGCTGACCACGTGCTCATGCAACTCAGGCACTGCAGAGCGCGCAAAGTGGTAGCGGCTGGGAACCACGTAACGTGGGATGGCCACTGACATCATGCCCTTGAAGCTGTTTGTCTCCACCACTCGATATGGCAGCATTTCGCAGGCCAGAAGCTTGGCTATGCTGGCTGGCTGTTACTGCCACGGCCCGGGGGTCATTTGCTGGCAATTTCCTCTTGTGCTCAAACATCTCAGAAACAGACAACTCAACCGTAGCGCTGCACACCGAAGGGCTGTTGGTTGTTGTGTTTGATGAACACTGGGAGACCTCAAGAGCACTAGTCCGGAAAGTGACAGTGTCAGCATCGTCTGATGTTTGTGAATGTTGTGAACCACGCAATGGCTGGGCTACTGCTGCTGCTGAGGCGGGTCTGGTGGTGAGTCTGGTGAACCCAAGGGAGGCAGTGTTGCTGGTGGTACCCTGTCCTGCCGCGTTTGCCCACAGAGTGGGATGTTTGGATAGAATGTGGCGGCTCATGCTGGTGGTGGAGAGGTTGTTAATACTTTTCCCCCTGCTCAGGCGGGTCTTGCACACCTTGCAAATCGCCATGGTAACATCCTCAGTGCAGTCTTCAAAGAAAGCCCAGACTTTAACTGGCTGAGGACTCGGACCTCGTGCGTGATGTGCTGGTGCTGCTTAACCCACTGCTGGACGCTTGAGAGGTCATCCAAGTAATTATCTGGTCCTGTTCTTTTGGATCTGTGAGGGTTGTTGTCCTGGACAACATGGGCAGTATTGAGTGGGTTTTCTTGGGTGCTCCCCTGTGGCCTGTACGTGAACCGTCAGGGGAAACACCTCTTCCCTTGCCCCTCCCTCTTTCACCGGATTTCTTCCTCATTTCACTTATCCTTAAAGTACACGCTGACTGGCAGCAGTACAGTGGCAGTACAGAAATGCTATACAGTGGTGGGTGAGCGGTGTACCACTATTGTCAGCAGTGACACAGAGCACAATGCTATACAGTGGCGGGTGAGCGGTGTACTACTGTTCCCAGCAGACACAGAGTGGAAGTAAACACAATGCTATATAGTGTGGCTGAGCCGTGTACACAGAGTGGCATTAAACACAATGCTATATAGTCTGCTATATAGTCACCCCGAACAGGGTGATGTTCTGCAGAACCCGAACAGTGGCAAACACTGTTCGCCCAACACTACTGGGAGGGAACGCAGATTTTAGTACCTAAACACACGATACAACATGTTTTCCGGGGTCGGACTCTGAGGCACATACAGATGGTCCCGATCATCATCCTCATCATACAACTCTTCTCCTGAGTCTGACCCACCCACCACCTCTGCCACCCCAACATCCCCAGACACAGACCCCTCATCGTCCTCAACATTAACTTGGGATGCTGGCCTGAGCCAGACCTCCTCCTCCACATCAGGCCCCATCATCTCCTCAATGGCAGCCCTCATTAATCGCTCTGGCGACGGACTGATGGACACAACGTTCTCCTCCGGGGAGGGCTGCTGCTGACCACTGGCTGCTGGGGTGGATGTTATAGCTTGCGTGGGGCGTTGGCTGTTGCTGTTGTTGGGAGTGCTGCTCACAGCGGAGGTCTCTGGGGAACTCATGTTGAGCTCATATAGTGGTTGACGGTGAGTGGAGTATTACTGATCCCAGCAATATACACACTGACTGGCAGAGTACGCAATGCTATATAGTGTGGCTGAGCGAGGTACACAGAGTGGCAGTAAACAGAATGCTATATAGTGTGGCTGAGCGAGCGGTGTACCACTATTCCCAGCAGACACAGAACAGTGAACAGAATGCTATATAGTGTGGCTGAGCGAGCGGTGTACCACTATTCCCAGCAGACACAGAACAGTGAACAGAATGCTATATAGTGTGGATGAGCGAGCGGTGTACCACTATTCCCAGCAGACACAGAACAGTAAACAGAATGCTATATAGTGTGGCTGAGCGAGCGGTGTACCACTATTCCCAGCAGACACAGAACAGTGAACAGAATGCTATATAGTGTGGCTGAGCGAGCGGTGTACCACTATTCCCAGCAGACACAGAACAGTGAACAGAATGCTATATAGTGTGGCTGAGCGAGCGGTGTACTACTGTTCCCAGCAGACACAGAACAGTACACAGAATGCTATATAGTGTGGCTGAACGAGCGGTGTACTACTGTTCCCAGCAGACACAGAACAGTACACAGAATGCTATATAGTGTGGCTGAACGAGCGGTGTACCACTATTCCAAGCAGACACAGAACAGTGAACAGAATGCTATATAGTGTGGCTGAGCGAGCGGTGTACCACTATTCCCAGCAGACACAGAGTGGCAGTAAACAGAATGCTATATAGTGTGGCTGAGCGAGGTACACAGAGTGGCAGTAAACAGAATGCTATATAGTGTGGCTGTGCAAGCGGTGTACTACTATTCCCAGCAGACACAGAGTGGCAGTAAACAGAATGCTATATAGTGTGGCTGAGCGAGGTACACAGAGTGGCAGTAAACAGAATGCTGAGCGAGCGGTGTACTACTATTCCCAGCAGCGACACACAATGACTGGGGGGGACCCTGGCTAGCGTGGCTGGAGCGCGAACTACCCTGCCTGCCTACCCAAAGCTAAACCCACAGACAAATGGCGGAGATATGACGTGGTTCGGGTATTTATTTACCCGAACCACGTGACAGTTCGGCCAATCAGAGCGCGTTCGGGTCCGAACCACGTGACCCGTTCGGCCAATCACAGCGCTAGCCGAACGTTCGGGGAACGTTCGGCCATGCGCTCTTAGTTCGGCCATATGGCCGAACGGTTTGGCCGAGCACCGTCAGGTGTTCGGCCGAACTCGAACATCACCCGAACAGGGTGATGTTCTGCAGAACCCGAACAGTGGCGAACACTGTTCGCCCAACACTATTCCTGCCCACCATAGTAACACCATCGTTAAGTTTGCTGATGACACTACAGTGGTGGGGCTTATATCAGGGGGGGATGAGTCTGCCTATAGGGATGAGGTAGAAAGGCTGGAAATGTGGTGTAGAGATAATAATCTGCTCCTAAATGTAGCTAAAACTAAGGAGCTTATAGTGGATTTTAGGAAGAAGGCAGATGACATTCAGCCACTTATTATAAATGGAAATATTGTAGAAAGGGTCACAGACTTTCGGTTTTTAGGAGTTACTATTAAAGAGGACCTGACTTGGGGGTCACATATTGCTGAAGTAGTGAAAAAGGCACAGAAGAGGCTATATTTTTTAAGGGTGCTTAGGAAGAATAATATTCCTGAGAAATTGTTGGTGTCTTTTTTTTTTTTTTTTCATCAAACTTTTATTGAATCCAAGAGTTCAAATTACAAGATACATGACTATATCACATAACAGGAAAGATAACTCATATTTTCATAATCACATACCATAAGTTAGTGCACACTTTTTCTTAGCTTATCTAGTCATGTTACAACTTACAAAGTATGGACTATTCTGAGGGTCACTTGGTAAGCAAAAGATCTTAATAAGTTGTCAGAAGAATGTATATATCCTCTTTGTTCCTTGATGGTCTTAAATATCTTGTATGTCCTATATGCACTCATTTTTACTTGCTGTTCCAAAAGTGCTAGAGAGTATCTACATGATATCCTCCCACTTCAGGAACTAACAACAATGATCTAATTGAGCAGTTGCCCCTTGAGGCCTCAATACGCTGGGCTGTATCTTATATATATATATAGCGCGCATTAGGTATTCTTAATAATTGTTTTATCTCAATGGACTTATTCAGTGATCCTATGAAAGGAAATCTCTAGTTATGGGAAATTAAATCTACGTTTAACATTAAACCTTAACATAATCTAATTCTACCTATACTTCATTGGTCCGGGTGTTTGGCATTTCCTATTTAGTTCTTTGGTCAAATCATGGAATCGTAATCTTGTCTTCTAGATGTTGTTAACATTATACATGTTATTATGTTATAGTATATTATTTCCCTGTCCATAATTTGGGTAGGTTAAAATTTAGCGGTCCTCCTGGGGTTCTATTTCTGATTTTCTGTTCCATTGATAGATTTCGTTGAACTGTATATTTTAGTTGTTCAATGGATATTTTATCCGCTGATTTCCAATTGGCTGAGATTAATGAAAGGGCTACAAAAATTATATGGGCAATTTGGGGTCTAATTAATTTAGGTAACTCCTCTATTCCCACCAATAATAAAGCTAACTGTGGAGAGATTTCAAAATCATGTTTAAGGGTTTTCCGTATTAGAGTTTCCACCTGTTTCCAAAAAAGGGAAATTATTGGGCACTCCCAAAACATGTGTAGTAGGGTACCTTGATCAGAAAGGCAATGCCAACATAATGGAGATGTATCCTTCGAAAATGTTGCTAATCTTCTAGGGGTATAGTACCATCGATATAAAAGTTTGCGAGTTTGTTCCCAATGAGAATTACATTTTGATAATTTTAATATCGTGGTGGTTGCGTAGATGAGTTTTTCTACTGCAATCTGAATGTTGAGATCATTGGACCAGCTAAGAGCATATCTTTTAAGAGGGGAACAGGTATCTCTTTGAAGATTTTCATACCAAGTCGATATCTCTCCCCTATGTAGGCCTCTGAAATTTAGTAGCGTTAAAATTTGAGCTGGCAATTTGGGAATGCTTATATCGTGACTTTTAATCCAGTGGAAAATTCTGTGATAGGAAAAAAGTTGGGATTGGGGCAAATTGAATTCCTTTTGAAGTTGCGCAAAAGTTTTAATTGTGGAGCCTTCAAATATGTCATTAAATGACATTTGTCTAATTGTATTCCAATATTGTAGACTAAGGTCTGGGATAAATTGGTGGAGGACTGTTAGGGGGAAAATGGGGCTGTGAGTTTGTGATGGGTCATGGGGATGTTTGAGAAAATGTTCCCATGCAAGGAGTGTATATCTGATCGATGGGTATTGGGAAGGCGGCGCTTTTGCACCTAACGTCATACTCATTAGAATCATACGGAGATCTTTGAGTAAAAAACAGTTTTCCATTTCTACCCAGGGTTTCTGGGACTGTGGATCCCACCAATGTTTAACCATATCTAATGAGGTTGCATAATAATACGATTCCAAACAAGGGAGGCCCATACCTCCCCATTTTTTTGGTAACGTCATTACTTTGTGGGGGACTCTCACTTTTTTCTTCTGCCAAATGAACTGAGATACACATCTTTTTAGATCTAATAAGTAAGATTTCTTTAGGGGTATATTAACTGTTCTGAAGCAATATAGAACTTTTGGCAAGACAAACATTTTGAACGCAGCTATCCGGCCAGACCACGACAACCATCTTTTAGCCATATCTGAACACTCATTTTTGATGGAGGACAATAGAGGTATATAATTGCTACTAAACATTTTTTCTGTTGGGTTAGTTAGCTTGATCCCTAAGTATGGAACTTCTGAGTTAGCCCACGGGAAGGGGAATATGGCTGAGATATGAGATTTCACGGAGGCAGGCAGACCGAATGCTAAAAGAAGAGATTTATGTTTATTCAACCTATAAAGGGAGGCCTCAGAAAATAGATCTAGTTCTTTCATGAGATGTTTTAATGAGTTAATCGGATCAGTCAAAATCAATGCAACATCATCTGCGAACATGCTGATAATATGATGAGTATTTCCAATTTTAACCCCCTTTATGTTTATATTTGAACGGATTCTTTGAGCTAGTGTCTCCATTAAAAGTACAAAGATAATAGGGGATAGGGGACACCCTTGCCGGGTTCCATTCGTGATATTAAAGGATTTTGAAATGAAGCCTGCTGCATTGACTCTGGCCGATGGTGATGTGTACAAGGCCATAATTGCTGTTACTATAGGTCCTGAGAAACCAAATTTAAAGAGCGTGCTTTTTAGAAATTGCCAGTGAACTCTGTCGAATGCCTTCTCGGCATCCAGTGTAAGAAGCACCGAAGGCACCCGACAGAGCTCCACATGTCTGAGTAATCCCATCATACGTCTTGTCCCATCACTAGCCTGCCTGCCCCTTGTGAAACCCACTTGGTCATATGCCAAAAGGCTTGGGGTTATCTGCATCAAGCGATTTGCCAGTAATTTTGCAAATAATTTAAGATCTGTGTTTAATAAGGATATGGGACGAAAATTGGCTGGATTTGTCTGGTGGTTCCCAGACTTAGGAATGACCGTGATTATTGCCTCTAAATACTCACTAGGTATAGCTTTCCCTTTTAAAAAGGAGTTAAACATGGGCACTAGATTTTGTACTAAGGAATCAGCAAAGGTCAAAAAATATTCATTATTGAAGCCATCAGGGCCGGGGGCTTTGTTGCGTTTCAAGGCTTGTATGGTTTTCAAAATTTCTGACTCTGTAAAGGGAGTATTTAGAGATTCTAGTTGTATTGGGGAGCCCTTCAGGTAAATTGATAGTCCCTAAGAAATTGTTAATGGTCTCCTCTGAGGGTTGGGTCGTTAGTGTATCTTCTTTGAGATTGTATAGTTGGGCATAGTATTCGCTAAAAAGATCTGCTATATCTTTAGGATTGCTTATTTTATCTTTAGAGATAGGGTGTGTCATATTGTGGATTCTAAATTTAATACGTTTAGCTTGTAACTGTCTAGCTAATAGTTTGCTAGCTTTATTATTTTGCGAATAGAATGTTAAATTCGCCTTTTGTAGCATATGGTCATATTGATGTAGTAAAAGATAGCGTAGATCTTCCCTCAAGTGAAAGAGTTCCCTTTGTATTTCTAATGATCCAGAATTTTTGAGAATTTTTTCTTTTGACTGGATTAAAGTTAATAAGTTATTATATTTTTTGACTCTTTGCCTTTTAATTATAGACCCCTGTCTGATCAAAAGACCGCGGATAAATGCCTTATGGGCTGACCAAATAGTGGTTGGACTGTTTTCCGAGATGTTGTTTCTATCCCAAAATTGTCCAATTTCCTCCTTGAGATTTTGTACAAAGGTTTGGTCATGAAATAGTGAGTTATTTAGCTTCCAGAAAAAGGGTTTCTGAATGGGAGGGCCATCCTTGATGCAGATATGGACTGGTGCATGATCCGACCAAGTTTTAACCCCTATTGAGGTAGATATGATTTCCTGTAACATTATTTTGTCTGTCAGAAAAAAATCGATCCTGGAGCTTGTTCTATGTATATGTGAGAAATGAGAATAATCTCTTTCTGCTCCATGTAGTATTCTCCACGGGTCGTATAGATTAAACCATCTTAATTGTTTATCTATAAATACATTGGATCTGGACGAGCTAGATGACGAATCTAAGGTAGAAATTATTGTGTTAAAGTCGCCTCCTATCAGGACCATACCTTGTTTAACCGCGCTGACACGTTCCATTAGTTTATGTATAAATGTTTTTTGGCCCGTATTTGGAGCATAAAGTGCCACTATGGTAACCAATCTATCATTGATACGTCCTATAAAGATGATAAATCTACCATTTGTATCAATATCTACAGAAATTGTGTCTACTTTTATATCCTTACAGAAAGCTAATAGTACCCCTCTTTTTTTCTTAGTGAATGTACTATGATAGATGATCGGAAAATTAGCATGATTGCATAAATGTATATCTTTGGCTAGCAAGTGCGTTTCTTGGGCTAGTATAATCTGGGCAGAATATGACATCATTTCCTTCCAAAATACATGTCTTTTAAATGGGGAATTTAAACCCCTCACATTAAGAGTTGTGCATTTTAAAGACATATTAAATTATTGAAACGCGTTCCAATAGTATGTTTCCTAATGCAATCCGATTTATGGTAGGGAGTGTATAACATTTTTTTGACCACATATTCCATATAACTATACATGCTAGCTGGACCAATGAATAAAAACTGCAAATAGTAAAAGGGTAACACCAAAAACATAACGAAAACCTTAGAAATATCTGCATAAACAGATGCAGCAAAGTTCTGTGTTCTGCACCAATGTTGGAGCAAAGACTATAAAGTCTATAACCACTAAACGCATTGTTGCCACAATCGTTCAAGGGCATTTGAGAGGGGGTAAAGAAAACAGATAGAACTCAAAACCTGGTTTCAACGCTTGTCTTGAACCTGCCATTCCTGCGTGATTTTTGAGGAGCCTGCAGAATTCCGGGGACGATAGGGTTCCGTTGAGATCTGAATTTGTAATTGTTTGAATAGCTTACAGCCAGAATCATATGAGGTGATCACATACTGTTTATTTCTGAAGGAGAAAATCAATTTTGTGGGGAAACCCCACTTGTATTGAACTTGCATGGCTTGTAAAGCTTTTGTGAATGGTTGCAGAGCCTTGCGAAGTTGTAGTGTTGCAGGAGAAAGGTCAGAATATAAATGAACATTTGTATACGGTTCTGGAAAGGAGCCTGCCTTTCTAATAGCCAGCATAAGATCTTCTTTCACCTGATAGAACAAGAGACGAGCAATCACATCTCTAGGGACTGTGTCTGCTAAAAAAGAGGGCTTTGGCAAACGGTGTGCACGGTCAATCGTTAGTTCTATGTCAGAAACCTGGGGTAGCATCGTTTTAATCATAGTTTGTAGATATGGTTTAAGTTCTTTTGTAGAAACTTGTTCTGGAATGCCACAGAATTTCAAATTATTCCTTCTGCTTCTATCTTCCTGATCTGCAGATTTTATTTTCAACCATGCTATATCTGATGTATGAGCCTCCGTGACATCCACCATAGTATTATGTTCTTTAGTCAGTTCTGATATTTTGGATTCAGACCTATGAACTCTATCTCCCAAAGTTTCCAATCCCTGGCGTAGCTCAGTAGTGATAGCTGTAATCTCAGTAAATAAAGATGTTTTAAATGTCAGCAGTATATCTTTGATGTATGCCTGTGATGCTGGCTGGTCTGTTGCAGGGAAAGCTTCTATTGGGTATGGCGCAGTGAGGCCTCTGCGGCCTGTGTGTGTGGTGTTAGATTGACCTACCATACCGCTGTCTAGCTGCCCTTTCTCCCTTCTTGGTTTAGATTTCGCTGGGCTGTCTGTGGGCGATTCAGGGTTTGATGAAGGTGTTGGATCCTCTGATGCTGTTTGCTGTGAGTGTTCGCTGTCCTCTGAGGTTTGCAGTGCGGGCTGCCTTACGGGGATCTGGCCGGCGCCATCTTGGGAGCGCATCTCCGACAGAGGAGGATAAAAATCTGTCAGCTTCTGCGGGCGCGAGAAAGTTCCCTTCCTCTTCCTCGATGGGTCCGGATCCGTTGCCATCTCCTCCACTCCTTCCATGGTGCTTTTCTCGGGTGGGTTCATGCTTTTTTCGCCGCTTCTACCAGGCTTGAGACGGAGCTCCTTCAAAGCACGTCCGTCCTCCTCTCTGTGCAGGCCACGCCCCCCCGTTGGTGTCTTTTTACCGCAGTACAGTGGAGAGTGTCCTAGTCTACTGTCTCTGTGCGCGGTGTTACCGCAGTACAGTGGAGAGTGTCCTAGTCTACTGTCTCTGTGCGCTGTGTTACCGCAGTACAGTGGAGAGTGTCCTAGTCTACTGTCTCTGTGCGCAGTGTTACCGCAGTACAGTGGAGAGTGTCCTAGTCTACTGTCTCTGTCCGTGGTTTTCAAGCTGCACAGTAGCACAGAAAAAGCAGCTTCATAGGGTAATTAAGGTTGCCCAGAGGATAGTTGGCTGTCCTCTCCTTTCATTAGAAGAATTATATACGTCTTATTGTTTCAGGAATATTAAGAAAATTTTGAGCGACGCCTCACATCCAGGACATGTGTTATTTGAACATCTGCCTTCTGGAAAACGTTTTAGACTTATAAAAACTAAGACAAATAGACTAAAGAACAGTTTTTATCCTTCAGCCATTTCTATGTTAAATGCTGCTAAATGGCCATGTTGATAAGGGGTGTGTGCAATGCAATGTATGTAAGAATGGAATGTTATGCTGTATTTGCTTTTGCTGGAAAATTGCACTTAAGAATGTCGTTGTACAATTTCGGTTGTTACAATGACAATAAAGATTTTCTATTCTAAAGATTTTCTAAGTGCTGGACCAATGAAAACTGCTGGAATTGTCAGCTGACCGGCTTGGTCAGCTGACACCCCTCTGACTGTCGTAGAGGCTCTGCCTCTCCGCGCGCGCGCGTCCTCCTGAACCTGTGTGGACTATCAGTCCCAGCCACACCAGACATGTGTTGTAATGTTTCTGCAGTGTTGGATGCGGAACCAGCCGCACCGCTGTCCAAGCATGCGGCGGTTCCTCCGCGTTCAGCAGTACTGTCAGAAATATGCCAATGCGTGCAAACATCCGCGTCTGACGCGGAATCCGCCGCCTTGGTCCTAAGGCCTGCGGCGGTTTCATCCCGCTCCGTCATGCCAGTGGATGCAGACCCACGCGCGCAACCTGCCGCGTTGGACGCGGAATCAGCCGCCTTGCTCTGAGTACCCGTGGCGGCTTTTCTGCGTTTTCTCACAGTCCCCCCCCCCTTCCTGAGGAGTGGACTCCAGACAGCTCCCACCCGGCTTCCCAGGATGTAGGGCGTGGAACTCCTTCTTTAATTTAGTGCATGCGACACTCAGGTACCCATGTTCTCTCCTCAATACCATACCCTTTCCAGTGAACTAGATACTGTATTGAGTTCTGTACAACACGTGAGTCTAAAATCTTTTCTACTTCGTACTCAGGTTGGTCATCTACCATCACAGGAGGAGGAGGAGTGGGACCTACATGAACTGCTGGCTTAAGCAGGGATACATGAAAGGATCTTACACCACGCATGCTGGCAGGAAGATCAATGGCATAAGTAACATTGTTTATCTTTCTGGTCACTGGAAAAGGGCCCACAAATCTGGGTCCTAACTTGGGCGAGGGCTGTTTCAGGGTCAAGTGACGCGTGGACACCCAAACCAAGTCTCCTGGCCGGAACTTCCACTCTTCGGAGCGTCTCTTGTCAGCTTGACCTTTCTGACTTTGAAAAGCCTTCTCCAAATTATTTTTCACACTTCCCCAAATGTTCTTAAATGAATTTTGCCACGCCTCCAAAGCTGGAAACGGAGGGGAAGCTACTGGCAGTGGGGAGAACTTAGGCAACTTTCCAGTTACCACCTGAAACGGTGAAAATCCAGAGGATGAGCTTTTCAAATTATTGTGCGCAAATTCTGCGAACGGCAAGAACTTGACCCAATCATTTTGCGCATCCGCAACATAACACCTCAAAAACTGTTCCAAAGACTGATTCACTCTCTCCGTCTGACCATTGGTCTGTGGGTGGTAGCCCGATGAAAATGACAGTTCCATGCCCATTTGCTGACAAAATGTCCTCCAAAATCCAGAAACAAATTGGACTCCCCGATCCGACACTATGTTTTCCGGAATGCCATGTAATCGGAAAACATGAACGATAAAAAGATCGGCCAACTCCTGGGCCGAGGGGAGTCCTTTCAAGGGCACAAAATGGGCCATTTTGCTGAAACGGTCGACTACCAACCAAATGACCGACATGCCTTCAGACCTCGGAAGTTCACCCACAAAATCCATGGACAAATGGGTCCACGGCTCATTCGGGGTGGGCAAAGGCTGCAACGTTCCCACAGGTGCCAGACGGGAGGGTTTGCTTTTTGCACAAACTGCACACTCTCTAACATACTCCTTGCAATCCGTTGCCAGAGAAGGCCACCAAGCACATCTAGCAACCAAGTCCTGTGTTCTGGAGGCCCCCAGATGTCCCGCATTCTTGTGCGAGTGGAACATCTGTAAGATCTGGAGACGAAATGGCAGTGGTACAAACATAACCCCTTCAGGCTTTCCCTCAGGGACATCCTGCTGGAAGGGACTTAAAGTCTCTGTCCAGTCTTTCCAAGTCTCTGTGGCTGCCAACACAACTTTCTGTGGGATAATAGTCTCTGGGTCTGAGGGCTGTGCTGTCTCCGGTTCAAAACATCTGGACAGGGCATCCGCTTTAATGTTTTTACTACCCGGAGTGTACGTAATAATAAATCTAAATCTCGAGAAAAACAGTGACCACCGAGCCTGACGGGGGCTTAATCTTTTAGCCCCCTCAATGTATTCCACATTTTTGTGATCAGTGTAAGCTGTAATCGTATGTTCTGCTCCTTCTAACCAATGACGCCATTCTTCAAAGGCCAATTTGATGGCTAGGAGCTCCCTGTTGCCTATATCATAGTTTTTCTCTGCTGGTGAAAACCTACGAGAGAAATAGGCACACGGGTGTAATCTTCCCTGCAACCCGGAGCGCTGAGACAGCACAGCCCCTACCCCGACCTCCGAGGCGTCCACCTCCACAATAAAGGGATAGGAGGTGTCAACATGTCTCAGGATGGGTGCACAGCAAAACAACTCTTTCAAAGTGGAGAAAGCAGCCAGGGCTTTGGGGGACCAGTGGTTGGTATCTGCCCCTTTCTTTGTGAGACTGGTGAGGGGTGCTATGACTGTGGAGTACCCCGTTATGAACCTTCTATAGTAATTGGGGAATTCTAAAAATCTCTGGAGAGATTTTAATCCCACTGGCTGAGGCCATTCCAGAACAGCAGAGACCTTGGCAGGATCCATAGAAAGGCCCGAGGTGAAAATTATGTACCCCAGAAAAGTGACGGATGTTGCCTCAAAAATGCATTTCTCCAGTTTGGCGTAAAGCATGTTCTGTCTTAACTTGCTCAAAACAAATTTGACATATGCCCTGTGTTGGGTGAGGTTGTCTGAGAAAATAAGTATATCATCTAGGTATACCAGGACAAATTTACCCAACACTTCTCTGAATACTTCATTAATAAGTTCTTGAAAAACGGCCGGGGCGTTACACAACCCGAAGGGCATCACCAGGTACTCGTAATGCCCGTCGGGTGTGTTAAAGGCCGTTTTCCACTCATCGCCTTTTTCTGATCCGCACCAGGTTGTATGCACCTCGCAAGTCCAATTTCGAAAAAATCTTAGCGTAAGTGACCTGAGTGAATAAATTGTCTATCAAAGGCAATGGATAGCAATTTTTTACTGTGATCTTATTCAGACCTCGGTAATCAATGCATGGCCGAAGGCCTCTGTCTTTTTTCTTTACAAAAAAGAAGCCTGCTCCAGCAGGTGACCGGGAAGGCCGGATGAATCCTTTAGCTAAATTTTCACGGATGTACTCCTGCATGGCCACTTTTTCTGGCCCAGATAAATTGTAGAAATGACCTCTAGGGGGCATACAACCAGATCGGAGATCAATGGGACAATCGAAAGGGCGGTGTGGAGGTAATTTATCGGCAGCCTTGGGACAGAACACATCAGAAAACTCGGAATACTGTTCCGGAACTCCCTCTACATGAATCCTGGTCTGACCCAAGGTCACCTTCACTAAACAATGATGGAATCAATGGGCTGACCAGCTTGTTAGCTGACCAGTAGCCAAATTTATCTAAGGAGAGTGAATTTGTAACCACAGCATGCCAAGGATGACTGTGGAGGTTGTCATATGTAACACAAAAAACTGCAATTTCTCTCTGTGCAGTACCCCTATAGTGACCTCCACCTCTGTTGTTTGAGACAGGGAATGGTTATGTTGCAGGGGGGAATCATCCACTGCCGTAACCTGGATGGGTGGATTTACCGGGGTGAGCGGAATATCCAATTTCTTAGCAAATTCGTAATCCATAAAATTAGCCGCTGAGCCCGAATCAATGAAGGCCTCAGAGACTTCTGATTTCTCTTCCCATGTAATCGTACAAGGAAGAAGCAACCGTTTATCCTCTAGGGGTAAGAGTCGTACGCCTAGGGTATTACCCCCAACTACTCCTAGGCAGTAGCGTTTCCCGACTTTTTAGGGCAATTCCGCACTTTATGACCCCCCTCTGCACAATAAATACACAACTGCTCAGAAATCCTGCGTCTCCGCTCCACTTGAGACAATCTGGACCGACCAATCTGCATTGGCTCGGGTGGAGGTGAAACGGAAGGAGGTGAGGTCACAGGAGGCGCAGTGTAGGACACCATCTTAACATTGTTTCTATCCCGCCGGGACTGCCTTTGATAACGTAACCTGCGATCAATCCTAATGGCCGATGAAATGGCCTCATCGACGGTTCTAGGTTCAGGCTGACTTAACATTAGGTCAGAAACCTCATCTGATAACCCTGATAAAAAAACAGTCTAAAAGGGCATAGGTGTGCCACCTGGCTGAAACTGACCACCTCCTAAATTCTGCAGCATACTCCTCGACCGGACTCTTGCCTTGACGCAACAATTTGAGCTTCCGCTCAGAAGTCGAGGCAATGTCTGGATCATTGTAAATTATTGCCATGGCTTTAAAAAATTCATCTACCGAGGTTAAGGCTAAATCTCCGGCGGGTAGACTGTACACCCAGGTCTGAGAATCACCTGATAATAATGTTTTAATAAATGTAACCGTTTGGGCTATAGTTCCTGAAGAATTAGGTCTCAACTCAAAGTATGATAACACTCTACTTCTAAAATTTCGGAAATCAGATCTGTGACCGGAAAACTTTTCAGGTACAGGCATACGTATGTCTGTGCTAGAAGGAGATCGCACTTCATCCACAGCCGTCTGGAGGGTTTGTATAGACCCGGACAAAGCGTTAATTAATGCCCGGTGACTACCCAGCACTTGGTTGATGTTATCCACCGAAGTGGTAAGTGCACCCAGATGGTCGGTGGGTGTGTCCGTTTGCATTTTTGGTCTGGCATTCTGTAATGATCGGTGTAACACAGAGAGGGTCTGATTATTGGTGATCTGCAGTATCACCAAGAATACAGATATATACCTGATTATTGACGATCTGCAGTATCACCAATAATCAGATATATTACTAACCTCTGGACACCTGAGAGATATGAGTGTTTGGTGCAACAGTAATACTTTGAGGAGAGCACCCTATAGAGGGTGCTAAGGCAGTACGAGATACTGATAGATTTGAAGATTGTAGCGCTTGAAGAATAATATTTACCAATGGCAGCAATGAGTTAATATAGAATCCGTCACTATATATCACAAAAATATAAACAATAAAACTCATGCGCCTCTGCATATATGATTAATGCAACATTTATTAAAAACACATCAATTAATAGAATCTGCACACCATGAACCTATATTCAGCCTCTTTCTAGTCACATGCCTGGATAACATCAAAGGTCCCAGGAAAAGCTGCCTAGATTTCTATGCTGCCAAATTACTTCATACATGCATGTGATGAATTAAAATAATCAACCTCCCTTTCTCCTTAATCTAATTTTTCTCCTCAAATCTCCAGAGTAAAACCACTCAGCGTAGTAAATCTTTCCATTCAGTGTTACTATGTCTTTCCACTTAGCGTTATCTGCCTTTCAGAAAGCGTATATTAAAAGCTCTATGTTTCACAGTCCACATGACTTATGTAGTATTCCTCCACAGTGTGTTTAATCACATAAGCTCTTCTGCTACTGCAGTAGCTAACTCACAGTTACTGCGCTGGTCGGCGCTGGTCGCTTCCAATCGCTCCAGAGAGAGGAGGGGGGCGGAAGGAGTTCCCAACCTTTCCGGTGTCTTTAGATGTATAAATCCGCTTGAGTCCTGGCCGGCAACTCACTGCTGGATCACTCCGTTATAGGCTACACCTTGGACTTCCGTCTCGGCGCACTTTGCAACACACGGAGTCCGGGGGTGACGTCACCACACTTCTAAGCCAATAGCCAATAGCCATCTAAAGACACCGGAAAGGTTGGGAACTCCTTCCGCCCCCCTCCTCTCTCTGGAGCGATTGGAAGCGACCAGCACCGACCAGCGCAGTAACTGTGAGTTAGCTACTGTATTAGCAGAAGAGCTTATGTGATTAAACACACTGTGGAGGAATACTACATAAGTCCTGTGGACTGTGAAACATAGAGCTTTTAATATACGCTTTCTGAAAGGCAGATAACGCTAAGTGGAAAGACATAGTAATGCTGAGTGGAAAGACACTAACGCTGAATGGAAAGATTTACTACGCTGAGTGGTTTTACTCTGGAGATTTGAGGAGGAGAATTAGATTAAGGAGAAAGGGAGGTTGATTATTTTAATTCATCACATGCATGTATGAAGTAATTTGGCAGCATAGAAATCTAGGCAGCTTTTCCTGGGACCTTTGATGTTATCCAGGCATGTGACTAGAAAGAGGCTGAATATAGGTTCATGGTGTGCAGATTCTATTAATTGATGTGTTTTAATAAATGTTGCATTAATCATATATGCAGAGGCGCATGAGTTTTATTGTTTATAGTACGAGATACTGCTCAGAGACAGGTTCCTTCCAAAGGCCTGAAGCTCCCCAAGGGGCAGAGTCAGGCTGAGAGTGGGAAGGAACAGCATGTGAGTGACACCAATGGAGGGATGTCACAAACAGACTGTGAACTATCTCTAGCTGGGGAGATAGTTCTCGAGGTCGGGCAGGCCAGGTCGACAACACACAGGCAGATAAAGTACAGAGACAAGAGACAGATGCGGAATCCTAAGACTAGCAGAGTTTGGCAACAGAGTATGAGATATAGCGAAGTACCTAATCAGAGATCAGAAGAGTGGTCAGGAAAGCAGAAGGTCATAACAGATAAACAATGCAATTAGTACTTTAAGCTATCAAGAATCTGACTCAGTGTGGATTCCCAGCTCCAGCCGGTTCTGGCACACTGTTGGATCTAGCTAAGGTCTGAGAGCTAGCAGATATAGTTTTCCCTAGACTGAGGTGTGAGGTCCTTGATCATCAACACCTAGGAACTGGTCTAGATAATAACTCAGATAATAACACAGACAATAACAGGATTCCTAGACTAAGGTGTGAGCTCCTTGGTCATCAACACCTTGGAAACTGGTCTAGATAATAACACAGAGAATAACACAGATACTGACAGAAGGTCTGAGTGCCACCACGTAGTGATCGCAACGCCAGACACCAGAGAAATGACCAGCACCCAGTATATATAGCCCAGCGCTCTCCAGCGCCACCCCTAAGTGCTGGACCAATGAAAACTGCTGGAATTGTCAGCTGACCGGCTTGGTCAGCTGACACCCTTCTGACTGTCATAAAGGCTCTGCCTCTCCACGCGCGCGCGTCCTCCTGAACCTGTGTGGACTATCAGTCTCAGCCACACCAGACATGTGCTGTAATGTTTCTGCTGTGTTGGATGCGGAACCAGCCGCACCGCTGTCCAAGCATGCGGCGGTTACTCCGCGTTCAGCAGTACTGTCAGAAATATGCCTATGCGTGCAAACATCCGCGTCTGATGCGGAATCCGCCGCCTTGTTCCTAAGGCATGCGGCGGTTTCATCCCGCTCCGTCATGCCAGTGGATGCAGACCCACGCGCGCAACCTGCCGCGTTGGACGCGGAACCAGCCGCCTTGCTCTGAGTACCTGCGGCGGCTTTTCCGAGTTTTCTCACAGAAAGGCAATCTTTGCCTTAATATTGAATAAGTTTGCATTTAACAGTCACTTGGTAGTTTTGGTTTACTAATTATGGTAGGCATTAGATGGTGCACTCCTCTGAGAAAAAGCTAGTGGCATGACTATGTAGACTATGTAAAAGTAATGCATAAGATATCGGTGCTGTGTAAATGCACAATAATGAGCATAATGATTTTGTACACATACAGCACACAGTGCTCACACTACCAAAGCACTGCAAATATAATGGAACTATTAATGCCAGTTTCATTAACGGACAACTGTAACAAGAGGGATATGGAGGCTGCCATATTTGTTTCCTTTTAAATAATACCAGTTGCCAGGTCATCCTGCTGATCCCCTATCTTTAATAATTTTAGCCATGGACCCTGAACAAGCATGCAACAGATGAGGCAATTCTAACATTATTGTCAGATGTAAAAAGATTAGCTGCATGCTTGTTCCTGGTGTTATTTAAACACTACTGCAGTCAAATAGATCAGCAGGGTAGCCAGGAAACTTTATTGTTTAACAACTTAAAGGGAACCTAAACTGAGAGGGATATGAATATTTCCTTTTAAACAATACCAGTTGCCTGTCAGTCCTGCTGATCTCTTTGGCTCCAGTAGTAGCTGAATCACAAACCTGAAACAAGCATGCAGCTAATCCAGTCTGACTTCAGTCAGAGCATCTGATCTGCATGCTTGTTCAGGGGCTGTGGCTAAAAGTATTAGAGACACAGGATCAGAAGGAGAGTTGGGCAACTGGTATTATTGTAAAAGGAAAAATCCACATCCTTCTCAGTTTAGGTTACCTTTAAGGACTGCAGTCTTAACCTTCCTGGCGGTCTATTAGAAACCGCCAGGGGGCAGCGCAGCACTATTTTAAAAAAATTTTTTTAAAACATGTAGCGAGCCTAGGGCTCACTACATGATAGCCACTGTACAGCGGCATCCCCCCGCCCGCTTCGAACACTTCTGGCGATCTTTGATCAGGAAATCCTGTTCAAAGAACGGGATTTCCTTAAGGGCTTGACGTGACGTCTAAGGGAGTCCCGATCCACCCCTCAGCGCTGCCTGGCACTGATTGGCCAGGCAGCGCACGGGGTCGGGCGAGGGGGCGGCGCGGCGATCGGCGGCGAATCAGCACGGAGCGGCGGCGAATGGAATGCACACGCAGCTAGCAAAGTGCTAGCTGCGTGTTGCAAAAAAAAGTATGCAAATCGGCCCAGCGGGGCCTGAGAAATCCTCCTGCGTGGCATAGCCTGAGCTCGGCTCGGGCTTACTGCCAGGAAGGTTAAAACCCCTTAAGAACCAGACACTTTTTTTCCATTCAGACCACTGCAGCTTTAATGGTTTATTGCTCGGTCATACAACCTACCACCTAAATGAATTAACTTTCTGTGCTCACATTTTTCAAATAAAGTAAAATTTCTATATACATTTTTGTCCCAATGTATTGTGCTACATGTCTTTGATAAAAAAAAAAATCCAATGTGTATATTTATTGGTTTGGGTAAAATTTAGAGCATTTACAAACTATGATGCAAAAAGTGAATTTTCCCATTTTGAAGCATCTCTGACTTTTCTGAGCACCTGTCATGTTTCATGAGGTGCTAGAATTCCAGGATAGTATAAATACCCCCCAAATGACCCCGTTTTGGAAAGAAGACATCCCAAAGTATTCTCTAAGAGGCATGGTGAGTTCATAAATCAATTGTCATCACACTGCGCCACAGTTCATCAAGGTTAAATACAAAATCACAGTCACTGGGATCGCTGTAGATAATCCATACGCTGGGTAATAATTTCAAAAGTTGCTGCTGCGCTCTCCAAACCTGAAAAAAGATAAATCTCCACATAGGGCAATATCGTTCAGTCTATGTAAATCATCCCTCCACTTATTCCACGTGCCACATGTAAAGTGCTCTCCCAAATATCAATCAACTCCGTGTCTCTCGTCCCCTCTCACTAAATGCTCACCAGATTCTGGCCACCTCAGCTTTCAGGTGGATCATAGGCAGTACAATTATGTATCACTTCACTGGATTCTGCAAAGAGGGGAGAATCTCCACATAGGGTAATTCAGTTCAAAAAACTCAATATGCTTCAAACATTAATTCCACCACGTGTTCTACAAATCACCCTGTGTTGGTGCCAATCCACCGTGCTGCAAATCACACTGCTCACCAGATGCAGCCCACCTCTATGTCCAGGTGGAATTTACGCTGTATGTTGTAGGCAAACAAGTTTCACACTTCTGGATCCTTTTAGACAGGCCTTTTCAAGGACTTGCTATTTATTCCAATTGTTTAAAATTCACTCAATAAAAACATAAGAGAAACCAACATAGCGTAATACAGTTATGAAATGCTTCTATGCGCACAAACTCAGTGTCACTTACGCCTCCAAGTGCGTTCTGCGCATGTCAAACAGTAGGCCTCTGCCAGTGCCCATGGTCATAGTCAAGATTCATTGACAACCTCTTCTTTGTTTGGAGAGGTCCAGAACCTACACTGAGGGAGTTCTGTGAAGACCTCAACAAAATATGGCCTGAAATCAATATAACAGTTGACATCAGTAAGGATCAAGTGAACTTTCTGGACTTAGAGATTAAGAAAGGGCATGAGGGGGTCACTACTAAGACGTACTTCAAAAGTACAGATAGAAACGGTTATATACCTCTAGGCAGTTGCCATCATTCTAACTGGCTCAAGAACATCCCAAGAGGCCAATTTATAAGGATTAGAAGGAACTGCACCCATATGGACGATTATCTAGAACAAAGTGAAATTTTGATGAACAGGTTTCTGGAGAAAGCGTACGATGAACAAATATTAAGAACTGAGAGAATACGAGTAGGCAATCTACCTAGACAACAACTTTTGCAGAATAAGCCCAGAGGAGACATCAAGACTAAAGAATACTCAATTTTACTTGACTATAATCAACAGCACAGGGACTTGGAAAAGTGATCAACAGGAACTGGAACATAATCCAAGCAGATGGAATATTGAAAAAGGTGCTACCAAAGAAGCCCCAGTTCATTTATAGGAAAGCCCCTATACTTAGGACTAATTTAGTCATGAGCTGTATAGAGTCCCCCACAATGAGCGCAAGTGACCTGTTGGGACAGAAAGGCTTTTTTCCCTGCAGGGGGTGTCTAGGCTGCAGAGAAGCAAATGGAATACGTGGGAACCAGATTACATCAAGAAACACTGGGAGAAGCTACAAGATTCAGCAGTGTATCACGTGCAGAACGAAAGGGGTGGTCTACATACTGTGGTGCCCATGTGAACTAGAATACATAGGCTGAACACCTAGGGAGTTGTTCAAACGTATCCGTGAACATGTCAATAATATCAAAAAAGGCCTAGAAAGTCACAGTGTGTCAAACCATTTTAAATTATACCACAATAGAGATCCAACAGGTCTGAGGTTCATGGCTTTGGAAAAATACATGAAGAAATGGAGAGGGTCAAATCTCACTAAGGAGATATCCAAAGCAGAGGGAAGATGAATCTTTGACCTGAAGACTCTGAGCCCACTGGGGTTGAATATAGAATTTGACTTGAACTGTCATATCGCTAATGATTAATTTAATTCAATTATATGCAGCTAATCACAAATTAAGAAATTTGTTTTAATAGGATGTAATGGGTATTTTCACGCATTAAGTCAAAGCATTAAGCACTTTTAATACCACCAAAAGTTAAGTAAGATTTATGGCACCATCGCAATTACTGGTAAGAATAGGCATTAACCACTTTACCCCCAGCGGTACGAATTTCTCCGCCCCTTTTTTCCCTCCTAAAAAACCAGGGACGGAGAAATCCGTACCTTCCGCGCTACCGCCGCTGTCCGCGCTCCCGCCGCTCGTGCGCGCGCACCCGCCGCTCGTGCACGTCGCCGCCCGCTCGCCCGGAGATCAATGAACGGGAAAATCCATTCCCGTTCGTTGATCTAGCCCCCGCAATGATCTGCTGCTTCTTTCAGAAACAGCGAGATCATTGTGCGTCTCCCAGCCTCCTACTGCTTCCTGTAAGCGTCCTTCCGGACGCTTACAGGTCGCATGTAAACAAACACTCTGTGGCCATCTTGTGGCCAAATAGTAAACTACACCCTAAAAGCATTTTACATATACAAACATTACATTTACACAATAAATTAACTCATTACCTCCCACACTCCCCAATTTTTTTTTTTGTAATTAAAAAAAAAAAAATACAATAAAAAAAAAACATAAATAGTTACCTTAGGGACTGAACTTTTTAAATATTTATGTCAAGAGGGTATAACACTGTTACTTTATAAACTGCGGGCTTGTAATTAGGGATGGATGCAAAACTGAAAAAAATGCACCTTTATTTCCAAATAAAATATTGTCGCCAAACATTGTGATAGGGACATAATTTAAATGGTTTTATAACCGGGACATATGGGTTAATACATTTCATGGGTTTTAATTACAGTAGCATGCTTTATTTAAAAACTATAATGGCCGAAAACTGAAAAATAATAATTTTTTCCCACATTTTTTCCTATTTCCCCATTAAAACACATTTAGAATAAAATAATTCTTGGCATAATGTCCCACCTAAAGAAAGCCTAATTGGTGGCAAAAAAAACAAGATATAGTTCATTTCATTGGGATAAGTAATAATAAAGTTATAGACGAATGAATGGAAGGAGCGCTGAAAGGTGAAAATTGCTCTGGTGGTCAGGGGGTAAAACCCCTCAGTGGTGAAGTGGTTAAACTTGTTCATCACATTTAGGTATCATTAATAGCCACAAGAGGGCGTAATTTCAAGATTTCAAGCCTAACAGTTTTGGGAGTAGCATTGACTTGAGCCATAACAACAGGTGGCAGCATCCTATAGATGTTTTTAACTAGACAGCTAGTTCTAATAGAATGAGTGTAGGTTAACATTGTTTCACATATTTAAGGATTTAAATATAGGAGGTTATTGTTTTATCGTGTTTTAATAATGTATATGTAAACAGTGCCCATCCAGTTAACCTACGAGCCAGCCTCCAATCAGAAGCAGGCAAGCACTATGTTAATCAGACGTCAGACGTCAGGAGGCGGAGCCCCTGATGAGTCTGGCATTGAGGACGAAACGCGCGTAGGGCGGAATTGTGCGTCTGACGTCGCACGGAACTAAGCGCACGGACCGGCCGGTCAGCACAGAAGCGCACCGATCTACGCCCTGCGACCGAGGAAGGAGGCGAAACGGGAGAGCGTGCATCTACCCAGGCGCATCGGAAAACAGCCGGAATTGAGACGGATGGGCACTGGCAGAGGCCTACTGTTTGACATGCGCAGAATGCACTTGGAGGCGTAAGTGACACTGAGTTTGTGCGCATAGAAGCATTTCATAACTGTATTACGCTACGTTGGTTTCTCTTATGTTTTTATTGAGTGAATTTTAAACAATTGGAATAAATAGCAAGTCCTTGAAAAGGCCTGTCTAAAAGGATCCAGAAGTGTGAAACTTGTTTGCCTACAACATACAGCGTAAATTCCACCTGGACATAGAGGTGGGCTGCATCTGGTGAGCAGTGTGATTTGCAGCACGGTGGATTGGCACCAACACAGGGTGATTTGTAGGACACGTGGTGGAATTAATGTTTGAAGCATATTGAGTTTTTTGAACTGAATTACCCTATGTGGAGATTCTCCCCTCTTTGCAGAATCCAGTGAAGTGATACATAATTGTACTGCCTATGATCCACCTGAAAGCTGAGGTGGCCAGAATCTGGTGAGCATTTAGTGAGAGGGGACGAGAGACACGGAGTTGATTGATATTTGGGAGAGCACTTCACATGTGACACGTGGAATAAGTGGAGGGATGATTTACATAGACTGAACGATATTGCCCTATGTGGAGATTTATCTTTTTTCAGGTTTGGAGAGCGCAGCAGCAACTTTTGAAATGGTGAGTTCATAGATTTTATTTTTTGGCACAAGTTAACGGAAAATGACGCTTTGTGACAAAAAAAAATAAAATAAAAAAGTTTACATTTCTGCAAACTTGTGACCAAAAAAAATAAAATAAAATCTGCCACGGACTCCTCATGCCACTCTCTGAATACTTTTGCGTGTCTACTTTCCAAACTGGGGTCATTTGTGGGGTGTGTTTACTGTCCTGGAATTTTGGGGGGTGCTAAATTGTAAGCACCCCTGTAAAGCCTAAAGGTGCTCATAGGACTTTGGGCCCCGTAGCGCACCTAGGCTGCAAAAAAGTGTCACACATGTTATATCGCCATACTCAAGAGAAATAGTATAATGTGTTTTGGGGTGTATTTTTATTTACACATACCCATGCTGGGTGGGAGAAATATCTCTGTAAAAGAGATTTTTAAGATTTTTTTTTTTACACACAATTGTCCATTTACAGAGATATTTCTCCCACCCAGCATGGGTATGTGTAAAAATACACCCCAAAACACATCACACTACTTCTCCTGAGTACGGTGATACCACGTGTGACACTTTTTTGCAGCCTAGGTGCGCTAATGAGCCCAAAGTCCTATGAGTACCTTTAAGATTTTACAGGTCATTTTGAGGCATTTGGTTTCTAGACTACTCCTCACGGTCAAAAAGTGTCACATGTGGTATCGCTGTACTCAGGAGAAGTAGAATAATGTGTTTTGGGGTGTATTTTTACACATACCCATGCTGGGTGGGAGAAATATCTCTGCAAATGACAATTTTTTATTTATTTTTTTGTGACAATTTTTTTTTTGCAGCCTAGGTGCGCTAAGGGGCTCAATGTCCTATGAGTACCTTTAGGATTTCGCAGGTAATTTTGAGACATTTGGTTTCAAGACTACTCCTCACGGTTTAGGGCCCCTAAAATGCCAGGGCAGTATATGAACCCCACAAGTGACCCCATTTTGCAAGGGCAACACTCCAAGGTATTCCATTAGGTGTATGGTGAGTTCATAGAAGATTTAATTTTTTGTCACAAGTTAGCGGAAATTGATTTTTATTGTTTTTTTGTCACAAAGTGTCATTTTCCACTAACTTGTGACAAAAAATTAAATCTTCTATGAACTCACCATACACCTAATGGAATACCTTGGGGTGTCTTCTTTCTAAAATGGGGTCACTTGGGGTTCCGATACTGCCCTGGCATTTTAGGCGCCCAAAACCGTGAGTAGTCTGGAAACCAAATGCCTCAAAATGACTGTTCAGGGGTATAAGCATCTGCAAATTTTGATGACAGGTGGCCTATGAGGGGCCGAATTTTGTGGAACCGGTCATAAGCAGGGTGGCCTCTTAGATGACAGGTTGTATTGGCACTGAAGTGCAGAAAGCGCAGGATGTTCTCAAATCGTGACTTGGACATGGCAGCAGAGTACATGGGCATGTGATGTATTGGGTGCATAGACCAATAAGACCACAATACATTCTTTTTGACTAGACCCATGTTAAAGTGAACCTCCGGACTAAAAATTGACTCAGCAGCACTGAAAAGGCTTGGTGTTTCTTTAACAGTTTCACAGCATCAGAACTTTGTTTCTCTTATACATGCCTTATTTTTAGCTGCACAGAAGAAAACTGCCCGGGCTTTTTTCCCCTGATGCTGTGCAAAGCATGATGGGATTTCTGATCTTGTTGTTCTCGTTCTGCTCTTTTGGTGCAATTTTTTTTTAACGTTTTGAATTTGACATTTGAAGCCTAGCGTGTGCAGCTGGGAGGGGTTATCAGGACACAGGACAGTTGGAACTGTGTCTCCTGCTCCTTGTCACCTTCTTTCAACCAAAAACATGGCTGCCCCCATGAAAAAGATGGCAGCCCCCATGAATCACAAACATTTGCCTGTTCTTTTAAAACAGGGTGGGTAAGATATTATATTACCTATCTGTTCTAATTAACATAACTAATGTAACTTGATGACAGTATGTTTGTTTAGGCTGAAGTTCCCCTTTAAGGAGAAAGCCCCAAAAATGTTACGTTCGGAAACTTGGAGTGGTTTCCACTGAAAAGGCTGCGCTTGGTAGCTTTTTGGATTGGCAGTAGCGTATTGTGTGGCGTAACGTTTGGTCTCAGCCACAATTAAGTCGTAGAGACCAGCAGTGATCAGAAAAAATACCCTTTCTTTCCCACTCTGATGCTCTATTTAAAGTAAACCTGTAATTTAAAAAAAAAAAAAAAAAAAAAGATTGTTAACTTGGGAGGGGGGAAGCCTCTGGATGCTAATGAGGCTTCCTCCGTTCCCCTCCACCAGCCCGATCCAGAGCTCGCACCCGCAAACAAGCAGGCACAATAATATTAATATTTGCCTACACTCAGGCTCTGATGGAAATATTAGAGCCAGATTGGGTCAGCTCTACTGCACAGGTAGCTCATGCTAGCACAGTAGAGCAGACATTTCCACCGGAGCCCAAAAGGAAAGCCGCTAGTGTGGAGATATATTGGGGTGCTGATGCTATTAAGGATAATACAGTAAAATATTTTCATTTTCCCATCTGCTGTGGTATGTCAAAGGTGTAGAGATGCAGGCTAGATTCATGGACTGTTCATGTATTTGTGTGGGTGGGTCACTAGACCTACATTTGCATCTAAAGAGGTCTTCAGTGAATACGACCAGTCACCTATCTCACAGGACATCCTGCTGCAATGTGAAAGCCTTAATCAATTGTCACCTGTAACCTGGGGAGATTGGAAGTGAAGGAAGTCTTTTGTTTTGTGTGTGTGCTATAGTACCCTTTTCATGTATGTGGATCTCTGGAAATCCCATTTATGTCTGAGAACGGAGACAGGAAAACGCCTTAATCAAGTTTTCACCTGGAGTTGAAAGCCTAACTTCACAATCTTTGATGTATAGTAGACTTTTACCTGGAAATGGAATATGTCTGGGATTTAATTAAAACCTAGTTCCTCCCCTCCCCAAAGGAAGTTGCAGCCTCCAGGCGTAGCTCAGAGTATAAAAAGCAGAGGCAAATGCCTAGTGACCATCTGCTCTGGGAGTTAGCGCATAGCTAGAGTCGATCTCGACTTCCGGTCGAACAAGCGGCATGCTCCTGCCGACAACTTTGAGACCTTCAAGTTGGTAACGTTTTTTTTAATCCCCATTTTTATTTTACGCAAATATCCGTGTGTGTTATCTTTGTAACTTTTATCTTGTAACTATTTTTACTTTGTTTTTTGTAATCTTGTTGTATATATTAAGTTCTGCATTGTTCTATGTTTTTCTAGAATATTAAATTATTATTTAATAAGTTTGACTTCTGCCGTACTAAACTAACACTCATAGCCTAGAAGAGACTGAAGTGTAACCGTGTATAAGTTCATGCCTAATTGTACGCTTGAGCAACACTACCGTATGAAATTGTAATTGCATTGTGTGTGGGGGCGTTTGTCATACGTTGGCCTAAGCGCGCAGCTGACCCAACGTACGAACAACGCCAGTGCGAGTAGCGACAGCAGAGTGGCTAACAGTATCGTTCGGAACGACTGTTAGTGGGTCTTTGCTTCACGACAGTGTAAGATTGCAACTGCATTGTGTGTGGGGGCGTTTGTCATACGTTGGCCTAAGCGCGCAGCTGACCCAACTACGAACAACGCCAGTGCGAGTAGCGACAGCAGAGTGGCTAACAGTATCGTTCGGAACGACTGTTAGTGGGTCTTTGCTTCACGACAGTGTAAGATTGCAACTGTGTGTGTGTGTGGGTGCGTGGCGTTCCCGTATTTGGCCTAAGCGCAAAGCTGACCCAAATACGAAAACGCGGAGTGCGCGCTGCGGACTCGACAGCAGAGTGGAAGTGTCTAGCGAATCCGCTAGTGGTGGCAGTGAGAGGTGTTCTGAGGGGTCCCAGCCTTGTTTTAGCTTGACTAAGGCTGCTTCCCCTCTCAATCTGGTCAAACCCGCAGTCGGGAACCGTATACGCAGGCGTGCCGCGGGCCGGTTCCTGACATAATTGGCTGGCAGTGGTGGCATCATTTAGTACATTAGTACGCAGTTTAGCTCGCTATTCTGAGTACTAAAGGCTGGAAGCTTGCTAGAAGCAACTAGCCTACAGAAGTCTACTCAGTGCAGAATCTATATACTTTTTTTTTTTGTTCAAAGATACACACTTGGTGTTTGCTTTCCCTCCCCCCCTTTTTTTATTTTTTGCAACACGATGGCTCAGAAAGCATCCAGCTATGCAAGGCAAAACAAAGAGATACTACTCAACCTGTGTGAGCACAAAGGCATCGAGACGGTGAGCGGCCAGACTAAGGAGCAGTTAGTTCGTGCGCTCGAGGAGTATGATGAGGCAGAGCGAGCCCGTGCTTCAACGTCAGCGGATGCAGCTCACGACACGCCAGAGGAGGAATCGCTCCCGCCACAGAATGCGAGTGGAGACGATGTCCTGGATGATCCACCAAGCAGGGAGATGCCATCTCTGGAAGCTGATCTACAGCTACTGAACTCGGCTGATCCTGAACTGCGCCTAAAGCTGATCCTACTGCACCGACAGGCAGAGGAGGGAAGAGCTGAACGGCGACGCCAGGCCGAGAGTGGAAGACGCCAGGAAGAGAGTGAAAGACGCCAGGCCGAGAGGGACAGACTCCGGGCAGAGGAGGGAAGAGCTGAACGGCAACACCAGCTGGAGCTGGCTAAACTTCAGCAGCAGAACCGGTCTGCTGGACCCGCAGAACGCGAAGGTGAGCGAGTCCACAGAATCCCCCTGGATAAGTTCCCCGCTATGGACAAGGACTCTGACATAGACACTTTCCTACAGGGGTTTGAAAGGACTTGTCGGCAATATGGGGTGCCCCGTGAGCAGTGGGCAAGATACCTCACACCAGGGCTGAGAGGCAAGGCCCTGGAGGCGTTTGTGAGTCTCCCCCAGGAGGAAGAAACAGACTTTGAGGCAATTAAGAAAGCCATCATTGCGCGATACCACCTCACGCCAGAGGTGTATCGCAAACGTTTCAGGACAGTGCAGCGAGGTCCTAATGACAGCTACCTGGATCATGCTTGCAACCTGCGCACTGCCTTCCAGCAGTGGCTAAAAGGGCTGTCAGTTAAAACCTTGGATGCCCTGCAGGAGCTGATGATAAAAGACCAGTTCCTACACACCTGTCCTGTTGAGGTCCGGCTGTTTGTGCTGGATCGAGAACCAAAGACAGTGGATGAGGCTGCGGAAATGGCCGATGCCTACACCGCCCATAGAGCACCTGAGTCCCGGAGGACTACTACGCCCAGCTGGAGAGGAGAACAGATTGCTAAACCTGTTTCACCCAGCACCCAGAGGAGGCAAGCACCGCTGTCTCCTGGATTCAAGCAACCTGACACTCGGAAATGCTTTGTATGTGACAGGGTGGGTCATATCAGCACGACTTGCCCAGAGAGGAAGAGGGAGGCCCCAAAATCCAGTGAGGCCTCAAACGCCAGTGAAGTCCCAACGGCTTTGTGTGCTACCAGGAATGCCACTGGCTATGCAGAGAATCTGCAGCTTGTCACGGTTGGGGGTACAGTTGCCACTGGGCTGAGAGACACTGGAGCAGAAGTGACTCTCATACATCCCCAGCTTGTGAACCCGGAGCAGTACATACCTGGGAAAATGATTGCTGTCCGAGGAATTGGGGGTGTCACCCCAGCCATACCCACCGCCTTGGTCCACCTGAATTGGGGGGCCGGCAGCGGATTGAAAGAAGTTGGGGTAACCGACAAAATCCCCACCAACGTTTTGCTGGGTACTGACCTGGGACGGTTAGTGGCCCGGTATGAGCCTACTCCAAACCCCGTGGAGCCTGTATCCCCAGCAGGAGTTCAGGACTCTTGCAAGGTACTGTCTGATAATGCTGTGCAAATGGGGAGTGCTGGTGAGGCCCCAGGGGCTATGGACTGTGTGCTAGGAGCCAGCCCTAGTGAGTCTCCAGTGCCTAGGCCTGGAGTGGGACATGTTGATACAAAGAATGCCGAAATTGATAATGTCATTTATGATGCACGGACTATCGAGGCGATCGATGCCAGAACTGTTGATGCTACTTGTGAAGTGCTGAGTAGCAATGTGTGTAAAGATACAGATAATATTGATGTTTTATGTGATGTCCCAAATGACAATATATGTAGGGCTGATAATGCTGATGTCATATGTGTTGTGCTACGTAATGATGTGTGTCATGTGGACACTCCGTCAGCTGCAGGAGGAACCAGCGGCGCTCGCTGGGCTGCAGCAGGTGGACTGTCCACTGAAGGGGCAGATGGCACCAGGCCAGATCCTTCCCCTTCAGATGGTTTCAAGACCAAAGGTGATGTGGTTTATGATATGTGTAAGGTGGGCGCTCCCTCGGCTGCCGTGGTAACCCGCAGCGCTAGCGAGTCTACAGCAGAGGGACTGTCCACTGAAGTGACAAATGTTGCTGGGTCAGCCACATCCACTTCGGAACCTGGCCCTGAGGGCCCAGGAGCCTCTCCGTCTGCAGCCTTCCTGGAATGTGTGACAGGCAGCACTGAGCTCTCTGGGGCTGTTCGATTTGACAGCAGCCTGGAAGAGCTCAGGGGGCTAGCCAGCAGGTCACCAGCTGGGAGGGGCGGGCTGAGAGGGTTCTGGGAAGTTATTCCCTCGAAGCTGTCCGAAGTGGAGGAGGCAGCCCGGCAGAGAATCGTTCCCCAAAGGGACCGAGAGATAGCTCCTGCCACTATAGAGGAAGTGCGTGTAGCGACGGTTGGAACCCTTCCCCAGCTGCAGCACTGTCTCTATGGTCGCCAATTCACGGTTGTCACTGACTCACATTCCCCTGGTTGGTTACGTCAGGTTGCCAAGGGCAACGACACATTGCAGCAACCTGACCTAGCTTTCCAGTCGTGTAGCTTGGAGCTAACTGACAGGTGGGGAACCCTCCTGAGGATGTTAAAGGGTTACCCCACCCGGCCAGGCCGTCAATGTAGGCTTTGGCAGGATGATTCTTTAGAATCACCTGCCAGCGCTATCCGGAAGGGGAGCAATCATGGGAATGCTGATGGACTGTCCCGTCAAGCAGAACCAACAATGTAGGTGCTGGCAGGATGATCTGGGAAGATCGTCTGCCTTGCACCAAGTTAACGGCGGAGGTGTGGAGATATATTGGGGTGCTGATGCTATTAAGGATAATACAGTAAAATATTTTCATTTTCCCATCTGCTGTGGTATGTCAAAGGTGTAGAGATGCAGGCTAGATTCATGGACTGTTCATGTATTTGTGTGGGTGGGTCACTAGACCTACATTTGCATCTAAAGAGGTCTTCAGTGAATACGACCAGTCACCTATCACACAGGACATCCTGCTGCAATGTGAAAGCCTTAATCAATTGTCACCTGTAACCTGGGGAGATTGGAAGTGAAGGAAGTCTTTTGTTTTGTGTGTGTGCTATAGTACCCTTTTCATGTATGTGGATCTCTGGAAATCCCATTTATGTCTGAGAATGGAGACAGGAAAACGCCTTAATCAAGTTTTCACCTGGAGTTGAAAGCCTAACTTCACAATCTTTGATGTATAGTAGACTTTTACCTGGAAATGGAATATGTCTGGGATTTAATTAAAACCTAGTTCCTCCCCTCCCCAAAGGAAGTTGCAGCCTCCAGGCGTAGCTCAGAGTATAAAAAGCAGAGGCAAATGCCTAGTGACCATCTGCTCTGGGAGTTAGCGCATAGCTAGAGTCGATCTCGACTTCCGGTCGAACAAGCGGCATGCTCCTGCCGACAACTTTGAGACCTTCAAGTTGGTAACGTTTTTTTTAATCCCCATTTTTATTTTACGCAAATATCCGTGTGTGTTATCTTTGTAACTTTTATCTTGTAACTATTTTTACTTTGTTTTTTGTAATCTTGTTGTATATATTAAGTTCTGCATTGTTCTATGTTTTTCTAGAATATTAAATTATTATTTAATAAGTTTGACTTCTGCCGTACTAAACTAACACTCATAGCCTAGAAGAGACTGAAGTGTAACCGTGTATAAGTTCATGCCTAATTGTACGCTTGAGCAACACTACCGTATGAAATTGTAATTGCATTGTGTGTGGGGGCGTTTGTCATACGTTGGCCTAAGCGCGCAGCTGACCCAACGTACGAACAACGCCAGTGCGAGTAGCGACAGCAGAGTGGCTAACAGTATCGTTCGGAACGACTGTTAGTGGGTCTTTGCTTCACGACAGTGTAAGATTGCAACTGCATTGTGTGTGGGGGCGTTTGTCATACGTTGGCCTAAGCGCGCAGCTGACCCAACTACGAACAACGCCAGTGCGAGTAGCGACAGCAGAGTGGCTAACAGTATCGTTCGGAACGACTGTTAGTGGGTCTTTGCTTCACGACAGTGTAAGATTGCAACTGTGTGTGTGTGTGGGTGCGTGGCGTTCCCGTATTTGGCCTAAGCGCAAAGCTGACCCAAATACGAAAACGCGGAGTGCGCGCTGCGGACTCGACAGCAGAGTGGAAGTGTCTAGCGAATCCGCTAGTGGTGGCAGTGAGAGGTGTTCTGAGGGGTCCCAGCCTTGTTTTAGCTTGACTAAGGCTGCTTCCCCTCTCAATCTGGTCAAACCCGCAGTCGGGAACCGTATACGCAGGCGTGCCGCGGGCCGGTTCCTGACAGCTAGTACACCTGCGCAGGAACAGTGACAAGCAGACCTTCGGGGGAGCCAGCGTTAGATCCCCTCTGCTGGAAAGGATGGGGCCTTTTTAGGATCTAGAGGTTTCCCTCTACTAAGGTAAGTACCCCCTAGAGGCACTTTTTTATCCCTTTTCAGTTACACTTTAACCCAGTGGTTCTCAAACTTTTCCAGATGAGGGCATCCTTGACGAGTATCAGACCAACCAGAATTCTACATCACAGTAGGCCAGGGGTGGCGCTGCACAGCAAAGCAATTGGCGACTGCGTGTGCCATGAAAAAAAGTACCATCAAAAAATCCTATCAACGCTGACAAATGTGCCCGCACACACACACACACACACACACATACACACACACACGTACACACACACGTACACACACGTACACACACACACGTACACACACACACACACACACCAGAGGCTTGGTGCACCAGGGAGCAGCGGCACCCACTTTGAAACCTGCTGCTTTAACCACTTCGCTCCACAGGCTGTTTTTACCCTTCCCACCAACAACAATTTTCACCTTTCAGCACACTTATCATTCATTCAGCAATAATATCACACCTAAATCTTGGTTTGTATCACCCCCCCTCTCCACCACCACCACCACAAATTAGGCTTTTTGTGGGTGATATTTGTTTTCATTAATTACTTTATTTTATCTCTGCATTTTAAAAGGAAAAACAAGGAAAACATAAAAATATACACTATTTCTCAAATTCCATCTCCTATATGTGATGATCCGCTCAGCTGGCTGCACAGGCAGACAGCTGTTTGTCCATTCCTCTAGTCTGTGGGCTGCAGGTCTCTGGAACAGAGACCTGTCTTTCCATTGCAAGTTTCTGGTCTGTTCTCTTGCTGGGGAGTTTGCATACATTCGTTATGCAGATCCCCTACCTGCCTTCTTTGATGACTGGCACTATAAGAGCTTTATGTTTCCCAGAATGCTTTGCTGGACATTTCCCTTCCATGCTCAGTTCCTGATGGACACTGCTGGAGTGTCAGCCATTACTATCTAGTATAGTTAATTCCTGGGGGTTGCTTTAGGCTCCCCTGCTAGGCCAGTCAGGTTGTATTATCTGTATTGCCTGTTCTGTCTTGTCTTGCCTGTTTGCCATTGTCCTGTCCCTATGGTGGTTGACAGGAAATGGTTCTGATCTATGTTCTTGGAGTATAGCTGGTGCAGCGGTTGCTACCAGCTATCTCTTCTGTTCTGTCTTCTGGGATCGCGCTAGCTACTTTGTGCTAGCGCTGGGGATCCTTCTGTTCTGTCTCCTGGGATCGCGCTAGCTACTTTGTGCAAGCGCTGGGGATCCTTCTGTTCTGTCTTGTCTGTCGCGATTGCGCTGTCACCAGCGGCGGTTAATAGCGAATCGCTCTGTCTCTTGTTTAGATCGCACTAGCCGCTAGCGTTAGCGGCTGTGGATCTTTCTGATCTGTGTTCCTGCTTGGATCACACTTGCTCTGGCGGAAGAGCGGTGGATCCTTTCTGCCTAGTTCCTGTTTTTCGTGTGTCTGTCTTGTCCGCTACGCTTGCTGCAGGCTCGGTGAGGTAACCGTTAAGCAAGCGCTCGCGTCCCCTGTTTCATGTTTGTCTGTTTATGGTTAGTTAGGCGTGCTTGTCTCTATTGTGCTTATCACGTGGAGATCGCGCATAACCACGTGCGCTGTTGCGAATGAGTGCGGTGTTCGCGGTTAGCTAGCGGTTGTTATTTTCCGTATCTCCTTATTGTATTTGCTGTGCCTTTGCTACCCTCGTATTCTATTCTGTTCTGCCTTGTGTCACGTCTCGCGATCGCACCTCTCGCGATCGCGTTCCTATTTCGTATCTGCTGTTGTGTGTGCGCGGTCGCGGGGTGGCGACTGGATTGGCGCACATACATACAACCTATCCCTTTTGCTCAATCTCATTCGCAATCGCCTCTCTTGCGATTGCGTTCTGCGCTTCGTACAATTCCTGTCTGGCATTTGTGGAGGTACAGAGGATTGGTTCCTCTGCACTCCCCAGCGCCATCTGCCGACAGGAATTTCCCTCTACAGGTGCGTAGCACCTTTTGCTGGGTTCCTGCAAATTGTACGCTTGTGGAGGATCTCCGCCGTGTCAGCGCACGCGTTGTGCGCTGATCACGGGGGAAAGTTCCACAATCGTGACACTATAGTTTTAAAATAAACAATGCTGCTATAGCATAGCTCCCAACTGTCCCTCTTTTGGAGGGACAGTCCATCTTTGGAGCCCTGTCCCTCTATCCCTCTTTCCTCTTCATTTGTCCCTCTTTCAGGACTTTGTCCCTCTTTCTATGTAAATAAATATATTTCTCTATAAAAAAATGTGTTTGACTCTAAACTTTATTCCCATCCTTTAAATTGATATATTACTAATTTTAAAATGTTAATATGAAGGAAAATGAACCAGGATAGAAAGGACCAGTGTGTTTTGTATTATAAAACAACTTATTTTTCTTATGAAGTAGTTATGGTGTCCATAACTAGGGATGTGTCTCGAGTGTGATTAGGGATGTGGCAGGGGTGTGGCTTAAGTGTCCCTCTTTCTCATCTCAAAAAGTTGGGAGGTATGCTATAGATTGAGGCTACTTTCCCACCAGGACGTTGCGTTTTAGGGGACGTTATGGTCGCATAACGTGCCCCTAACGCAACGCCTGGTGGTGTTGGATGTGGATGTCAGAGCGAGCCGCGTTGTGCAGCTCACTCGGGCGTCCGTGATGCCGTGATGCGTATTCTTGGACGCATGCGGCATCACGTGGTCCCGCCAGCCAATCGCCGCACAGAGCGGCCGCTCCAGGAAGTAAACACTGCACACGTCACAAAGTGCAGTGAATATTAATTAGCCATGTGCCTGGCCGCTCTTCCCTCCTCCCCAACATTACTGAGCATGTGCAAGCAGTCTAACACGGCTTAGTCACGTATAAAGTACTGCATGCAGTACATTCTCTTGACGTGCAGCGTTACAATGTAACGCAACGTGGGCACTGTGAACAGCCTATTGATTTTCCATTACTGTGCGGTGGGCTGCGTTACAGGCTGCACTAACGTGCACCTGTAACATCCCACTGTGAAAGCAGCCTAAAAAAACACATTTTATTTGCCCATTTGTTCTGGGTATGATGAGAGAGGGGGGTAGAAGAGGTTAATGTATTTTTATTTAAATTGTGTAGTGTAACATGCTTTTTATGTAATTTTTTTTGCAAGGGAGAAAGAGGCTGAAGATGATGCACCTGAAGGAGGAAGAGGAGAAGGAGGGTGGCTTTTCTTTTGTTTGCTGATTTTCCTCTGGTGCTCTTCCCATTACTGTTTGTGCCTTTTCTCCATGTGCCTTCGTAAGGCAGTTGTCCCTACGCGGCTGTTGGCCTTTCCATAGCTCAATTTTTGGAGGCATAGAGAACAGATGGCATTGCTCCGATCTGAGACAGACAAATAAAAAAAATTTCAAACCACTAAGCCCCCCTGGGGTGATGGCACTATGGTGGCATCAGCAGCTGACGTTGAAGGGCATGTTGGCTGGCTGTACATAGGTGGCGATACATTATTATTTATTGTATTTATAAAGCGCCAACATATTATGCAGCGCATGGCGCCGAACACTGCCACCAGCTGTTTCTGATGACGAGCTCCCCCTGATTCTTTCAGGAACTCGTCTCCTCCTACTCCTCTCTGATTCCCCCTCTGAACTGTCCCCTTGGTCATCTTGTCTCTTAGGAACCCTTGTGGGATCCGTATCCTCATAATCTTCATAATCATCCTGCCCAGCTTTGCTTGCCTCAGACACCTCCAAAAATGCACCAACAGCAGGTACTTCATCATCATCCTCCTCCTCACCCGTTACGTCCATAGTGTCGCCGCCTAACTCAGACATATGAGGTGGTGTAACTTGCTTAGCACCTTCATCTGGTTGTAACAATATTGGCTGTCAATCATTTAATTCACAACCAATTAACTCCTGTGAAGTGTCAAATGCAGCAAATGTGGTGCTTGTAGTAGCGCAGGTGGCTGCGGAAGATGAGGTGTTCTGTGTTAAATAGTCAACCACGTCCTGACAATCTTGGGAGTTGATGGGATGTGCCTTCTTCTGAGCACTGTACTTTGGGCCAGGGCTGCACGAAATCACATCAACACAACCTCGCACAGACCTGCCGGGTGACCTTCCTCTGGGTCTGCCTCTACCTCTGCCTCTACCTGTTTGGTCTGTTGTGTCCATATCGGAGGGATGAAGTGAAAGGTATGCACTGACTTGACTAATACAATGTGCAGTCACACAGGTGTAGTTAACAGGTATGCACGGAGTGGTATATCACACTGTGTGCACCTACGTAGGTATATGCAGTGATAGGTATTACAATGTGCACCTGTCACACACAAGCAGGTACCGGACAGGCACAGTGACACTGCGTGCGCTCACATAGGTAGGTGGGTGCACTGTGAACAACAGGTAGGTAGGTATATGCAGTGATGGGTATTACAATGTGCATCTGTCACACACAGACAGGTAGCGGACAGGCACAGTGACACTGCGTGCGCTCACGTAGGTAGGTGGGTGCACTGTGAACAACAGGTAGGTAGGTATATGCAGTGATTGGTATTACAATGTGCACCTGTCACTCACGGACAGGTAGGTAGTGGACAGGCACAGTGACACTGCATGCGGTCACGCAGGTAGGTGGGTGCACTGTGAACAACTGGTAGGTAGGTATATTCAGTGATTGGTATTACAATGTGCACCTGTCACTCATAGACAGGTAGCAGACAGGCACAGTGACACTGCGTGCGCTCAACACACGTAGGTAGGTGGGTGCACTGTGAACAACAGGTAGGTAGGTATATTCAGTAATGTGTATTACAATGTGCACCTGTCACACACACAGATAGTCACTGAATGTGCTGGGTCTGGCAGTGGCACACACACAGTAGGAATTATCAAGGCTGTCTATGCAACACAAGTGTCAGTGGGACACACAGAAAAAAAAATAGATCACATAAACAAGATTAGCTCTCAAAAGAGCTGTTGTGTGGTGCTATTTTAGCAATTAGAATAAGCAAGGAGCAAGCTAAGAAGCCTACAAGAGCTAACTAATCTTTCCCTATGAGAGTCTGCAGCAGCAGCAGCAGCTGTCCCTTCTCTATTTACTGCAGGCACACGAGTGAGTAAAATGGCTGGCGATGCCTGCCTTTTAAAAGGGGGGGGGGGAGTGACACCAGGAGGGCGTGTAGCCTGATCGGCTACAATGTGCCTTCTGATGTAGAGGGTCAAAGTTGACCCTAATGGTGCATTATGGGGGCGAACCGAACTTCCGGAAAAGTTTGCGGTTCTCCACTATTGCGAAACCCCGGAAGTTCGCCGGCGAACCGTTCGAGCCATCTCTACTTCTTCCATCAGGTTCCCTTTAACTTGACCATAATTCTTCTCATAATGTACTTTATGACTGTGCAAGATTACATTCATACATCGACTCTGATGACTCATGCACTATTTTTCCTGTGTATATTATTAACTAGAAAGCATTCTCTAATTGGCTGATACTTCATTCTCACATTCAGTTTGGCAAGTGAAATATGAGCACATGTCAATCCCTGGCCATCACAAAATGTTAGCGTTTCAAGGGGGTGACAATTAACCAAGTCATTATTTCCGTAATTAAGAAAAGAACATTTCAATTATGCAACTGTTCCTGGGTACGTATGTGTGACAAAGAAACACTGGGTCGATCTGCCAAGCAGATGGCTCTTTTAGAAAAAAGCCAGCAGAATTTTTTTTTCATTGTAATGTGTTATTAGCTGGAAAAAGTTTCTTAATTCATTCTAGTTTTTGAACAATTCTACTTATACAAAGATAGCGTTAGGCAATGTTAGAATAGCTGAAACCTAAGTTTGCAACAATCTATTCTAAGTAACTCAGTTTTGCATGCTTTATGAGTCAACTGTTCTTTCACAATTTCAGATAGTGCCTGTTAATAAGCTACTCTTGGAGAATAAAGTGCACATAAAACATAAATTAATAAAATTCAGTTCTAGTTTCTATATTTATTCTCTGACAGCACCATATGGACTGAAACTCGTCTGTTTGCAGTAGTCTATTCCATGTTAGCATGTGTTTAATGTATACCAGTAGTGACTTTAAAAGTTAAGTCACTACTGATATATACTGTCACCTCATCTATCAAACTCTGTGCAAAACAATCTTTTCATGCTGCCACCCAGAGTTTGATCTAGTGGTAGGGCGATACTCCTCCTATGCGTGCCCACACTGTGGTATGAATTCCTGGCCCCCTACCTCTCGATACACAAGCATGCTGTTTAGTGAAGGAAAGGTGGGTAAAGACTTGTATCACTATGTGGCCAGGATCGGAAGGGCATGGCTCAAAATCTGGAGCAAGCTTGGACAACTGCAGGAGCAGTTTGAAAAATAGGATTACTGCACTATATTAGCTAAACATCAGTTTATTACTGACACTTTTAAAAAAAAGTTTTTCCTCATCTTTTTTTCTTTGCAAAAAGACTTTAAAACTAGGTCACTTTTTGGACATAGATTCTAAGTCTCCTGCTGTGTTCTGGGCTTAAACGCTATGGCCATTGGCCACATTTAAAAGTCACCAACTGAAGTTTTCCACCTACTTACAGGAGCAAGTCAATGACCTCAGTTCACTAAGTTCATGCTGCTGATAAAAAAGCCAAGTGAAAACTTATCACCACTAGTGTTGGGCGAACACCTGGATGTTCGGGTTCAGGAACGTTCGCCGAACATGGCCACGATGTTCGGCATGTTCGGGCTGAACCCCGAACTCCCCGAACATCCCACTTTTGGGGGCCCTATGAGGTCGCAGGCATAAGGGGGGAGCATGCCCCGATCGTGGGGGGGTCGGAAATTCCCCCCACCCCCTCCGCTAGCGCTCCCCCCTCTGCCCGCTTCCCCATACAAAAGTTTGACGAAAGTAAAATAGTACCGGTGGTGGTGGCTGGCTGCTGCAGTGGCTGGCTGGCACTATGAAGTGACTGAGGAGGAGGAGTCGGAGTAGGACGCGTTGAGGGAGGCCGGGCAGCGGGCGGTTCAGCGGTAGTTCCCTTGTGGTACTTCCGCCCTTTCTCTGACCTCACGTCCTCTGCGTGATGACGCATACGAGGGTACGCGTGACGCATACCCTCGTATGCAGAGGACGTGAGGTCAGAGAAAGGGCGGAAGTACCACAAGGGTACTACCGCTGAACTGCCCGCTGCCCGGCCTCCTTCAACGCGTCCTACTCCGACTCCTCCTCCTCAGTCACTTCATAGTGCCAGCCAGCCACTGCAGCAGCCAGCCACCACCACCGGTACTATTTTACTTTCGTCAAACTTTTGTATGGGGAAGCGGGCAGAGGGGGGAGCACTAGCGGAGGGGGTGGGGGGAATTTCCGACCCCCCCACGATCGGGGCATGCTCCCCCCTTATGCCTGCGACCCCATAGGGGGGCCGTATTCGGCCGAATAGGGCCCTGTTCGGCCGAACAGGGGCCCTTTTCGGCCGGGCATTCAGCAGTTCGGGCGAACCCGAACAGTTTGGCCGAACACCACCAGGTGTTCGGCCGAACTCGAACATCACCCGAACAGGGTGAAGTTCTGCAGAACCCGAACAGTGGCGAACACTGTTCGCCCAACACTAATCACCACACATCGATCAGTATTTTAAGTGTTCATTCACTAGAGAAGCTTGCCTTATTAAGGTGTAGTGATAAGTTTTCATAGTGAGAGTGTTGTCTTATCTCTCCAGTCATTAACCTCATTGTCGGTTACCCTGAGTCAGGTTCGGAGTAAAAGAAAAAGGTTGCTGGGAGTGTTAATCCAGGTGAGTATGTGCAGGGGCTGCTGCAGATCTCTCTGTGGTGTGTCTTTTTCCTGCTTTTAGAGTCTAAAAGCGCATGAAAAAATTGTACTGCTTTTAGACTCTAAAATCAGGAAAGAACCATACCGCCAGGGAGGTTAAGTTATCACCTCTGTAGTTATTTTCACATGCAACAGATAAGGAAAGGAAGAAGCACACGCAGGCACGATGTAACTCCACCCCTCCTGCTGCCTGGATGATTACAGCAAGCCTGGGTAGGACAGCCAGGGAAGGAGAGAGCGGCTGTGTGTCTGTGTCTGTCTGTGTGTGTGTATGTGTGTGTGTATATATATATGTATATAAAAAAATAAAAATTTTGGATTTGGTGTCTCTCTCTCCCTACATCTCTCTATGTGCCTGCTGTGGATATTTCTCTCTATACAGAACCCCCTTCTGCATAAACTAGTAAAAATAAAACAGACAACTCAGAATGCTTCACTTAACATTGCAATCATTTAATGACAGTTCAGGCCAGGTGATAATTCCTCGTACACTTAACACTTGCATTCCTCTCTGTGAACTAACATTTTGTCATTAACTTTAGAAGTTTGTCATTGTTTTAAGGATTGAAACCTTAACCTTAGGAATCTCTTCTTAACTTTAAGACCGAATTCTTAACTTTCGTTTTTGCCTGATGTAAATTCTGTAGTGGATGCTCCATGGTGATAACAGTAAAAACCGCTCAGAAACATTATTAAAGCCAAGAGATCAGGTTAGTGCATTGTGGCCAATTACTTTTGTCTATGTTGAAGTCTGTTGATTGCCCCTCTACGGTACTACCCAATTACAGCACCAAGTCGAACACAACCTCAAAATTGAAAGATTAATAAAGCAGAGATCAGCTAATAAAATCCTAAATTTAGACTCTAAATACTTAAAGGGAAGGTTCAGGGACACTAAAAAAAAAAAGAAAAAAAAATCGAAATCCACTTACCTTGGGCTTCCTCCAGCCCGTGGCAGGCAGGAGGTGCCCTCGGCGCCGCTCCGCAGGCTCCCGGTGGTCTCCGGTGGCCGACCCGACCTGGCCAGGCCAGCGGCCAGGTCGGGCTTCTTCTGCGCTCCATTATGCGTGTCACGCCGGTGTGCTGACGTCATCTGACATCTTCCGGGCTGTACTGCGCAGGCTCAGAACTACTGAGCCTGCGCAGTACAGCCTGGAGGACGTCCGATGACATCAGTGTGCCGGCGTGACATGCATAATGGAGCACAGAAGAAGCCCGACATGCCCGCCAGCCTGGCCAGGTTGGGTCGGCCACCGGAGACCACCGGGAGCCTGCGGAGCGGTGTCGAGGGCGCCTCCTGCCTGCCACGGGCTGGAGGAAGCCCCAGGTAAGTGGATTTTTTTTTTATTTTATTTTTTAGTGTCCCTGAACCTTCCCTTTAAAGAGTATTTCAAGTATACACCACCTCTTTGACCACGATAAGGTAGCAAGTAGATAGTGTTAATATGTGTCATTGGACTCCATCAGATACATGCAGGTTTGATCAACATTATTCATTGTCAAGTCTGTGACGTTTGTGAAGTCTATGAAGTCTGGGAAACTTGTATTGTCAATGATTGTAAAATGCAAATTCATTGCATGATTAAAAACCATGACCTTGCCCTCCCCTAGATGGATAATAGGTGTTGTTCTAACCTCTTACCATTTATGAGTGTTATAATTCTTTTCTGTGTTTGGTCTCTGGAAATATTTGGCTAGGGTTGTTGGCTTAGCCAAAAAGTTTACTGTGAAAATGTTACGCCAGATGACTCAGATGAAGTGTTATCATTATATAATTTCTTTTGTTTCTTTGTTTTACTTCTCTGTTGGTTGTTCAGTCTTTTTTGCCATTGTAAGTCATCTTGGCTAGTCAAAATGCCAATTTTATGATAAGCTTTCGTGTAGTCTTATTTTCTGTATTGGAAAAAAAAATAAAAATGAATTCATAAAAAAAAAAAAATCGTGATCGTGGCATGTAAAAGAATAAGTGAAAATTCTTTTGTGTAGTTTCCATTGATGGCCTCTTTTACTCTTGCATTGCTAATGTGCATTGCATTACCCTTTTTTTCCTGCAAGGTAACGCAATGGCAATGCAAGTCAATGGGTATTTGTTTCCACTTAGCACGTCACATTGCACCAGAAGTGTTCATCCTGCCACAACCTCGACATACAGCCTGCAGTGTGTTACTGCTTTTAACGCAAGGTGCTTGGGGTAATGGGCAATGCGTGGCATGTAAATGATGAAGCGCAGTGCGTTGCGGTCCGCATGCATGGACTGATGGGAATCCCAATGATGTGCTTCCTGCTCAGCGATGAGTACGTCACCGAGAAAAGGGCAACACTATGCATATGACCCTGTCTGTGCATTTTGCCGCAGGGTTACATGATTGCAATTTTTTGCATAGTGATAAGATGCAGCTGGAGCATGGCATCCTATCCAAATGCAAAAACCTAGTGTAAAACTGGCCTTAAAGCAGGGGTGCTCATTGGGTTGATTGCGATCTACTAGTAGATCACAAAGGACTTCAGGGAAAATCCCAACAGAACTACATTTTCCATTCTGTATATATGTTACGGCCAAAACCAGAAATTGGCCAATTCTATAATTGGCCGGCCGTTTCTAGAACTGGCCGATTTGACGTCGGCCAAAGTCCAAAATGCTAGGAATTTCTGACATTGGCCGGCCAGTTCTAGAAACGGCCAAAGTCAGTCGGCCAAAGTCCAAAAGGCAGAAATCCCAGAACATCCTGGGTCCTGTCCAGCACCATGAATGGCACTCGGAATGTCCTCTTTGCTCCGAAATACACACAACAGCATAATAATCTTTTTAAAGAAAAGCATTTCTTAGTTACAGCTGATGCAAATCCTGCCATAAATCTGCAGTGTGTCTACATCCTGCTTTCTTGGGAGCAGACATATTGTTAACATCCTGTGCTTTTAAATTAGCTGCTCTGCTGTGGCAGTCAGGTGACAGGGGGAGAGATCACATTACAGTGGCGATTAGTCACAGATGAGGGGGGATGCATGGCTGGGGGTGCTTTGCATTGCTTGGGGCGCTTTACATGGTGGGGGGGTCTTTTCTGGGGGGCTGTGCATGGCTGTGGGTGCTTTGGTGTGCACTTTGCATGGTTGGGGGGGGGGGCTTTGCATGGCTGGGGGGTCTTAGCTGTGTACATTGCATGGTGGGGGGGGCGGCTTTGCATGGCTGGGGGGTCTTTGCTGGGTGATTTGCATGGTGGGGGGTGGCTTTGCATGGCTGGGGGGTCTTTGCTGGGTGCTTTCCATGGTGGGGGGGGCGGCTTTGCATGGCTGGGGGTGGGCTTTGCTGGGTGCCTTTTAGGCTGGGGGTGCTTTGCTGGGCTGAGGGGGGGGCTTTCCTGGAGGCTGCCAGTGCCAGCACTAGTACTCAGACCTCCAATCAGGGCGACCAGAGAGGTGGAGAGAGGCAGAGCAGCGTGCGCGCGCTACCCGTCCGGACCCATACACTTCATTGAAGTGTATGTGTCCTGCGGGTCACGTGAGCTGCTTTGTCTCTCTCTGCTTCCCCGGTCCGGTCGCCCTGCTCTGAGGTCTAGAACGGCAGCGGGGGAGGAGCGGGGCTTCCTGGCTGGCGGTGGGGAGGGGAGAGGAGAGCAGCTGGCGGGGGAGCGGTGACAGGAAGCTTCGAGACTTGGCCGGCCAAGGTAAGTCACAACACGTTCTGGCCGGCCAAAGTCCAAAATTCCCAGGCATTTTGTATGTTGGCCGGATCAGCCGGCCACTTCGCGTTGTGACCGGCCAGAACCCGAAGTGGCCAGACTTCGGGTTCTGGCCGTAACATATACAAGTATGCTCCTAAAATTGTACATAGGTTACATTTTGAATTGCTAGTTTTTAAAGTAGCTCACAAGCCGCAAAAGTGAGGGCACCTCTGCCTTAGTATAGCAAGGCTCAAGAGGTTGAATCTGATGGACACAATTTTTTCAACCTTGATAACTATGTAATTATGTAACTTTTAAAAGCACTTCAGTTACACTTTACATAGTTAAGATTGCATTATGATGCCCACGTACATAACAATCTAACACACTTTTTTCTTTTAAAGTTGATTTAATCATTTTTCTGAATTAAAGTCCAGCATCCTAAATATGATTTCTTTTTGATTTTGTGTACATATCAAGTTGTTGTTAAAAGTAGAACCCTTAGAACAGTTGAAATTTGTTTTCACTTTGGATTTCATTGCTATATTTGTGTGTGGTTTTGTTGTATGGTAATGTTTTCCGCTGATATTATTGAGCTGATAAAAATTGCTTGAAAAATTACTGTGTGTGGGCATAAGTGAATCTTAATAGATTACTATTGGTAACTGAAGTAGACTATTATCTCCTGTGTTTTGTATCTTGTATGAGTTCATTTACATACTGTAATTATCGTCTAGGCTTGATTAGTATTCTGAGGTTGTCTGATGATTTTAATAAGGGTGATTTTATAAAGTAAAAAGTCAGTTGAGAACAGGCAGGGGAAATCAAATGCATTTCAAATGAAATTGCAGTTTGGGAAACATATAGTTATATACAGCTATGCCACCTGCTTTTGACCTAAAATAATGCCATATTTTTAAAATGAGCAATTCCCCAAAGTCACAGCATGTATAATTGGTAATAGACATATCTTTTTCAACCTCAAAGCATCACAATGTTGCTTTCCTTAATGTACTTCTTTCTTTTAGTTAAATTTGCACACTTAACACACAGAACCTGTAATGCCTGGGGCACTAGGTACTTAGCAGATCTATAGAAATTGAGAAGTCGGGGATAGCCAAAGGTCATACACAGATCAGAAACAGAGGTACCAAGAGTCAGACAAAATCAGTCGTTAACAGGCCGAGGTCAGAACAGAGTATCAGATGACTGCAGTACAGGAAGGATGAGACTAATCAAAGTGAGGGGCACGCCGGGTCATACACAGGATAACAATCAGGAGAATATACAATATAAAATACAATATACAAGACTGATCTAACCAGAGTACATATATATCGGCAGGGTCTGTGTATATATATATATATATATATATATATATATATATATATATATATATATATATATATATATTATATTCTGAAAAACTAGCTGACTTTGGCACAATAGCAAGGCAAGGTCCAGTGCTCAGCACAATGTTAGCTATAACGGACAGCAAATAACTGAATGCCCTGGGCTTATATAGTAGTAATAGATCACAGACCAAGCCCCCAGGAAAATCGAACCAATCAGCAAAATCCCTGCAGCAAGTGTCAGATGACCACAGGAATCAGCTGACACACCTCAGACACACCTCCTTAACCTATAAAGGCAGCTCTGAGCTGCTCGTGTCCTCCTAGGGAGACTGCCAGAAACACGCTGACTCACATCTACAGGGGAGTAGGGGATGCGTCTGAACAAAGAGGAAGCTTCTTGCAGCTGCTCAACATTGTCAGAGCAGCCTCCAGAGACAACACCAGATACGTTTTTTACATTAGTCCCCCCCCTCGAGGGGTGGATTTCGGACACTCCCTACCTGGCTTATCAGGATGTTGACAACGAAATTCCCGAGCTAATTCGTCAGCATGAACCTGCCGTGCTGGAACCCAACTCCTCTCCTCAGGCCCATAACCTTTCCAGTCCACCAAGTACTGCAGAGAGTTACAAAATTTCCAAGAGTCGAGAATCCTTTCCACCTCATACTCAGGTTCACCATCCACCTCAATCAGAGGTGGAGGGGTGGATGACAGTGAAACATTGGCCGCCGGCTTCAATAAAGACACATGAAAATAACTTACTCCCCTCATAGATTGGGGCAAGGTTACTCGATAAACGACTTCATTTTTTTTTTTGTGAAACAGGATAAGGGCCAATGTACCTGGACCCCAGCTTGGCAGAAGGCTGGTGCAGAGGAATGTTACGAGTCGAAACCCAAACAAGATGTCCAGGTGTAAAATACCACTCAGGGGTTCGATGATGATCAGCATGATGTTTTTGTTGAGAAACTACCTTTTGCAAATTCTGCCTGATCTGAGACCAGACTGACTGCATATGAGAAATCCAATCTTGCAAAGCCGGATAACTGGAATGTGGACTGGAAAAGGAGGAGAACTTAGGACTCCGGCCAGTAACCACCTGAAAGGGTGACAACTTGGTGGAGGAACTTTGAAGATTGTTGAATGCAAATTCAGCAAAAGGTAGAAATTGCAGCCAGGTTTCCTGACGGTCAGACACGAAACACTGGAGATATTGCTCCAGGGATTGGTTGGTTCTTTCAGTCTGACCGTTGGTCTTAGGACAGTGGGTAACTGAATGCCCTGGGCTTATATAGAAGGAATAGATCACAGACCAAGCCTCCAGGAAAATCAGACCAATCAGCAACATCCCTGCAGCAAGTGTCAGCTGACCACAGGAATCAGCTGACACACCTCAGACACACCTCCTTAACCTATAAAGGCAGCTCTGAGCTGCGTGCGTCCTCCTAGGGAGACTGCCAGAAACAACAAGCTGACTCACATCTACAGGGGAGCTGTGTGTGTGTGTGTGAACAAAGAGGAAGCTTCTTGCAGCTGCTCAACATTGTCAGAGCAGCCTCCAGAGACACCAGATAAGTTTTTTTACAGAACCACTCTGCTACACCTTTAGCTTTATCTCCTGCAATCAGAGATAAAACTGCAATTTATTTGCAGCCTTTAGGGTTTGTTCACACTAAGAGTGATTGTAATACACGAGGCAGCTGCGGCGAACAGCACCGCCGCCGCAGCTGCCTCTATGTGGCCATCCGTCAGTTCGGGGTCTGGGACACCGAGGACGGAACGTTCTCTGGTGCAGGGGTCGCTGTCTCGCGCGGGCGCGTGCACAGATGGGACCTTTATGCGGGGAGGAAGCCCGTCAGCTGACCTGTAAGTCGGCTGACGTCAGAGGAGTCCCACGGCGCCCAGGATTGGCTGATGGTAGAGGGGCGTGCCAGTGGGGTCTCCTCTACTTCTTAAGCCTCCAGGCTTCATTCGCACATTGTCTGTTGTCGTGAATACCCTGCGTGTTAGCGCTCAGACCTTAGACTAGATCCCAGGTGTTGATGCTAAGGATTTCACACCTAGTCTAGGATATTGCTACCTTGCTACTGTTTATTTGATTAAGACTAGTTCCCGGGTGTTGATGCCAAGGACTTCACACCTAGAGTAGGATATTGTATTGTATTGATCTCCTGTGTATGACTCTTAGCTATCTCCCCTGACTCTGATCCTGCTTTCCGTTCTTGTACCTTTGCCTATCTGCCTTGTTGTTGCTGAACCTTTGCCTGATTACCGACTACTCTTCTGTCTCACGATTCGGTACCGATACTTACCTCTCTGTTGCTGAACCTCTGCCTGATTACCGATTATTCTCCTGTCTCACAATTCTGTACTGATACTTACCTCTCTGTTGCCGAAACTTGGCCGTCAGACCATTCTACTCACCAGTGGGCCCTCGCCACTGGTGAGGTGTAAGCTTCACCAGCGCTGCTGGTGAAGTTATTATTTGTGCAGTCCTGGTTGTGTCTCCTAGGCTGCAGTACAGTCTGACTCACCTGCTCCAAGGGTGATCACTCGGCTGCAGTACAGTCTGACTCGCCTGTTCCCAGTTAATCACTAGTTCAATACTAGTTGTATCTCTTAGGCTGCAGTACAGTCTGACTCACATGCTCCTCGGGTGATCACTTGGCTGCAGTACTTCCTGAATCACCCGCTCCACGGGAGATTCAGCCTCTTCGATATTGTTTTCTCCAGCCTGCTGGAGCTTGTACTCTAGTGCATGTTCAGTGTACTGATAGTACCTCATCAGCCCCTCTGGTAAGGTCTCATTAAACTATTAAAGTTACGGTTGCACCTAATCACTACACACTCAGCTCTTTGTCTGCTATACTGGTATTATTGGTGATTCTGCAGATCACACATAATCAGGTATAGCGTCTGCATTAGTGGTGATTCTGCAGATCACCACATAATCAGACATCTGAGCTACGACACAAGACCGTTACAGTGATTTAGTTTTGGGTTTTTTAGCACTGGCGATTTTTAAAAATCACCTTAAAGGGGAACTGAAGTAAGAGGTATACGGAGGCTGCCATATTTATTTCCTTTTAATCAATAGCAGTTGCCTGGCAGCCCTGCTGGTCTATTTCTCTGCAGTAGTACCTGAATAACACCAGAAACAAGCATGCAGCTAGTCTTGTCAGATCTGACTTTAAAGTCTGAAACACCTGATCTGCTGCATGCTTGTTCAGGGGCTATGGCTAATAGTATTAGAGGCAGAGGATCAGCAGGGCTGCCAGGCAACTGGTATTGCTTAAAAGGAAATAAACATGGCAGCCTCCATATACCTCTCTCTTCAGTTCCCCTTTAAAAGGGCTAGAGCAATGGTGACTTATGTGAGTGTTCCCACATAAGCAATGAGCTTTCTATCCAATTGCAAATACGGCTCCTGCACCATTTTCTGAGCATTTGCGATTCAGTAGAAAGTATAGGGAAATTGCAAATCGCTTGAAAAAGCGATTTGATTTGCGATTTCCCGAGTGCTTTCATGAATAAATACATGGTATTTATTAATTTCCGGGTCAAAGAGTTCACTTCCTGGCTATAAAAGCGATTTTCTAAGTGAAAATCGCTCAGAAAGCGTTTGGAAAAGCGCTTCAAAAATAACCCAAAAATAACCCTATAAATTGCTCAGTGCTTGCGATAGGATATCATTGGCGATTTATAATGTGAACAATGCCTTAGAGCTGAGTCCAGCTCAGAAGGGCACACTGAGGAGGCTTCCCTATGAAAATGGTTGTATACATTTTTGCTCTTTCAGGCATTTATAAAAGAGTGTGTCTATAATCTATTGGAACTCAAGGCACATTTTTTTTTTAAACACATTTCTACTTTAAGAGAAATAAGCTTTACTTTTGCTGAGCTCTGCTTAAATCACATGAGATTGTGTTAAATTAAGTTGTTTAGTGATATAACAGAAGTATAAGCCACTTTAAGCAAAGGAAAGTCTTCTCAAATAATTTGATTCTATATTTGCTGAATATACCCCTGGCAAAGGCCTTGAGATCTGGAAAACTGCCAATCTTTCTCTTATGTGAGCAATTTAAAGGAGTCATTTTTACAGTATTTTAGTTTAGCTCGCATCTTTGTTCTGACTCACAGGGTACAGCATTACATTATTAGCTTATTATGAGCAGTTCTGTAAAAGCATTTGAGGGTGCCCAATACTAAGCCTGAAAATCAGAAACTATCCCTTTATTTATTTGAGGGAGTATCATAGCAAGACATTAAAACCATGTTTGGGCTCAATCTGCCATTTAAGTGCTATCTTAAAGTGAACCCGAGGTGAAAATAAACTGAGATAAACAACTGTATTGATCCTCCTCCTCCTAAAATGACTTAAAAAAAATCTCATGGTTTTATTTTACATTTAAACATTTACAAAGTAGATTGAATGTTTTGTTGCCTCTGCTCAGAGACAACCTAATAAGTGTCCCAGGGTTAAAAAAGGCCAATCGTTTATGTATTTTATTTCTCCCTGCCCTCAGAAGTTGTGTTCTGACAGAAAAACTTTTATGGCTGTAGCTTATCAATGATGTTTACTATATTCCCGACAAAGTACAGACAAGACAGAAGCTGTCACTTCCATGCCTACAAATTAAATCTTTCATGCACCAAAATAAAACAAGTAAAACAGCCTGGGTATTACCCACCCTGGCGTTCTATTTTGTGTGGCCATGCGGCCGCGGGTGGCTTTTTTTTTTTAAAAAAAAAGGCTATTTTTTAGTGTAGTGAGCCACGCCTCCCTTCGAAAAAGCCGGTAGACCCGGCAAAACATTTCAGGGTCACGGCGTGTTGCTCAAGCACGGACTCTGGCCGGGAGTGTCCGCCCCCCGCACGCCTCTTCCATTCCCATATCCATGCTGGCTGACTCCTCAGCTCCTGAACCGAGCTGCAATCGATGGTGATTTAAGCAGTCATACTCCATGGCACAAACAGGATAGCTCTGCTACCTACCTTGCACAGTGGAAGCCTGGCTCTAACCATTCATCGCTTCAAGGACTTGATGGTGTAACCCCTTGTTTGCCGGATCACGCAAGGACTTCTGCTGCAATATTCCCGATCCTGGCTGTCGGTCACTCCCCTAGCCATGAGCTCTGGCGATGGGTTAGAGGGACCGCAAATGATCGGGAACAGACAGAAACAAGCAATACGTCCGGATCCGGTACAGTATGCAATTTACATTGCTCAAATATTACTGCATCTCGCCTGACCTGCAATTACTTGCTGTGGACAATTCCTAGGTTGTTTGCTGTTGCTACTCCTGCCTATAAACTGGACTAACCAACTTTTTCTACGGAAAGCTTTCAGACTGTTATTTGGATGGCCATCTACTATCTGCTTTGAACATTTTTCACCCTGCTTCTGTTCTGAGGATGATAAACTTTGTTGCCTTCTATATATAGGCCTAACCTTACGCAATTTGCTGGGATCCCTGATCACGCTAGGTGATCATAGGTGTATGGATGGTCGAGTGCATGTGAAAGGTTGAGTGGATAACTCCATGAAGCTAGTTTATGTGCTTTTTTAAAAAAAGATATATTTGATTAATAAAGATTTGTGTTTTTATACTTTTTTCATACAAATGACTCTGTTTTGAGGTCTGTTGCGTATACCCCTCAAAACCACCCTTTTCCTTGAACTTGACAATTTTTTTATTTTTTAGTGTAGCTAGCACTAGGCTAGCTACACTCTCCTCCAGCATTGTGTCCCCCCCTCCGCTCGCCGCCGGCGATACTTACCTGGCTGAGATCCTGCGATTGCAGAGACTTCCGCCATAGCTTCAGGCGTTGCTATGATGATCGGATATGACGTCTGACGTCATCGACATCATGACGTCATGCACAGTTCTGTTCGCCGCCATAGCGACCAGTGGAGGCTATGGAGAGGCTGCACCGGCACTGGCTCCCGGGGGGGGTAAGCAAAAAGTGCGGCGATCAGGGGGATCAAAGCAGGCCGGCGGCGATCAGAGGGGTGATGTAGCTGGCCAAGTGCTAGCTTCACCCCCTCCGAAAATTTGGGGCAGAAAGACAATCCAGGGGCTGAGCAATATACTGCAGCGGTAACGGATGAGCTGAGCTCGTCATTACGCCAAGGTGGTTAATGTTTGCACTGTACATACAAGTTTATTTCATCATGTCGCATGTTGCCACGGGTACACTTTAAATGTGGATGCATACTCAGTACACACTGTCTAAGGCTTCGTTCACACTATACACGCTGCCATGCTTATTTCGGCAACGTGTATGGTGTGTAATCAGCAAGAACATCAGAAGTGCATAGACAGCACTTGACTATGCAGGCTGCACAGCAGTGCGATGCGATATCACACTGCTGCACAAATTGTTGACAAAGGGCATCACTGATCTCATTCACTGTAATGAAAGGGATCCGCTGCGCAACATATGGCAATGCAGATGGTGTGCAATCGGGTGTGTTTGCATCCAGAACGCACGGCCATATGTGTTGCTTAATGTGAACAAGGCCTTAAACACAGTCAGGGCCATTTCTGACCTGTTGGGTGTCCCAACAAAGACATTTTGGAACTCCCGTCTCCAACATACATTATGAGAATTACAATAGCATTGGCCAAAGACTTCACAATGAGGATACTTGAATACTGATATATACTGCAGAGGACACCAGAAGCTTGAATATATTTTGGAGAGAACTGGAAGTCAGGCTACATAGATCATTAGAAGCCTGGGATAAACTATAGGGAACAATGAAAAGCCGTAATATACTACAGGGGATTCTGGAAAATTGGTGGACACTACAAAAGACTCTAGGAAGGTGGGGTACACTATAAGGGAACACTGGAATGCTAAAATACAATACAGGGGACCTTGTAAACCTAGGCATGCAGGGATACTGGTGAACATTTATGGATTAAGGTGCTTAATCCAAGGACATGACATGATGGGTGGGCACTAGAGATGGCCCAAACGGTTCACCTGCGAAAGGTTCCAGGCGAACTTTAGGTGGTGCGCATTCGCCGGCGAAGGCGAACTTTTGCGGAAGTTCGATTTTCCCCTATAATGCTCCATTCAACACAACTTTGACCTTCTACATCACAGTAAGCAGGCACATTGTCGCCAATCTGACTACACTCACTCCTGGAGCCCCACCCCCCCCTCATAAAAGGCAAAGTTCTCCTGTCGTTTTACTTACTCGTCTGCCTACAGTAATTAGTTAAGGGACAGCTGCTGACAGACTCTGCTAGGGAGAGCTTAGTTAGGCTATTGTAGGCTTGTTCCTAGCTGATTGTTATTCCTCGTATTCCTCACTCCCTCCTCCCCGAGGGAGGAGGGTCTTGTCTTCCAGGGATTTGTAGAATTTCGACAGCCAGCTTACATACCTTGGCCAGGAATAGAACCCAGGTCTGAGTGCATGGTAGGTAGCGCTCTTCACCTCTATACCACCACCAACACTACAATGCTGAAGCCAGCCTAGCATGTACCATTATGATATATCCAAGAGAAAAATGAGCTTGCTTAGGGATTTGTAGTATGTCAAAAGCCAACTCACATTGGCCATAAAGAGAACCCAGGCCTACTGCTCTGTAGGCTGCTATCCTAACCATTATACCACCAACACTACATGCTGAAACTTCTTGGAGCAGACTTACTTCGTCCCTCCAAAAGACACACATACATCATTCAACAGCAACTGCGTGCGCAGTCTTTGTGGTACACAGTCTCTGTGGCACAATTGGTTAGCGTGTTTGGCTGTTAACTGAAAGGTTGGTGGTTCAAGCCCACCCAGGCATGGCCTTGCCTTTTGTGTTCAACAGTTGTCTGAAGAGAACCCCAGATAGCCATGTAGATTCATCTCTCTCTCTCCCTCTCTCTCTCTCGTAGGGATGGTCACCGCTTTCCGCAGAATTGTATTTTCCGCAATTTTGGGTGGAAATTAGTCATTCCATTCTGTTTGGTCGGAACGGAATTGCTTTTTCAATCTGGCGGAATTCCAAAATTGCCTGTGAAATTCTGCCGGTATCCGTTGATGGTTTTAAGCTGAAAATTCACTTCAATGGCTACAAGTCCTAGAGAGAGAGAGAGAGAGGGAGAGCTCATTTTTCTCTTGGGTATATCACAATGGTACATGCTAGGCTGGCTTCAGCATGTAGCATGCAGCATTGTAGTGTGTAGTGTTGGTGGTGTAATGGTTAGGATAGCAGCCTACAGAGCGGTAGGCCTGGGTTCTATTCCTGGCCAATGTGAGTTGGCTTTTGACATACTACAAATCCTTAAGCAAGCTCATTTTTCTCTTTGATATAACATAATGGTATATGGTAGGCTGGCTTCAGCATGTAGCATTGTAGTGTGTTGTGTTGGTGGTATAATGGTTAGGATAGCAGCCTACAGAGTGATAGGCCTGGGTTCTATTCCTGGCCAATGTGAGTTGGCTTTTGACATACTACAAATCCTTAAGCAAGCTCATTTTTCTCTTGGATATATCATAATGGTACATGCTAGGCTGGCTTCAGCATGTAGTGTTGGTGGTGGTGTAGTGGTGAAGAGAGCTACCTACCACGCACTCAGACCTGGGTTCAATTCCTGGCCAAGGTAAGTAAGCTGGCTTTTGAAATACTACACTTCCCTGGAAGACAAGACCCTCCTCCCTCCAGGAGGGGAGAGGAGGGAGAAAGTACACTTCCTGAAGTTGTAAAGTAGTGTAAGCCTGCAATTGAACATTCAATGAGATTTCTGACCTTAAAACGCTGCTTTGTGTCAAATCCAGGTTTTTTTCTGGGACTTTTGATGTGTATTTCACTCAACCATGTCTTTCTCCAGGTAATAGACCCATTGAAACATCTTTTCTATCATTTTTCTAGTCAGCAGAAATTTTTCTAAATTTTTAAGTTCGCCTCCCCATTGAAGACTATTGCGGTTCGCAAAAAGGTTCGCACGAACCAAACTTTCCGCGAAAGTTTGGGGTTCGCAAACCGAAAATCGCAGGTTCGCGACATCTGTAGTGGGCACTGGGATACTGGTTACAAACCAAGTAGGACACATGGAGGCTGGGAGCACACTGTAGCCTCAATTCATTAACCAGTTTAGACTAGTCTACTGATGGTTTGGTCAGTTGCATCAAAGGGGAATTCACTATTACCAAATGTTTTAGACCTGTTTTTAGACCTGGACTAAAACATTCGGTAAATAGGTCGGTAAAGCAGGGGAAATGATCAAAAGATGCAATTTACAAATGAGTAGCTATGACTGACATCCTTCTCCTTTGATGAGCTCTCCTCTGGATATAATTAAACTAATGCAAAATTAATTCAAAAGGTTCCATCCTCCCATATAAAATACCTCACAGCATTAGTTAGTCGACAGAAATCAGATGGTCTAATCTCTGTTAGAGATGGCCCGAACGGTTTGACCGCAAACTTCGGTGGTTCGCGTCCGCGGTAAACCGCGAACTTTATGCGAGTTCGACCTGCACCCTATATCTGATGTGATGTAGAGGCTCAACCCTCTACATCACAGTCAGCAGACACAGGGCAGCCAATCAAGCTACACTCCCACCTGGAGTCTCCCCCCCCCCCCCAGTATAAAAGCAGCTGCGTTGGCCATGATTTCATGCTGTGTGCTGAGTAGTTAGTGATAGAAGGGAAAGAGGTTGCTGGGTGCTGCTGCAGACATTGGGGAAAGCTTAGTTAGGCTGTTGTTAGACTTGTTAGCTTGCTCCTTGCTGATACTTATTGCTAAGAAGCACCCCAAAACAGCTCTTTTGAGAGCTAATGTTTTTTTGATGTCTTTTTTTGTGTGTGTGTGTGTGGCCCAATGACACTTGCATATACAGCCCTGTAGTCGCAGCTAGCCCTTGGTAATTGCTATACTGTGCAAGGCCCAGCACATTCAGTGACTACCTTTTCACTGCACCTGTGTGGGACAGCTGCATATTGTAATACCAGTCACTGCATACCTGTTCATGTTTACTGCACCTGCGTGACAGCAGCATGCAGTGTTATAAATACCAGTCACTGCATACCTGTTCACGGTACCTGTTTGTGTGACAACTGCACATTTGTAACACCAGTCACTGCATACCTGTTCACGGTACCTGTGTGTGTGACAACTGCACATTTGTAATACCAGTCACTGCATACCTGTTCACTTTACCTGTGTGTATGTGACAGCTGCACATTTGTAATACCAGTCACTGCATACCTGTTCACTGCACCTCTGTGACAGCACACAGTTTTATATACCAGTCACTGCATAACTGTTCACTGTACCTGTGTGACTGCACATTGTATTAGTCAAGTCAGTGAATACCTTTCACTTCATCCCCCCCCCCAAATATGGACAAAACAGGCAGAGGCAGAACCAGAGGCAGGCCACCCGGCAGGTCTGTTCGAGGTCGTGCTGTCGTGATGTTGTGCGGCCCTGGACCAAAGTACAATGTTCAGAAGGCATGTGCCATCAACCCCCAATATTGTCAGGACGTAGTTGACTATTTAACACAGAACACCTCATCTTCCTCAGCTTCCGCACGGAACCGTGACATATCTTCCTCCTCCTACTCTGATTTTTGCACCCCACTTAACACTCAGTCGTCTGCCACCACCAAAGTGCCATCTACCCAGGGCTCAGCTGTGAGGAAATTTTTTTGTGTGTCTGCCTCAGATGAGAGCAATGCCATCTGTACTCTCTGCCACCAAAAATTGAGCCGTGGAAAGACCAAGACCCGCACGAAGGCACATGATGACAAAGCACAAACTGCAATGGGATGACCACCTGAGGAAAAGCAGCACACAAAAGCAAAGCCACACACCGCAGTGGAAGATACCAGGCCGCAATTATTTCTCAAAAAATGCGATACCCAAACTGTACCAAGATGTTGAAAGGCAAGTGGTGTCATCTCTGGCACACAGCGTTGGGTCAAGGGTCCATCTGACCACATGGTCTGCAAAGCATGGTCAGGCCTGCCCAAAAACTAAGTCAGTCCCCACACACATAATCTCTGCCTGAACGCCGCATGACTGCCTGCCCCAAGACTAAGTCGCTTCCCACACAGCATCTCTGAATGCAGGCTGCTTGACTGCCTTCTCCGCCACCACCAACAGGGTCCAGGACTCCAGGTGGATTCCTGAATTTTTAAGGAATTTTTAAGGCTGCTGCTTTTTCTGGTGCATGTACATGTCTGCCTAATTTTTTCTGGCTGCACTGCGGCTTCAACAACAAAACAAAAGGCATGTACATGTGTCAATTCCCATTCGTGGCCGTTACCTTTGCCTGGTGAAGGGGCTTGCATATCACAATGAAGCAATGACAAGGTCATTGCTTCATTGCGGACAGACCAAATTCGATCAGCTGGACAGTCACTATTGTTCTATCATTGAGCTACAGCCCGGCGACCATATGGGCTTGAAAACTGCCATGGCTTGCACTCTCACCATGGTGCGCACCAGTCCAGCAAGGCTGTCACTACACAAACAGCTGTTTGCGGTGTGTTACACAGTGAGCTTGGTGCATCAGTGTGAAGAAGTACACCAATTACACTACCTGATTGATGTATACACATGCAAGATGTTTTAAAGCACTTTATGTCTCCAATTTAGCATTGCAATGTGATTTTTGTCCTTAAAATGCTGTTTTGTGTCCAATCCAGATTTTTTTACGGGACTTTTGGCATGTATCCCACTCTGCCATGCAAAACTCCAGGTATTAGATCCCTTGAAACATCTTTTTCAAGATTTTTGTGGCCAGCATAAATGTTTGTAGTTTTCAAAGTTCGCCTCCCCATTGAAGTTTATTGCGGTTTGCGAAGTTCGCGCAAACCCAAACTTTTGCGGAAGTTCGCGTTCGATGTTCGCGAACCTAAAATCAGAGGTTTAAGCCATCTGTAATCTCTGTCAGAAAAGGTGGGCGTAGTTACTCCTTTGTGAATTGTGTAATTACTGAATGTTAGACCAGGTCTAAAAACAGTTCTAAAACATTACACCAAACCATCAGTAGACTAAAAACCATCAATAGACTAGTCTAAACTGCTTATTGAATTGAGGCCTATATGCTGTACTAAAATGCACTACAAAGACACATATTAAACATGCAGAGTTTTAGGCAATCCTCCAGCAACAGAAATGGTTCTCACAGACTGTGTACACAAGCTGTGTGAAGAAACACACACACACACACCTACAGCAAACCCATATACTGTACACACACAGTATACGTACTGTACTCACACACTGTATACATGCTACACCACGGCTGGCCTTTGACCTGAGTGACCGGAGTGGTCGCTCAGGGCACTAGCTTCAAAGGGCACATGTGTGTCTGTTCCCCTCACCACATGTGTGTCTGTTCCCCTCACTCGCGGCTTCCTCCGACCGGCACTCACTGTCAGCCCTGTAGTTCAGCTGTGGGCGAATCGGCAGCAGTGATGACAGAGGGAGCCCAGTGGTGGCGCTGTGTACCTCAAATACAGGAAGTGCTAATTTCCTAAATGAGCACTTCCTGTATTTGAAGTATACAGCGGCTTCACTCGCTCTGTCATCAATGCCGCTGGTCCACCCACCGCTGAACTACAGGGCTGGAAGTCTGAGTGCCGGGTATGGAGGGAGCCACCAGAGATGGAACTAGTTTTAAAGCAGCTGACAGGTCTGTGTGACAGGAGCGCATCACCCCAGCTTCCCCAGAGTGCCAGGGAGAACAGCAAACTGCAAGCAAGGGGGACTGCAGCACAGAGGCAGGTGAGTCACTCAGGGGGCTTTACATAGAGCAAAATGCAGCCCTAATGGACCAGACTTTGTGCAGCAGTACACACACACACACACACACTCTCTCTCTCTCTCTTTTTCTCCCTCCCCCTCTCTCTCCCTCTCTCTCTATGGGCCTGATTCACAAAGCGGTGCTAACAGTTAGCACGCTGGTGAAAAGCCCTTTATCACGCCTAAACTCAGATTAGGCATGATAAGAAGAAACTCGCGTGAATCGCGCGCAGCGTCCATTAAGCCCTATGGGACTTTGCGCGTGCGCGGTGGGCGCGCAAAACTTTGCGCGCGGGAGCTTCGCGCGAAGAGCAGCACAAATCGGTGATAACTAGGTGGTGCAAAGGTTATCACGCCTAAAGTCTTTTAGGCGTGATAACTGAGTTATCACCGCTTTGTGAATCAGGCTGTATGTCTCTCTTTACCCCTCCCATCCACCCATCCATCCCTCCATCCATCCCTATCTCTCTCTCTCTCTCTCTCTCTCTCTCTCTCTCTCTCTCTCTCTCTCTCTGTATATATATATATATATATATATATATCTGAATCTGACTCTCCATCCCTATAGTATCTATTCATGTATCCTATCCATCTATCCATTAATCCATCCATTCCTATATCTCTCTCCCTCTCTCGCCCCCCCCCCCCCCTCTCTGTTTCTCTATCTCTCTTTCTCCCCTTCCCATCTATCCATCCCCCCATCCCTATGTCTGTCTGTCTGTCTGTCTCTCTCGCCCTCTCTCTTTCCTCCCCTCTCTCTTTGTCTTTCCCTTCTCATTCTCTCTCTCTATCTCTCTCCCTCCTCTTTCTCTCTCTATGTCTCTCCTTCCTTTTTCTCTCTCTCCCCCTCCCTCTATCCATCCATCCCTAAAGTTTTGCGCGCGGTACTTAGCGCGCGAACTGATTGAGAAATCCGGTGCTAACCTACTTAGCACCCTGGTTAGCACGTCTAAAGACTTTAGACGTGCTAAGTAGGTTAGCACCGCTTTGAAAAGCCTCATGCATAAAAATGAGGCTACATGGGAGGGTGGTGTATCAAAGGGTTTGATTACACTTCTGGGTTATCATTGATTTTGCTCTGTGTGGTACTTTATATATACATGTATTGTGTGCTGTGTCCTGCCTTGATCTCTCCTCTCTTTCAGAGCCTGTGAGGAGATGCTGTTGTCAGGCTGGACCTTTCTGCCTCACCTGATAATTGGACGGCTGCCAAAAATGCGGGAGACTCATCATCCAATCCAGTGGTGTCAGGTTTCTTTATATATAGGGCTGTCTGTCAGAGGCTGTCATCAGTCGTCTGAGGGGCAGCCTGAAGATCTGTTCCCCACCCACCCTCCCTTGTCGCGGGCATGATTTATTGGTGGTTAGGTAAAGGTCGGTTTCTTCCGGGCCTGTTTATCGAACTCATTTCTGTTTTAAGTGGCTCCCAGTTGGCTATGTTACTGGTTTGGGTAAAGTCACCCACGAATGTGGGTGGGCTCCGATTGATATTTATGTGAATAAATTATTTGCATAATTCATTCAAAATTTTCAGCTTCCTTTATATTTATGAATAAAGTTATCTCTTAATGTTTTTTTCAGTTATTTGATTAATAAAACAATGTTTCTAGTTTTTTCCACCAATAAATGCCTGCGGCCTTTTTACATCCATTTACGAGTGTGGTGTGTTTTTTATAAACTTTAGGACTCTATAACTTTGTATGCACTTACCCTCCCATGTGAATCAAGCCCTGTGTATCCATCCCTGTGTGTGTGTGTGTGTGTGTGTGTGTGTGTGTGTGCGTGCGTGCGTGCGTGCGTGCGTGCGTGTGTGCGTGTGTGTGTGTGTGTGTGTGTATGATGCATCCCTATATTATTATTATTTGTTTATTCTTATTAATATACAGTAGTGCCAACATCTTCCGTACTGCTGTACATATGTCTCCCTTCCCTCGCTCTCTATTTATTCATCCCTCCATCCATCCATCATCTATACCTACCTACATCTAACTATCTATCTATCTATCTATCTATCTATCTATCTATCTATCTATCCTGAGAAGGGCAGTGTCATCTGGCTAAAGGGAGCCCAGAAGAATCAGAATCAGAATCCATTTATTTTGCCGAGTAAGTTTGCACCTACAAGGAATTTGTCTTGGCAGTTGCTTAACAAACACAAACAAAACAAAACAAAAAAAAAAAAATACAAGGACAGACAGTATGTATATTACAAGTCAAGGACAGTATGTGAGTATAGTGGCAGTAAGCAAGGTGAGAGTTGTTCATTTTTAGTTCTGTGCTGATTACTTCCTAGTCCTAGCAGCTCTAATGTGGTTCAGCATAAAGTATGGCTACTGCCTGAGGAAATAAGCTGTTCCTGTGTCTAGAGGTTTTAGTTGCGATTGACTGGAATCTTACTCCTGAAGGCATGCACTGGAAGATGGAGTGAGCAGGGTGAGAGGGGTGAGAGGCAATTTTGGTTGCTCTCTTTCTGCACCTGCTAGCGTAAAGATCCTGCAGGGAAGGTAAGCTACAATTATCCTTTCTGCTGATCGGATGATGTGCTGCAGCCTCCCCTTTTCTAATGCTGAGCAGGAGCCGAACCATACAGTCATAGATGATGTTATGGTGGATTCGATGGAGAGTTACCTATACTGAAGGGGTAGCAAGTTTTACGTATACTGTAGGGGAACATCTGGCTACCTATAATGGATGGGCTCCAGTTTACTACACTTTCTTCTGTTTACTGCACTTACATCTGGCTACCTACTCTTAAAGGGGGGTTAGGCATCTGGCTAACTTTATGGAGGGGGACATCTCTGGCTACCTATACTGAAAGGAGGGAGATCTGGCTACCTACACTGGGCAACCCAGCTGCTCTTGCTGGAATTATAAGGTGTGCTCATGAATGTGTATGTCTTGGTTGGGATCATTTTTTTCAGGGGCAGCTGGTGATAGTGGGCCTTGGCGGCGAACAAAGTACAAATCCGGGCCCTGTGGGTCACTGAGATCTGAGCATTTGGCATGATGTGCCAAACTTCAAAAAGGTTGGAAAATACTTTCCTAGGAGAAAAGGTGAATGTGTGTGTGTGCATGTGCATGCAAAGAGGATGAAAGGGGGGGGGGGGGGGCACCAAAATCAGGCTTTGCTCAGGGCACTGTGAAACCTAAAGCTACACACAAAAGTTTACAAATACACTTTGACAATACTGTCCAAAATGTGTACACACACCACACACACACCAACCACACACCACACACACCACGCACACCGCACACACCACGCACACCGCACACACCACGCACACTGCACACCGCACACGCACACGCACACACACACACACACCGCACACACCACGCACACCGCACACACCACGCACACTGCACACCGCACACGCACACGCACACGCACACACACACACACACCGCACACACCACGCACACCGCACACCACACACGCACACACACACACACACGCACACTGCATATATGTCTGCGGAATATATATGAGCTTTCTGCTTGAAGACGTGCCAATTACCTAGCTGTTAAGATATTTTTTCTAAATTTGCATATTCTTCATCATGTACCATCCGAGCCCCTAATCTGCATTTTTTTTAGGAGTCAGAAACTGACATGGTCTGATCTACAAAGGCACCTCCAGAGATCTCCAAATATCTGCAGTGGGGATATCAAAAGTGATCTTGAAATTCTGTAAGAAAAAGAAAAGTAATAAAAAGGTTAGGAGGGTAGGATATCACATAGTTACATAGTTACATAGTTATTTTGGTTGAAAAAAGACATACGTCCATCGAGTTCAACCAGTACAAAGTACAACACCAGCCTGCTCCCTCACATATCCCTGTTGATCCAGAGGAAGGCGAAAAAACCCTTACAAGGCATGGTCCAATTAGCCCCAAAAGGGAAAAATTCCTTCCTGACTCCAGATGGCAATCAGATAAAATCCCTGGATCAACATCATTAGGCATTACCTAGTAATTGTAGCCATGGATAATTCTACATTGTGGGTTTGTGAATTTGCGGTTATATGAAAGCAAGATTTGCATTCATACTTCCAGGATGCCTCAGTTTATAAAAATGTGTGTAAATGAGTTGGTTGTAAAGCTGTTATTTACTATTTTTTTTTAGTAACCCACACATTTGGATTTGATCCACAAAGCAGTGTTATGCTGTATCTCATGGATGTTATCCTTGTGCACCACACATGCATAAAGGTAAACAAGTGAAAAGTCTTATAGCGCAAGCTTACCCTCTAATAAATATGTCATAACATAACTGGTGAGTAGAATTTAAAGAGAAACTCCAACCTAGAATTGAACTTTATCCCAATCAGTAGCTGATACCCCCTTTTACATGAGAAATATATTGGTTTTCACAAACAGACCATCAGGGGGCGCTGTATGACTGATTTTGTGCTGAAACCCCTCCCACAAGAAGCTCTGGGACCGTGGTACTTTTGACAGTTTGCCACAATGTAACAAGGTTCACAGACAGGAAATAGCTGTTTACAGCTGTCTCTAACAGCCAAAACAGCTAGGAGCAGCTACATAACCTGCCCACAGTAAAAATGTCACCATGTAATAAATGTCAGAATGTAAATCGGGGAGAGGAAAGATTTTACAATGAGCAAACACTGACTAAATCATTTATACATAATTATGGTAAAAATTAAGCACTTTTTTTTTACTACATTATTTTCTCTGGAGTTCCTCTTTAAGTGCAACGTTTGTGCATGTTCATGCATAATCGTCTTGTTTGATCATGATTTTATGAGATGTATACTTAATTAGAGTGACCAGACGTCCCGGATTGCCCGGGACGCGTCCCGGATTCGGAGTCCGCTGTCCCAGGCTGCATGAGGTCCCGGGAAACGTCCCACTTTTAGTAGCGGGACGTCCCGGCCTCGGGACTCTGGCCACTCTATCCTCATGAACTGGCAGCGGCGTCTATAGACGCCTGGCCAGTTCATTGCCCGCAGCCCCGTTCTAGCCTCCTTAGTCTTCCGGTGTTTTGACACCGGCAGGCGAGCAGGGCTACGGCAAGATGGCTGCCAAAGCCCTGTACTGGAGACTATTTGTGTCTCCAGTACAGGGCTTCGGGCGCCATCTTGCCGTAGCCCTGTCAGCGCGGAACTCTGCAGGAGGAGGAAGGTGGTCCCGGGAGCAGCGCGCCAGAGACCGGAGACTTCTGCCAGTTGAGTAAATGCTTTTTCCAGGTGAAATGTTTGCCCGCATTGCGTTTTTTTTCTGGTGAAATTTTTGCCCGCATTGCGTTTTTTTTCCTGGTGAAATGTTTGCCCGCCTTGCGTTTTTTTCTGGTGAAATGTTTGCCCGCATTGCGTTTTTTTTCTGGTGAAATGTTTGCCCGCATTGCGTTTATTGTCTGGTGAAATGTTTGCCCACATTGCGTTTTTTTTCTGGTGAAATGTTTGCCCGCATTGCGTTTATTTTTTGGTGAAATGTTTGCCCGCATTGCGTTTATTTTGTACTGTCATGTTTGCCCGCATTGCGTTTATTTTGTAATGACATGTTGCCAGCATTGTGTTTATTTTGTACTGACATGTCTGCCTGCATTGCGTTTATTTTGTACTGACATGTCTGCCCGCATTGCGTTTATTTTGTACTGACATGTTTGCCCGCATTGCGTTTATTTTGTGCTGACATGTTTGCCCACATTGCGTTTATTTTGTACTGACATGTCTGCCCGCATTGCGTTTATTTTGTACTGACATGTTTGCCCGCATTGCGTTTATTTTGTACTGACATGTTGCCCGCATTGCATTTATTTTATACTGACATGTTTCCCGCTTTGCGTTTATTTTGTACTGACATGTTTGCCCGCATTGCGTTTATTTTGTAATGACATGTTGCCAGCATTGTGTTTATTTTGTACTGACATGTCTGCCTGCATTGCGTTTATTTTGTACTGACATGTCTGCCCGCATTGCGTTTATTTTGTACTGACATGTTTGCCCGCATTGCGTTTATTTTGTGCTGACATGTTTGCCCACATTGCGTTTATTTTGTACTGACATGTTGCCCGCATTGCGTTTATTTTGTACTGACATGTCTGCCCGCATTGCGTTTATTTTGTACTGACATGTCTGCCCGCATTGCACTTATTTTGTACTGACATGTTTGCCCGCATTGCGTTTATTTTGTACTGACATGTTGCCCGCATTGCATTTATTTTATACTGACATGTTTCCCGCTTTGCGTTTATTTTGTGCTGACATGTTGCCCATTGCGTTTATTTTCTGGTGTCCGGGGTAACTGTTAGTGCATTTATTATTTAATGGTCATAGATGGCTATGTTTGCTGCTTTGTGGTTATGGTATACTATTAGCATCACACAGTTTCTGCACACCCATGATGCAAAGTCTCGTTTGACCACATCATGGCGTAAACACTGCTTTCTTATGCCTCGCTGTTACATCATTACGTTAGCTCCGCCCATACAACTTCATGGTCACGCCCATTTTCAGGCCCCCCCCCCATTCTTTGTCACTGCTTGCTCCTCAGTCCCCCCCACTTTTCCCCGTCCCAGGTTGGACCCACAAAAATCTGGTCACTCTAACTTAATGGACATTAAGTTCTGAGCATTAAGACTTAAAGGGACCCTGAACAGACAAAAAAGGGAATCTGAACTTACCTGGGTCTTCCTCCAACCCCCCCTTAGTCCTCGAGGTCCCTTGATGTCATTTGGGTTCCCTCCGGTTTCTTGCTGGCAGCTCAGGTAGTGCGCGACTTAACCGGCAGTTGTGCGCAACTGTGCAGGTGCGTCCCAATCACTTGTCCTTTGCTGTGAAGGTTCTACACATGCGCAGTTCTCAAAAGAATTAATCTCGCTTGTGCACAATGCTTATGCAATTGGCAGGTGATCGAGCTGGGCATGTGGGCAGGATGCACATGTGCACTTTGGCATGACTCCAGGCAAAGTTGCGCGCTACCGGAGTCGCCAGTGGAAGACTGGAAAGAAACCCTTGGAAACCTTGTGGTTTAAAGGTAAACAGGTTAACATTTACACATGCATGGTGTGCTAAAATACTGTGCATAAATCCATGCTCAACAGCATTTTCGATTGATCAATGTAAATATGCCTAAAGCAAGGACTGCAGTCTGTTATCACATAAAATCTAAAAAAGTTTTTGGAGGTCTGGATTTGCCTTAATAGATCAGGTCAATGCATATAGTGTGAATTACTCCTTAGGTCAGTGTTTCTTAAAGAGAGACTGAAGCGAGAATAAATCTCGCTTCAGACCTCAGAGTTAGCAGGGGCATGTGTGCCCCTGCTAAAACGCCGCTATAGTGCGGCTTAACGGGGGTCCCTTCACCCCCAAATCCCCCTCCATAATGCGGGGGAGTGCTTCCTGGTTGGGGCAGGACTAACCGCCGCAGCCCGGCCCCACGCGCGTCTGTCAGTCTTCCTTCACTGAGTGGGGCGGGGGAGAGGCGGCGATGCGCCGCTGACAGACGCGACTGGAGGCAGGGCTGCAGCCATTAGCCCTGCCTCCAGGAGCGACCAAATGCATGACCAAGTCGTGCTGGGGTGGGTTTGGGGGTGAAGGGACCCCCTTTGTGCGGCACGTATGCGGCGGTTTAGCAGGGGCACACGTGCCCCTGCTAACTTTGAGCTCTGAAGCGAGATTTATTCTCGCTTCAGAGTCTCTTTAAACCTGTCCTGGTGACTCCCCAACAGTGCATGTTTTGCAGACAACCTCACCTTTGCACAGGTGGGATAATCACTGTCTCAGCTACATGTAATCCACCTAGCTGAGACACTAATATCCAGTTTAAGAAATAAGACAACACTAACTTTTATCAGGGACTCAGTAAATTTGTCATTGGATAAAGAGTGCTCATACATTTTCAATGATCTTGGTGACAGATCATCCACAAAATACTTATAATTAATACTTAACCGCTTTATCCACCACTACAGTATATGTACGTCCTCTGTGACTTCATCTAAGCCACGAGTCAGTAGATATAAGTCTTGTAGCAAAAGCAGTGCTGTGCAGTGATTGGGCTTGCTTCTGTGCACATTTCTGGCACTATCTGCTGCAGCACTAATTGGTGAACGGGAATATATGTTTTCCTGAGCTAATGGGATTGATTTTTACCATTAAAAATACTTTCATTTTCTCAGTTCATAGTGAAAAATACACTCTGTAGCATTATTTCATAATTAAATATCTTCACCATAAATTATGACAGGAACATAATCTAAAGGGGCCCATACACTCAGCCGATTTTCTGGCGACCGATCGATTCAAATCGATTGATCGATTGCCAATCGGTTGGCCAATCAACCAATCGATGGCCGATTTCGATGGTTTTCCATCGAACTGGCAGGGTGGAAAATCTAGGTTGATCTGATGAGATTGCTTATCATTTTGCATTGGCCTTAATGGAAATCTGATGGCAAAAAAATGTCATCAGATCGAATTTCAATAGATTTAAAACTGAAATCTATTGGAATTCTATCCTGGTAAAAAAATGTTCTAAAAACGCATCAGATAGATCATCAGATGCATTTCTTATCTATCTGCTGCCAATCTGACGAGTGTATGGGCACCTTAAGTTTTGTGATAAGCGGTAAGAATAGCCAAACAAAAGTTGTGTTTTTTTTTCTACATTAGAACTTTTTATTTTTAAACTGAAATTAGTAAAACTGAGAAATAATGTTTTTTTTCTATTTTTTTCCTTGTTTTCCCCATTAAAATTCATAGAAAACAAAATTGCTCGAGGGAATAAATGGCATAGAATGCAAGCGGCACACAGAAGGCTATTTCAAGTAATCTGTATTGAGTGCATACAGTTACAGAGTGTCAGGAGCCGCGCCCAGGGAGGGGGGTTCCTCCGCAGAGGAGGGGAACTGTTCCCTGTCTTGGCTGTAATTGCTGTAACGCAATTTTGAAAGGTCCCTTTATCTCCCATCCGTCTACAGGTGAGAGCATACCCATTAGGGACAGGTACACCTGCTTGAGCACATACGTTGTGTATGGGCTCAAGTGTCCCTGTGGGTATGCCTACATAGGAAAATGTGAGACTCAGTCTCACGTCATTTCCTGAAAAAACAACACACTGCGGCTCAGCTGCGGTGGTTTGTTGTTGACAATGTTCCTGTGTTCTCAAGAGGGGGAGACAGAAAAAAGAAATTACTCCAATGTGAGGCTAAATGGATCAGGAGGTCTAACTGTGTTGACCCCAACGGTTTAAATGAGTGCCTGAGCCTGAAATGTTTCCTCTGACTGTCCTCTCTTTTTAGGTGCAGAACGTTGGCTGCTCTCTGTTACTCATACAGGATTATATTCTAAATTGATGGACTTTGTGAAGATCAAGATTTAAGATGTATGGACTTTAAAATAAGGGGGTAGGCTATCCTCAGGATTATCTGGGGTAGACACCTTATGGTGTAGTTCCCTTGTTTGTTTAGGTCTGTTTTGTAGTATTGATGATTGATTGTTTATGTGAAATTTCAATTTGGTCACCTGATACAGGTGACTTCCTGTGGGTGGGGTATAAGGGTATCATGTGTGCTGGGAGGGGCACACCTGAGGAAGGGCGAGGGCCGAAACATGTCGTGTCCTGACACTCTGTAACTGTATGCACTCAATACAGATGACTTGAAATAGCCTTCTGTGTGCCGTCTTCTTTACTGGTCTGTAAGCACGTTGGGCAGGAGTGGTGTACCTGCAGAAGTTGGCACCGGCTTCCAGGTCTAGAGTCACAGACCTGGTCTAGGTGTGAGTCTAGTGTGATCTCATATACACATACAATGAAAGCCTAGTTTGTCTTGAAAAAAAACAATATATATTTCATTTCTGTGTCATAAGTAGAGATAGCCCTAACGGTTCGCTGGCGAATGGTTCCAGGTGAACTTCTGGTGGTTCGTGTTCGCCATGGAACGCAAACTTTTCCGTAAGTTCAATTCGCCCCCATAGTGCACCATTAGGGTCAACTTTGATCCTCTACATCACAGTCAGCAGGCACATTGTAGCCAATTAGGCTACACTCTCTCCTGGAGCCACCCCCCCCCCCCTTATAAAAGGCAGGCAGTGCTGGTCATTACACTCACTCGTGTGCCTGCATTAATTAGTGAATGGACAGCTGCTGGCAGACTCTCATAGGGAAATATTAGTTAGGCTCTTGTAGGCTTGTTAGCTTGCTCCTGGCTGATTGTTATTGCTAAAATAGCACCCCTCAACAGCTCTTTTGAGAGCTAATGTTCTCCTTATGTGGTTTTTTTTTTGTGTTGCCCATTGACACTGCATTATACAGCCCTATCTGTTGCAGCTGGACCTTGGTAATTGCTATTACTGTGCCAGCCAGGCCCTGCCTAACTATCTATACTGGGACACCTACCTATGCCTACCTAACTACTGGGGCACCTACTTACCTATATGGGGACACCTGGCTATGCCTACCTACCTACCTATACTAGGGCACCTACCTATGCCTACCTACATATACTAGGGCACCTACCTATGCCTACCTACCTATACTGGGATGCCTACCTAAGCCTAGCTAACTACTGGGGCACCTACCTATGCCTATCTACCTATACTGGGACTCCTACCTATGCCTACCTACCTATACTGGGAATCCTACCTATACCTAGCTAACTACTGGGGCACCTACCTATGCCTATCTACCTATACTGGGACACCTACCTATGCCTACCTACCTATACTGGGACTCCTACCTATGCCTAGCTAACTACTGGGGCACCTACCTATGCCTATCTACCTATACTGGGACTCCTACCTATGCCTAGCTAACTACTGGGGCACCTACCTATGCCTATCTACCTTTACTGGGACACCTACCAATAACTACCTACCTATACTGGAACTCCTACCTATGCCTACCTACCTATACTGGGACTCCTACCTATGCCTAGCTAGCTACTGGGGCACTTACCTATGCCTATCTGCCTATACTGGGATTCCTACCTATGCCTACCTACTTATACTGGGACTCCTACTTATGCCTAGCTAACTACTGGGGCACCTACCTATGCCTACCTACCTATATTGGGGCACCTACCTATGCCTACCTACATACAAGAAGATAATAAGGTCTTTGCTTCATTGTGGACAGACCAAATTTGATCAGCTGGACAGTCACTGTCATTCAATCCTTGAGCTACCACAGCCCGGCGACCATATGGGCTTGAAAACGGCTATCGCCATGGTGTGCACCAGTCCAGTGTGAAGCAGTACTCTAATTACACTCCCTGATTGATGTATACACATGCAAGATGTTTTAAAGCACTTTAGTCCTGCAATTTAGCATTCAATGTGATTTCTGCCCTTAAAACGCTGCTTTGCGTCAAATCCAGATTTTTCCCCGGGACTTTTGGTGTCTATCCCACTCATCCATGCCCCCCTCCAGGTGTTAGACCCCTTGAAACATCTTTTCCATCACTTTTGCGGCCAGCATAAATGTTTCTAGTTTTCAAAGTTTGCACCCAGTTCGCGAACCGAAAAATCAGAGTTTCGGGCCATCTCTAGTCATAAGTAGGGACAAAGTTATTTCTGGTTAAATAAGGACATAGCTAAACTGTCAAAACTGCTCTGGTCCATAAGTGGGAAACAAGGTCTGGATGCAAAGTGGTTAATACAGATCATGACATAGACCTTCCAAGATTCTATCCTCCAAGAACAGAGAAAGCTTTCATTTTTCATTATGATCCAGCCAGCTGCCTGTATTTCCCAGAGATTGGAAGGAGTGATTTTTAACCCTTTGCGCAACTTTGCAGGTTATAGCATAAAGGGAGGTGTAGTTTCTTCACATCAATGAAGCTGTTTTTGAACTTCCACTGAGAAGTCTGGGAAGAAGTATATCCTCCATCCATTAAAGATGATAGCCTTCTTTTCCCTTGCTTTCCGGAACACTTACTCTGTTCTGAAAATGGAGGATCCGAGCAAACATAACCCTTGGGGTTAACCCTTGGGATCCTGGGAGGAGGGGGGGGGGGGGGGCACCATTTGCACCCTCTCTACTGCAAAAAGGACTGAAAATTAATTTTTCCAAAATTCTTGAGCTATCCAGTTCTCAATAAAAGCAGTGGGATTATTACCCCCACATTTTTTTCAGGAAAACCAACAAATCTAATACTATTTTTCCTCACACGGTCCTCTAAATCCCCCAGTTTAGCCACATTGGCTGCAGAAGTAGAGGAATTGTGCTTAATTTCTCTAGGAAAAGGGGCAGCATGATCTTCTAGCTGTTTATGGATGTTTATATCAGTGTTATCAATGCTGTTAGTGTCTCCAGTACCTAGCTGAGCTTGAGCCAGGGTCACATGGCTGCTGCCGTCTCTTCTGCATCACGGTTGCCTACTGCATCACCCCACATACCTCTTCCTTCACTATCAGAGCTGATGTGGCTGTCACACTGACTTTTGCTGGCACCCAGGGACTTTCTATCAGGATGCCCACCACCCACTGCATGACTAGATGTGGATTAAGCAAACTGTTGCAGCAGCCTAATTACACTCCCACTTCCTTAATGCTGACTGTGCTGCAGTGCTATCTTGTGTGCTGATGATGGTTGAGCCTGACTCTTCCTTATCCTCAACGTGGTGAGACATCTCTCAGCTACTGTTGCAACCTCCTTTGCCCTTCCCATTCCCCGATGCTTGGGAATCCTCTCCGGGCTCAAAGGGAGTTGAGCTGTGACTGTCTTGGGGTATAATCATACAGATGTTGGCCGGAGCTCAGTCTAGATGATATGTCTCCTCAATAGAGTTGGGCTGAACGGTTCGCATGCGAACTTCCGTGGTTCGCGTTCGCGTCCCGCAGGCGAACCTTTGCGGAAGTTCGGTTCGCCCCATAATGCACATGGAGGGTCAACTTTGACCCTCTACATCACAGTCAGCAGGCCCAGTGTAGCCAATTAGGCTACACTAGCCCCTGGAGCCCCACCCCGCAGCGGCGGCCATTACGGTCACTCGTGTGCCTGCATTAGTGAGAGTAGGGCGAGCTGCTGCAGACTGTCTCTCATAGGGAAAGATTAGTTAGGCTTAGCTTGTTCCTGGCTGCATACCTGTTCTGTGAACCCACCACTGCATACCTGTACTGTGAACCCACCACTGCATACCTGTTCAGTGAACCCAACACTGCATACCTGTTCTGTGAACCCACCACTGCATACCTGTTCAGTGAAACCACCACTACATACCTGTTCAGTGAACCCACCACTGCATACCTGTTCAGTGAACCTACCACTGCATACCTGTTCTGTGAACCCACCACTGCATACCTGTTCTGTGAACCCACCACTGCATACCTGTTCTGTTCAGTGGACCCGCCACTGTATACCTGTTCAGTGAACCCGCCACTGCATACCTGTTGTGTTCAGTGAACACGCCACTGTATACCTGTTCAGTGGACCCGCCACTGTATACCTGTTCTGTTCAGTGAACACGCCACTGTATACCTGTTCAGTGAACCCGCCACTGCATACCTGTTCTGTTCAGTGAACCTGCCACTGCATACCTGTTCTGTGAACCCGCCACTGTATACCTGTACTGTTCAGTGAACCCGCCACTGCATACCTGTTCTGTTCAGTGGACCCGCTACTGTATACCTGTTCTGTTCAGTGAACCCGCCACTGTATACCTGTACTGTTCAGTGAACCCGCCACTGCATACCTGTTCTGTTCAGTGGAGCCGCTACTGTATACCGGTTCTGTTCTGTGAACCCGCCACTGCATACCTGTTGTGTTCAGTGAACCCGCCACTGTATACCTGTACTGTTCAGTGAACCCGCCACTGCATACCTGTACTGTTCAGTGAACCCGCCACTGCATACCTGTTGTGTTCAGTGAACCCGCCACTGCATATCTGTTCTGTTCAGTGGACCCGCCACTGTATACCTGTTCTGTTCAGTGAACACGCCACTGTATACGCAGCTTTGCGTCAAATCCAGATTTTTCCCGGGGACTTTTGCCGTGTATCCCACTCCGCCATGCCCCCCTCCAGGTGTTAGACCCCTTGAAACATCTTTTCCATCACTTTTGTGGCCAGCATAATTTTTTTTTTTCAAAGTTCGCATCCCCATTGAAGTCTATTGCGGTTCGCGAACTTTAACGCGAAACGAACCTTCCGCGGAAGTTCGCGAACACGGTTCGCGAACCTAAAATCGGAGGTTCGGCCCAACTCTACTCCTCAAATGCCTAGCTAGGCAAATTTGCAGCCTGTTGCAGTTTTTTAAATGCTGCACACTATTTCTTACATTAGCTGTAGTGGGAAAATGCTAACTTTTTATGCATTGCAAATGTGTAGCATGTTCAGAAAAAGCATGCAAAAATACTGTATATGTCCCGTTTATGCACAGAGAAATGTGAGCCCTACCTTAATGACATTTCTGTACTCTAACTGATGAAATCCCCAAATTATTAACAGTTTTCTGCTGAAGAAAAACACTATTGTTACATTTTTGCACTATTCGCCTACACAACCAACTCCTCCATCTTTACTTCTGATCTAGTTAGAAGCTCTTTTATGCCAAGTCATGTTACTGACATGTTGCAAATTACCATAATTAGTTATGAAACATTAAACCAGGTATTTTTTGCATTACACAACCTTTTCATTCTTTTGTTTTCAAGACTGATTTTGGGAACGTTGCTACTGGCATCAAATTCAAAATAAGCTTGGGAACAAATATCTCAGTTTTTGGAGTGTTGTCTTTGTACTGTTTTCAACTAAATGTAGGGTTTGAGGCATAACTAGAAATCATGGGGCACCCCAGTAAAATGTTGATGGGGCCTCTATTATCCACAACCACTCCCATCTCTACCCTGGGGGGATTCCATCAGCCTACAAACGTGGCCAGTGTGGCCACCATGACACCCCCACTTTGAACGAGGGAGGCAACAACTGCACCTAATCTGTAGGATGGGATGACTTCCCCTGTAATCACACATTTGGTTTAAACAATTTGCTAATAATTGCAGGGTGGGTTCAAGTAACAATTGGGCCCTAGGGCAAAATTAGCCTGGGGGCCCCCCAACAGACATCCCCCCCAACTAAAAAGCATCATTAGAGGTCCTTTGTTGCAGCCAAATGTCCCTCCTGGGCCCCTGAACTGGCTGCTGACCCTCCCCCAATCACCTCCCAACTTAACAGACTCTGCAGAGTCCCTGGGGAGCAACAGTTAAGATGGGGGATGAACACCTTGGGGGCCCCTACAGGCTCTGGGGCCCTGGGGCAATTGCCTATTTATCCCTATGGAAGCTCCGGCCCTGAATAATTGTATTCTATTTGTATTTGCGTTTTACACAGTAACACAATTTTCGGAGAAACCAGGTTATATTAAAAGCAGAGGATCAGCATAATCATTAGGCAAGCAAACATTTTTAGAAGGAAATCCTAAATTATACCTTCCAAGTTCCTCTCACCTCAAGTTTCCATAAAAAATCAAGAAAACTAGACTTTGTATAGCACAAGGACTTCAAATTGACAGATATAAGGGAACTTGGATTATTAATCTGATTGCTTTGCTTTCATTATTCATTTGTCTTATTATGGAACATAACGATTAACGTAGTATGTGTTTACTGGAAGCTTGATGTACCGTGGCATTGTCTGATATCTGTCAGGTGGCCTTTAGTTGTAGATTCATTACCAATCTGAAATCAATGACTTAGCTCACATTCTCGTACATCATTCCGACAATTACATTTCTTGAAATATGGATGTGTCTAGAACATTCTTGCTTTCTGGCCCGTTATTAGTGATAATTAATAGGCAATAATTTTGTGCTTTATCAATGTCCACTTTGAAGAAAACTCCCAACAACTAATTGATTATAAATTTAAGATGATCTTCTGAACCTAAGTATGATTAAATGAGGTTATAATAACATATTTTCTAGTAAAAGGGTTTATTGTTGCCAAGGTAATATTAATCATGAGTACTAATTTTCTTGGTTGATTATCTTATGTCTACAATATAATACTGATGCACACACTGCTCTTCATTGCCATGCATGTCTTCTTTGTGATAATAACTTTGGATAATTAAAAGGCCACCATTGATTGATTTGGAAGGATTACCATTAATACCATAGCATGTTTATGCACAAGATTTTTTTTCTTTCTGTCTTTTGTCAAACTTTAGGTGATACATTGTCCCCAAATCTCTGAGGGAGCAGAGCAGGGAGAGAGTGCAGCTGGTTAATACACCCTGATTCGCAAACATTAAAAAGCGCCGCAAGCCAATTTGGGTGCACGGTTTATTGAGGAAAAAAAATAGTTTACAGGGTGCAGGAAAGAGCATGGAGTTAATAACTAAAGGAACAATTTACAAACCAATGGTAGAATTGCAGTGAGGATATCAGTTTTAATATATCACATTATCATAGCAATGCACGCATGACCCAGGTGACACGGGCTGCATTAATTAGGCACTGTGCACAATGTATTTGCCGTAAGTACTAAAATCATCCTTAGACCATAGCGGAGACATTTAGCCGTGAATCCCATTGAAGGTACCTTGTTAGTCAAATGTTTTACATAAAGTGCAAAATGTGTCAGCAACAGATGTGAGCAAAATAATAATCAGTCTTAGATATTTTTTGAATGAGAGTAATTTCTAAGAAGTAGAGTTGGGCCGAATGGTTCGCCGGCGAACGTGGTTCGCGCGAACTTAGGTGGTTCGCGTGCGGGTGCCGCACGCGAACGTTTTGCGGCAAAAGTTCGCAAAAAATCGGTTCGCCCCATAATGCACCTGAGGGTCAACTTTGACCCTCTACATCACAGTCAGCAGGCCCAGTGTAGCCAATTAGGCTACACTAGCCCCTGGAGCCCCACCCCCCTTATATAAGGCAGGCAGCGGCGGCCGTTATGGCCACTCGTGTGCCTGCATTAGTGAGAGTAGGGCGAGCTGCTGCAGTCTCTCATAGGGAAAGATTAGTTAGGCTTAACTTCTTCCTGGCTGCATACCTGTTCTGTTCAGTGAGCCCTCAGCCCACTGCATACCTGTACTGTGATCCTGCCACTGCATACCTGTTCATTGATCCTGCCACTGCATACCTGTTCAGTGATCCTGCCAGTGCATACCTGTTCATTGATCCTGCCACTGCATACCTGTTCAGTGATCCTGCCACTGCGTACCTGTTCAGTGATCCTGCCACTGCATACCTGTTCATTGATCCTGCCACTGCATACCTGTTCAGTGAACCCGCCACTGCATACCTGTTCTGTTCAGTGAACAGTTTGGTGTGTCAGTGTGAAGCAGTACCTTAATTACACTACCTGATTGATGTACACATGCAAGATGTTTTAAAGCACTTTAGGCCTGTCATTTAGCATTCAATGTGATTTCTGCCCTTAAAACGCTGCTTTGCGTCAAATCCAGATTTTTCCCGGGGACTTTTGGCATCTATCCCACTCCGCCATGCCCCCCTCCAGGTGTTAGACCCCTTGAAACATCTTTTCCATCACTTTTGTGGCCAGCATAATTTTTTTTTTTTTTTCAAAGTTCGCATCCTCATTGAAGTCTATTGCGGTTCGCGAACTTTAACGCGAACCGAACCTTCCGCGAAAGTTCGCGAACCCGGTTCGCGAACCTAAAATCGGAGGTTCGGCCCAACTCTACTAAGAAGCACAATGAGAATAGTCTATGCCAATAAACAGATCTAACTCTAGCCAGTAGATGCTGTTATGTGCCTAGTAATTTTTGGCAATAATTTCATACAAATGTGATTACAACAGGAGGACAATGACTGTAACAAATAGATAAGTTATATAGAAGATTTTTAATTATGTGTGGTGCTAAAACTAAAACTGAACTCATGAAACAACAGAATTAAAATGCACAAGGTAACCATAAAAATTAAGATTTCCACATGTTTTCATAATCATCTGCTCAACTGAACTAAAGTTGATGCAAGAACCAGTGTTAAAATTGTACAAGACACGCTATGTACCTGCCTTGATATGGCAATATTACCAGTGCTTACAGCAGATGCGTAGTGCATGTTGTACAATCAGTGCAACCTGCATTACCTGGCTAACACACACATGATAGAATGCTGCAAGCCTGTTAACAAGTCAACCCAACCATTGTCACATAACACCAACCTTTTGCGCACTCCGCTGGACCTGCCAATTCTGGCATTTTATGGCAAATGTTGTTTGTGCTCCATGGTGACAGGAAGTACGCACAGTGCCTACTAGAAGACATTGGGTTATTGGGCCACCCTCATGACATATTTTTCTTTTGGTTTGGTCAGAGACCTGCACATTTATAAAAATGATCCCAGTTCAATGTATAACACATTTCCATGAGTGTTCTGTGTTTTCCTGGAAAACTTGGGTATTTATCAACCCCTTATTATCAACAGCAATATCACAGCACCACGACTTGGCCAAAGATGTTGGCATGAGTAATGCAGTCTTGCGGACATCAAATTAACAAACAATGATTCTGGTAATACCTTGAATGACTGATTAACTGTAAATGGTTTATTGCAAACTTTTGAAACATTAAAATTCTCCTTTAGGTATTATACAGAACTGGATCAGAACCATTAAATTGGACCTGAACTCTTACGCAGGACAGAAAGAAAACATAGAGAAATGCAACCTGTATGTATTTAGTTTAAACCTGTCTAATTCCCCCTTATCTGTGTCTAATCACAAGTTGTAATTTGATCCCTCAGCTGTGTCAGCTGACTGCCACAGCAGAGATCTCATTTGTCAACACCATTAAAAGCATGAAGTAGACAAACTGTAGATTGATTGTAATAATCCGCTCAGCTGGCTGCACAGGCAGACAGCTGTTTGACCATTCCTCTAGTCTGTGGGCTGCAGGTCTCTGGAAGAGAGACCTGTCTTTCCTTTGCAAGTTTCTGATCTGCTCTGGTGCTGAGGAATTTGCATACATTGGTTATCCAAATCACCTAGCTGCCTCCTTTGTAGGCTGGCAGTATAAAAGGCATGTTTTCCCAGAGTCCTTTGCTGGTCACCCTTCATGGTTTGTTGAAACACTCCTAGGGCCTGATTCACAAAGCAGTGCTAACAGTTAGCATGCTGGTGAAAAGTCCTTTATCATGCCTAAACTCAGTTTTGGCATGATAAGTTTAGGTGTGATAAGTTTAGGTGTGATAAGTTTTGGCATGTTAAGTTTAGGTGTGATAAGTTTAGGCATGATAAGTTTAAGCACCAACTGGGTTAGCACCGCAGTGCACAGCTGATCAAAAGTTTTGCGATAGCAAAGTCTGGTGCACTTCACATAGAGTTTAATGGCGCTGCTTTGCGTGCGGGACTTTGAGTGTGATCTAAACTTATCTAAACTTAGCATGCCTAAACTTATCATGCCTAAACTTATCACACCTACACTTATCACACCTAAACTGGCTTTTCACCAGCATGGTGCAATGGTTATCACACCTAAAGCCTTTTAGGCGTGCTAACTGGGTTAGCACCGTTTTGTGAATCAGGCCCCTAGAGTGTCAGCCGTGCTATTGCTTGTTAAAGTTATCTTAGAGTAATTCTTGGTACTGCACTAGGCAGCTTCCCTAGTGCAGTTGGGTTGCTATCTGTTTTGTCTGTATTGCCTCTCTGATGCGATTGTCCTGTCGCCAACGGTGGTTGTCAGGAAATCGTTCTGCCTGTCTGGGGTGCTAACTACAGCAGCGGTTGCTACTGGTAGCCCCTTCTGTTCATCTGTCTGTCTTGTTTGGATCGCACTAGCCTCTAGCGGTAGCAGCTGTGGATCCTTCTGATCTATGTTCTTGGAGTGTAAGCTGGAGCAGCGGTTGCTACCGGCTACCTCATCTGTCTGTCTTGTTTGGATCGCACTAGCCTCTAGCGGTAGCGGCTGTGGATCCTTCTGATCTATGTTCTTGCAGTGTAAGCTGGAGCAGCGGTTGCTACTGGCTACCTCATCTGTCTGTCGTGTTTGGATCGCACTGGCCCCTAGCGGTAGCGGCTGTGGATCCTTCTGATCTGCTATCCTCTTCCTGTACCCGGATTGCACTCGCTCTGGTGGAAAGAGTAGTGGATCTTCCCTATCCTGTTCGTGAACTTGGATCGCACTCGCTCTGGCGGAAAGAGCAGTGGATCTTTCCTATCCTATTTCCCGTCCGTTTGTCTGTCTTGTCTGATATGAGTGCTTGCTGTAGGCTCGGTGAGGTAATCGTTAAGCAAGCGCTCACGTCCTCTGTTTCGTGTTTGTCTGTCAGTGGTGGTTAGTTAGGCATGCTTGTCTCTGTTGAGCTTAATGTGCGGAAATCGCGATGTAAACGCGTTTGCTGTTGCAAATGAGTGTGGTGTTCGTGTTTAGTTAGCGTTTGTTATTTTCGTTATTTTCTCATTGTCGTTTGCTGTGCCTTTGCTACTCTTGTGTTCTGTTCTGATCAGTCTTGTGTCACTTCTGGCGATCGCCTCTCTCGCAATCACATTCATACTTGTTTCTGCGAATGTGTGTTCACCGTCGCTGGGTGGCGACTAGTTTGGGGAACACACATTAAGTCTATCTCTGTGCTCTTCTCTTTAAGGGCTGTTTAGCCCCGCATTGTCTTAGATCTGTACAACTCCCATCTGGCATTTGTGGCCGTGCAGAGGCTGTGCTCGTCTGCACTCCACAGCGCCATCTGCCGGTGGGAATTGCCCTCTGCTGGTGCATTGCACCTAGCCTGGGTTCACCTAATTATACGCGTGTGGAGGGTTTTCGTTGTGTCAGTGTGCATCTTGTGTGCTGACCACGAAAATGATTCCGCAAACGTTACATTGATTGCAGGATTTGTATCATCCGACCGTAACAAAGAAATGTTTTTTTCTTTAAAGGTTATTATGCTGTTTCTTTTATTTTAAAGCAAAGAAAGTTCTCAGTTCATGTCTGCTCTAAAGGTATTACCGTAATCAATGTTTGTTGGTTTGATGCCTGCATTTTTGCTCCTTGACTAAAACCAGACCATACTTCACTTGATGCAGTTCTGATCCCTAAATGAATTCCAGTGCCCAATGTAATCTCTTTTGATTCCAATACCTTACACTTTACCTACCACAGATCCTTACCCCCAAGTCCCTCTCATCATTTGCCTTTCCGTGGGAAAGGAACCTGGGAATCCCAGAAGCATCACACCACAACGTAATGCCCAGGTGTAAAACTGGCGGTACCGGTAACTGAAGTCAGAGGGATATGGACGATGCTATATTTATTTACTTTTTAAGCAATAACAATTGCCTGGCTATCCCACTGATCCCCTGCCTGAACAAGCATGCAACAGATTACATGTTCCTGACATTTTTGGCAGATCTGACAAGATTAGCTGCATGCTTGTTTCTGGTGTAATTCAGACACTACTGCAGCCAAATAAATCAGCAGGGCTGCCGGGAAACTAATATTGTTTAAAAGAAAATATATATGGCAGACACCATATTCCTCTCACTTCAGTTGTCCTTTAACCTCCCTGGCGTTCTGGGTAAGTACGCATTACCGCCTTTGTTAAATTTTATTTTTGTTGCTGTAGCTAGCGTATTGCTAGCTACAGCAGTACACCATGCCATCCGTGTCAGCGTCCACCCTCCCAATCCCCGCCGGCCATACTTACGCGTCCGAGATCCCACTAGAAGCGTGACTTCCTATTGTCGCTTCTCCCGTGGCCATGGTGATGATCGGACATGACATCACGGGGAGCTCCGATCCTTCCCATTGCACAGCCTGGCTGCGCTAGGCGTTTCAGGGGGGGGGGCAGCCCCTTTAGCGGCGCATCGCGGTGGATCGGCTGGTAGCGGCGGCAATCGGACAGAACATGTAGTTAGCAAAGTGCTAGCTACATGTTCTGAAAAAAAAAAGTAAGTAAAAAGACCCTCCAGGGGCTGAGCAATCCTCCTTGGCGTACATGGACGAGTTGAGCTCGTCCATACCGCCAAGGAGGTTAAAGTATACCATTTTTTAGAAGTCTTCACAACACATAAGTATATTTTTCCACATTAACCTATTTTGGTTCCTGGAAGTAGAAACTACGTCCAGGAACCATGCGTGCTATCGCGTGCTCCCGCGGCCGATTGCACGCGTGCACGCACGCTCCTGGATGCGGATTCGGTAGCCAGGCAATCAGTGTATTGGGCTACGGTGCCCGATCACTAATTCCTCTCCCCCGCTGAAAAAGCGACAGCTTCTCTCGGAAGCTGCGCCTTTTCTGGCTGTTCCCTCCCCGATGTGTCACTCTAAGCGTGTGTTACGCTTAGAGTGACGTCATGTAAACAAACTCATGGCCGCCATCTTGTGGCCAAAAAGTAATACTACAACTGAAAATAAAAAAAAATGAAAATCAACACACATTTACATTACAAACCTATTGTTTACCTCCCACCCTCCCAAAACTACCCAAATAAAATGTTTACTATAAAAAAAACAAAAAACATTTTAATAAAAAAAAACATGTAAATATTTACCTAAGGGTCTAAACTTTTTAAATATCAATGTAAAGATGAAATATTTCTATATTTTTTTTATTTTAAACTTGTAAATAGTGATAGATGCAAAACGGAAAAAATGCACCTTTATTTCCAAATAAAATATTGTCGCCATACATTGTGATAGGGACATAATTTTAATGGTGTAATAACCGGGACATATGGGCAAATACAATACGTGAGTTTTAATTATGGAGGCATGTATTATTTTAAAACTATAATGGCTGAAAACTGAGAAATAATGAATGTTTCCATTTTTTTCTTATTCTTCCTGTTAAAATGCATTTACAGTAAAGTGGCTCTTAGCAAAATGTACCCCCCAAAGAAAGCCTAATTGGTGGCGGAAAAAACAAGATATAGATCAGTGCATTGTGTTAAGTAGTGATAAAGTTATAGGCTAATGAATGGGAGGTGAACATTTCTCACGTGAAAACGACGGAACCTGAATGGGTTAAGGACACATTCACAGTGGGACATTGCATTTTAATGCTAAGTTAAAGTCGCACCCTGTCTGCGTTAAGAGGTAACGCGCTGCAAGCAGTGAGTAACATTGCACTGTGAACAGCCCATAGGGTTAGCATTGCAGTGCGGTAAGCTGCGGTATAAGACTTAGCAGCTCTGCAACATGGCACTATGAATGCGACCTAAATAAACAACAAAATATATATTTGTAAGTTATACTGTATATAAAATTGTATAATTCACTACAAATAAGCATGAACATAACCATGGTGATTTATCACCAAGGATAGATAAAAAGCTACTGCAGCAGTTGCAGTTATGTGAGGTTATGATTACATAGTGGCTCTTAAAAATAAAATATAAAAATGTATGTATTTAAAGCTCCTCAAAAAATAATAATGTATGCTTGCCATATATATTCAAACATCGCTTTCTACCCTCAACCCGGGAGCTAACATATGTAACATTCCTCTTGTAAGTTCATTAGCAATTCATTACTTTCTTTAAAGTAAAATCTAATTTCCCCAAAGCTAAAATGCTTCTTTTTTTACTGGAAAGAGATCATTATGCCTCTGGAGGACTTTGGATCTGTGATAACTACCCTACCTTGTAGTGACAGAGGGAAGTTTAATTTAATAAGAGTTTTACCATCCTACACAGTCAGAAATTTCATTAGGTAAATCTAACAATGCACCTTCTCAGTAGAATACACTGAGCAAACATTATTTATAAATTGCACTCATTGTAAACACCGTATGACAAGTTGTACGGTCTATGACATGTTGACACAATTTTGCAGTCAAATTTTATATTCACTACATGAATCAAAAGTGGTCCTAAACACTTTCATTACTGATCTACAGAACAAAAACATATTCAGAATGATCTGCTCTTCCAGCAGTTAGAGTTGATCTTCTCATATAATACTGCTAAGATAATTTTGTTGTTTCAGGTCCTTTGGAATGATTTTGACAGTATGACAACAAGGTCTGAGGCTTCTTTTACAATGCAAATCACAATTCTGGCTTCTGATTCTGATTTGCGATTATCACTGGATACTAGCAACACAAGAAAAATGCAGAAAAAAAGCAGCATGCAGGACTTTTTTTTTATAGTGTAATAAAGGAGTAGCCTGTGTGTAACACAGAGGAGTGGCTATGGGTGGGATAGGGGGGACATATGTCCCTGGGCACAGCACTGTGAGGGCACTCAGCGTGGCCATTGCACCCCCATGTGCATGAGGTGGCTCGCTGGCTGCCCGAAGTGCCCCTGCTTCTCTCCCTCCCTCTGCAGAAGTGTTAACAGCAGCAGAATAAGGCTATCTAAAAAGGGCACATCTGGCTATGTAAACAAGGTGAAGGGGGGCACATCTGGCTAACTAAAGGGGCATACATTTGGCTATTTAAAGGGAGGCACATCTGGCTATCTGAATGGGGAAAGGGGGCACATATATCTAAATAACTTGACTTCACCCATGACCACAACCACATTCGGATGTGTGGCCCTGCCTATTTTGTCTGGAGGGGGGCACAAAAACTGTCTTTGTCCCCAGGTGCTAAAAACCCTAACTACGCCTCTCAGTGTTCAACCTAATATTATAGTTCCACATATTCCTAAATATATTAGCCATGTACCTCAGTGTGCAACACACTAATAATAAGCCAGTTCCTTGAGGGCTTGATAGGTGAGTATATCCTGAGTCTTTGGTTACATGCTGTTCCGTTGTAACTCAGATATGGAGGCTGCTCAATCACAAACCGCAAACTCACTTTTTGTTACTCCTCAGCTCTGATCACTTCCTCCTTGGTGAGTTCTGTTCCTTAAATGCTCAACGACACAAGGCAGACCAATAGTGCAGTATCCTTAAAGCAGTATAAAACCCTGACATAATATTCTATAAAAACATGTTTTCCTACTTTTTATATGCCATACGGTTATCATATTTGCTTTTGTGCATAAGTATTATTATTAATTTAGAAATTATACGCTCCCAAAGTACACTTTTTTTTTCTCTGAGAGCTAACTTAGCATTTTATTTATAACTGTTTTATTTGTCTTCTAACATAAGCAGAAATACTTTATGACTGTCTGTCTTTGTTCAGCTGAGCCTGCAGTGTCAGATACCTGTTTATTTACATTCCTCACTTGATACAATTAAATACAAGATAACATTATCTAAGTTTGGATGTATCCAGTTTTGCTGGCAGGAAACTTCAAAGTCCTGTGTGTAACCCTTTCAATGCTGTTCTAGTTAAAAAAAATGCTGGTTGTATATAATATGCTGTAAATAATCTATTAGAGCAAAGAAGAAATGCTGGGTTTCATTCCGCTTTAAAATGAACCAGAGACGAAGTAACCTCATGTATTTTACCATATATATCAGTGGGAACATTAGAGAAAACACCTACCCTGCTCTCTGTTTCACTCTTCACTGCTCAGCCTGCCTGTTATCAGCCTTGATAAAATCTCTGACTGAGCATTAAGTCTGGCTTTGCTCAGGAATCATAGCTGAGTCATTATAGCGGAGCCAGAAAGGGGCAGGCTTGGGCTTGAAAAGACATCAGAGAAGATAGTCTCAGCTATAATGATTCCAGACTGCTCAGTCAGGGATTTTATCAGGGCTGATAACAAGTAGAGATGGCCCGAACCTCCAATTTTTGGTTCGCAAACCGGATTCACGAACCTACCGCGAAAGTTCGGTTCACGTGAACTTTCGCAAACCACAATCGACTTCAATGGGAAGGCGAACTTTGAAAACTAGAAAAAATTATGCTGGCCGCAAAAGTGATGGAAAAGATGGTTTAAAGGGGGTCTAACACCTGGAGGGGGGCATGGTGGAGTGGGATACACGCCAAAAATCCTGGGAGAAAATCCGGGTTGGACGCAAAGCAGCGTTTTAAGGGCAGAAAACACATTAAATGCTAAATTCCAGGCCTAAAGTGCTTTAAAACATCTTGCATGTGTATACATCAATCAGGGAGTGTAATTAGAGTACTGGTCTGGGGGGGGGGGGGGGCTTTTGCGGCGCGACGGATAGCAGCGGATCAGCGGGTAGCGGCGGCGATCGGATTGCACACGCAGCAAGCAAAGTGCTAGCTGCGTGTAGCAAAAAAAAAAATTATGCATATCGGCCCAGCGGGGCCTGAGCGGTGCCTTCCGGCGGCATAGCCCGAGCTCAGCTCGAGCTTACTGCCAGGAAGGTTAAAGGTTATGGAGGTTCGCCGGTTTGCGAACATTTGTGGCAAATTTGCACCTGCGCCTCCGGCGATCTTTGATCAGGAAATCCCGTTCAAAGAACGGGATTTCCTGAAGGGCTTCCCCCGTCGCCATGGCGGGATGACGTCACCGACATCATGGACGTCGTGACGTCTAAGGGAGTCCTGATCCACCCCTCAGCGCTGCCTGCCACTGATTGGCCAGGCAGCGCATGGGGTCTGGGGGGGGCACCGCGAGGCGAACAGCGGCGATCGAGCGCGGAGCGGCGGCGATCGGAATGCACACGCAGCTAGCAAAGTGCTAGCTGCGTGTTGCAAAAAAAAAAGTAAGTGAATCGGCCCAGCAGGGCCTGAGAAATCCTCCTGCGCGGCATAGCCAGAGCTTACCGTCAGGGAGGTTAAAGCGCCAACATATTACGCAACACTGTACAAAAAAGATGGTAGACAATACAATGATACAGAGACAGGTCACATACAGTATTAGGACAGGATATACTTATATATGTGTGTGTGTGTGTGTATGTATATATATATATATATGTGTGTGTATATGTGTGTGTATGTGTGTGTGTGTGTGTGTGTGTGTGTGTGTGTGTGTGTGTGTGTGTGTGTGTGCGTGCGTGCGTGCGTGCGTGCGTGCGTGCGTGCGTGTGTGTGTGTGTGTGTGTGTGTGTGTGTGTGTGTGTGTGTGTGTGTGTGTGTGTGTAAGAGTCATAAAGTTCATTGAGTGGTGAACATGAGGCCAAACATATTTACAATCTAAGAGGGAAGGAAGGGATGGCATGTTTATTCAGAGTAGGGGTCTAATAAGAGGAAGAAGTGGGGTAGGCGAGAGTGAACAAATGGGTGTTTAGTGCCTGTATGAACAAGTTTAAGGTGGGGGCAAGTGTGATGGGGGGTGGAAAAACGAGAGAGTAGGGGCTGCTCTGGAGAAGTCCTGGACAGTGATGATCACCGGATGAAATCTGAATAGGTTTTATTCGGATTTCATCCTTCTAATTAAAGCATCAGCGGGGGTGGGCGAGGGGGGGGGGGTTAATCTTACCCATCAAACGTCTTCTTTGATCCGTCCCATGGTGCCTCCCACAATGTGTTCCAAGCATGTCACATGACTACAAACACTTTATCCTTCAACCCGGAAGGAGGAAGTGTTTGTAATCACGTGACCGCAGCTTGGAACGAATCGTGGGAGGTGCCATGGGACGGAACAAACAAGACATCTGATGGGTAGGATTCATCTTCCCCCCCTCGCCCACCCTCACATGTGCTTTAATTAGCAGGATGAAATCTGAATGAAAGGCATTCGGATATTTTCTGAATACAGATTTAAGAGCATCCCTGGTCCTGGAGCCTTGTATGTGACCAGATAGTGTGTAGGACAGACGGCCATCATTCATCATTAGAGTGTTAAAGGCGTGGAGGGATCAAATCAGAAAATATTTCTGTACAAGATCTGAGATGTAGGAAGGTAAAGTTTGGTGGATGAATTTATAAGCCAGACAGAGTAGCATAAATTTGATTCTGAGGAGAACCTGGAACCAGTGTAGGGACTTGCAAAGTGAGCGTGCAGATGATAAGCGTTGGGCGAAATGGATGAGCCTGACAACTGCATTCATGACAGACTGAAAAAGCAGAAGTATTCAGTGTGCCACTTAAGTGTTGGAGCAATGTTGATTAGAGATGGCCCGAATGGTTCGCATGCGAACGCGCAAACTTCGGTGGTTCGCGTTCGCAGTGAACCGCGAACTATATGCGAGTTTGACCCGCCCCCTATACTACATCATTAGGGTCAACTTTGACCCTCAACATCACAGTCAGCAGACACATGGTAGCTAATCAGGCTACACTCCCACCTGGAGCCCCCCCCCCCCTTAAAAAAGGCAGGCAGCGTCGGCCATTTCACTCACTCGTGTGGCTGCAGAAATTAGAGAAGGGAGAGCTCGCTGCAGCGACATTAGGGAAAGCTTAGTTAGGCTCTTGTTAGGCTTGTTAGCTTGCTCCTTGCTGATACTTCTGCTAAAAAAACACCCCTCAACAGCTCTTTTGAGAGCTAATGTTGTTCTTGTGATTTTGTGTGTGTGTGTGTGTGTGTGTGTGTGTGTCCCACAGACACGTGTTGCACATACAGCCCTGTCAGTCAGTCGCAGCTGGCCCTTGGCCCCTTGGTATTTCCTACTGTGCCACTGCCAGGCCCAGCACATTCAGTGACTACCTGTTCACGGTACCTGTGTGTGTGACAGCTGCACATTTGTAATACCAATCCCTGCATACCTGTTCAGTGCACCTACCTATGTGACCGCACGCAGTATACCACTCACTACACCTGTTCACGGTACCTTTGTGTGTGACAGCTGCACAATTGTAATACCAATCCCTGCATACCTGTTCAGTGCACCTACCTACGTGACCACAAACAGTGTTATATACCAATCACTACACCTGTTCACGGTATCAGTGTGTGTGACAGCTGCACATTTGTAATACCAATCCCTGCATACCTGTTCAGTGCACCTACCTACGTGACCGCACGCAGTGTTATATACCAGTCACTGCACCTGTTCACGGTACCTGTGTGTGTGACAGCTGCACATTTGTAATACCAATCCCTGCATACCTGTTCAGTGCACCTACCTACGTGACCGCACGCAGTGTTATATACCAGTTACTGCACCTGTTCACGGTACATGTGTGTGTGACAGCTGAACATTTGTAATACCAATCCCTGCATACCTGTTCAGTGCACCTACCTACGTGACCGCACGCAGTGTTATATACCAGTTACTGCACCTGTTCACGGTACCAGTGTGTGTGACAGATGCACATTTGTAATACAAACCCCTGCATACCTGTTCAGTGCACTTACCTACATGACCGCAAACAGTATACCAGTCACTGCACCTGTTCACAGTACCTGTTTGTGTGACAGCTGCACATTGTATTGATACCAGTCACTGCATACCTGTTCAGTGCACCTACCTATGTGACCGCACACAGTGTTATATTATATACCAGTCACTGCATACCTGTTTACGGTACCTGTATGTGTCAGCTGCACATTTGTAATACTAGTCATTGCATAATTGTTCACAGTTCCTGTGTGACTGCACGCTGTTTAATATACCAGTCCGTGCATACCTGTTTACTGCACCTGTGTGACAGCTGCATATTGTATTGTAATACCAGTCACTGCATACCTTTCACTGCACCTGTGTGACTGCACATTGTATTAGTCAAGTCAGTGCATACCTTTCACTTCTTCCCCCCCCCCGATATGGACAAAACAATAGGCAGAGACAGAGGCAGACCCAGAGGCAGGCCACCCGGCAGGTCTGTTCGAGGTCGTGCTGACGTGATTTTGTGCGGCCCTGGACCAAAGTATAGTGCTCCGAAGAAGGCATGTCCCATCAACTCCCATGATTGTCAGGACGTGGTTGACTATTTAACACAGAACACTGCATCTTCCGCAGCCACCAGTGCTACTACAGGAACCACTTCCACTGCATTTAACACTTCACAGGAGTTAGTTGGTGGGGAATTAACTGATTCACAGCCATTATTGTTACAACAAGAGGAAGGCATTAAGCAAGTTACACCATTTCATATGTCTGAGTTAGGCGACACTATGGATGTAAGGTGTGAGGAGGAGGATAATGAAGTACCTGCTGTTGGTGCAGTTTTGGAGGTGTCTGTTGCAAGTAAAGCTGGGGAGGATGATTATGATGATACGGATCTCACGTGGGTTCCCAATAGAGGAGATGAACAGGGGGACAGTTCAGAGGGGGAGTCAGAGAGGAGTAGGAGGAAACAAGTTCCTGAAAGAAGCAGGGGGAGCTCGTCATCAGAAACAGCTGGTGGCAGCATCTGACGCCATGTATGGACAGCCAGCCAACATGCCCTTCAATGTCAGCTGCTGATGCCACCATAGTGCCATCACCCCTGGGCTCAGCGGTGTGGAAATTTTTGTGTGTGTCTACCTCAGATCAGAGCAATGCCATCTGTACTCTCTGCCGCCAAAAATTGAGCTGTGGAAAGGCCGACACCCGCGTAGGAACAACTGCCTTACGAAGGCACATGGAGAAAAGGCACAAGCTGCAATGGGAAGACCACCTGAGGAAAAGCAGCCCACAAAAGCAAAGCCACCCTCCTTCTCCTCTTCCTCCTTTCAGGTGCATCATCTTCAGCTGCTTTCTCCCTTGCACTTTCACAATCACAGCCACCCTCCTCTACTCCGCCTCTCACCTTGAGCAGTTCCTGCTCCTCTGCCCACAGCAGCAGCCAGATGTCCGTGAGGGAAATCTTTGAGAGGAAGAAGCCAATGTCTGCCAGTCACTCCCTTGCCCGGTGTCTGACAGCTGGCGTGACGCAACTGTTAGCTCGCCAGCTGTTACCATACCAGCTGGTGGACTCTAAGGCCTTCTGAAAATTTGTGGCCATTGGGACATGACAGTGGAAGATACCAGGCCGCAATTATTTCTCAAAAAAGGTGATACCCAAACTGTACCGTGAAGTTGAAAGGCAAGTGGTGTCATCTCTGGCACACAGCGTTGGGTCAATGGTCCATCTGACCATGGATGCCTGGTCTTCCAAGCATGGTCTGGGCCACTACATTACTTACACAGCCCATTGGGTCAACCTGGTGACTGATGGCAAGCAGGGAGTACATGGCTGTGCAGCGGACCAACTTGTGACACCTCCACGGCTTGCAGGCAGGCCTCCTGCTACCTCCTCTCCTCCTGCTACATCCTCTTCGCTGTTGTCATCCTCCTCCTCCTTGGCTGAGTGGCAGTTCAACTCTACTGGTGCTGCGATCTCCTCTCCAGCTACACAGACCCAGCTCCCCAGGGCCTATGCTGCATGCCAGGTACGATGGTGTCACGCCATCTTGAACATGTCTTGCCTCAAAGCGGAGAGTCACACTGGAGCAGCTCTCCTGGCTGCTCTTAACAAACAGGTGGATCAGTGGCTGACCCCGCACCAACTGGAGATCGGCAACGTGGTGTGTGACAATGGCAGCAATCTCACTTCAGCTTTGAATTTGGGAAAGCTGACACATGTACCCTGCATGGCACATGTGCTGAATGTAGTCATTCAAAGATCCACCTGACCACGGATGCCTGGTCTTCCAAGCATGGTCAGGGCCGCTACATTACTTACATAGCCCCTTGGGTCAACCTGGTGACTGATGGCAAGGAGGGAATACATGGCTGTGCAGCGGGCCAACTTGTGACACCTCCACGGCTTGCAGGCAGGCCTCCTGCTACCTCCTCTCCTCCTGCTACATCCTCTTCACTGTCGTCGTCCTCCTCCTTGGCTGAGTGGCAGTTCAACTCTATTAGTGCTGCGATCTCCTCTCCAGCTACACAGACCCAGCTCCCCAGGGCCTATGCTGCATGCCAGGTACAACGGTGTCACGCCATCTTAGACATGTCTTGCCTCAAAGCGGAGAGTCACACTGGACCAGCTCTCCTGGCTGCTCTTAACAAACGGGTGGATCAGTGGCTGACCCCGCACCAGCTGGAGATCGGCAACGTGGTGTGTGACAACGGCAGCAATCTCACTTCAGCTTTGAATTCGGTAAAGTTGACATGTACCGTGTATGGCACATGTGCTGAATCTAATAATTCAGAGATTTGTGTGTAAGTCCAGAAGCAGTCTAGGAAAGTGTGTGGGCATTTTAGGCGGTCTTACACAGCCATGGCACGCTTGGCCGATATTCAGCGGAGAAAGAATTTGCCGGTGAGGCACTTGATTTGTGATAACCCGACTCGCTGGAATTCAACGCTCCTGATGTTTAACCGCCTGCTACAACAGGAGAAAGCCGTCAACCAGTATCTCTACAACTACAGTGAAAGGACATGCTCTGGGGAGATGGGGATGTTCTGGCTGAAGTACTGGGCACTCATGCGAAATGCCTGCAGGCTCATGCGGCAGTTTAAGGAGGTGACAAACATGGTGAGTTGCAGTGAAGGCACCATCAACGACTTGATCCCATATGCTTTCTTCCTGGAGCGTGGTGGATCAAGCTGTGGAGGAGCGTGAACAGGAACAGTTACAGGAACTGGAGGAAGAGTTGTGGGTTCAATTCTCAGCAGAATCGGATGTTTCCTCAACACCTGCGGCAGCACAGAGGGGGAGGAGGAGGTGGAAGAGTCGTGTGGGGAAGAGGAGCCAGATGATGAGGAAGGTGGTTTTTTTTTTAGGAGTAGATGGAAGAACAACTGCAGCAGGTATCGCAGGGGGCTTGTGCTGCTCAACGTTCCCGGGGTATTCTTCGTGGCTGGGGGAGGAGGAGAACTTGCCTGACCTCGCTGAGGAAGAGCAAGAGGAGATGGATAGTAGGTCTGCATCCAAATGTGTGCAGATGGTGTCTTTCATGATGTCCAGCCTGTTGAGGGACCCCTGTATAAAAAACTCAAGGGGAATGAGCTGTACTGGGTGGCCACGCTACTAGACCCTTGGTATAAGCACAAAGTGGCAGAGATGTTACTAACTCACATGAAGGCAGAAAGGAAGCAGCACTTGCAGAACAAGCTGGCAACTATGCTCTACAGTGCGTTTAAGGGTGATGTCACAGCACAACAGAATAAAGGTACCACTGCCACTGCCAGCAATCCTTCTCCCATGTCCATGCAGGCAAGGACAGGACGCTCTAGCGATCTCATGGTGATGTCGAACATGCGGACATTCTTTAGTCCAATGCCTCACATTAGCCCTTCCGGATCCACCCTCCACCAACGCCTCGACCAGCAGGTAGCCGACTACCTGGCCTTAAGTCTGGATGTAGACACTATGAGCAGTGATGAACCCCTGTACTACTGGGTGCGTAGGCTTGACCTGTGGCCAGAGCTGTCACAATTTACTTACTGAATAAAAGCTTGGTTTATTGCACGTAACAAAAACGTAGCCTCACTTCCCGACTTGAGTTTAGGCCATATTGCCTTTGTCAGGTGGTGGGGCTACACAAAACAAGGCTAACTTTATACATATAACTCCTCCTTTCTCGGACTATTAACCCCTGCAACATGCAGGGAAGCAAGAATGTTAGCAATATAATCTGTAGGTACAGCAAACTTAACACTGGAGTTTATAAAATGCTGGAAACTCAAAAAATTAATTGGGAGAATACATCAAATTTTTTCTACAACCATTGGTACAAAAGACTCCATCTTACTTGAAGGACACCCTTGATGTCCTGATTAATCTACAAACCCTCAATGAAAGTGAGAACGACTGGGACAACTGCTTCTTGTGTACAGCAGACGTTAAGTCTCTTTACACATGTATACCTATTGAAAAAGCAGCTGGGGTTATTCGATCTTCTCTACAGGACACTGACTATTTGTGTGAGAGCCAAGTTGATTTCATTTGTGAACTTTTTCTTTTTCTACGGTTTGTAATTATTTTTGGTTTGATGGTAAATTTTATTTACAAAGGAGAAGTGTGGCGATGGGGGCAAAGCAAGCTCCAAGTGTGGCCAATCTCTATATGGCAGCTTGGGAGAGTGCCTTTTTACCAACATATAGGGATGGATCTTTATTATTTTGGAAACGTTTTATTGATGACCGTTTATTTGCATGGCAAGGTGATGAGACTTCTCTTCTATTGTTTATCTCATCCATTAACATCAATGATTGGAATTTACAGTTTTCTGTTGCATACAGTGAGAAAGAAGCCAATTTCTTAGACCTCAACATATTTGTGGAGGAGGGACAATTAAATACCAAGTGCTTCTTTAAGGAGAGCGATAGAAATTCCTACATAGAATCAACAAGTTGCCACCATTCTCCATGGCTTCAGAATGTTCCGAGAGGACAGTTCTGCAAAATCCGTAGAAACTGTACCAAAGACTCTGACTACTGGTCTCAATCCCAGGTTTTACAGGAACGGTTTGTAAAGAAGGGCTATGATAAAACCCATATATATGAAGAAAGGTTGAAGGTACTAAAGGAGTATAAAGAGAGCAGATTGATCAAGAGGGTGAGGAAAAATGACTGCTGGGGGAAATCTGAATTTGCCTGTGTAACCACTTATTCACGTGACTATAAGAAATTTAAAAGGGTGCTTTCAGATAATTGGAACATTTTAAAAGAAGATCCGGTGATTGGTCCTGTACTTCCAGACAAACCCAAAGTAATATACAGAAGACCTAAGAACCTAGGGAATAAACTTGTAAAGAATTGCATTTATGAAACAAGACCACCTATGTTTCCCGCACTAAAGGGTTTCTTCCCATGCAGGAAACCTAAGGCTTGTAGAATATGTGAGTATAGGGGACAAAGGGTCACTACTTTTACATCTACTGCAAATCGAAAAAGTTTTAGAATCAATCAATTCATAACTTACAACACAGTTAATGCAATTTACGTACTGGAGTGCCCGTGTGAACTACAGTACGTGGGTAGAACGGGCAGGCGTGTAAGGAAAAGGTGCTTAGAACACATCTGCAACATTACCCACTCAGATAAAAAATCACACAGTGTACCAGACCATTTTTCAAAAAAACACAATTGTGATCCTACGGGTATCAGGTGTTATGGTATTGACACCATCACACCACACTGGCGAGGTGGTAATGTGATAAAAACCCTTTCACAACTGGAAACCTGCTGGATCATTGAGTTGCAAACTTTGGCTCCAAACGGATTAAATGCGAACATTCAGGGGAGCCTTCAGGAATTTCTAGGCTCCATACTGGGAAAAACTACTGGGCCCCCCCCTCACACCCCCTAATATTTAAAGTGAACCCCCATATATAAGGTGATCGCTGGCGAACAGCAAAGCGCTATGACACATGTAATCCTATGGGATTACTCTCACTGCAGCGCTTGAGCAGTCCATCAAATTTGCAAAAATCGCAAACGTGCTGCATGCAGCATTATCTGTGATTGCAATTCGATTCTCAATGACTAAAATGAGAATGGAAAACCACAAGCATGACAAAATCACAAAAAATCGCAATGCAAAAGCAGCCGGCCGAGGCGATTACAGCCACATTCACTGACAATCTCTACATTCTGTGACAGATATGCAGCTGAGGCCCATGTTTGTGGCATTGTTCACTGGGGCCCCAGACTCACTCCGGCCCCATACAGCAGTCCCACCTGTGATGCCCTGAAGGCGGCCCTGCGAACATTGACCTAAACTGCTTTATTAAAGAGACTCCGTAACAAAAATTGCATCCTGTTTTTTATCATCCTACAAGTTCCAAAAGCTATTCTAATGTGTTCTGGCTTACTGCAGCACGTTCTACTATCACCATCTCTGTAATAAATCAACTTATCTCTCTCTTGTCAGACTTGTCGGCCTGTGTCTAGAAGGCTGCCAAGTTCTTCAGTGTTGTGGTTCTGTGATGCATCTCCCCCCTCCAGGCCCCTCTCTGCACACTGCTGTGTGTTATTTAGTTTAGTGCAGCTTCTCTCTGCTCTATTATCTTTTACAAGCTGGATAAATCCTCCTCTGAGCTGGCTGGGCTTTCACATACTGAGGAATCACATACAGGCAGAGCTGTCTGCACTCTGCAGGAAGAAACAGCCTGACATTTCAGTGGAAGATAGCTGCAGGGGGAAAGAAACACACAAATGATCTCTTGAGATTCAAAAGGAAGGGTGTATACAGCCTGCTTGTGTATGAATGTATTTTCTATGTGTGGACATACTGTACATCAACCTACTTCCTGTTTTGGTGGCCATTTTGTTTGTTTATAAACAAACTTTTTAAAACTGTTTTTAACCACTTTTAATGCGGCGAGGAGCGGCGAAATTGTGACAGAGGGTAATAGGAGATGTCCCCTAACGCACTGGTATGTTTACTTTTGTGCGATTTTAACAATACAGATTCTCTTTAAAGATGAATAAACTTTGGATTGAACCGCTATTAGATATGACATTTTATGTTTTTATGCTTTTATTTTTATTCTTATTTTTATTATTATAAACTGTAATGTTGTTGGAGTAATTTTTTGAGTTTCCAGCATTTTATAAACTCCAGCGTTAAGTTTGCTGTACCTACAGATTATATTGCTAACATTCTTGCTTCCCTGCATGCTGCAGGGGTTAATAGTCAGAGAAAGGAGGAGTTATATGTATAAAGTTAGCCTTGTTTTGTGTAGCCCCACCCCCTGACAAAGGCAATATGGCTGAAACTCGAGTCGGGAAGTGAGGCTACGTTTTTGTTACGTGCAATAAACCAAGCTTTTATTCAGTAAGTGGCTTCCCCCTGTGTGGCTCTCTTTTATCCACAGTGTGCACTATTGCCTAGGTTCTCAACGCGTGGTACGCGTACCCCAGGGGGTACTTCTGATGGTTCCAGGGGGTACTCAGGCTTGATATACTTAACCAAGAATAACACATTTTGAGTTTTAGAAAATAATACATTTTATTTAAACAACACCAAATTAGTGTTTTAGCTGATTAAAATGCTTGGAAATAGTTTAGAACCAATTATCATGTACTACGATTAAATATATATTTGTCAGGGGGTACTTGTGATAAGGTTTAGTATGCTAGGGGGTACTTGGTGTGCACAGGGTTTTAAAAGGGGTACATACCAATAAAATGTTGAGAAACACTGCACTATTGTTTGCAATCTTTCCCCTAGCCTGGAAGCAGTAACGGTGCCTCTACAGGCTGGACTACGTGAGGGATTACGGTGGAATGCAGAGAGACCGGAAGCAGGAAGTCGGGCTGTCCGCTGATCGGAAAGCGCTGTCAGCTGATCGGAAAGCACTGTGGTCCGGCTGATTCTCCGTTGGGCTAAGTGCTTTAGGGCTGGTTCAGACGGACGTTTGGAAGCGTCGCGTTCGTTGGCGTTGCGTTCGTGATGCGTTCAGGCTTTCAGCAGCGTTCGCATTGCGTTCGGATGCGGTCGCGTTTTTTCTTCCCCTAGGGGGACATTACCCGTCGCGGTTAACCGCCCCTGGAAGCAACATGTAGCTTCCAGGGGCTCCTTAAACGCCAGTGAAAATCGGGACCCGAACGCCGCGTTTGTGCAAACGCACGTAAAAGCTTGGTACAAACGCTCCCATTCACTTGAATGGGAGCGTTTAACGCCAAGCCCCGAACGCTGGCAGTAAACGCTCTGCTATCGTCCGTCTGAACCAGCCCTTACTCCCCCTGGATGTCGGCATTACTTCAAGATCTGTGCAACCCCTTTTGAAAGAAGCTAAGTATCTACTGCTACAGGTGGAGATACTGTATTGCTCTATTTACTTTGTCAAACTCTAAAGCAGGAAACTTGTTGCATGAGCATCTGCATTGAGCATTTGTGATATCCATACAACACAGCTGTCTATATATATATATATTTAGCGGGAGTGTGTGTCATCCGTTCTGCGCTGAGGTATATATACTGTCTTTATTTTTCCCTACTGGGGTTTGGAACCCGGCCCCCCCATCTCTTAGTAGCAATCATTCATATACTGCGCTATTCTCATTGTGCTACAAACCCCTGGTTCAGCTTCAACTCCTGAAGCACTCTTATGGTGTATTACCATTTTATTCACAATCACAATAATGCATAAATTATTCACGCACACAAAGATATTAAAATAGAGCTTATCTCCATCAGAGGCAACCTTCCCACTCAACATCCACCGTGACCAATGGGATATGCCATCCAAAAACTCTGACTCTGTGTGCTATCAGTTTGACGACTTGTTTCGATGCAACATCGTCTTCCTCAGGTCAAATAATTGAATCCAAGTGAATGCAAAGATACAATTATTTATTGATCTAATACGGATGTTGTTGTTGTTGTTGTTGTTATTATTATTATTATTATTATTATATATTGATCTGTACTGATTAATCTATCTATTGTAATATGTTCGGAATTAATACCAAAATTATCAGCAATACAAACACAAAACATTTATATTTTTCTCCTGGCTGACTCAAAGCGCCAGAGCTGCAGCCACTATGACGCGCTCTTACTGAACAGGCAGAGCTGAGATTCGAACCCAGGTCTCCCGTGTCAGAGGCAGAGCCCTTAACCGCTACACTATCCAGCCACCGCTTACTGTATATATTGACATGATTTGTAATTTATTTGTAATTTGTCTTGTGTTAAATGTTAGTAAAAACACAATTTTGTATTAATATTTAATCACAGAGTACCTGTTTGACCAGAACATGTATTACCCTTTGATGTGTGTGTTATGTTTTTGTAAATGTTCGATTTTTCTGATTTACCTGTGTATGTATATACTGTGTGTGTATATGTGTGTGTATATATATATATATAGACTGTATATACATACTGTCATACTGTACATACATACTGTATATTTGGCAGCAGGTTGATATGGAGTCATGAGAGTAATGGAGACTGATGGATTATGTCAGTAATTGTCAGGATGCCTGACAGGCTTATGACTTGTGGCTATCATGTCAGTAGGTCAGAAACTTGCATTAATTGTACAGATTTAACATGACACAAATCCTTGCACCTGCTGCAGAGTGAATGATTCATTACTTAAATCCCATCATGCATAATGTTACAGAAACTGTATACTGTATACTGTTTACAAGTGCATCAGACTGGCAGTTCTGGAGATCTAGGTTACCTACCACCAAGAGTAGGTGGAAAAAAAAACTGTGTGTGTGTGTTTGTATGTTTGTGTGTGTGTGTGTGATGTATCAGTTATCGAGAACCAATGGGAATTGGCTGATGCCGGGTAAGTGTGCTTCCTGGTTGCTTGAGACTCAATGTTAAAAATGACTAGTAGGCCTAGCTACTACAGTGCTATTGATAAAGGGAGGGGGGGACACCAAGAGCCCAATAGTGTGATACTGTATAGATGAAAATTAATAATGAGTAATATAACAATCTAATACTCACAAACCAGGGTTACTATTAGGCAACCACTGTGAAGGCAGGTGGGGAGATTAACCTGACCCCACTCAGGATTAAAAGTCGCTTTCTCTAGATGGGAACAAGATGGGTACAACCCTCCACCAAGGGTGGACTTAGCAATATGTAGAAGCTTTCCAGAGGTGCCAATAGAATAAAGGTCACTTAAACGAGCTTAAAACCGATGGGGCAGTGGTGGACCTATCCCATCCATGCGGGCAAAGCAAAAAAAGGAAGGACTGTGGCATCAACAGTCAAACAACAATTTATTTGTACTCCACAGTAAAAATAGGCAACGTTGAGCCCGTGAAACGCGTTGCCTATTTTTACTGTGGAGTATAAATAAATTGTTGTTTGACTGTTGATGCCACAGTCCTTCCTTTGTTTGCTTTATCCGCATGGATGGGATAGGTCAGGGGCGTCGCTAGCCCTATTTTGGGGGGGCACGTGCCCCCAATCTGTCCTGGGGTGCCACGGATCTCCGCCCGGCCGCCCCCTCTGTCAGCGGCTCCCTCCAGCCGCCTCCGCCGCGTCCTCAGACCTCAGGATCAGGCGGCGAGCCGGCGACCAATCGTGCGGGCGCTAGGACCCAGCACCCGCACTGATATGCGGAAGTGACATCACTTCCGCATATCGAGCGGGTGCGTCCGGCCCCCGCTGGTACTGGTCGGGTCGCCGCTGATCATGAGGTCTGCTGCAAGGTAAGAGGGGGGAGCGGCTGCGGCGGCGGCTGGAGGGGGGTCTCCCTGTCACTCACTCACTCCCTAAAGGGGCCTCCCTGGCACTCACTCACTCCCTAAAGGGCTTCCCTGTCACTCACTCACTCCCTAAAGGGGCTCCCTGTCACTCACTCACTCCCTAAAGGGCCTCCCTGTCACTCACTCACTCCCTAAAGGGGCTCCCTGGCACTCACTCCCTAAAGGGGCTCTCTGTCACTCACTCCCTAAAGGGCCTCCCTGTCACTCACTCACTCACTCACTCACTTCCTAAAGGGCCTCCCTGTCACTCACTCACTCACTCACTCACTCACTCCCTAAAGGGGCTCCCTGGCACTCACTCACTCCCTAAAGGGGCTCCCTGGCACTCACTCACTCCCTAAAGGGCCTCCCTGTCACTCACTCACTCCCTAAAGGGGCTCCCTGGCACTCACTCACTCCCTAATAGGGCTCCCTGGCACTCACTCACTACCTAAAGGGCCTCCCTGTCACTCACTCACTTCCTAAAGAGGCTCCCTGGCACTCACTCACTAAAGGGGCTCCCTGGCACTCACTCCCTAAAGGGGCTCCCTGGCACTCACTCACTGCCTAAAGGGGCTCCCTGGCACTCATTCACTGCCTAAAGGGGCTCCCTGGCACTCACTCACTCCCTAAAGGGCCTCCCTGTCACTCACTCACTCCCTAAAGGGGCTCCCTGGCACTCACTCACTCCCTAAAGGGGCTCCCTGGCACTCACTCACTACCTAAAGGGCCTCCCTGTCACTCACTCACTTCCTAAAGAGGCTCCCTGGCACTCACTCACTAAAGGGGCTCCCTGGCACTCACTCACTCCCTAAAGGGGCTCCCTGGCACTCACTCACTGCCTAAAGGGGCTCCCTGGCACTCACTCACTGCCTAAAGGGGCTCCCTGGCACTCACTCACTCCCTAAAGGGCCTCCCTGTCACTCACTCACTCCCTAAAGGGGCTCCCTGGCACTCACTCACTCCCTAAAGGGGCTCCCTGGCACTCACTCACTACCTAAAGGGCCTCCCTGTCACTCACTCACTTCCTAAAGAGGCTCCCTGGCACTCACTCACTAAAGGGGCTCCCTGGCACTCACTCACTCCCTAAAGGGGCTCCCTGGCATTCACTCACTGCCTAAAGGGGCTCCCTGGCACTCACTCACTGCCTAAAGGGGCTCCCTGGCACTCAATCACTACCTAAAGGGCCTCCCTGTTACTCACTCACTCCCTAAAGGGCCTCCCTGTCACTCACTCCCTAAAGGGGCTCCCTGGCACTCACTCACTCCCTAAAGGGGCTCCCTGGCACTCACTCACTGCCTAAAGGGGCTCCCTGGCACTCACTCACTCACTCCCTAAAGGGCCTCCCTGGCACTCACTCACTCCCTAAAGGGGCTCCCTGGCACTCACTCACTCCCTAAAGGGGCTCCCTGGCACTCACTCACTGCCTAAAGGGGCTCCCTGTCACTCACTCACTGCCTAAAGGGGCTCCCTGGCACTCACTCACTGCCTGAAGGGGCTCCCTGGCACTCACTCACTGCCTGAAGGGGCTCCCTGGCACTCACTCACTGCCTGAAGGGGCTCCCTGGCACTCACTCACTGCCTGAAGGGGCTCCCTGGCACTCACTCACTACCTAAAGGGGCTCCCTGTCACGCACTATCGGGGTCCCTGTCACTCACTACCTAACTGGAGGCGCCTGTCACTCACTAGCTAACCTGGGGGTCCCTGTCACTCACTACCTAACTTGGGGGGCTACCATATTAAGGGGGCATTCTGCCTATTTATGTGAAATGCTGTCTATTTATGTGCCTCATGACTGCTGCATTTGTCTTGTTGGGAGCCTTATGATTTGTTGGGGGCCTCAAGATTGCTGAATTTGTCTTTTTGGGGGCCTCATGATTTGTTGGAGGCCTCATGATTGCTGAATTTGTCTTGTTGGGGGCCTCATGATTTGTTGGGGGCCTCATGATTGCTGAATTTGTCTTGTTGGGGGTCACATGATTGCTAACTGCGAGACTATGGGAAAAGCTGAATCCTTATCATATGAGACAACAGCATTAAACCTACGTTTTAAGCTTTTTAAAACAGAAAATAAAACTGGGAGGTTTTAAAAAATTGAATACATTTTTCAGGAGTAGGATGGATGAAATTGTTTATCTTCACAGTTTATTTTCAACATGGATTTTCCATAATGTTCATGTATGAGTTAAAACATTTGTACAGTATTTAGTTTAAATTGCTGTTGCCACTTTGCGATAGATAAGTGACTTTTGGGTTGCAGTTTGGGCACTCGGCCTCCAAAAGGTTTGCCACCACTGTCATAATCTAATGTCCCACCATTGCTAGGTTCATGTAAATTTGTCTCCACCCGTTACCACACCTATATTCTGGTCCATGGCCCACCCATTTTTTGGTGCGGCGCGATAAGCACGCCGCACAACGTGATCCTCATATTTTTGGCACGCTAGCTGCAGTGTGCTGAATTCTGCTGCCTACAGTATGTACAGTATACGCTGTTCTCTAGTGCCTGCACTGTGTGCTGATTTACCTCCAGTGTGTACAGTGTAAGGTGTTACTCTGTGCCTTTACTGATTGTAAACCAGCTATATTGTATGCTGATCCCTGCTACTTTCAGTATGTACAGTATTAGCTGTAAAGCCTGGTACACACATACAATTTTGATTAGCCAATTTTAGCTCTGTTCATAAAATTCATTGTCTGTTGGCCCACTTACTGCATGGGGGTGGTAAAATTGGGGGTCAGTGATTGACCAATCAAAATTGTATGTGCGTATACATCTTTGATCTATGCCTATACTGATTGTAAATTATCCAAATAAAGGACAGGGGGCTCCATCCAATATTTCGATGGGCAGGCCCGTTATCTGTAGCTTACACCACTGCTAAGTTCATGTACATTTGGCCCCACCCATGGCCATGCCCACTCACCTCATGGCCACGCCCATTTTTTTGCAATATACCTCCCCGCCTGGTGCCCACAGGTGCCCCCAATTTTCAAGGACCCTAGAAACGCCCCTGGGATACAGTAGTTGAAGTAGTTCAAGCCTTTTATTGTTTTAATTTTGATGATTTTGGCCTACAGCTCGTGAAAACCCAAATTTCCTATCTCAAAAAATTAGCATATTTCATCCGACCAATAAAAGAAAGGTGCCTTCTAATAATTATGTTCAGTTATGCACTCAAATACTTGGTAGGGAATCCTTTTGCAGAAATGACTGCTTCAATGCGGCGTGGCATGGAGGCAATCAGCCTGTGGCACTGCTCAGGTGTTATGGAGGCCCAGGATGCTTCGATAGCGGCCTTAAGCTCATCCAGAGTGTTGGATCTTGCGTTTCTCAACTTTCTCTTCACAATATCCCACAGATTCTCTACGGGGTTCAGGTCAGGAGAGTTGGCAGGCCAATTGAGCACAGTAATACCATGGTCAGTAAACCATTTACCAGTGGTTTTGGCACTGTGAGCAGGTGCCAGGTTGTGCTGAAAAATGAAATCTTCATCTCCATAAAGCTTTTCAGCAGATGGAAGCATGAACCCACTTTTGAACCAGAAACAGTGGCAGAAGCGCCTGACCTGGGCTACAGAGAAGCAGCACTGGACTGTTGCTCAGTGGTCCGAAGTACTTTTTTCAGATGAAAGCAACTTTTACATATCATTCGGAAATCAAGGTGCCAGAGTCTGGAGGAAGACTGGGGAGAGGGAAATGCCAAAATGCCTGAAGTCCAGTGTCAAGTACCCACAGTCAGTGAAGGTCTGGGGTGCCATGTCAGCTGCTGGTGTTGGTCCACTGTGTTTTATCAAGGGCAGGGTCAATGCAGCTAGCTATCAGTAGATTTTGGAGCACTTCATGCTTCCATCTGCTGAAAAGCTTTGTGGAGATGAAGATTTCATTTTTCAGCACAACCTGGCACCTGCGCACAGTGCCAAAACCACTGGTAAATGGTTTACTGTCCATGGTATTACTGTGCTCAATTGGCCTGTCAACTCTCCTGTCCTGAACCCCATAGAGAATCTGTGGGATATTGTGAAGAGAAAGTTGAGAGACGCAAGACCCAACACTCTGGATGTGCTTAAGGCCTCCATAACATCCTGGGCCTCCATAACACCTGAGCAGTGCCACAGGCTGATTGCCTCCATGCCACGCCGCATTGAAGCAGTCATTTCTGCAAAAGGATTCCCGACCAAGTATTGAGTGCATAACTGAACATAATTATTTGAAGGTTGACTTTTTTTGTTTTAAAAACACCTTTCTTTTATTGGTCGGATTAAATATGCTAATTTTTTGAGATAGGAAATTTGGGTTTTCATGAGCTGTATGCCAAAATCATAAATATTAAAACAATAAAAGGCTTTACTTCAGTTGTGTGTATTTGAATCTAAAATATATGGAAGTCTAATGTTTATCAGTACATTACAGAAAATAATGAACTTTATCACAATATGCTAATTTTTTGAGAAGATCCTGTACATTACCCTGGCACATGCCTGTTACTTCTGGCCTTATGTGCACCCTGACCACAGGCACAGCTTACCCTGCACCACCACCAGCACAGCACACAGTATGTCAGTTTGTCCTACTTTAGTTGGCTGTACCACCCAAAAAAAATTAATAACAATTTTTAGGCATGTGCACATAGCGTCCATTCTAAAGACCTTTATTTGAAAAATCTTGAAACTATTAGTGATTTTTGGCATTTGCGTATGAAAAAAGCCTCTGCATAAAATACATATTTTTTAGACATGTCTTGCCTCAAAGCGGAGAGTCACACTGGACCAGCTCTCCTGGCTGCTCTTAACAAACAGGTGGATCAGTGGCTGACCCCGAACCAGCTGGAGATCGGCAACGTGGTGTGTGACAATGGCAGCAATCTCCTTTCCGCATTAAATTTGGGAAAGCTGACACATGTACCCTGCATGGCACATGTGCTCAATCTAGTCATTCAAAGATTTGTGTCAAAGTATCCAGGCTTGCAGGACGTCCTGAAGCAGGCATGGAAATTGTGTGTGTATTTCAGGCAGTCTTACAAGGCCATGGCACGCTTTGTGGACTTTCAGTGGAGAAACAACTTGATGGTGAGACGCTTGATATGTGATAGCCCAACTCGCTGGAATTCGACCCTGGTCATGTTCTCTCGCCTGCTAGAACAGGAGAAAGCCGTCACTCAGTACCTGTACAATTACAGTAAAAGGACACAATCTGTGGAGATGGAGATCTTCTGGCCCAACAACTGGACACAGATGCGAAATGCATGCAGGCTCATGCGGTCATTTGAGGAGGTGTGACAGCGGGAGGACGGCGAGGGACTCAGTCGCACGTGCTTATGGGGATTGAGGAAGCTACGGGTTATTATTGAATCTTACTTTATTCACAGCTCTAGTTTACTTTTAAGAGGAACTGTAACAACATTTAGTAGAATGCAGTACATTACTCAGGATACCCACTTTTTCATTAAACATCTTGGTTTCAGCATCATTGAAGTAGTTCAAGACTTTTATTGTTTTAATATTGATTATTTTGGCATACAGCTCATGAAAACCCAAAATTCCTATCTCAAAAATTAGCATATTTCATCCGACCTATAAACGAAAAGTGTTTTTAAAACAAAAAAAGTCAACCTTCAAATAATTATGTTCAGTTATGCACTCAATACTTGGTCGGGAATCCTATTGTAGAAATGACTGCTTCAATGCGGTGTGGCATGGAGGCAATCAGCCTATGGCACTGCTTAGGTGTTATGGAGGCCTAGGATTCTTCGATAGGGGCCCCCCTCAAGCTCGTCCAGAGTGTTGGGTCTTGCGTCTCCCAACTTTCTCTTCACAATATCTCACAGATTCTTTATGGGGTTCAGGTCAGGAGAGTTGGCAGGCCAATTGAGCACAGTAATACCATGGACAGTAAACCATTTACCAGTGGTTTTGGCACTGTGAGCACTCTGCTCCAAAATCTACTGATAGCTAGCTGCATTGACCCTGCCCTTGATAAAACACAGTGGACCAACACCAGCAGCTGACATGGCACCCCAGACCATCACTGACTGTGGGTACTTGACACTGGACTTCAGGCATTTTGGCATTTCCCTCTCCCCAGTCTTCCTCTAGACTCTGGCACCTTGATTTCCGAATGACATGCAAAAGTTACTTTCATCTGAAAAAAGTACTTTGGACCACTGAGCAACAGTCCAGTGCTGCTTCTCTGTAGCCCAGGTCAGGCGCTTCTGCCACTGTTTCTGGTTCAAAAGTGGCTTGACCTGGGGAATGCGGCACCTGTAGCCCATTTCCTGCACACGCCTGTACACAGTGGCTCTGGATGTTTCTACTCCAGACTCAGTCCACTGCTTCCACAGGTCCCCAAAGGTCTGGAATCGGTCCTTCTCCACAATCTTCCTCAGGGTCCGGTCACCTCTTCTCGTTGTGCAGCGTTTTCTGCCACACATTTTTCCTTCCCACAGACTTCCCACTGAGGTGCCTTGAAGCAGCACTCTGGGAACAACCTATTCATTCAGAAATGTCTTTCTGTGTCTTACCCTCTTGCTTGAGGGTGTCAATGATGGCCTTCTGGACAGCAGTCAGGTCGGCAGTCTTACCCATGATTGCGGTTTTGAGTAATGAACCAGGCTGGGAGTGTTTAAAAGCCTCAGGAATCTTTTGCAGGTTTTTAGAGTTAATTAGTTGATTCAGATGATTAGGTTAATAGCTCGTTTAGAGAACCTTTTCATGATATGCTAATTTTTTGAGATAGGAACTTTTGGGTTTTCATGAGCTGTATGCCAAAATCATCAATATTAAAACAATAGAAGGCTTGAAATGTATATTCCTGCGTATAAGACTACTTTTTACCCTTGAAAATCTTCTGAAAAGTTGGGGGTCGTCTTATACGCCGGGTGTCATTGATGCTGGGTGATACTCCCTATCCTGTTACCGCCTCTCAGATCTCCCTGCTGAGGGAGCGCAATCTATTCTTCCACACCGCTATGATAAACAGGTAGACAAGGAGAGCTGACCAGTCTACTTAAGGAGAGTTGACCAATGCAACAAGTCAATTGACTATATACTGTTATATACTGGGTAACATATACAGTACAGCACCAGTATCTGTTCATACACAGCACCAGTATACGATTTTTTATTTTTATTTTAATTCGGTGTGCGTTGGAAGAGGGGTAGTCTTATACGGCGAGTATATCCCAAACTCTATATTTTAACTGGAAAATATGGGGAGTCGTCTTATACACGCAGTCGTCTTATACGCCGGAATATACGGTACTTCAGTTGTGTGTAATGAATCTAAAATATATAAAAGTCTATGTCACGGTCAGTTACCTGTTCAGAGGAGGCGGCCAGTACGCACGAATGCTGGCGGTCGTCCTGGTGGGTCTCGGCGGGGCGACCTGTCGGTGCTCACCAGTGGGCGTTGCATCGCACGGCGTAAGCGTTGGCGTCAGGAGGCGCTGGCGTGAGCGTTGTGTGGTGTTGCGTGCACAGGGATGGCTGCTGTGTATCTTGTTCTGGCGTTTGTGCGCGCGGACGTTTGCGCGCATGCGCGTGCGCGCGTTTTTGCGTGCGCGCGTGCGTGCGCGTTCACGTGCGCGTCTGCGCATGCGCGCGCGGCGCGGTGCGTTGTGCGCATGCGCGCGCGGTGCGTCGCGCTGTGCGCGCCAAAGATGGCCTATTTAAACCTGGAGAGTGCATTGCCTCCTTGCTGTAGTATTGCAGCTAGTGTTGTACTCCCGTGCCGTGACCCAGTGTCTGCCTGTCTGTTGTCTATTCCGGAATCTGATCTTGGCCTGTCTGACTACCCGCTCTGTTGCCGAACCCTGCCTGTATGAGAACCTGCTCCGTTGCCGACCTCCGCCTGTTCTGACTACCCGCTCTGTTGCCGAACCCTGCCTGTATGAGGACCCGTCCCGCTGCCGACTTCTGCTTACCCTGAGAGTATTTCTACTGCTGTCCACACTGGTTGCTGAGTCCTTGCACTACCCGACTCAGACCAGAGGAGTGCCGTGGTTTCATCCTGCTCAACGGTTCATCGGATTCTGCGAGCACTCCTGCCTCCTGCACACCTTGGTACCCCTGTTCCCACTCCAGGGGTGTCAGGTGTCAAGCTGCAAGAGTTGCTACCCTCAGCACAACGGTCTCCTCCACTACCAGGTGCATGACATAATACTACAGCCAACAATGGAGACCGCTGAGGTAGCAACCGTACTGACCACCCTCTGCAATCAGATGGCTACACTAACGGATGCTATTAAGGATCTTCAAGCAGGTCACCAACGGCTGGAAGGTCGCATGGATGTCATCTCAGCAGCTGCACCTAGTCAGCCGTCTGCCCCTGCCGCAGTACCACCAATACAACTCCCGGCAACAAGCAACCTTGCCTCTGCACCTGCTCTAGTAGCCCCCGAACCACGGGTTCCCACGCCGGAACGATTTTCAGGAGACAGATCAAAGTTCCAGGCTTTTAAACATGCTTGTCAGCTATATTTTTCGCTTCAACCACGCACATTCTCTCATGAAGAAACCAAGGTGGGTTACGTCATCTCGTTGTTACAAGGAGATCCTCAAACCTGGGCCCACAGGCTGATGGACCAGAAAAATCCCGCTCTGGCATCAACAGAAACCTTCTTTACGCACATGGCTGCCGTGTATGACGACCCGCAGCGACAAGTTACAGCTGAATTGGGACTAAGGAACCTACGCCAGGGTCGGAGACCGGTAGAGGACTACACATCTGAATTCCGCAGATGTCAGCTGACACTGACTGGAATGAGGGTGCATTGAAGCACCAGTTCCGCCTCGGACTTCCTAAAGCTCTGAAGGACGAACTAGCCCGGGTGGGAGTACCAGCTACCCTTGATGGCCTGATTGACCTGGCGATCCAAATTGATCGACGGTTGCGGGAACGCCAGATGGAAAGAGCGGCAGGCAGTTCCTCTCGTGCATCTTGGGTACCTACCTTTCCTTCTGCCTCAACCACAGTTCCTACTGCAATAGGGGATCAGGAAGAGCCTATGCAGTTGGGGGTCATGCGCTCCCCCTTATCAACAGAAGAGAGGAACAGAAGGAGACTGGGGAATCTATGCTTCTATTGTGGAACCGCTGGCCACCTGATCAGGACCTGCCCAGTTCGACCCACCGGTAAGGAATTTTCATCTAGAAGTGTACCCTCTAGCTACTCCCAAAGGATGACTAATCACCTGACCATCCCTATCTCGTTTCAGTTCCCAGGAAGAACCATTAGAACCACCGCCATTATTGACTCCGGAGCCTGCAGTTGTTTCATGGACATTGCATTTGCCACTCATCATCAGTTTCCAATACAACCTCGCAAGGAACCACTCCACATCCAGTTAGCGGATGGGTCAACTGTCTGCTCAGGGCCGGTCACCATGGAAACTATTCCTACCAGTGCCCTGATCCTTGAAACTCACCAAGAACTGCTTAAGTTCGATCTTCTAGCTTCTCCAATGTTTCCAGTAATCCTAGGACTACCCTGGCTGCAAGCACACAACCCACTTATCAATTGGACCACAGGGGCTGTCTCATTCAACTCAATTTACTGTGGAAGTTGCTGTTTATCCGTCAGTCCGGTTACTTCCGGCCCACTACTATGCACATCAAAAGCACTTCAAGGAATTGTTCCATCACAGTACCATGAATACCTCGATGTCTTCGATAAAAAAGGGGCAGATTGTTTACCACCTCACCGGCCGTATGACTGCCCGATTGATCTAGTCCCGGGAGCCAAGATTCCGTTTGGGCGTATGTTTCCTCTCTCTGACCCTGAACAAGAAACCCTCAAGCAATACATCGAAGAAAACCTCAAGAAAGGGTTTATCCGCCCATCCATCTCTCCAGCTGGAGCAGGAATTTTTTTTGTACAGAAGAAAGATAAAACACTAAGACCCTGCATAGATTACCGAGAACTAAATAAAGTGACCATCAAGAATCGCTACCCGCTACCCCTAGTTCCGGAACTCTTCCAGAAACTCCGTGAAGCCAGGATTTTTTCTAAACTAGACTTAAGGGGGGCCTATAACTTGGTCAGAATAAGAGCTGGAGATGAATGGAAGACTGCCTTCAGATCTCGGTACGGTCACTTCGAATACCTGGTAATGCCATTTGGGCTCTGCAACGCCCCGGCGACTTTCCAGTATTTCATCAATGACGTCCTGAAAGACTTTATTGACCAATTCATCATAGTCTATTTAGATGATATACTAGTCTTCTCAGTATAATTGGAAGATCATCGCAATCAGGTCTGTCAGGTACTGGCTCGTCTCAGACAATATAACCTATTCGTCAAGGCCGAGAAGTGTGAGTTCGAGAAGACGGTCATACAGTTCCTGGGGCTTATTATTTCTGATGAAGGATTTACTATGGACCCACAGAAGATTCAGGCGATCCTGGACTGGCCAGCTCCTTCTAATAGAAAGGCAGTTCAAAGGTTTGTGGGATTTGCCAACTTCTACCGTAGATTTATTAAAAACTTTTCCGCAATAGTTTTGCCCATCACTCAACTCACACGTCAGAACAGTCATTTCGTATGGAATAAGGAGGCCCAGGCAGCATTTGATAAACTAAAACAACACTTCACATCCGCTCCCGTTCTTAGACATCCGGATCCAGCACTGGCCTTTGTATTGGAGGTGGATGCATCTGACTCTGCGGTAGGGGCGGTGCTATCACAAAGACAAGGAATCAAGGCTTTACTTCACCCGGTGGCGTTCTATTCAAGGAAGCTTTCAGAGGCAGAGAAAAACTACGATGTAGGGGATAGAGAATTGCTGGCTATCAAGGTCGCATTGGAAGAGTGGAGGTACCTCCTGGAAGGCGCAGCACAGCCTATACTCATCTTCACGGACCACCGTAACCTTGAATACCTGAAGACCGCAAAGAGGCTGAATCCAAGGCAGGCCAGGTGGGCTCTTTTCTTTTCGAGGTTTTCATTCCACATCACCTACAGACCCGGATCAAAGAACATAAAACCGGACGCCCTATCTCGGATGTTTCCAGAGGATGAGAACCCAAGCACACCTGACACAATTCTGTCTGACCAGAACTTCCTAATTATTCAGCCAGCACTGATCAGTCATCTCCGTCAGGCATCAGTCAATCCACCAGAATCCATCAGGAATTCTCTGGAAGAAAAGGGGGGCTTGTGGTGGTGTGGCAACAAGATGTTTGTGCCAGAAGATTTGCGCCCCGTAGTACTCGAATCTTGTCACGACCACAAGTTAGCAGGTCACTTTGGTGTAACAAAGACTCTAGATCTGGTACAACGCTCGTTCTGGTGGCCCAAGCTCAGAAGGGACTGCAAGATATATGTGACTTCCTGCCCCATTTGCTGTCGATTTAAGGGGTCGAAGTTCAAGCCTTGGGGATTACTCAACCCACTGCCGGTGCCACCCAGACCCTGGTACTCCATATCTATGGACTTTATTGTAGAATTACCGGAATCGGAAGGGCACAACACCATCTTTGTTGTGGTAGACCGACTATCTAAAATGGCACACTTCTCACCCATGGAGGGTACCCCCTCAGCGCAAGTAACGGCCAAGACCTTCATAAAGGAGATTGTACGCCTTCATGGGGTTCCAGCTGACATCGTCTCAGACAGAGGGACGCAGTTTACATCCCGATTCTGGAAAGCTTTGTGCGAATCCTTGGACATTCAACTACAATTTTCATCTGCCTACCATCCACAGTCAAACGGTCAGACAGAGCGCACCAATCAAACATTAGAACAATATTTGAGATGCTTCCTATCATCAGCACAAGATAACTGGGTCCAGCTTCTGCCTTTAGCCGAGTTCGCCTATAATAACTCTGTTCACTCAAGCACACAACAATCTCCGTTCTTTGCTAATTATGGGTTCCATCCATCATTCCTGCCAAATACTCTTCCAGAAACATCAGTACCTGCTTCCGATAACCTGATCAAAACATTACATGACAATAATCAGATTTTGCAACAAACCATGTCCCAAGCACAGGAAATCTACAAGAGGAAGGCTGATATTCACAGGAGGGACAATCCAGATTTCAAAGTGGGGGACTCAGTCTGGCTATCTACCATGAATCTCAAACTGGCCTGTCCTTCCAAAAAATTGGGTCCTAAGTTTGTTGGACCATTTCTCATCAAAAGAAGAATTGGACAGGTGGCGTATGAATTGGATCTCCCTGATAGCTTGAAGATTCACCCGGTATTCCATTCCGCGCTGCTAAAACCCACTGCTCTGGACCCCTTTCCTCATAGAAGAACAAATCCACCACCAACGATTTTGGTGGAAGGGGAGGAAGAGTTCGAAGTGGAGGCAATCTTGGACTCCAGGAAAAGATATAACCAGATCCAGTACCTTATCAAATGGAGGGGATATGGCATAGAGGAAAACACCTGGGAACCAGCAGGTAACGTCCATGCCACCCGTCTGGTCAAGCAGTTCCACAGGGATTTCCCGGAGAAGCCAGCCCCTGAGGGCATCCGGAGGCTGCCCCTTAGGGGGGGGGCATTGTCACGGTCAGTTACCTGTTCAGAGGAGGCGGCCAGTACGCACGAATGCTGGCGGTCGTCCTGGTGGGTCTCGGCGGGGCGACCTGTCGGTGCTCACCAGTGGGCGTTGCATCGCACGGCGTAAGCGTTGGCGTCAGGAGGCGCTGGCGTGAGCGTTGTGTGGTGTTGCGTGCACAGGGATGGCTGCTGTGTATCTTGTTCTGGCGTTTGTGCGCGCGGGCGTTTGCGCGCATGCGCGTGCGCGCGTTTTTGCGTGCGCGTGTGCGTGCGCGTTCACGTGCGCGTCTGCGCATGCGCACGCGGCGCGGTGCGTTGTGCGCATGCGCGCGCGGTGCGTCGCGCTGTGCGCGCCAAAGATGGCCTATTTAAACCTGGAGAGTGCATTGCCTCCTTGCTGTAGTATTGCAGCTAGTGTTGTACTCCCGTGCCGTGACCCAGTGTCTGCCTGTCTGTTGTCTATTCCGGAATCTGATCTTGGCCTGTCTGACTACCCGCTCTGTTGCCGAACCCTGCCTGTATGAGAACCTGCTCCGTTGCCGACCTCCGCCTGTTCTGACTACCCGCTCTGTTGCCGAACCCTGCCTGTATGAGGACCCGTCCCGCTGCCGACTTCTGCTTACCCTGAGAGTATTTCTACTGCTGTCCACACTGGTTGCTGAGTCCTTGCACTACCCGACTCAGACCAGAGGAGTGCCGTGGTTTCATCCTGCTCAACGGTTCATCGGATTCTGCGAGCACTCCTGCCTCCTGCACACCTTGGTACCCCTGTTCCCACTCCAGGGGTGTCAGGTGTCAAGCTGCAAGAGTTGCTACCCTCAGCACAACGGTCTCCTCCACTACCAGGTGTGTGACAGTCTAATGTTTATCAGTACATTACAGAAAATAATTAACTTTATCACAATATGCAATTTTTTGGAGAAGGACCTGTATATATGTATGTTAGTTATAGATTACTGTATATTCATATGTAGCCCCACCTTCCCATTGAGGCTTATCCTAGGCTGTTTATTATGTGGAATTCTCTCCCTAAAGCATTCTGGGTGGCCAGCTATGTTTTTGTACTGGCTTTAGCACTCTTATTAAACTAACATTCTGCAAAGATCGCTTGTCAGTACTAAAGATGTTGTCGCCTGTGTTAAATTTCAGAAAGTAAATCAGGAAGAGGAAAGATTTTGCAATAGGCAAACACTGAGTAAATGATGTATAAACTATTATTGTAAAAAAACAAACAAAACAAAAAAAAAAACCCTGTTTGAACTTTTTTTTTTTTTTTTACAGTTCCCTTTTAAGCATACCTAAAGTGGACCTAAACACATGACTTCCTCTCTGCTCTAAAATATAAGCAGCAGCATAATAACCCATTACAGAAAAACATTTATTTCTTGCAGCCCACAGATCTCCTACTGAGATGCGGCAGAGCAGTTACTTCCTGGCTTAATGGAAGCACATACAGCATTAAACTCCTGTGTTTACATATAGCCTGCCTGAAAGGCACACTGGCCCTCCAGCTGTTAAGGAACTACAAATTCCACAATGCATTTGCCTTTATGAGTCATGACTGTGGCTGTCAGACTCCCGCAATGCATTGTGGGACTTGTAGTTCCTCAACAGCTGGAGGGCCAAGTTTGCCGATGCCTGGATTAGACAGAGCTGACAGCCCAAATTACAGTGATAAGGGATAATTAGACAGGCTGTTATTACTAAATACACAGGGTGAGTTTCTCTGCGTTTTCCTTCTCGCCTGTGGAAGAGTTTGGGTCCGCTTAAAGCAAAGCAAGTACACTAATACCAACAATTCCCGATTACTAAAATGAGTTGCGTCAGAAGAAAAAAATATTAACATGAATGTCATTCAAAATACCTTTCCTTTCCAAATGTAATAGGAAAATACTGCCCTCCCATCTCCTGTCCCTAATGACATTTACCAATGTAGGGGATATATATTTTTTTATCCTTGCTTGCTTATCCTGCTGTCAGTTCTTACTGTGTATATGATTGGTCATCTCTATGGCATTTCATTCATCTCTCTTATCTGCATCAGTCATTTCTCAGAGCTGTCGATTATTCTCAAATGTTCACAAGACCCGGATTTCATCACTCTTTTGAATGTGATGCATTGTCACCCCAGGATATTTAAGTAGTACTGAGAACAGAATTACCTGTGGCCTACAGCACAGCGTGACATCCAACGCAACAACACAATGATTCTTAAGAAAGATTTTATTTTTGCACACTTTCCAAACATTCCATTACTTATCGCTTTTCACCTAATATAGAAAGTAAATGTCATCTACCCAAGAAAGCTCAGAATCCCAGTGTGTGATGTGTCTGTTAATATCAGGTATTCCAAACAGATAGGGAAGTCATCAGCATACTGTCAGTTTTTAGCTTATTGGCGAAAATGAAAGCAAATGTCTCCTTCGAAACTGCATGCGCCATTTCTGCAGTAATACCTTCCACGTTCTGTATCATATTGTGCTTTGTCATAGATCTCGACTGAATTGTTTCAATATAAGCCAGGTACAATCGCATCCTGAAAAATACATGTTGTTTGTTACTACAAGATAAAAATAGTGTTAATAATAATTGCAACAGTTTTTCTTTGTTTTTAGTACTCAGAGGAACTGTAGTGAAAATAACATAATTAATAAAATGGCTTATTATTTACAATATTCATTTATAGATTGTCATTGTTTGCCCACTGTAAAATCTTTCCTATCCCTGATTTACATTCTGAAATGTATCAATGGTGGTGACATCTTTAGTTCTGCCAGGGGATCTCTATGAAATGTTCTTACTGAGTTCTATGCACAGAGGGAGATATTGCTTGTTTGGCAGTTGGAAAAAAAACATTATTTCCCACAATGCAATGAGGTTCAGGCCTCGGACCCACTACAAGGCGCTATCAAAATTGCTAGTGATTTGTGGTAGCGTTTTGCATATTGGGAGTGATTTCCCTGCTTCTATACATTAGAATGGAAACGCTCCCAAAATGCTGCATGTTCTGCGATTGCGATTTGCCTAATCATAATCACTCTAGTGGAATCTGTCCCATCCATTGGCAGTATCACGCTGATACGTGACGAGATCTAGCGTAACTAGTGCAAATCACAGTTGTAGTGAGAAAGGCGTAGTCACAGGCCGAAATCGTTCACAAGAGCAGATGACTAAAGTACAAAATAGATAGGCAAAATCATAGTCAATAAATAGGCAGAGTCATACACATAAGTGAGATGTCAGTCGTATTGGAAGGATCAAACAGTAACGAAGTCAGGGGACAGGCCAAGACATACACATATATCAGATAGTAGTGGTACAGAAGGGCTAGACAAGAGCGAGGTCAAGAGGCAGGCAAAAGGTCGGTACACAGAATAATATACAATATATGATATAAATAATATTACAAATATATAATACTACAGAATAATAAGACTGACTGACTAGAGTACATATATATCATGCTGGTGCGCAATATATGAAATGTAGCTCTCAATTTCTTACTAGCTAAGGCCAAGAACCAGCGAACTGATTAGTATCAAGATCAGTAAGCAAATGAATGCTCTGGCCTTAAGTACTCAAAGGACAGTCCAAGAACCCATCCCCAGAATTGACAGCACCTCCTTCAAGAGGGTGTCAGCTGATGACATCACAGGTGACACCTCATCAGACCCGCCTCCTCAACCTATTAGGTCTGTCTTGCCCTGCGCGTCTATCTGGACACACTGCACACGCGTGTGCGCTGATTCACCGCCGCAGGGATGCCGGGGATTCTCCCGGAAGATCACGGCCGTGATCACAGGAAAAATATCCTTGATTATCACCTGAAAACCCGCCGACTTTAGCGGTTAATTACCCCCTTACAAACACCACATTTGCCAGATATGTTAAGAATAGTGGGAACAAGAGGATTTAAATGCAGTAATAGTGGTAAATGACAGTTAACGTATTTACTGCATTTACATGTATACTTTTTTTTTCTTTGAAACTTCCTTTGAAACTTTAAAATAAATTTTCTCAAAAACTATAAGGTCTTTTTGTTTTTTTTTTCCCTCTTGTTCCCACTATTCTTCTTAACATATCTGGCAAATGTGTTGTGTCTACCATCTAAGGGGGCTTTGCTATTAACCACTAAAGTTGGCGGGTTTTCAGGTGGTAATCAGGGGTCTAGTCCTGGAAAAAGAAGTGAGTGGACTCACCCTAAAAACCTACGCGTGGCGCGCCCCAAAATGGGCGTGGTTAAGCATAGCGTGGGCGTGGTCATGGGTGGGGCCAAATATACATGGCCTTAGCAGTGGTATAAAAGGTCTGCCAGGGAAAGTTTGAGCTCTGTCGTAGTGTATCCCCAAAAAGTAGATGTAATCTGGCAGCATTTCACCAAAAATACACATAATGGGCTTGATTTACTAAGAGGTGCTAACCTACTTAACATGTCTAAAGTCTTAAGGCATGCTCACCAGGGTGCTAAGTAGGTTAGCACCAGTTTTCTCAATCAGATCGTGCGCTAAGTACCGCGCGCAAAGTCCTATGCGCGAGCGAAGTCCCATAGGCTTTAGTGGGCACTTCGCGCGGAGCGCCCTGCGCTCTGTGCAGTGCGCGCGCAAAACTTTGCACGCGGTACTTTGCACACGATCACTACTTCTCACATTTCAACTGAGTTTAGACGTGCTAAGGGCCAGTGCTAAAGTTAGCACCGTTTTGTAAATCAAGCCCAATGTGGCAGAGGTTCCTCCAAAATACAGATAATATGGCAGTGGTTCCCCCAAAATAGACAATCTGGCAGCAGCAGTTCCCCCAACATACACATAATCTGGAAGCAGTTCCCCAAAATACGTGAAACCTGGTAGTGGATCACCCAAAATACACGTAACACCCAAAATACATGTAATCTGGCAGTAGTGGTCCCCCAACATACACAATCTGGCAGCGGTTCCCCAAAATACACGTAATCTGGCATCAGCAGTTCCCCAAAAATACAGATCAGACAGCAGTTCTCCCAAAATAGGTACCCCCAGTATAGCTAGCCAGGTCCATAGGTGTCCCCAGTATAAGTAGCCATGTGTATAGTTGTCCCCAGAATAGGTGGCCAGATGTAGAGATGTCACCAGAATAGGTAGCCAGGTGTATAGATGTCCTTAGAATAGGTGGTCAGGTGTATAGATATTCCCAGAATAGTTGGCCAAGTGTATAGATGTCCCCAGAATAGGTAGCCAGGTCTATAGGTGTCCCCATTTTAGCCAGGTGTCCCCGGTATATGTAACCAGGTGTTCAGGTGTCCCCAGTATAGCCAGGTGTATAGGTGCCCCCAGTATAGCCAGGTGTATAGGTGTCCCCAGTATATGTAGCCAGGTGTATAGGTGTCCCCAGCCAGTATAGCCAGGTGTATAGGTGTCCCCAGTATATGTAGCCAGGTGCATATGTGCCCAGTATATGTAACCAGGTGTATAGGTGTCCCCAGTATATGTATCCAGGTGCATATGTGCCCAGTATATGTAGCCAGGTGTATAGGTGTCCCCAGTATATGTAGCCAGGTGTATAGGTGTCCCCAGTATATGTAGCCAGGTGTATATGTGCCCAGTATATGTAGCCAGGGGTATATGTGCCCAGTATATGTAGCCAGGTGTATATGTGCCCAGTATATGTAGCCAGGTGTATAGTGGCCCCAGTATATGTAGCCAGGTGTATATGTGCCCATTATATGCAGCCAGGGGTATATGTGCCCAGTATATGTCGCCAGAGGTATATGTGCCCAGTATATGTAGCCAGGGGTATATGTGCCCAGTATATGTAGCCCGGTGTATAGGTGTCCCCAGTATATTTAGCCAGGTGTCCCCCCAGCTGGAGGGGAGAAGCGCAGTGGAGAGGAGCATTGTGTGCAGCGTGGGGAAGGGCGGACGTTTCCCCCCCCCTTCCCTCACCTTGGGGCTCCTCTCCCTGGCTCTCCCCTCCATAAAGATTGCGGCAGCAGTGGCTGGCAGCGGCAGGTGGTAATCAGGGGTCTAGTCCTGGAAAAAGAAGTGAGTGGACTCACCCTAAAAACCTACGCGTGGCGCGCCCCAAAATGGGCGTGCTTAAGCATAGCATGGGCGTGGTCATGGGTGGGGCCAAATATACATGGCCTTAGCAGTGGTATAAAAGGTCTGCCAGGGGAAGTTTGAGCTCTGTCGTAGTGTATCCCCAAAACACCTCCTTCAGTGTTCCGGCTAGTGGACGCTGTTCGTGCAGCTAGTCTGGTCTAGTGAAGACCAGAGCAGCGGCACGCACAGCATCAACCCGGAACACTGGAGGAGGTAAGTACCGCCCACTGATGCCGCTGCCAGTCACCGCCGCCAGCCACCGCCGCCGCAATCTTTACGGAGGGGAGAGCCAGGGAGAGGAGCCCCAAGGTGAGGGAAGGGGGGGAGGGGGAAACATCCGCCCTTCCCCACACTGTGCACAATGCTCCTCTCTGCTGTGCTGCTCCCCTCCAGGGTGCTAAGGGGGACGGCGTCCACTGTCCAAAAAAAGTGAGTGGATGCCGTCCCCCCGCATTCACGCAGAACTCGACCCCTGGTGATAATCACATATATTTTTCCCATGATCACAGGCCGAATACTTGGAATAACAGCTGAATTCATATACAGACTTTTCTCTATTGAGAAGTATCTATTAAGAAGTAGCTATCATTTTTTTCTTAGAGGTATACTTTAAAAACAGCCACTGTTCTGTAGTGGAAATCACTGCATAGGCCAGGAAGAAAAGCTTCTGAAAATTACTGTCTGTGCGCACAGTTCATTGCTTGATTGACAAATGCAAGTAAAATGTCTGCTGTGTGCAGAGAAGAAACAACTATCAGAAACATTGTCACATTTTCTGGGCCTTAGCACATTAACAATAGACTAAGGACTCACTAGGAATCGCTGGCTGAAGTGCGTTTAAATCATGGAAGCACTGTGTGCAGAGATTCCTAGAGCGGTTGCGATCATGTTTTGCTTTGTTTAGAAGCGCTGCTGTATAGTCAACTGTATAGTGCTTCCAATTAGCATTTTTTGTATAACTTTTATTATACTTACCAGGTGTCCCGCTGTTGGGCTTCTGTCCATAGCTTTGTCTCGTAATGGAAGAGGTCATTAGTGCTTCTCTAGGACCAATCATAGAACCGCCTGTGAGCTCTTTTGAAAGGGGACAGGGCTATGGATGGCAGCTGGACATCAGGACACCCGGTAAGTATATAACACCCCCCCCCCCATGAAAACCAACAGCAAATCCTTGGGGCTGCATGACTTGTCTCTGATAGGAGTGCACTCCATACATATAGGATATGCATATAATTAATCTTCGGGCCCAACTCTTTATGAACTGCAGACAATGACATCCAGCAGGCAGTGGTGTGAAGTAATGCTCTTCAGCCTCAAATCCCCACGTGTGTACTGCATTGACACACCTCTAATGGACCAGACCATATGCAACAATTACTGACATTTACATGTCCAACCTCACTGGCATGTGTGACTGTGTATGAGCGATAGAGTCTCCTCCATAAACTCATGTGACCACCAGCGGCTGAATACAAACACGTCTTCTCCACTCAAACGTAGGGATACTAGCGTGGTGCGACAGCCATATGTCTGAGGAAGTCCTGATTGGACGAAATGTGTCACGTGTCCTGTGAAGTCCTCTGGCTGCCGTGGCTTTCTCCCCCGTGCCACCGCAACCTTCCTCCTGGCTTCAAATGCAATTACACTTTTCACTTGAGTTTTCACATAGGTGATATTTTCACAACTTGGAAAATAAAAAGCCTTTTAAACCAACAGCAAGCAAAAAATATGCAAAATAGTTTTGAAAGTACTTATTCACCTACTTTTTGGTACTTTTAATCGCAAAGTGCAGACAATTATTTTAAATACAAGATGAAAAATGATCTTTTAGGAGAAAAAGTTAATTGCATTTGGAGACCAAAAAATGACAAAGAAGCCTTCAAACTGTTGATCTTACATTCATTTAGAATAAAACATTTCACTTTTAAAACTGGCAAGTTCTCAAATATATATAAAGTATTTAAAGAAAAAGAAATGTTAACACAGAGGTAAACATGGCTCTGCCTGAATGTTTCTGAAATGTGTACCTGCAATCATGTTCAAAATGATACATATATAATTCTTGTATGTTGGAAGGTCCTGAGCCCTTTCTTCTGGAGTAAACTTAACAGTTTTATCAATAAATTCTTTTAGAGTAGAATTAGGACCAAAAGAAAACAGGGTTAGGTTTTTGGCCACAGTGTGGATCACTGCATTAAGTACACAAGAGTTTTCAAGGGTTTGTTTTATGCTGCCCATAATTATTCATACGCCTTGCAGTTTTTGACCTAACGTTACTTTTATTCAACCAGCAAGTAATTTTTTTTCATGGGAAATGACATAGGTGTCTCCAATGTACAAGAGGCATTATTGCGGAAAAAGGCCAGGCAAGCTTTTGAGTGCCTAATCTGGAGAAGTGGCATCCTCTTTGGTCTGCATCCATGGTACACAGCAGTGTGCAGTGTCCATTGGATTGTCTGCCTTGAGACATTGCCATCAGCAGAGCCCAGATTCACCAGGATGGCCTTGGTGGTGATCCTTGGATTCTTTTTCACCTCTCTCATTATCCTCCTGGCCAGCACAGGTGTCCTTTTTGGCTTCCGACCACATCCTCTGAGATTGCGGAATTTCTTGTATTTTTTAATAATACTTTGCACTGTAGCCACTGGAACTTGAAAAAAATTAGAAATGGCCTTTTTTGCTGACTTGTGAGCAGCCACAATGTGCAGCCACAGGTCCTTACTGAGCTCCTTTCAGAATCCGAATCAGAAATCTTTTCATCGCCAAGCACGACTGGGTCGTGCCCGGAATTGGGTTTGGCACATACAATTGCTCAGAGAGAGAAGTGAGAGTAGTACCAACAGAGAGAAGAGCATAGTCATACAATCATGCAGTGTAAGAGCATAGTTATGTAACAAAGCAATATGTCCGCATACACTGGCAAAGGTAAGAGTGTGCTAAGGGCCCAACTAAGAGAGCAATGGTTTGAGAGAAAGAGAGCCCATATATACAGCACCACTCATAAATAATTCAAAAAATATAACAATTTTATTTCACATACTTCATATAATATGACATAATGGGGAGTTCAACAATCTTAAAAACAATTAAAAAGACCACATTATCCTCTAATACCAGCTGCAATAATTCATATATTCTAAGCATGTAAATAAATGAACACACATGTAAATAAATGGACTGATTCCTATAAAATATGCCAACTTGGTGGGCTACAAATGAGAGCCCACCAGTGGTAGAACCCGGGTTCAGTACCTAAATTGAAGTGCTCAGTGATAATAACAATTCATTAATAAACAAAGTGCTTAGTGCAAAACAATATATATTGTAAACCAAAACATGGACTGCATGAATTCAACTATAATGACAGGAGCAGCCTGATAGATAAAGTGCATAAGAGCAGAGAGTGACAGTGAAAAAAGGAAGGGGAGATACTCAGCCCAGGTCGCTAATATGAAGAGCAGCTGGAGAAGACTGGGGTCCCCTCAGACATTCCACCAGGTTCGCGGGCGTCACCCCGCTTTGACAGGAGGAGAGGACACCGTGTTTGTGAACGCCAGTCCGGCGTTTAAATAGAAAGAGGAGGGCGTGTGCCGAGCGAGCGGGCGTCATCCGGATATGACGTCACCGCCCCTCGGACGAGAGAGAGGAGGAAAGAGGAAGGCGGAAGAGACCACGCTGGAGCGCAGTATGGAAAGCCGGAAGGTGAGTAAACAGAAAGTTACCCAGGCAACCAATCACTAACCATACACACGGAAAGAAAATGTGTCTTGAATTATAACAATAATCTACAATTGTAAACTAGGAATGCTTCAATATGCACATTTCTGACAACAACCCAGCAATATGATTCAAAATATGTATGCAAATGTACATTATGCATTTTACATAAAAACAGCGGCCGCATCCATATCCAAGCCCCTATTTAAAGAGGCAGATACATATCTATGTACCAGTCTATATACTGCCAACACTGCCACCAAAGCAGCAGAATGACAGAAAAACAGGGCGAATCCAGAGTGAATGTTCAAAAATCCGGAATAAGAGTCCATTGCAAATAAGGAGGCCTGTATTAGCCAAAGGAATGGGGTCCCATAAGCACATGAAGTTCCACGAGTTCATATCCAAATTTGGACATCAGGATGGCAAGGTCCATGCATAGGTCCATATACAGAGGTCCATGTATAAACGATTGGCAGATATAGACACATATACAAACAGATCAGTTGGCTAGTTGTTCTTGATGTCTGGTGTAGCAACTGGGACCTGTCCATGGCCCTGGCCCTTTGATATGCTTGCGAGATCACCCGCCTGGGGTAACCCCTGTCTTTAAACCGATCTGATAATTCTCGTGCCTGGTGAAACTGTGAGATCTTCCAAAATCTTCAACAGATCGGAGCTGTCCCTCAAATATGATTCCAGACTTGTCACATGTCTTTGTAGAAAAAAATCTGCATTCTTAGCCATCACCAATATGTCATCTAATAGTGCCTTATAATACTCGGTCGGATTTCCAGGTAACGGTACATAATTGTTGATGTTCTTTAACTGTTTGTATGCTTCTTTCAAATACATCTCCTTAGGCCATAAAACAACATTCCCTCCTTTGTCCGATTCCAAGTCATTCTGTTGATTCTCTTGTAATAATGCCATTAAGTCTTCGAAAACCTGTCTGTCCAGGAGCTCCATGTGTGGGGATACCTCCGTACCTCCCTCAAAGTATTTCTTAAATACGAGCTTCTTTTAATCCATGTGTTGTTGTTCCCTCAAGCGTTTCACTCGTGGAGTTAAAGGATCTCTGAATGGCCCTGTTTTTGTGCCTCCTGCCGCCCCTCCTTGTTCGCTTTCTGCGTCTATGTCGCTGTCCGATAAAAAATCGCTGTTGGACGCTGTATCACTGGATACTGGGACCCTAGGGTTATGTCCATTATGTGGTAATTGTTGGGGACCCCCCTGGGGTATGGGCTTGCTAGGTTTAGGGTATCTCCTACGTCTCCTCCCATTGCCTCTATGTCTCCATCTATAGGCTGCTCCATTGTCATAATCCTGCCGGTCTCTCATGAGTTTTTTACGTTTACCCTCTATAATAAACTTTTCAAAGCTATCCATATCAATTTTCAACTGATTGAGAAAAGGTTGGATAGTGGTGTTCCTGTTGAGGCCCATTAGTGTAGTCTCAAGTGCCTTGAGCTCCACCTTTTTCTTGGCCATTAATTTCTCATCATGCTGTATGAGCATGTCAATAACAATTATTGAGCACTTGGCCAGACCCTCCTCCCAGGTGGCCCTGTAATCGTCAGTGACCTCCCAGGCAGGGAAAATCTGGACTCTAATGCCCCTGGGATAAATCCCTTCTTCTTTATATTGTTTCAGACTGTGTACATTCCACCATAATTTAAGATAAGCTTTATTCAAGTCTTTGAACGTTCTACATAATTGTTTCATCTCATCAGGAACAGCACTACCACTTTGAGGGCCAGCCCCAGAAAAGGCTGTTTCAAATCTCCTATTCCAACCTGTCTCTAACGTATCAATAAAACCCTCCATATTGAACAGACCCAATGTCAGTATTAACCAGATATAAATAATCAAATAAGTAAATAAATAGATAAAGATTGCAAGGTGCTGGACCGAGAGGATGGTATAAAGGACAGAACCACCCTTAGTAGTTAAGTAACAAAGCAATATGTCCGCATACACTGGCAAAGGTAAGAGTGTGCTAAGGGCCCAACTAAGAGAGCAATGGTTTGAGAGAAAGAGAGCCCATATATACAGCACCACTCATAAATAATTCAAAAAATATAACAATTTTATTTCACATACTTCATATAATATGACATAATGGGGAGTTCAACAATCTTAAAAACAATTAAAAAGACCACATTATCCTCTAATACCAGCTGCAATAATTCATATATTCTAAGCATGTAAATAAATGAACACACATGTAAATAAATGGACTGATTCCTATAAAATATGCCAACTTGGTGGGCTACAAATGAGAGCCCACCAGTGGTAGAACCCGGGTTCAGTACCTAAATTGAAGTGCTCAGTGATAATAACAATTCATTAATAAACAAAGTGCTTAGTGCAAAACAATATATATTGTAAACCAAAACATGGACTGCATGAATTCAACTATAATGACAGGAGCAGCCTGATAGATAAAGTGCATAAGAGCAGAGAGTGACAGTGAAAAAAGGAAGGGGAGATACTCAGCCCAGGTCGCTAATATGAAGAGCAGCTGGAGAAGACTGGGGTCCCCTCAGACATTCCACCAGGTTCGCGGGCGTCACCCCGCTTTGACAGGAGGAGAGGACACCGTGTTTGTGAACGCCAGTCCGGCGTTTAAATAGAAAGAGGAGGGCGTGTGCCGAGCGAGCGGGCGTCATCCGGATATGACGTCACCGCCCCTCGGACGAGAGAGAGGAGGAAAGAGGAAGGCGGAAGAGACCACGCTGGAGCGCAGTATGGAAAGCCGGAAGGTGAGTAAACAGAAAGTTACCCAGGCAACCAATCACTAACCATACACACGGAAAGAAAATGTGTCTTGAATTATAACAATAATCTACAATTGTAAACTAGGAATGCTTCAATATGCACATTTCTGACAACAACCCAGCAATATGATTCAAAATATGTATGCAAATGTACATTATGCATTTTACATAAAAACAGCGGCCGCATCCATATCCAAGCCCCTATTTAAAGAGGCAGATACATATCTATGTACCAGTCTATATACTGCCAACACTGCCACCAAAGCAGCAGAATGACAGAAAAACAGGGCGAATCCAGAGTGAATGTTCAAAAATCCGGAATAAGAGTCCATTGCAAATAAGGAGGCCTGTATTAGCCAAAGGAATGGGGTCCCATAAGCACATGAAGTTCCACGAGTTCATATCCAAATTTGGACATCAGGATGGCAAGGGCCATGCATAGGTCCATATACAGAGGTCCATGTATAAACGATTGGCAGATATAGACACATATACAAACAGATCAGTTGGCTAGTTGTTCTTGATGTCTGGTGTAGCAACTGGGACCTGTCCATGGCCCTGGCCCTTTGATATGCTTGCGAGATCACCCGCCTGGGGTAACCCCTGTCTTTAAACCGATCTGATAATTCTCGTGCCTGGTGAAACTGTGAGATCTTCCAAAATCTTCAACAGATCGGAGCTGTCCCTCAAATATGATTCCAGACTTGTCACATGTCTTTGTAGAAAAAAATCTGCATTCTTAGCCATCACCAATATGTCATCTAATAGTGCCTTATAATACTCGGTCGGATTTCCAGGTAACGGTACATAATTGTTGATGTTCTTTAACTGTTTGTATGCTTCTTTCAAATACATCTCCTTAGGCCATAAAACAACATTCCCTCCTTTGTCCGATTCCAAGTCATTCTGTTGATTCTCTTGTAATAATGCCATTAAGTCTTCGAAAACCTGTCTGTCCAGGAGCTCCATGTGTGGGGATACCTCCGTACCTCCCTCAAAGTATTTCTTAAATACGAGCTTCTTTTAATCCATGTGTTGTTGTTCCCTCAAGCGTTTCACTCGTGGAGTTAAAGGATCTCTGAATGGCCCTGTTTTTGTGCCTCCTGCCGCCCCTCCTTGTTCGCTTTCTGCGTCTATGTCGCTGTCCGATAAAAAATCGCTGTTGGACGCTGTATCACTGGATACTGGGACCCTAGGGTTATGTCCATTATGTGGTAATTGTTGGGGACCCCCCTGGGGTATGGGCTTGCTAGGTTTAGGGTATCTCCTACGTCTCCTCCCATTGCCTCTATGTCTCCATCTATAGGCTGCTCCATTGTCATAATCCTGCCGGTCTCTCATGAGTTTTTTACGTTTACCCTCTATAATAAACTTTTCAAAGCTATCCATATCAATTTTCAACTGATTGAGAAAAGGTTGGATAGTGGTGTTCCTGTTGAGGCCCATTAGTGTAGTCTCAAGTGCCTTGAGCTCCACCTTTTTCTTGGCCATTAATTTCTCATCATGCTGTATGAGCATGTCAATAACAATTATTGAGCACTTGGCCAGACCCTCCTCCCAGGTGGCCCTGTAATCGTCAGTGACCTCCCAGGCAGGGAAAATCTGGACTCTAATGCCCCTGGGATAAATCCCTTCTTCTTTATATTGTTTCAGACTGTGTACATTCCACCATAATTTAAGATAAGCTTTATTCAAGTCTTTGAACGTTCTACATAATTGTTTCATCTCATCAGGAACAGCACTACCACTTTGAGGGCCAGCCCCAGAAAAGGCTGTTTCAAATCTCCTATTCCAACCTGTCTCTAACGTATCAATAAAACCCTCCATATTGAACAGACCCAATGTCAGTATTAACCAGATATAAATAATCAAATAAGTAAATAAATAGATAAAGATTGCAAGGTGCTGGACCGAGAGGATGGTATAAAGGACAGAACCACCCTTAGTAGTTAAGTAACAAAGCAATATGTCCGCATACACTGGCAAAGGTAAGAGTGTGCTAAGGGCCCAACTAAGAGAGCAATGGTTTGAGAGAAAGAGAGCCCATATATACAGCACCACTCATAAATAATTCAAAAAATATAACAATTTTATTTCACATACTTCATATAATATGACATAATGGGGAGTTCAACAATCTTAAAAACAATTAAAAAGACCACATTATCCTCTAATACCAGCTGCAATAATTCATATATTCTAAGCATGTAAATAAATGAACACACATGTAAATAAATGGACTGATTCCTATAAAATATGCCAACTTGGTGGGCTACAAATGAGAGCCCACCAGTGGTAGAACCCGGGTTCAGTACCTAAATTGAAGTGCTCAGTGATAATAACAATTCATTAATAAACAAAGTGCTTAGTGCAAAACAATATATATTGTAAACCAAAACATGGACTGCATGAATTCAACTATAATGACAGGAGCAGCCTGATAGATAAAGTGCATAAGAGCAGAGAGTCTCCAGCTGCTCTTCATATTAGCGACCTGGGCTGAGTATCTCCCCTTCCTTTTTTCACTGTCACTCTCTGCTCTTATGCACTTTATCTATCAGGCTGCTCCTGTCATTATAGTTGAATTCATGCAGTCCATGTTTTGGTTTACAATATATATTGTTTTGCACTAAGCACTTTGTTTATTAATGAATTGTTATTATCACTGAGCACTTCAATTTAGGTACTGAACCCGGGTTCTACCACTGGTGGGCTCTCATTTGTAGCCCACCAAGTTGGCATATTTTATAGGAATCAGTCCATTTATTTACATGTGTGTTCATTTATTTACATGCTTAGAATATATGAATTATTGCAGCTGGTATTAGAGGATAATGTGGTCTTTTTAATTGTTTTTAAGATTGTTGAACTCCCCATTATGTCATATTATATGAAGTATGTGAAATAAAATTGTTATATTTTTTGAATTATTTATGAGTGGTGCTGTATATATGGGCTCTCTTTCTCTCAAACCATTGCTCTCTTAGTTGGGCCCTTAGCACACTCTTACCTTTGCCAGTGTATGCGGACATATTGCTTTGTTACTTAACTACTAAGGGTGGTTCTGTCCTTTATACCATCCTCTCGGTCCAGCACCTTGCAATCTTTATCTATTTATTTACTTATTTGATTATTTATATCTGGTTAATACTGACATTGGGTCTGTTCAATATGGAGGGTTTTATTGATACGTTAGAGACAGGTTGGAATAGGAGATTTGAAACAGCCTTTTCTGGGGCTGGCCCTCAAAGTGGTAGTGCTGTTCCTGATGAGATGAAACAATTATGTAGAACGTTCAAAGACTTGAATAAAGCTTATCTTAAATTATGGTGGAATGTACACAGTCTGAAACAATATAAAGAAGAAGGGATTTATCCCAGGGGCATTAGAGTCCAGATTTTCCCTGCCTGGGAGGTCACTGACGATTACAGGGCCACCTGGGAGGAGGGTCTGGCCAAGTGCTCAATAATTGTTATTGACATGCTCATACAGCATGATGAGAAATTAATGGCCAAGAAAAAGGTGGAGCTCAAGGCACTTGAGACTACACTAATGGGCCTCAACAGGAACACCACTATCCAACCTTTTCTCAATCAGTTGAAAATTGATATGGATAGCTTTGAAAAGTTTATTATAGAGGGTAAACGTAAAAAACTCATGAGAGACCGGCAGGATTATGACAATGGAGCAGCCTATAGATGGAGACATAGAGGCAATGGGAGGAGACGTAGGAGATACCCTAAACCTAGCAAGCCCATACCCCAGGGGGGTCCCCAACAATTACCACATAATGGACATAACCCTAGGGTCCCAGTATCCAGTGATACAGCGTCCAACAGCGATTTTTTATCGGACAGCGACATAGACGCAGAAAGCGAACAAGGAGGGGCGGCAGGAGGCACAAAAACAGGGCCATTCAGAGATCCTTTAACTCCACGAGTGAAACGCTTGAGGGAACAACAACACATGGATTAAAAGAAGCTCGTATTTAAGAAATACTTTGAGGGAGGTACGGAGGTATCCCCACACATGGAGCTCCTGGACAGACAGGTTTTCGAAGACTTAATGGCATTATTACAAGAGAATCAACAGAATGACTTGGAATCGGACAAAGGAGGGAATGTTGTTTTATGGCCTAAGGAGATGTATTTGAAAGAAGCATACAAACAGTTAAAGAACATCAACAATTATGTACCGTTACCTGGAAATCCGACCGAGTATTATAAGGCACTATTAGATGACATATTGGTGATGGCTAAGAATGCAGATTTTTTTCTACAAAGACATGTGACAAGTCTGGAATCATATTTGAGGGACAGCTCCGATCTGTTGAAGATTTTGGAAGATCTCACAGTTTCACCAGGCACGAGAATTATCAGATCGGTTTAAAGACAGGGGTTACCCCAGGCGGGTGATCTCGCAAGCATATCAAAGGGCCAGGGCCATGGACAGGTCCCAGTTGCTACACCAGACATCAAGAACAACTAGCCAACTGATCTGTTTGTATATGTGTCTATATCTGCCAATCGTTTATACATGGACCTCTGTATATGGACCTATGCATGGACCTTGCCATCCTGATGTCCAAATTTGGATATGAACTCGTGGAACTTCATGTGCTTATGGGACCCCATTCCTTTGGCTAATACAGGCCTCCTTATTTGCAATGGACTCTTATTCCGGATTTTTGAACATTCACTCTGGATTCGCCCTGTTTTTCTGTCATTCTGCTGCTTTGGTGGCAGTGTTGGCAGTATATAGACTGGTACATAGATATGTATCTGCCTCTTTAAATAGGGGCTTGGATATGGATGCGGCCGCTGTTTTTATGTAAAATGCATAATGTACATTTGCATACATATTTTGAATCATATTGCTGGGTTGTTGTCAGAAATGTGCATATTGAAGCATTCCTAGTTTACAATTGTAGATTATTGTTATAATTCAAGACACATTTTCTTTCCGTGTGTATGGTTAGTGATTGGTTGCCTGGGTAACTTTCTGTTTACTCACCTTCCGGCTTTCCATACTGCGCTCCAGCGTGGTCTCTTCCGCCTTCCTCTTTCCTCCTCTCTCTCGTCCGAGGGGCGGTGACGTCATATCCGGATGACGCCCGCTCGCTCGGCACACGCCCTCCTCTTTCTATTTAAACGCCGGACTGGCGTTCACAAACACGGTGTCCTCTCCTCCTGTCAAAGCGGGGTGACGCCCGCGAACCTGGTGGAATGTCTGAGGGGACCCCAGTCTTCTCCAGCTGCTCTTCATATTAGCGACCTGGGCTGAGTATCTCCCCTTCCTTTTTTCACTGTCACTCTCTGCTCTTATGCACTTTATCTATCAGGCTGCTCCTGTCATTATAGTTGAATTCATGCAGTCCATGTTTTGGTTTACAATATATATTGTTTTGCACTAAGCACTTTGTTTATTAATGAATTGTTATTATCACTGAGCACTTCAATTTAGGTACTGAACCCGGGTTCTACCACTGGTGGGCTCTCATTTGTAGCCCACCAAGTTGGCATATTTTATAGGAATCAGTCCATTTATTTACATGTGTGTTCATTTATTTACATGCTTAGAATATATGAATTATTGCAGCTGGTATTAGAGGATAATGTGGTCTTTTTAATTGTTTTTAAGATTGTTGAACTCCCCATTATGTCATATTATATGAAGTATGTGAAATAAAATTGTTATATTTTTTGAATTATTTATGAGTGGTGCTGTATATATGGGCTCTCTTTCTCTCAAACCATTGCTCTCTTAGTTGGGCCCTTAGCACACTCTTACCTTTGCCAGTGTATGCGGACATATTGCTTTGTTACTTAACTACTAAGGGTGGTTCTGTCCTTTATACCATCCTCTCGGTCCAGCACCTTGCAATCTTTATCTATTTATTTACTTATTTGATTATTTATATCTGGTTAATACTGACATTGGGTCTGTTCAATATGGAGGGTTTTATTGATACGTTAGAGACAGGTTGGAATAGGAGATTTGAAACAGCCTTTTCTGGGGCTGGCCCTCAAAGTGGTAGTGCTGTTCCTGATGAGATGAAACAATTATGTAGAACGTTCAAAGACTTGAATAAAGCTTATCTTAAATTATGGTGGAATGTACACAGTCTGAAACAATATAAAGAAGAAGGGATTTATCCCAGGGGCATTAGAGTCCAGATTTTCCCTGCCTGGGAGGTCACTGACGATTACAGGGCCACCTGGGAGGAGGGTCTGGCCAAGTGCTCAATAATTGTTATTGACATGCTCATACAGCATGATGAGAAATTAATGGCCAAGAAAAAGGTGGAGCTCAAGGCACTTGAGACTACACTAATGGGCCTCAACAGGAACACCACTATCCAACCTTTTCTCAATCAGTTGAAAATTGATATGGATAGCTTTGAAAAGTTTATTATAGAGGGTAAACGTAAAAAACTCATGAGAGACCGGCAGGATTATGACAATGGAGCAGCCTATAGATGGAGACATAGAGGCAATGGGAGGAGACGTAGGAGATACCCTAAACCTAGCAAGCCCATACCCCAGGGGGGTCCCCAACAATTACCACATAATGGACATAACCCTAGGGTCCCAGTATCCAGTGATACAGCGTCCAACAGCGATTTTTTATCGGACAGCGACATAGACGCAGAAAGCGAACAAGGAGGGGCGGCAGGAGGCACAAAAACAGGGCCATTCAGAGATCCTTTAACTCCACGAGTGAAACGCTTGAGGGAACAACAACACATGGATTAAAAGAAGCTCGTATTTAAGAAATACTTTGAGGGAGGTACGGAGGTATCCCCACACATGGAGCTCCTGGACAGACAGGTTTTCGAAGACTTAATGGCATTATTACAAGAGAATCAACAGAATGACTTGGAATCGGACAAAGGAGGGAATGTTGTTTTATGGCCTAAGGAGATGTATTTGAAAGAAGCATACAAACAGTTAAAGAACATCAACAATTATGTACCGTTACCTGGAAATCCGACCGAGTATTATAAGGCACTATTAGATGACATATTGGTGATGGCTAAGAATGCAGATTTTTTTCTACAAAGACATGTGACAAGTCTGGAATCATATTTGAGGGACAGCTCCGATCTGTTGAAGATTTTGGAAGATCTCACAGTTTCACCAGGCACGAGAATTATCAGATCGGTTTAAAGACAGGGGTTACCCCAGGCGGGTGATCTCGCAAGCATATCAAAGGGCCAGGGCCATGGACAGGTCCCAGTTGCTACACCAGACATCAAGAACAACTAGCCAACTGATCTGTTTGTATATGTGTCTATATCTGCCAATCGTTTATACATGGACCTCTGTATATGGACCTATGCATGGACCTTGCCATCCTGATGTCCAAATTTGGATATGAACTCGTGGAACTTCATGTGCTTATGGGACCCCATTCCTTTGGCTAATACAGGCCTCCTTATTTGCAATGGACTCTTATTCCGGATTTTTGAACATTCACTCTGGATTCGCCCTGTTTTTCTGTCATTCTGCTGCTTTGGTGGCAGTGTTGGCAGTATATAGACTGGTACATAGATATGTATCTGCCTCTTTAAATAGGGGCTTGGATATGGATGCGGCCGCTGTTTTTATGTAAAATGCATAATGTACATTTGCATACATATTTTGAATCATATTGCTGGGTTGTTGTCAGAAATGTGCATATTGAAGCATTCCTAGTTTACAATTGTAGATTATTGTTATAATTCAAGACACATTTTCTTTCCGTGTGTATGGTTAGTGATTGGTTGCCTGGGTAACTTTCTGTTTACTCACCTTCCGGCTTTCCATACTGCGCTCCAGCGTGGTCTCTTCCGCCTTCCTCTTTCCTCCTCTCTCTCGTCCGAGGGGCGGTGACGTCATATCCGGATGACGCCCGCTCGCTCGGCACACGCCCTCCTCTTTCTATTTAAACGCCGGACTGGCGTTCACAAACACGGTGTCCTCTCCTCCTGTCAAAGCGGGGTGACGCCCGCGAACCTGGTGGAATGTCTGAGGGGACCCCAGTCTTCTCCAGCTGCTCTTCATATTAGCGACCTGGGCTGAGTATCTCCCCTTCCTTTTTTCACTGTCACTCTCTGCTCTTATGCACTTTATCTATCAGGCTGCTCCTGTCATTATAGTTGAATTCATGCAGTCCATGTTTTGGTTTACAATATATATTGTTTTGCACTAAGCACTTTGTTTATTAATGAATTGTTATTATCACTGAGCACTTCAATTTAGGTACTGAACCCGGGTTCTACCACTGGTGGGCTCTCATTTGTAGCCCACCAAGTTGGCATATTTTATAGGAATCAGTCCATTTATTTACATGTGTGTTCATTTATTTACATGCTTAGAATATATGAATTATTGCAGCTGGTATTAGAGGATAATGTGGTCTTTTTAATTGTTTTTAAGATTGTTGAACTCCCCATTATGTCATATTATATGAAGTATGTGAAATAAAATTGTTATATTTTTTGAATTATTTATGAGTGGTGCTGTATATATGGGCTCTCTTTCTCTCAAACCATTGCTGTAAGAGCATAGTTATACAAAATCATACAGTATAAACAGTAGTACATATTTATAGTTAGATGTTCAGCGGTATAGCGGTAGTCTGCAGGGTGCAGTTTAGACAGTTTTACAAAACTGCACCCTGCAGACTACCACTATACCGCTGAACATCTAACTATAAATATGTACTACTGTTTATACTGTATGTGTAATGATTGTGGAATTCTCTCCGTGATCAGCGCACAAGACGTGCGCTGACACTGCGGAAATCCTCCACAAGCGTATAATTTGCAGGAACCCAGCAAAAGGTGCAATGCACCTGTAGAGGGAAATTCCTGTCGACAGGGGGAGCTGTGGAGTGCAGAGGAACAGCTCCTCTGCCCTGCCACACACGCCAGACAGGAATTGCACGAAGGGACGGAACGCAGGGCAAGATAGCCCTGAAGGAGAGAGAGCAAAGCGACAGATTGTATGTGTGTGCACCAAACTAGTCGCCAACCCGCGACGGTGCATACACAACAGCAGATATGAAGTAGGAACGCGATCGCGAGAGGTGCGATCGCCAGACGTGACACAAGGCTACAGCAAGACAGAGCATGAGAGTAGCAAAGGCACAGCAATACATACAATGAGGAGATACGAAAAATAGCAAACGCTAGCTAAACCCGAACACCGCACTCATTTGCAACAGTGCACGCATTTATGCGCAGTCTCCACGTGATAAGCACAATAGAGACAAACACGCCTAACTAACCACCGACAGACAAACATAAAACAGAAGACGCGAGCGCTTGCTTAACGGTTACCTCACCGAGCCTCCAGCAAGCGTTCGTAGCAGACAAGACAGACACACGAAAACATGAATAAGCAAGCGATAGGATCCACAGCACTAGCGAAAGTGGCTAGCTTGATCCAGGAAGACAGAACAGAAGGATCCACAGCGCTAGCGCAAGATGCTAGTGCGATCCAAGTACAGAGTAGCAGACCTGAAGGATCCACAGCACTAGCGCAAGTGGCTAGTGCGATCCAGGAAGACAGAACAGAAGGATCCACAGCGCTAGCGCAAGATGCTAGTACGATCCAGGTACAGAGTAGTAGAACAGAAGGATCCACAGCACTAGCGCAAGAGGCTGGTGCGATCCAGGGAAACAGATCAGAAGGGGCTACCAGTAACAACCGCTGTTCCGGTTAGCACCCAGACACACAGAATGATTTCCTGTCGACCACCGCTGGGACAGGACAATCGCAACAGACAAACAAAACAGATAAGCAATCCTAACTGCACTAGGGAAACCTGCCTAGTGCAGTCCCAGGAATCACTGTAGGCTAATCCTAAAACAAAGAGCAAGGCTGACACTCCAGGCGAGTGTTCCACAGGACTAAGCCGCCCACAGAAGCCAGATATCTTCAATCGCCGTGGGCAAGATGGAGGAGGTAAGCTGCTGCCGCTTCTCACACAGGGGGACCTGAGGACACACAGGGGGGACCCGAGGACACAAGGAGGGGGTAGAGGCAAGCGGGGGGGAAGGAGACGGCCACAGCAGAAAGCACAGGCAGGGAATCCCGGATGGCGGGTCGCGGTTTGTATCGGCAGGCATTCGTAAGTCGGGGATTCCCTGCCTTTGCCGTATAAGACGCAGGGACTTTTTCTCCCCATTTTTGGGGGAGAAAAAGTGCTTCTTATATGGCGAAAAATACGGTATGTCATTTCCCGTCAAAAAATTTCTTGCTGTTTGAATAAAAGTAACTTTAAGTCAAAATTTGCCAGGGGTATGAATAATTATGGGCAGGTGTGTGTGTGTGTGCGTGCGTGCGTGTGTGCGTGTGTGCGTGCGTGCGTGCGTGCGTGTGTGTGTGTGTGTGTGTGTGTGTGTATATATTCGTGCATTCCACTGATATATATATTGGAAATTTAGTTTGCGTTCAGGAAACATGCTAGTAATCCAAAGCACTCTTATATCAAAGCAAATTTCCCCATAAGAATTAATGTTATTGTAAAATAATATAAAATAGAATTGTAAACAAAACTTTCACAATAACAATCATTGCCATCTGTTGGCTTGACCCAACCTTTTCTTGTGTGGCTTTAACCAGTGACAGTTACTTTTGAGGATTTCATGGAAATGTGACTTTGCACAGTCTCTACACTCAGATTAAGTACAATTAAGTAAAATCCTGCAGTGCCAAAGAGAGAAGAACTATTGGCTCAGTTGTGATGACATGACACATGTATACTTTTTTATTGTTTGTATATAAAGAAGTTGCTTGTATATCAAGTATAGTATTATGAAATGGAAAATTGTCCACGACATGTACGGGAGCACATCCCACAGCATAAGTGGTTTTCTTACCTATATCATTACCTATGTTCTATATACCACTTTCCATCTTCTTGATACTTCTGCCTTGACAACTGGAAGTTTGGATGTGAAGGGGTAAATGTCAGAAAGATAGAGAGCAGCGTTCATGGCCTCAACCAAGGGCAGTGATATTGGTAAATGAATCTCATCTGCCGCACGCCTTGCCGCTGTATACATAGGGACAGTTTTGTATTCCACAAAACTGTCCCTGCTCATTTTTTGAAACAATGGCAACTGTGATTAGGGATTTTGGTATAAAAAAGCGGAAGCTGTTAGCAGGTCTAGTTTTGACTTAGGGTTTTTGAAGAGGCTTGGTCAATCAAATCTTATAGCAGATGGAAAAGTGTATGTATAGGAACCTGGAAACCAGTCTATAGGGGAGCACAATTTTGCTTTTCCTTAGTGAATCAGCCTAATGGATTGGAATAATTATTTTTCATAATCAAAACATGATAGATAAGAGGAGCATTATTGCCAATACACAACCTATAAGCCCTACTTCACACAGGGAATAGCAAAACGCTAGCAAAATAACTAGCATTTTGCAAACTTATTTTCCACGATTTTTCACTGTACAGGAAAGCAATTTTGGAGCAGTTGTATTTTGCTATTCTGTAACACTAAAACGCATTCGCTCTGAAATTGCTAAACAATGCTGCATGCTTCGCTTTTGTGATTTCCGACAGTGTGAGCACTTCCATACACATTACCAGGGATGGTCGTAGTCAGCCAACTTCGCTACGCTAGAACTATGCGTATTTTTACGCAAATACGCTTCGCAATCTACGGCTATGTAATCAGCAACTTCACTACGTTTGCATTTCGTAGACTGCGTGTTAAAATACACAAGCTTCGCGTAGTGCGAAGCGTAGTTGAAGTGACCACTTATGCCCTTATGCGGAAAAATTTCCGCAATTATCTTCAACCTATTTGCAAATTTAAACTAATATAAGCGTACATTCCACCTTCCAATGCGGAATTGTATGCGTATAAAAGGGCAATAATATTTCTGCACATGCACAATGATCCATATAGATGCAGTTACCGCACGCGTAGTTGACTTCGCAATACATACGTCAACTACGCGTAGCGGGCGAAGCTTCGCATAGCGGGACTACGACTACGCGGAAATTAGTATGTGTAGTTCTTAAACTTCGCCTACGAACTACGATGCATAGTTGCGTACTACGACGTGTAGATTCGCGCTGGCGCAGTTTACGAGCAACCCTGCGCATTACATTGCAGTGGCACTTTTCAAAAGCTAGCGATCGCCAGCATTTAAAAAAAAAGCTGCTGAATTTGCTAGTAAAACACTCCAGTGTGAATTAGCTTTTAAATAACAACACAAGTCTTCAAAAGCCACAAAAATGTATATGAAATGGCACCATCAATAATAAAGTCATAGCTTTATAATTGCTCTTTAAGAATCATGGCGTGAATCAAAAGAAGTGAAATTTTAGAGTACAACATTATGCTTCTTTCTAAGGCAGAGATGAGGGTGTTTATGCTTGAGAAATGATAAAAGTGTTCTGAAGTGTCACTTCTTTTATTTTACACAATACATTTTTAAAGAGCTATAATAACATTGTGACTTTTTTAAACTTTGATGTTGCCAGCTTGCATACTTTTACCTTCTCAATACACTGACCGTGAACTGTGTTGTTTTCCTCCTCCGAGTCCTTCATTCAACTTTTTTTCTCACCATCACTTTCACATTTGTAGCAAACATAATGATAATGACAATGCCACATAAGCAGCCCACATTTTATAGCTCCGTGTTCTGCTGGCAGAAGACTGGGCAAGTCAGAGGTAAGAAGAGAAAACAGAAAAACAGAACAATGCGAGAAGGAATTTTTAAACATTTTTTCAAGGTTAACCAAATAGAGTGGATAAGCTATTGTTGTTGTTTTTTATTGCCTACCATATGAATGGACAATTACAACAGCAGTCCTCCTTTACTAGCCAGCACATCTTCCGGCATCATATTAACCATTTAATGTATTTATATGTACAAAGGGTGGGCTTACGGTCCATAGGTTATGGATGTTAACTCCAAGCCTTATTTTGCCAGCTGAGATTCACTATCTAACCAGGAGCGTGTAACCTGAACAATACCAGCCTTAGTGACCCATTACATGGCCCCCGATATTTATAAGCTTTACAAATCAGAGTTGGCAAAGTCTATGTCCACCCCCCCCCCCCCCAAAAAAAAAAAGTAGTGGAGAAAGGGCTTGTTTCTACTTCATTATCCTATTCATTCATTAATCTACTTCATTGGGCAGCACGGTGGCGTAGTGGTTAGCTCTCTCACCTTGCAGCGCTGGGTCCCTGGTTCGAATCCCAGCCAGGGCACTATCTGCAAAGAATTTGTATGTTCTCTCCGTGTCTGCGTGGGTTTCCTCCAGGCACTCCGGTTTCCTCCCACATCCCAAAAACACACGGATAAGTTAATTGGCTCCCCCCTAAAATTGGCCCTAGACTACAGTACTTACACTACATAATATAGACATATGGCAATGGTAGGGATTAGATTGTGAGCTCCTTTGAGGGCCAGTAAGTGACAAGATATATATATATATACACTGTACAGTGCTGCGTAATATGTTGGCGCTATATAAATACTAAATAATAATAATAATTATCCAAGCGGTAGGGTTTTTTTTACATATTCCCTGGGTAAGACTTCATATACATACAAATGCGGTGTCGGTGTTAATTGCATGTATGGGGAATTTGCAATCAACTGCAAAAATCCTCCCCATAGGCTTCAATGCAAATGAGGAAAAAAAAGAGAATTTAGTCTTTAGTCTTTAATTTAGCAAAATTTTAGTAATACTGGCAAAATTTGCTGTGAAATCAGTGTCACATGTCCATCCCTACAGGGAATTAGTCTTTCACATCTGTGTAGGAATTGTGTTCTATTCTTTTTTGGAACCATGTTTTAATTCAGCCATATTGGTGGTTTCTGAGCATAAATTAGCTTTTTTAAGGTCATGTTGCAGCATGTTAGTTTGATTCAACTGCAGACTTTGACTAGGCCACTTGGAATTCTTCGTTTTTTAAAAGCCACTTAGAGGTGCATTTGCTGTTGTTTTTTGGATCAATCCCCTGCTGCAGAACCCAAGTGTGCTTCATGATTTGTGAGTAAGACATTTTCCTTCATGATTTTTTTTTTTTTTTTTTAGAGAGAAGGATCAATTGTTCTATCAATCCCAGAAAGTTGTTCAAGTCCTAAAGCATCAAAGCAATCTCAAACCATCACACTACCGTCTCAATGTCTGAATGTGAGCATTCTCTTTTTCAGAAATGCTGAGATACTTTTGATCCAGATGTAACGGGGACTCACAATTTCCCAAAAGTTCAGCTTTTGTTTTCTCAGTCCTCAGACTGAGATAATCCTTTCTGCTCTTTTTGGTCAGCACAGAAGAGGTTTTTGCCTTGGAACTTTGCCATAGTTGAGTCATCACTGTGCTCTTCGGGTCATTTGTCAATCAAATTAAAAGGTTTTTTTAGTAGTCTCAAACTCAGTGGGTTTCAGTTTTGTGAACCAGTGTTGAGATAAAATTTGCATAATTTCATGTTTTGATTATGGACACAGATGCTTAGTTGCATAATTCCCATGCAAACCATAATTCAGAATTTTGTAAATGCAATTTCCATCACTTAATTTAGCGTTTCGCCACAAATTTGTGTTTAACCTCCTTGCCGGTTATCCCGAGCTCAGCTCGGGGTAACCTACGCAGGAGGATTTCTCAGGCCCCGTTGGGCCGATTTGCATAATTTTTTTTTGTTACATGCAGCTAGCACTTTGCTAGCTGCTTGTAACATTTGATCGCCGCCGCTCGTCACCGATCTGCCGCTACTCGCAGAGCCGCCCCCTCCCCCGCCCCAGACCCCTGCGCAGCCTGGCCAATCAGTACCAGGCAGCGCTGAGGGGTGGATCAGGATTCCCTGTGACGTCCCGATGTCCATGACGTCGGTGATGTCATCCCGCCCCGTCGCCATGGCGACCGTGGAAGCCCTGCAGGAAATCCTGTTCTGAATGGGATTTCCTGCTTACTCTGATCGCCGAAGGCGATCGGAGTGGGTGGGGAGATGTCGCCGATCAGCGGCTATCATGTAGCGAGCCCTGGGCTCGCTACAAGATTTAAAAAAAATAAAAATTAAAAAAAAGTTCAGCGCTGCCTCCTTGCCGGCGGGAATTAGACCGGCAAGGAGGTTAATGCGAAATTGTGTAATTTCCAGTTTTCTATAGAAGGTTATTTTAATTATGAAAATGGACATACTTTTGTTTCTAATAGTAACTAGATTAACCACTTGAGGACCACAATGTTAAACCCCCCTGAAGAGCAGGCCATTTTTCAAGAAATAGGCCACTGCAGCTTTAAAGAGAACCCGAGGTGGGGTTCTAACAATGATATCTGCACACAGAGGCTGGGTATGCTTATATTGCCCAGCCTCTGTTGCTATCTCAATCCCCCTAAGTTCCTCCTGCTATCAGCTATGCCCCCATAAATCACAGCCGCACTGTCGACACACAGTGTGTCGCAGCGGGCTGTGTTTACCTATGTAATGTCACTCTCTACCTTCTCCCGCCTGCATTCCTTCCCTCCCCACTGATTGGAGGGAAGGGACGCGGGCGGGGACCGGAGCTATGCAGGAGGCAGGGGAGTGGCGAGAGTGACACTACATAGGTAAACACAGTCCGTTGCGGGTTGACAGCACGGCTGTGATTTATGAGGGCATAGCAGAGCACAGGAGGAATTTAGGGGGGATTGAGATAGCAACAGAGGCTGGGCAATATATAAGCAGACCCAGCCTCTGTGTGCAGATATTGTTAAAACCCCACCTCGGGTTCTCTTTAAGGCCTCGCTGCAGGGCCGCACAACACGGCACACTAGTGACCCCCCCCCCCCCCCTTTTCTACATACCAACAGAGCTTTCTGTTGGTGGGGTCTGATCGCTCCCCCAATGTTTGTTTATTTTTTATCTTATAATATTTATCTTATTATTTTTATAATAAATGTTACTATTTGGTTTTTTTTTTAATCCCCATCCTCCCTCCCCCCGCCCAGCCAATCACTGTGATCGACTGTCATAGGCTTAGCCTATGACAGCCGATCACCCCTGAGCCTCTGGAGGGGACAGTTTTGTCACACGGCTGTCCCCAGTACAGTGCTGCCTTAGATTGCAGCGCTGTCTGGGGTAATTAGTTGCCAGTTTCACCATCTAACTGTCTCCTAGTGGTGATCACCGATGGGGGACTGAAGTCGGATGAAGCTCTGCCTACCAAGCAGAGATGCGTGCACACCAGTGTGCGCAATCTCCTGCAAAACAGGCCCACCGATTGGTGTTAGGTGGTCCTGGGGCTGCCTCCGTGGCCACGCCCATCAGCATGATGTGGCCAGCAAGTAGTAAAATAGTCATTTAAGTAATTACTAAACTCAGCAAAGTCACTCATTTGAATTCAATTACTGATAATGCAAAGGCCCCTACATGTGTTGTCGCTTTAAATGTATCAGGAGGCTCTACCTGCAGCCTCTTCTAAGACGGGTGCTCTTTGTCAAAGTGCATTTAGTGGTTATACATGCTGAGACACTTGGTTTTGGGCCTTGCAATATCTAATAATGTAAAGGCCACTGCTCTGTCACTTTAAATGTATCCGGAGGCTCTGGACTGGAACACAATTTCGAGAACAGCCAAATTTCCACGTTAAACACAAAATTCCGATTTATTTCTGTTATGAAAACTATTATTATGAAAAACTATCGAAAATTAAGAATTTCTAATTACGGCCATAATCATAATTTTGTAATTTATGCAAAAAATGTTGTCATTGTAATTAGGTCATTACGCTCATCACTATTGTTAACTAGAGATGTCCCGAATGGTTCGCCCGCGAACAGTTCAAGGCGAACTTTAAGTGGTTCACGTTCGCCGGCGAAGGCAAACTTTTGCGGAAGTTCGATTTGCCCCCATAATGCTCCATTGAGCAGAACTTTGATCCTCTACATCACAGTCAGCAGGTACATTGTCACCAATCACACTACACTCACTCTTGGAGCCCCACCCCCCCCTTATAAAAGGCAAGTTTTTCCTGTCGTTTAACTCACTCGTCTGCTTACAGTAATTAGTTAAGGGACAGCTGCTGACAGGCTCTGCTAGAGAGAGTTTAGTTAGGGTCTTGTAGGTTTATTCCTAGCTGATTGTTATTCCTTATATTACTCCCTTACTCCCTCTCCTCCTTCTCACTATACCACCAACAACACTACATGCTGAAGCCAGCCTAGCATGTACCATTATGATCAATCCAAGAGAAAAATTAGCTTGCTTAACGATTTGTAGCATGTCAAAATCCAACTCACATTGGCTGGGAATTGAACCCTGGCTGGGCTGGGAATTGAACCCAGGTCTAAATGTGTGGTAGGTAACTGACTTAACCACTATACCACCAACACTACATGCTGAAGCCAGCCTAGCATGTACCATTATGATCAATCCAAGAAAAAAATTTGCTTGCTTAACCTAACCATTATACCACCAACACTACATGCTGAAACTTCTTGGAGCAGACTTACTTTCTCCCTCCAAAAGACACACATACATCCCCATAAAATCATTCAACAGCAACTGCATGCACAGTCTTTGTGGTACACAGTCTGTGTGGCACAATTGGTTAGAGTGTTTGGCTGTTAACTGCAAGGTTGGTGGTTCAAGCCCAACCAGACATGGCCTGGCCTTTTGTGTTCAACAGTTGTCTGAAGAAAACCCCAGATAGCCAGGTAGATTCATCTCTCTCTCTCTCTCTCTCTCTCTCTCTCTCTCTCTCTCTAGTAGGAATGGTCACCGCTTTGTATTTTCCACAATTTTAGGCAGAAATTGGTCATTCCGTTCTGTTTGGTCGGAATGGAATTCTGCCGGTATCCGTTGATGGTTTTAAGCTGAAAATTCACTTCAATGGCATCAAGTCCTAGAGAGAGAGAGAGAGCTTATTTTTCTCTTGGGTATATCACAATGGTACATGCTAGGCTGGCTTCAGCATGTAGTGTTGGCGGTATAGTGGTTAAGTCAGTTACCTACCACACACTGAGACCTAGGTTCAATTCCCAGCCAATGTGAGTTGGCTTTTGACATGCTACAAATCGTTAAGCAAGCTAATTTTTCTCTTCGATTGATCATAATGGTACATGCTAGGCTGGCTTCAGCATGTAGTGTTGTTGGTGATATAGTGATTTACCTACCACACACTGTGACCTGGGTTCAATTCCCAGCCCAGCCTGGGTTCAATTCCCAGCCATGGTATGTAAGCTGACTTTTGAAATACTACAATTCCCTGGAAGATGAGAATGGGAGAGAGGGAGAGATTCCTGATGTCATAAAGCATTGTAGGCCTGCAATTGAACATTCAATGATATTTCTGACCTTAACACACTGCTTTGTAGTTCGCGAACGGTGTTGTAGTTCGCGAACCGAAAATCGGAGGTTCGCGACATCTCTATTGTGAACACCACCAGTCGAACATTGATCTGCAAAAAAATAAATAAGTGAAAGAAAAAACCCAGTGGGCAAAAATTAGTCATGGCCCAAACTGGAGGTTGAATGTTGTCAAAATAGTCTTATTTAAGCTTTAGAATAAAGACAGCAGATACTTTAGGGATCTTCCTAACAAAAGAAAAATCAAGCTTTAGCTCTTTTGTTTTTTTGTAATGATGGGGGGGGGGGAGTCTCTCTCTAAGTACAGTATAGGTAGAAAAAAATACAGTAGCAGAAAAGGAAGCTGGGTGATCCAGCTACGTTTTACCACTGTCTCTGGAACTATTCAATAAGGTACAGTATGTGGTTTACTGGTTTACCTTATTAGGCTACTTGTGTTGTCCGGGTGTTGCCCAACTAAACCCTGGCAGCAACATAACCTCAGGGATTCTCCTGTATTTAAAATGTATTTGAACGCTTACACGTTATTGAAAAAAAAGGTGACACAGAACAGTTGCAGCAAAGCTTCTTTATTAGGGTGTGGCAAACTACCGTCAAGGTGGGGCAAAATTTGATATCCTGGCTGTAAAGTGAATTCCATTTTGCTACATTAACCATTTCAGCCCGCAGGTGTTTTCGCCTTCAGGACGAAGGCAATTTTCCCCTGTCAGCGCTCCTCCCATTCATTAGCCAATAACTTTATCACTACTCATCACACATAAATGATCTATACCTTGTTTTTTTTTTTTGCCACTAATTAAGCTTTTTTGGCAGGTACATTTTGCTATGAAGTATTTTATTCTAAATGCATTTTAATAGAAATAATGAGAAAAAAATTGGAAAAAAATCATTTTTTCTCAGTTTTCAGCCATTATAGTCTTAAAATAAAACATTCTACTATGGATAAAATCCACACATTTTATTTGCCCATTTGTCCCAGTTATTGTAACGTTTAAAATATTTCCCTAGTACAATGTATGGTACAAATATTTTATTTAGAAATAAAGGTGCATTTTTTCAGTTTTGCGTCCATCACTAATTACAAGCCCATATGGGCTCAAGGTAATAAGGTGTATAGTAATATACCTTCACAAAATACATATTTAAAAAGTTTAGTCCCTATGGTAACTATTTATGTATTTTTTTAAACTGTATTTTTTTTTTTAAACGTGTGTTTTTATTTTTTTAGTTAATGGGCACAGTGGGGAATCAATCAGTTTTTATGTAGTGTGTATTGTGTTTTTTTTCTATTTGTATGTGGGTTTTTTTTTCCATTTGTACGTTAATTTTACTTTTTGGCCACTAGGTGGTGCTAAGCACTCTCCTGGAAGATACCAGGGAGTGTGAGATCTTTTGTTTTACTTTTCATGGTTCGTGAATCAAATACCTCCTGTTTGGAGGCAATTGATTCATTTGCAGGGAATCGTTTGCCTCCGGGGGACACTGGTTCCTCTTCAACAATCGATCCCCTGTAAAAGCTGCAGGGAAGGAGTCGCCTGCACGCAGATACGCGTGCACAAGGGCAGCAGCACTGCTGGACGGATATATTCGTCCAGATTGCCTTTGAGTGGCAATTTTTGGACAAATATATCCGTCCAGATTGGCTTCAGTGGTTAAAAGAGATAATGGCTTCAATTCATCAAAGGGTGTTCGATAACAAAACCCCAGTCCTTAAAATACCGCATTCGGTATTTTACACTTCACTGTGCTAATTCATCAATATTTTCCCATGTGTGGTAGAGGTTCGTTAAGTTACCGAACTACTAGGCTTCAATTCATCAAAGGCTGTTCGATAACTGCAGAGTGGTGCAGAGCAGCTTGGAATGTCCGTGTGTTGTTACAAGCTGATAACAATAGAAGGCATCCAGACATCCCTTTGTGATGTAAAGGTGTTATAGTTACTGTTATTTATACTGCCTCTGCTGCTCTGAATCTGTCCATCAGTCTTTCTTAACATTTTATTTATTTGCCACAACGTAGATGAACTTCCTGGAGACATTACAAATGCCATGCTTGGTGATTTCACCACCAGCATCTTTGCATTATCAAACAGGGCCTGAAAGGGTTACACCACCGAAGGGAATCTGGGGATATATTTTGTCCCGTTCTCTCTGCTCACTGCCTGGGGGGTCTGAAAGCTTGTGTGGAGAAGCCTGTGTGACCTATCAGCGGCACTTGCAGGAGAACAGGGGCTGTTTCTATTGGCTGCCTGCTCCTGCTAATCATGAAAACATTCACACAGAAGGCTTTCGAAGCCTGTAACGACAGGGGAGAGCTTGAGATAAACACCGAATGTGTTAGCGAATGTGGGAACCTTGATGAATTAACATTTGTTGAGCACATGTCGGTAATTTATCTCATTGCTGTGTCATTTCAGCTTCTCATTCGGTAACAGCTTTGATGAATTAACATTTTCTAAAGTGCTTCGTTAAGTCAGCTGTTTTCAGCATTACCGAATGCGGTAATGCTTGATGAATTGAAGCCTATATCTATACCAATATCTATAATAACAAAAAGTTGTTTTGGCAGATAAGACTTACTGCTGCTGGCAGATATTAAATATTAAAATGGCGGATTAATTTAAATGGCAATGGCAAGTTGCTGTCATGGAGTGAGCATTCGCTTCTTGTGTTTTGCATTTTGATGCTGTCACAGCTGTTGGTGATTCCCCCAGTGGTGGGAGCACTTGGGTCCACCTGTGTTGCCCTTTAGTGTTGCATGTGGAGAGGGGGCCCAGGGTAGTGGCAGACCCCCCCCTCCCATGTGGCCCAGTGTTTTGTGATTTAAATCTTACTTTTACTTTTGCAGCTCCTAGTGTACATTGGTCAGTTGGTAGGGAGGGGGGCTTGGAGAGGGATCCCTGCATGTGGTGCCCCCTGCTGGTCACATAATTTATTATTGCATGCAACTGAGCTTTCTCTACTGTCTATGGCTGTCCATCTCAGCTCTTTCTAGATTTGGTACTGCATTATTTGCATCCTTTTTTTTGGGGGGGGGGGGGGGGGGCTGACAGTCTGTGTGTGGGTTAATTAAAATGGCAAATTGCTTTCTTGGAGTAAGCATTCACTTTTGTTTTATACATTAAATATTACCATGGTTTGGTGAGAATCCCAGTCATTAAATAGCATCCAAACAATTTAGGCCCTGATGTGTTTGAGCATTCTTCTTCCACTCCTAAGATTTTGCAGATGTGCAGCCTCCTCCCCTTTCCCATCCTGTTCATCACTTTGCCACCCTTGACTTATTGCAGGGCAGTTTCTAGTTTCTAGGCTAAATTGCACTCAGTACGAGGGTGTAAAATGATACATAGTTGTCCCCAGTGTAGGTTAGATAGGTAGGTGCATGCAGTATGTTAGGTAGGTGCCAACAGTATAGGCTAGATAGGTAGGTGCCCACTGTATAGGTTAGATAGGTAGGTGCATGCAGTATAGGTTAGATAGATAGGTACCCGCAGTATAGGTTAGATAGGTAGATGCCCGCAGTATAGGTTAGATAGGTAGGTGCCTGCAGTATAGGTTAGATAGGTAGGTGCCTGCAGTATAGGTTAGATAGGTAGATGCCCGCAGTATACGTTAGATAGGTAGGTGACTTTAACATAATTAGCAAGCATAGGGGCGGGGAAGAGCGGACACAGCAGAGTTTTAACACACCGTCTTCGATCCCCGCACGCAGCCTCTATCTCCTTCCTGTCCTGGAATCTATCGCATTGGTAAGAGTGTGGTCACGTCATCACAGGGGCGCTTACCATTGTGACAGATGCCGGGACAGGAAAAAGATGGAGGCTGCATGTGGTGATCGAGGAAGGTGAGTTGAAACTTTGCTCTGCCCATTCTCTTGCCGCTGCACCCATTCTCCTGCCGCTTAGCCTGGCACCCCGGCTGTTGCACCATTTGCATTCCCAAAAAAATGGCCCTAACTCATTGACTTGGTAAGCTCTGGGAGGAGGCATGTTTCAGCATGGTATGTCTTAGGCCTCCTCCTTGGGAGCTCTTTTCTTCTCCCCCACGACCCTCAGACTTGTCTCTTCATTTTGATTTTGTTCTCTTTTTGAAATGCCATGTTTTGTAAATGTTGAAATGCTGTATAATTTACAGGTTTTTATTTCCATTATTTTGACACAAAGGTAACCATATCTTAGACTGGAGACAGTAAATTACAAGTAAACAAGTGTCAGTAGGCCTCCAATAAGTTTTTATGTCATTAATTACCAGAAATGTACCCATGTCTTTGACTTAGAGGGGACCTTAGCTGTGAATAATATCACAAGCAGTAGAGGGTCTCCTGCAATCAATGCCAGTGCTTTGAATAGTGGACATATTAAAGCAAAGTCATGATTCTTGTAACGATTAGTGTCAGCAAGAACAGATTTTCTAAATATTGGTGATCAGCAGTATCAGCAATAATACAGATACTATACCTGATTATATGGTGATCTGCAGAATCACCAATAATGCGAGTATAGCGAGACACAGGACAACCAGATGTAAAGATAGGTGTTTGGTGCAACAGTAATACAGATAGAGATACCAACTCCCCCAGAGAAGCTGGTAGAGGGAGATATCTCTATAGAACACAGGGATCAGCACTCCAGCAAGCTGGAGATGCAGATGAACTAGTAATCAGTTCACCCGAGGAGTGGGTGGTGCACAGTAAGACAACGTATACTGATCACCCATGGAGCGGGTGATTCAGACTGTACTGCAGCAGGTGATCACCTGAGGGGCAGGAGATCAAGACTGTACTGCAACTCATAATCACCTGAGGAGCAGGTGATGAGGATAGTAACTTAGTTACTACTCACCTAAGGAGCAGGTGATTAAGACTGTACTGCAGCTACTGGTCACCTGAGGAGCAGGTGATTAAGACTGTACTGCAGCTACCGGTCACCTGAGGAGCAGGTGATTAAGCTGTACAGAGAATCCCTCACCAGGGACTAGGCTCACTGGTGAGGGCAGGAGAGTCAGACAAGCAGATTCGGCAACAAATGGACAGATACGGAACAAAGACAGAAGGCTTAAATCAGAGTAGTGTTCAGGCTGAGTCGGCAACAGGATCAGATAGGCAGAAGCACAGAATCAGTACGCAGAAGAGTAGTCAAGGCTAGCAGAAGGTCATAACAAATAATACAATTCAATGAGTACTTTAGCTATCAACAGAATCTGACTAAGTGTGGATCCCCAGCTCCTGCTGGTTCTAGCACACTTTGGGATCTGACTAAGGTCTGAGTGCTAACACATAGCATTTGCAACAGCAGACGAGGAGCTACTGACAGGCAGGTCCTATATATACTGAGAGCGCCCCACAGCGCCGCCCCAGTCACTCAACCAATCAGGAGCACTGCTGGAGTCAGCTGTACGGCCGATCAGCTGAGTCCCCTTCTATTCGCATAAAGGTCCTGTCGCCTGGCGCGCGCACGCGTAGCCCTCAGTCTATGTGCAACTGACGGATCAGGCAAAACTCCACCATGTAACTGCGTGATGAAGGCCGCCGGCTGAGACGCGGAGACAGCCGCCATGCCGCTCACAGCTGCGGTGGCATCTCCGCTATCTATTACAATTCTTAATGCAGAAAATACACAGTGCCCAATACAAAAAAAAAAAAATCAGAATCCGTAAAACAGCCCAGTGTTGTTGTTTTTTCTTGGTGTTCTTGTAACATCGTTTTCAGTACTGGATACTAGTCCTCTGTATCCCCTCATTGCTTACACCTGCAGATCTACTATCTAGTTTATTATATACATCAAATCTGTCAAGCACTACAGAATATCCTGAAACATGTCATAATGTCTAAGCCAGTACTTGATATGTAGCAGGATATTGCCAGGGGTGTCTCTGGTCATTGTAATTTCCCAAACTAAATTGACATTATAAATGGCAAATTAAAGTATGTTTGAAAGTTGACAAAGGTAGATGCAAATACAGATTTCCATAGTTCTGTTGGCAAGATCTGTTAGAAGAATGAGTATAAGTATCTTGTATAAGTGATTATTGGTCAATATGGCAGGAATACATGTTTATTACCACTTAGTCATCGAGCAGTGTCACAGTACCTGATATCTGGACTACCTTGGCTTTAATAATTGGTTTATCAAGGAATATTTGTATTATCAATTTGGCCAACACGCACATATGCATGTGTGTGTTTGTGCGCGCCTGTGCGTGCGTGCACGTAAGGGGGGAAAAGGAGTTGTGGTCCAATTCTCCCCCCCCCCTTCCTCAAATGGACCTCCCTCCAATGCTTCCTCATCAGTTATTGTCCTCCCCCTAAATGCAGAGTATGCACTGCTTAACAGAGAATCCAGTTACCTGCTCCAGTGCTGGGTCTGTTCCCCTCTTCACTGCAGCCTGCAGCTACAACCGTTACCTGACATGCAAGAGCCATGCAGAGATTTGTGATAGAGGGGAATTTCTGCTAAGCACTAATAAGGGAAACGTGCTGGCCACACTTGTTACTGGGGAGATATCCTGGCCACATTTAGCACAGTTGGCACGGGGACATTACTTATTTGTTAGGTGGAATTGTAGTGGCTGCATTTATTATGGGTGGGATAAGGTTCATGTTTTCTTTAGAAAAAGTTTAAAGAGACTCTGTAACAAAATGTTCAGCCTTAGTTCTTCTATCCTATAAGTTCCTTTGCCTGTTCTAATGTGATCTGGTTTACTGCAGCCTTTCCTAATTGCACAGTGGCTGTGTTATCTCTGTTATATGATCTAATCTGTTTCCTTCTGTCGGCTCTGTCAGGCTAAGGCTTGAATGTGTGGAATGTGCAAGGCTGCTTGTGATTGGATAGAAGCGATACACACCCCCTCCAGGCCCCTGCAGGCTCTGTATGACTCACACACTCTGCTTATGTGAGCCTATCACAAGCTGGTTAGTTTGTTTGAAAACACTGCCTAAAACTGGCAATTACTAGCCAGGATTGCAGCAGAGAGTGGCAAAAACAGCACAAAGGGGCCCTGGAGAACATAATGAATAGAACGGTATGCTTTTTGCTGTAAAAATTTTAGAGTACAGATTCTCTTTAAATGACTTTTTTTTATTGTTGATGAGTGTGGGCCATGTTTACATCTTTTCAACACACTGCACTGCTCACTTTTACGGCTAATTATCACTGAAGTAAATAGACCTAAACTCTGACTACCAATATTGTTGCTGATTATTTCTGGTCCCAAATTCTAAGCATTAATTTCTTTAAAACTCTGTAAATGTAAAAGTCTGCTCAGATGCTTTAAACATAGAAGTTCCAATGTGATTTTTTTTCTGACTTCAATCAGATAGGAACATTAGGTTAATATCAGAATCATAATATAAAATGTACATTTCTTTCAGAGTAAAATGAGCCGTAAATGACTGTTCTCCTATGTTGCTGTCACTTACAATGGGTAGTAGATATCTGAGATATCTGAAAGTTTTTGGACTAGTCTGTCTCCATAGGGGATTCTCAGCAAGCCCTTTATTCTTTATCAAGACACTACCTGAAAAGGACTTATACAAAGGCCTCGATTCATAAAATGTAGTGCGGTGTCTTTTCAGAGGTCGGAGAAATATCGCGAGCGCAATGTTGCGTGTTCGCTGAGTATTCATGAAAAATGTCCCGCTAGCGAGGTGGGTGCGGTAACGAGCGGTAAGTGTGCGGAGTGTGGGTGGAAAGTGTGGGAGAATGCTGGCGGTATAATCTTTATTGTGCGGTATGTTCCCGCTTACTTGTTCGGAACGCGGAGCATTGTGGGTATGAATGGGCTGGGTTAGTGTCATGTGACTCATTTTTAGCGCCACACTGATGCGGAACTTGGAGAGAACGTCACTTCCGAGGGCTGCTTAAGCGGGTGTGGTGTGTGAAAAGATGTCTGGAGGGACTCGGAGACCTGTTTTAGAGTTGTTCCAGTCCTGTGTAAGTAATGTGTAATGCGCTTGATTGTGGATGCTGAAGGATGCGGTGTGTGGGATTGATAGCTCGTGTGGGTTTATGAGGGTGGGGTGGCAATTGTGGGTGTGTTTAGCCCGGTATTGCTCTGTGGGTGGAAGAGTTTGGAACATCGTAGGTGCTGTAATGTTGTTTAGCCCCAGCATGTGCTTTGAATATTGTATGCCGAGGTCCCCAAACCCCTCTTCCGTGGTCCATTGCAGGTCCTTGTAGCGTTTGCAGTTGGGGTTAGGGTGGCCATCCGTCCGGATTTAGGGAGGACAGCCCGGTTTTTGGACTGCTTGTCCTCCAGACGGACACCCAGATGTCCTCCTTTTTGGGCTGTGTGGAGGAGGGAGAGAGCGCAGAGAAGAGGAAGCGGTGGGCAGCGTGGGAAAGGGGGGACATATCCCCCCCTCTCCTCACCTATGGGCTCCCCCTTACTCGCTCTCCCCTCTAGAACTCAAGTTTTTGGGTGACTGGCAGGGGGCGGGGACTTACCTCTGCCTCGCTCCAAGCGCTGCGTAGTGACGTCTGGTTCATGAGTTATTTCAGCCTGTTCTTTCCTGTAAGATTAATGATCCGACTCATCCACTGAGCCGAATCAGTTCAGTGGATGAGACAGGAACTGCAGCTGCAGTTCCTGTCTCATCCACTGAACTGATTCGGCTCAGTGGATGAGTCGGATCACAGGAAAGAACAGGCTCAAATGACTCATGAACCGGACATCACTACTGCTCCTCCATGGAAGGAGGCAGGTAAGTTATGCCCGCTGCCAGCCACCCCAAAACTTTAGTTGTAGAGGGGAGAGCGAGTAAGGGGGAGCCCATAGGTGAGGAAAGGGGGGGGGGTGATGTCCCCCCCTTTTCACATTGCTGTACCTACCGCTCTCCCTTCACTGAGTTCGCCCCTCCTGCAGGGGGACACCTGGCTAACTATTCAGGGGACACCTATAGACCTGGCTACATATACTTGGGACACTATACACCTGGCTAACTGTACTGGAGACACCTATACACTTGGCTAACTATTCTGAGTGAACCTAAAGACCTGGCTACATATACTGTGGACACCTACAGACCTGCCTAACTATTCGGTGGCGACCTGTAGACCTGCCTAACTATTCTGGGGACACCTTAAAACCTGGCCATCTGTACCGGAGACATCTATATACCTGCCTAACTACTCTGGGGACAACCAAAGACCTGGCTACCTATTCTGGGGACATTATACACCTAGCTACCTAATCTGGGGACAACTATACTCATAACTACTTATACTGGGGACACCTATAGACCTGGCTTCCTATGCTGGGGGTACCTATTTTGGGGTAACTGCTGTTAGATTATCTGTATTTATGGGGAACCGCTGTAAACAGATTAAGTGTATTTTGTGGAACCGTTGCCAGATTATGTATGTTTGGGGGACCACTGCTGCCAGATATGTATTTTGGGTGCTACGTGTATTTTGGGTGATCCACTGCCAGGTTTTACGTATTTTGGTGAACTGCTTCCAGAGTATGTGTATGTTGGGGGGAACTGCTGCTGCCACATTCTATTTTTGGGGGAACCACTGCCATATTATCTTTATTTTGGAGGAACTTATACCAGATTACGTGTCTTTTTGGTGAAATGCTGTCAGATGGCATCTATTTTTGGGGGCTACACTACGGCAGAGCTCAAACTTCCCCGGCAGACCATTTACACCACTGCTAAGGTCATGTATATTTGGCCCCACACATGATACACCCACTTTATGCTTGAACATGCCTGCTTTTGGCACGCTCAGTACGCTGTCCTCCTTTACAGGGTGTGATGTCCTCCTTTTTGGGTTTCTGCAAGTGGCCACCCTAGTTGGGCCGCGGCTTTTTTTTCTCCTCCCCGACTGCTCTTCCCAATCCCCCCGTCCCCCCCCCGTCCCGTCCCCTCACAAAAAACACTAAGATTAGCTGCCATCTCAGGTTTTGGATTCACAGTAGTGCAGCCCGCGGTTGAAGCAGGAGAGTGTTGCAACTTGGAAAAGCGATACACATCAGCGCTGCAGGTAGAAGTTGTCTTGCTTTATCACAGTAGCTGCGGGGTGCGCTGTTGAGAATCACATGAGATGAAAGGATGTAGTTTTGGGAGAGGGAGTGGGCAGCTGTCCACTAACTACCCAGACTGGCTCAATACCTATAAGTGACACATATGTATTAACTTGCCCACTTGAAAACTTTGGGCAATATATACCTTCACTGGCGTATCAATATACTGGGGTACATATAAATTATATATTACTAATGTATTGCTAATGGATTAAAATATATATATATATATTTTTTTTTTTAAATATAAATTTGTATTGGGCCATAGATACTTCTATTAGGGCACTATAAATAGTGACTGGGACTCTACCTATAGTATTATTACTGGGGCACTACCTACATTGGCTGTACCTGTAATGAGGCACTATAATTTACTTACTTGGACACTACCTATAATGTGGGAGTGCACAGGTAAACTGGGAAGAGAACAATCCATAATGTGCACTATAATATCTTTCCTGTGGCACTACCTACCCATAATATGCACTAATATTATCTGTACTGGTTTGTATAGTAAATGTAATATGTTGTATTATATTACTCTAGAGATGGGAAGTTCGGATCTTGTCAATGAATTGGATGATACGAATTGGATCTTTGGAAAGATCTGGATCTGTGATTCGAATCTCGGATCATTTTACTAGGGAAGCATTTGGGGGTGAAATGACTAGCAGGGCAGGACCTTCCCTGCGGGGGACAGAGAAGGGGAGGGGGGGGTGGACACACAGAGAAGGGGAGATGGTGGATAGAGACGGGCAAGGAAGTGAACAGAGAAGGGAGGAGGGACGAGCTGAGGCTTCCATCTGAAAATGGTGCCTGTGAATAATGGTGCACAGTGTTGCTGTTTAACCGTTTGCCGCTTATCGCTATTTAACGCTAAAGTCTTATTGTTGTTTAGCGTTAAAGCCTTTTCGTTATTTAGTGTTAACACACAGAACCCTCTCTGTACCTATCCCTAACCCATAAAACCCCCCTCCTCCTGGTGGTGCCTAACCCTAAGCCCCCCCCCTGGTGGTTCCTAACCCCAAGACCCCCCCCCAGTGCCTAACCTTAATCTTGGCAATGGTACATTAAATCCATTCACCAATTTGCAGTTAAATAACGGCTGCATTTTTGCTTATGTAGAGCGCTATTGATAAATAACGTTAGTGTGTGCCAGCATTGATAAATAACGTTATTGTGTGCCCTTTTTTTTTTTTTTTTCCTGTGCGCCATTATTATGCAGTACTAACGATAAATCGTGATAAGCGTATTTTTGTATTGCTGCGCCATTTTTATGCATAGGCGCTGTGCGCCATTATTCACTGATTCCGAGCAGAGAGCAGAAATGTTTGTTTACAGACAATACCCACATACTGCAATCATATGTTTTTGATGTATTTCACCTATACGTTTATTTGTCTACTTTGCATGCAAACATCGCACAGTGAAATAAAGTATTCCCCAAAGTAATGCTTAATGAATAGAGGCCAATGGGTTTTGTGTGGTCTGTGTTTAATATTACACTGTAATATTGTAATGTGTGTAATGTGTGCTGTAAATGTTAGGTATCATGACAAGTGTACTGATCTCACTTATGTGCTTATCACTGTTGTCTTTCAGCTGGATAGCCCCATCCATGCATCACACATATATGATAGTGACGATGTATCTGAAGTACGTATGGTTTGTATAGAAGTTCTAAAGATTGATATGATAAGCTTTCATGTTATGTAAATATCTTTCATATTGCATTTACAGGATGATGCTACTCAAATTACAGCGAGTCAGCATATGTCAAAAATGGCTGAACAACATGCAAGCACATCAGTAGCAAAGGTATTGCAATTGAATTTAAATAAAACTGTATGGTATGTGAACTATTTGTATATTAGATGTATTTAATTGTCTCTTTTTAAAGAAATCACAAACTTCACATGTGTTTGCCAGTGAAGGCGTGAAAGCTAAGTTGAGTCAAGTGATAGTTAGCAAGAAGAGCCAGTCATCAGGCAGGAGTACAAAAATACAAAACGAAGTACGTGTTCATGTAATATTTTTTTGTTGTGTAAAAAGTAGTAGAATCTTCTTGTAAGCTACTTTTTTTTTTTTTTTTTCCCTTCATAGGTTTTCTCAAAAGAAATGAGGGTTGCATTCAAAGGTCATGAAGAGCCTATGCTCAGACCTCCTTCTGTTGCAAAGGTGGGTGTTTTGATGACAAATTTTCTGTTACCAGTTTAGGTGTGTATGCTGTAAATAGCTGTCAAGTCATATCTACTTATGCCTCTCTTTGGAATAGATGTTGTTGGGATTTCTACTTCCGGGGAAACAAGGATCTGCTGCGTAACCAAAAAACACTAGAAATTATCTTTGTGCTCAATGTAAATATGAAAAGATTAAAAAAATACATCATCAAGAGACACGAACACCAGTTCATCAGGTGGAGCACTCCCTGCTTTCTGTGTAAAGCCTAAATTGAGTGATGAAAAGGATTGGTAAAGCACTCAGCGTGTATCAGTCTCTTAATTCAAAAGCGATATCTTGCACATCTTACACATATGAGGGAATTTTGTATCAACCCGCACTACCCCTAATATGAAAGGATTCACCGGATCAGCTGGGTACACGGTACTGTCAGAGCGATAGGGGTATTGGCCACCTCAGGCAACCACAGCAGGTCACTTGCAGAGCAGAGGCTGGTGGAGGAGGAGTCAGTAGGGGAGGAGTTACAGCACAGGAGGAGTCTCTGTGTGATCATGGTATAGGTGAGTATCACTGGAGTACAAGTGCCCTGCTGTGGTTGCCTGGGGTGGCCAATACCCCTATCGCTCTGACAGTCCCGTGTACCCAGCTGATCTGGTGAATCCTTTCATATTAGGGGTAGTTCGGGTTGATACAAAATTCCCTCATATGTGTAAGATGTGCAAGATATCGCTTTTGAATTAAGAGACTGATACACGCTGAGTGCTTTACCAATCCTTTTCATCACTCAATTTAGGCTGCAACCTAACCAGCCAGCATTCAAATTGCAACCTTTTTCAGAAAATTAGTAGTGTGAAATGTGGCATGGCATGCTTATTAGCGGCACAAAACGTTTGCGTCATTAGTGGAAAAAGGCATCTGTTGTTGCCATGAACTTGATCACTGCTGTTCCTTTTTAAGATGCTATCAAACGGTTAATGTATAAACACATAACTTATGTGTGGATGTGTGATTATTTGTGCTAATTAGGAGTTGCTAACACCGTTATGATTGTTCAGCATAGCAAAACGGTGTGAAGTATTTATTTCTAATTTTTCACCTGTCAGTATGTGCCCTTTTTTGCAAAGCGTAGTACTGTTGTTGAACAGATTTTAGGTGCTGCAGGTAACAGGGGTTGTGGAGTTGGAGTCGAGGAGTTGGAGAAGGGGCAATTTTGGGCACCCGGAGTGGGAGGCATTCATTTCATACACTGATGAGTCGCAGTCGGTTGTGTTATTTTATAAAATCCAAAGTCTTGTTCAGTATTATAGTAAGGAGTTGGAGTCGAGCAGTGTGAGTCGGAGCCATTTTGGGTACCCGACGTTGGAGTCAAAGTTGTGGTTTCATCAACTGAGGAGTCAAATTAGGAATTGGAAGATTTTTGTACCGACTCCACAGTCCTATTAGGTAATAGTCATGTAGTGTATCTGTGTGGCCTGTGCGCCTACACAAATGTATGTAAGAAAATGTGCTATCTTAATTACCAGTACTTAGCCTTCCACTTTACTTTCTATGCTACTTGCAGGACCACACACGTGTGTGTGTGTGTGTGTATACACACACACACACATGCACACAGCACACTGCGCACACACACGCACACACAAACACACACTGCGCACACCGTGGTCAACATATACTCACAGACACACACACGATCACACAGGTACACATAAACATGCACACAAACATGTATGGGTGAAATTTAGGCACCTAATCAACTGAACAAATATGTGTCATTGTAGGAGATACACAAAAAAACTACAAGGGAAGAACGACCTGGAACGTCCGGGCAATACAAACATCATGGAGATGGAGAACATGATAGGCAGAACATTGTGAAAACTATGGTCGACCGAAATAACCAGGTGAAAACAATTAACCCCTTCTGTACCTGCACCCTCTGTCCCCTTAGGAACCACAGGATAATTGTGACAGTAAACCATTGATTCCCTATGCAGCGCCGCTACAAATCGCCCCTTCTGCCGTGCATGCCTTTCTGTCCCCACTGCAGGCTCCTTTCTCTGCCGGCAGAGCACTGTGCGCAGCTCATGAGTTGTTTTGATTGCCTCCTGACCCTGTTACTCACTTGACAACGGCTCAAAGAAATCACAGGCCTTGGAGCCAATGAAAATGGCTGTAGCCTGGCTCAGTGTTCTGTCGTCATAGGGGTGGCAGGGCATGAGATTGCGGCGGGGTCGCATGGTGAATGGGATGTACAGTTTACATCCGTTCAGAACCGTAGCGCCACACGCCCGCTGCAGATGTAAAATGCATTTTTCTGCAGGTAGTTAATGTACTAAAAATGCATACTACAATGAAAATTGTGGTTTGCTAAGGTAATCCTGATATTTCATTATTGTTCTTAGCGGCCATCCCACACGACTTCAACAATTAGATGCTGTTCCAGCTGCTGATGTGCGCAAATGGTCAATCAAATTTTTACAAAAAAAAATTAAAAAAAAAAGTACACCTATTGGTGAGTGTGAAAAACAAAAGTTGAAAAGTCTATGCTGGTTACTGCATCTGGACAGAACAGTTGTACTAAGCTGTTCTTAATTGATAGAAGTTGCTTCAGCCCCCAAGCTCTCCATACCTTTTAAGATTACTCATTTGTCAGCTTTGCAAACTAAGGATTTTTTTTTTCTTTTTTCTTACTTTCGGTGCAACGACAGGGGTTGATTCAAGAGTCTGAAGATCAATTTTATGGGTCGTCAGAATTTGAAACTAAAAAATACGGTGGTACACAAATTGAACCTCTACCAAAATCTAAAGAATCTACAACTCAGATTGTGAAACACAAGGCAAAGAGACAAAATATGGAGCAAAGCAAGAGAAAGAAGAGAAAAATAACACAAGATCCACAACAAGAATACATGAGTGACGGTGGAGAAGAACAAGTGACTGCACATGACAGCGCAAGAGCAATACAAGAAAGAAATGCACGCTTCACGTTCAATGAAAACTTAGCTTTAATAGAGCATCTAATTCCGCACTATGATAGACTCCAAGGTCATCTATTAGCAAGTACTGATAACTTTTGGAAGCAATTGAAATGGCAAGAAATTACTGATGCCGTTAACTCTGTTGGGGAGTTCAAAAGAGATTGGCGTACTGTCAGGAAACGTTTACAGGACATTAAAAGAGACGTCCGTAAGAAAATCACAATGGAGGTGAAAGAAAAGTAAGTATGCATTTACAACACATGCCATATCCTTACCTACCTGAAAGGGAACCAGAGTTGAAGATGTATGTTCGAATCAAAACAAGTTTTTATACATACCTGGGACTTCATCCAGCCACATAGTAATGAATTGCTTCCATGTTTCTGTCCTCCGCTGCCTCTATCTACGAGAACCGGCTGCCATGCCTCGTTTTATCTGAGCCAGTTATGCCGTCGAAGTTACCTATCCTACAGAGATATGTAAACAGCGCATTGAAACTACAGTTACTGGCTCCGACTGATGGAACAGCATAGAGACGGCTTCTCATAGATGTGGCCAGTGGAGGATGGCTGCTATTGCACATACATAACATATGTGGTATCAATTACAATTGCAACCATTTGTAATCATAACAATTTGTTTTACTTTGTTACTAACTGAACAGTGTATGTGGAAGGCATGAAGCTAAGTACCAATGTTTTTGTTGGTGTACGCTCTTTCTCAGTTTTAGTCTCGAACGAGATGTTCACAATTAAGTACATATCATGTTTTCAATACATTTTTTTTTATATGGTTTCAGGAAGAAAACTGGAAATTGCGGCGCATCGGTGTACTTTAAGGAGTATGAAAAACTGCTTAGACCATATCTTGACAATGATTCTATAGCTGGAATAGAAGAAGGGGATGATATGTTCGAAACAGAAGAAGGTAAGAATTGCAGAATGGATTCATAGCACCAATATCATATTTAAAAAAAAAAAAAGGTAGGATCTGCACTGATGTGTAGATTAGTGACTGCTCAGACAGGGTGTAATACTGAATAACATGTTATAAGTGTTAACTTGGTTGGGGGGGTGAGGGTGAAGCCATGGGAGGTGGGTACCACATTCTAGAAGTTATAAGTGTTTTATTGGACTTGTCAACTTCTAAGGGGACAGTATGGCCAAAATAAATGTATTAAACAAACTTTGTGGCTGTCATTCTACTTGGGCGTTGCAACATGCAAGTAAGTACACCTTATATTAACAACAATGCACGGTTGTGTTCCAGTCTGACGAAATTGAGGTGAATGTGGGTCATTACAAAGGTCTTCCATCTACAATAATTGCTGTACGAGATAACATTTGTCTTTACTCGTGTACATCCCACCCTTGAATATAGCACTGTCTTTTATTTAAGGAAATCCATTCCTTTGTCTCTCATGGTATCCAAATCCAAATTTGATTGTAAAATCGTTGGTCAATTAATCCACTTTGCTGTGCTATATGTGCTGACCAACAACATCAGTTTGTAGTACTCACAATCTGTTGGAACTCACATTACATGTCGGTGGTCCAATTGGTCAGTGATTGACCCATCATAATTGGATGTGTGTATACACTCAAAGTAATTTAGAAACAATCATTAGAATGGACTGAAAATATAAACATAGGTTATGCTCTACAACTGAAGCCACATTATTGTTACGTTTAAAATAAAACCCGAAGTGACGTGTGGCATGAGAGACACATGTATATGCAGTGTCTACCAGAAAAAAAAAAATTGGAATAATTTCGTGTTTTCTTTTTCTGCATGAAAGCGTGAAATATGAGGTATCTATGTGCCTGACTAACTCCTGATTCAGATAGGAAGTGAGTAGAGTGTGTCCCTAAATAAGGTAGTTAAATTTTAGTTTTTTGCAGGCAGAAGGCATTTTCTAATAGTATAGTAGGTCGTATTTCTTATCAGTCTTGGTTACACTGTTTTAAAAAAAAGGTACTGCACTCTCCACCTCAATTTGTGATAATGTATAGTACACTTCTCTGATTTCCTAATAAACCTCACAGAATTCCTCACTCTTGAAGAGAGTTTTTATCACTGCCAAGCTTCTTACAATATTAATACTCCTATGAAGTCTAAGGATAGCAATTAAGAAGACTTGGTACAGTACTAAATGTGCTCAAGATAACAACTACACCACCTGCAGGAATGAGGGATCATACACTCCCCCCTCAGTACCCTGATCACCAAACGGTTTCTTGCAAAAGTAAGTGATGTACACACATTAAGAATAAACACCACTGTTCATATGTGGAAATGTCTCTATTGATTGTGGCTTGATAGGCCAGCTGTACAGTTATTCAAACATTACATACCTAAAAAAACAAGTCTCTCACATGGCCGGTATCCGAGGCTATGTATGCTGCCTAGTAAACTAATACACTCGCTAGTCACAGGGACAAGTGTAGTAGCGTGGAAAAATCTGCAGCTTTTGCCCATGTGAGATATACTTTATTTTTTTTTTTTTTTATATATGGTACACAAAAGTTTGTAGCAGGGCTAGCAAGCCACAATACATTAACAGGTTTCTATGCTTACATTACATTGAGTGCTGTTTATGTTTACTTTGAGTGTTTACATCACATACTCTGATACACGTATTGCAAGAAACCATTTGGCGAGCAGGGGAGTGACGGGGGAGTGTGTGAGCCACCCATTCCTGCAGGTGGGGAAGTTTTTCTCCTGGCACAGTATGTGTGAGAGAACAGGGTGTACTGTAGCTTGGAAGTTATGTGTTAATTGCAATGCTTATGGTTCCCAGGAGTCTGCATATTATCTGAAGTGCGGCTGTGATAAAGCAGATGGTCACACTGTACTCACTTTCTTGGTGAGTCAGGACTGAGGCAGCCACCTACAATCCACCTATTCCACTCAATCAGAGATAAACTAGTATAGTTCGTTACTTGGGTGCTCGTCACTGAACTTACACATGTCTATCGCAGCATTTTACATGTCATTTTGGTTCTCCCTTAAAACCTTCTCCATCCGCCTCATTAGGAAGGTTGATCCACCTGGATCGGCTATTACCTATTGGAGTTAATTTTTGGGTGAGTGGTTTACAGTGGATCACACAGGGCATATGTGCGCAATGCCCTACACTGCACAAAGATGTAGTGAAGAACAGTTTTATGTACTCACAGTACAACTGGTGTTAGTGGATGGTAGGGATTTGTGCAGGTACATTTTTTAAAAGATTATTTGTTTGCACAGGAACAGAGGAGCAATCGAAGAAGAAGCCCCAGGAAACTTTACTACTTTTCTCTGACAACATCGACAATGACCAAGACATGCATGTGACCCAGAATGATGAAAATCAGAGTCCTACTGAGGAGGTATTGAGCATAGATGAAATGGACAACTCTCAGGCGATTCAATCACAATGTACACAAGCGGAAGGTGAGAATAGGTCCACTAATGTTGCTGTGGGACGTCCACAACTGCAAACCACGCCACGTGGAACAACCAGGGCCAATACTAGTTCTGCTAAACAGCCACGTTCAATTTGTCGTGCACGTAATGCGGACCAGGAACAATTTGTGTTCGATAAAGAGCAGTCACAAAAATGTCATAATGCACAACAACTGCATCGAGAATCCCTGATGGAAAGATTGGATAACCTCACTCAGCAGTTTAAGACTCTGAATGAGAATTTAAGTCAGTTTTTTATAGCGTTGCAATTGCAAAACAACCAACTACTTATTTTCATGGCAGAAATGAAAGAAGTATTGAAAACCTTTATTTCTTGCTTTACGACATGCCCTGTTGCAGAAGGACAAGAAATTGTTTTGAACACTGTCCATGATGCAAGTAATTGATTGTAATGTAAGTTAACAATGGTTACAACCAAAGTATTCTGTGTGTTTAGGTACAGGGAAAATTTCAGTTGATGTTTTAATACTCACCAATTCGTCCGCCTCGTTTGGTGTAATGCCCTGTTTGGTTTATTCTATATTACACATAAAGCATTACATGTTTGTTAAGAGAACCAGAGATGATGTCAGCAAAAAGTTGTTATACATACCTGGGCTTTCCTCCAGTCCTACACACGATGTTCGATCACACGCCGCCTTCCAACGCTGATCGTATGTACCAGTACCAACTACCCGCTGTTGCGTCAGTTGTAACCAGTATTGCGTAGCAGAGGTGCACTCTTTTCCTACCTCTGAAGCCATGGTTGGAGAGATACATACAGTCAGCATATATCTTGCCAGTCACGGCTCTAATAACCTCTATGACTGTTTGCCGGTTCTAGTGAATGCGGACGGCCTGTGATCAATCCGCGTATATGGGGTTGAAGGAAGCACCAGGTATGTATAACAAGTTGTGTTTACATCATCTCTGCTTCCCTAGAATGTAATTTGCCTGGGTCACTATCCTTTGTTTAAAGGGGAACTATTGCCATTTTCATCGTATTTCGACCCTTTAACAAAACATATGCATTGTTGGAGTAATTATGATTCTCAGTATGTACTCTTATACTAATGTATTTGATCACTGTCAATAAACATTTATAGCAAGGCAGTGACGTTGGTAGTATTACCTTTCCGACGCCAATGCAGACTAAACCATTATGTAATAGGGAGGCATCTGTTACAGACCAGTGAGTGGCCGATATATTATTCACCCCTCTGGCCAGTTCATGTATTTATTTTCCTCCTTGTAACTACACTAACGTGCAGTTACTGAGCGCACAGCAGCCGCCGTAAAGTGTGGGACGCAGCCTCCTCCGTACAGCGTAGGTGCGCCGTCTTTGCGTAGTTACCCTGCCCGGCCGCCGAGGACCCCTTTACCTAAGCTGGCAATGAAACGGACCCCTATTGTTGTCCGTTTCTAGGGGAACCTGGCCAGCTTCCGCCGCTAGATTGCGCAGTTCGGAAGCCGGCCAGGTTCCCATAGAAAAACGGACAGTAGGTGTCCGTTTCATTGCCAGCTTGGGTAAAGGGGTCCTCGGCGGCCGGGCAGGGTAACTACGCACAGACGGCGCTCCTTCGCTGTACGGAGGAGGCTGCGTCCCACACTTTACGGCGGCTGCTGTGCGCTCAGTAACTGCACGTTAGTGCAGTTACAAGGAGGAAAATAAATACATGAACTGGCCAGAGGGGTGAATAATATAACGGCCACTCACTGATCTGTAACAGATGCCTCCCTATTACATAATGGTTTAGTCTGCATTGGCGTCGGAAAGGTAATACTACCAACGTCACTGCCTTGCTATAAATGTTTATTGACAGTGGTCAAATACATTAGTATAAGAGTACATACTGAGAATCTTAATTACTCCAACAATGCATATGTTTTGTTAAAGGGTCGAAATACGATGAAAATGGCAATAGTGCCCCTTTAATTTTTACATAGTTATGGTAAAGTTAATACCTTGTACAACATATGTTCTTTTTTGCTACACTTCACTATTTCAACACTGCACTTATGTTGTTGATACACAAAAACCTATTTGAAATAGTTGGAAGGGTGCCGCATGTTGCGTGAATCACTAATTCACAAAGTGTGGCCAATTTTGCACTAACTATAGGAAACGTTAGCATTACCTTGCATTTGTTCTCCATTGTACGTTTGTGTAACGGTGAGCAATTACGTGTTAACGTAAGAAATCTCTTACAATGGTAGTTAAGTAAGAAATTTTTTTTTTACTATAACTTCCTACAATTGCACTTTTTTCCTTTTCCTAATCATGATGTTCATGAGTGTTTACATGTTCAAGTTTAGATAATTCTTTTACTAGTTTTAACGACATACAGACAACGTTTGTTTGGTGTCAAAGTTAGGAATTACAGTGAATTGGAACTGCAGTTTTAACAAATGTTATGTAATCCTTATGGCTCTGGGTTGTATAGAGCATTCTGTCTTCTCTCTTTGTACTTTCTATCCTGTTCCTGCTCCACACTGTTTACATCCCCCCCCCCCCAAACCCACCCCCAAAAGGATATTTGTAAGTGTTAATAAGGCAAGTCGTCTCCAACACGTACAGCTCCATACTGCACACACGTGAGCGTACTTTCGCAGCAACAGTCTAGGGACGTCCTTCTTGAGAAACACTAGGGTTCACCTAAGACTTTGGAAGCTTTCTTCTGCCAGTAAAATTATTGGTATACTAATTTTATCAAATACTCGCAGTGGACGAGCCAGCACTTGAACGAGGAAAAAAGGTGAGAGGAAACGAAAAGGCTATCCTCTCATTTGCTTGTCATCTGTTTTGTAACGTGCAAGTCCCAGGTGTAAAAGTGTTTACATACACGGCAAAATATTGCACTTGTAACTTTTCTCAGTATATGATATGTATGTCATGCTGATTTGTACAGTAGCATATATAAAATGAGACGTCATTATTGTTTTTTTATTCAACTGTTGTCGTTATGCACGTAGCAAACGTACATAACACATAGGCAAATGTGTAAACCTGAAAAGGAACATGGTACAGTAGTCTTAAGAACAACTGTCAAGAAGGTACAAAATTTCGGTCGCAACAACATTGACACTCATTACTATAGATATAGCCATGCAATTCGGATTCTATACTATACTTCTTCTCTATTGGATGCAATTGTGCATTTGTTTTTACCCACTTCATAACATTTAAGTAAGGCTTTCAATTAGGGGGGTCGGAGGAACAATTAGTTGAACTTACCCAGGGCTTCGATTGGTGCACTGCAGACATCCTGTGCACGTGCAGCCACTCAATGATGCTCCGACTCAGCTTCCAGTTCACTTCTGGAATTTCTGACTTTAAAGTCTGAAAATCACTGCACCTGCATTGCTTTGTCCTCGATCGTGCTGATGTCACCAGGAGTGTACTATGCAGTCCCAATATGGTCTGTGCCTTCGCAGTACGCTCCTGGTGACATCAGAGGGAGCGAGAACACGGCAACGCAGGCGCAGTGGTTTTCAGACTTTAAAGTCTGAAATTCCAGAAGTGAACCAGAGGCGGGGCCAGAGCATCGGTGAGTGGCTGCGCGAGCACAGCATGTCTGCGGGGGAACATTACTAGCCCCAGGTAAGTTCAACTCATTTGCCTCCGACAACAATACAGTATCCCTATCATATACACCTCCTTTGTAGCGCAGGTTCTTGATATGCGTTACTTGGATACAGGTACTGAAAAATCTCCAATCTTCATTGGCGTATTATAGTAGGACGGTATTAGTCGGTTACGCAAAACAATTGCCCCAACGAAGATAATTTACTCATGCCTATCTGCATTACAACTGCTGCAACAACACCCCAGCTGCATCCATACACGTAAAATATTGCACATGACTAGAAATTTACACCTATACGTTACAGGACCTGCAGTGACACCACGTTGGGTCACAGGAGGACTAGGGGAGTTTCGATAGGGTCCAGAGGCTTGCCCCTAATGCGGTCTACACCCTCCACGGGACCTTTTTTGACACTTATGATGTGTTGTAAAGATTACAATCACACAACTGATATTTCCTTCTTTAGCCAGTGTATGTACAAGAAGGATATGTAACTAAATCATCAACCACACTTGCTGTTTCCACTTTGGCACTCCTAACCTATGATAATACCATCATTACGGTTGGTCTATATGCAAGAATACTGCACATACACAACAGTATAAGGCAGGCATGGGCAAACTGGGCACTCCAGCTATTACGGACCTACAAGTCCCACAATGCATTACACTTCAGTCATGACTGTGACTGTCAGACTCCTGCAATGCATTGTGGGACTTGTAGTTCCTTAACAGCTGGAGGGCCAAGTTTGCCCATGCCTGGTCTACGGCCTCCATTCCTTTAAAATATAATGGGAACTGCATTTTCAAAAATCAGACAGTTAGCCAAGGAGAAGGAAGGAGCGGGGTCTTTTCCAGCCTTCACGCACCTCTCCTGGTCCCTTCATTCCAGTGCTGGCTTGCCCTGTTGCAGTATTTGACTAAAAGTTATTCAATGACAGAGTAGTAATCTAGTTCATTAGTCAAATAGTGTTTTTGCCTGTTCAAAGGAGGATACAGAACTCTTCATTAGAGCCTGAGTGCTCCTGAAGAAGGAGCAGCCTGTATGGCGACAGGGCAAGCACCTTTTGTTACACGCTCACGCCTGCAAAGTATAGAACTGCAAATATACGGTACGACACGGCTATTGAAGAATTACAAAAACACTGTTGACTGGTGATTGAAAAGGGTGGGGGGGAGCACAGGATAGAGAGCACCAATAGAGGAGACTGAAGACTCCCTGTGACCCAGAGCCTTCCGTCTACTTAGGTAAGTATTTGGTTGTGGAATTTCTATCTTTGTTGTTCACATTCACTGTAATAAAGGTATGTCTTTTCAGCCGCAACAGCATTCCATGCAGCCAAGAACCACTACCACCTCCTCCCCCCCCCCCCCCCCCCCCAAAAAAAAGTTACAATTACAGTGCCGGAAATGACAGGACAGTTGGAATACAATAGCATCCAAATTAGGTAAACTTGTTCAGAAAAGGATAACATGGTTCAGATGTTGTGAGAACATACAACATTGTGGACCACCATTGAAAATTATAGTATGGAATATGTATGTATTCTAGTTTTTGCAAAGATGTTGTTACATAAGATATGGTTCTTGCATCCTAACATGGCAATGGATCATAATTGCCAACCTCTTGTAAAGTGTCCTATTTTACATGTTCCCCTCAGCTTAACTTAAGCATCAGGCACTTTAAAGAACTACAATGTAAACGTGCAATGGATAGCACACCTGTAGCACACCAATACAAATAACTGTATGGGAGGGAAGTTGTGTTATGTTAGTGCCTTATTTATTCTGAAATAAGTAATTTGGGTTTATACCTTATGTTTAGACCCTTTTTGGGGTAACAAAAGTCTCTTAAATGACCATTGCTGAATGATTCAGGGTAAAGTACTTTGCACATTACATTTTCATACTTAAACTCTACATCTTCCATAACAGACATAGTACTACAGTTGATGTAAGTGTGAGAAACAAATAAGCTTGAACATGTGCAAAACAAGCAACACATTTGCGTTACTGCACTGTATATAACAAAGCTAGATTTACAATGGATGAAACCAGCAGTACTATTGTTGAAAACGTTATTCCTGTGTATGATCCATATGTTACTTCAGTTGCAGGTAACCATTGCACCTGTTTGACCACATTACTTCCTGTTAAACAAGAATTACATAATTCTATTAAGCTGTGCACAAATGAGGAATGTCAAATATTATGTTTACATTTGTTCAATAAAAAAAAGTAACTAGTTAATTAATGGTCTTTTGCTCTTCATTATGGGAGTACCATTATTTTCTACTATTTCCTACATGAAATATCGGCAGAATAGCGAAAATCTGCTTGACGCTAGTCTGATGCTTACCTGGCAGCCTATTATTAATGTTTCCGTCGCAACACCCATACCGTAGTCTACACTCCCCCCGCTACCTTCCTTCAAGCAGAAGCTACGCCGCAACACAGTAGTACTTCATAGTTTGTGACTTACATGCCAATAGCAGGAAGTTGACAAGGTGTGAATCGGCAGGGGGGGGTTGGGCATGCTGGGAAAATTAATCACAGGCTGCAAGGGCAACATCACACTAGAAACAAGCAGAGTGTCACCAGGCTCCCAATCTATTCAGAGGGGTAGAGCAGAACCGAGGTGGGGGGTTGAAAAGATGGGGGCACTACTAGCGGAGCCATTAAAAAGACAAAGGCCTGTGATTGTGCACATAACATGCCTCAGTGTCCTCTTAAGGAAAAAAAAAAAGTTTTTATTTAAGGAGAATACCTCTAGAGGAGGCACAAGAACAGGTAACGTGCTGCCGAGGGATATTGCAAGGGAGGATGATACATTACCGTATACACTGGCCTCCTAAATGAAAGGAGTTCGCACATTCTAGTGGGCTGAATGGTAAAGGGATGACTTTTGTGCATCCATATCACAACCACTTACATCACAGTGATGACAGTATCTGAATATTACCATTACAACATGTAAAAGAAATGATCCTTGAAAGGGAACCAGATTTTACAAAATGGAGAAGTTGTACATACATGGTACTTCATCCACCAAGTGCAGCATTGATTGATAACACATCCCCCATCCTCCTCTGCCTGCAGCGACAACTACCAGCTACCCACTGCTCCTTCAATCACAGCCACAGTGAAACGTAGAGACAGGACGCTGTTTGCGTTTCTCTGCAGCTGTATATGAAGAGATACGTAGAGAGCACACTTCTCCTGCATAGCTGATTCCGATGGTGTCAGGGACGGGCCCTGACTCTCGTAGTTGAAAGCAGAGGTGGATGATGGGGTGGGATTGCGTATGGTGCTGAAGGAAACACCTGGTATGTATAAAATTTATTTAACATTTTTATTTTCAACTAGGGTACATCAGTTCCCTTTAAATGAGTACTGTAATGGGAGCAGTAAAAACTACACTTAACTTACACGTCTCTTGCAATGGTCCAGCACACCGATCATGTGCCTGAGCAGCCACTCAGTAATGCTACGGACACGCATCTGGTTCATTTTAGATATTAATATGCATACTGTGAAGTCTGAAAATCCCTGCCCCTGTTCACATGTCCTTATTAATGCTGATGTTATCAGGAACATAACCTTCAGATGAAAGCAGAAGCAGCAAGGACAACGCTAAGCAGGCGCATTGTTTTTTGACTTTACATATGAGATTAAAAATTATCCCGACTCTGAGTCACTGCATCAAGGAGTGGCTGCACATGCACAGGATCGAGGGTATATGGATTACAAAACTAAACAAAAAGAAACAAAAAAATTAATTGCAATGTAACAATTTTTTTATTGATTTTATTTTTGGTAGAGAAAATGTACTTACATGCAAAGAAATTGTTAATTAGTTGCCTTCGAGCTTCATTGCCCCGTGTCTCTGATTCCGACATCTCTATTGGAATTTCATCTTCCTCAACCATATCCTCGTTAGTAAGCTCTAAGCCAGCCTTCCTTGCCAGATTGTGTAGTACGCAACATGCAAGAAAGATTTTTGCTACCTTAGCTGGCGAATAATGTAGAAAACCCCCGGAATGGGAGACAGCCCGAAACCTTCCTTTGAGAACTCCGAAAGTCCTTTCAACAACAACCCTTGTTTTTGTATGAGCTTTGTTGTATGCTATCTCTGCAGCAGTGGTTGGCCTTAACACAGGAGTAAGAGTCCAAGGTAAGCACGGGTAGCCCGAATCACCTGTAAAGATACAGATGACACTTATTTAAAAAGACTGCATTACACCAATAAAAACCATAAAGCATTATATAACAAAAGGTACTTTGAAGAAATGTATGGCATGAGACGTACTGAAATCTCCTAGGCCGCAACAATGCACACACAGAAATATGCATTGTGCAAGTGAGATACTCAAAACTTGTCTATAACTGTGGCCTGGTGCACACCAGAGGAGTTTTTCTGAAGGTTTAAAGTTTGTAAATCTGCTGCTAATTTCTCTGTGCACACTGAAGTAATGAAGTTCTGTAAAAAAAACAAAACATAGCATTACATTTGGAAGAGTTTTTGAAACCTTTACAAGCTCTTCCCAATGTAATGTTATGGTTTTTTTTACAAAACCTCATTGCAACTAGTGTGCACAGACACATAGGATAACATTAGCAGCAGATTTAAAACCTCAAAACGCTCTGAAAAATTACACTGGTGTGCACCAGGCCTGTGTGTACGCGACACTGGGCAGGAGTAAATGTACAGCGCTAACACACCACAACCATAACCAATGGATATTGCCTGTTTCATCCAATCTGGTACATTTCAGTCCGATAGATCAAATCGGATATACAAAAAATATTTTCAAATGTCTGTCCTGGAGCTAAAGCAGCACGCACATTTCTGCAAGGACACCCAAATGAAGCAGCGGTAACGATCCACTCCACACATGAGTATTACCAGATATTTTAGGGGAGGCAAAACAGGATTGCTTAACAGTGCTCAGATGAGGGGAACCCCATGCAGACCATGCGGCATCCCCTCTACAAAGGTGAGTAACCCCCTGAAAAGAATTGGCTTTTATAAATATTAACTGAACACTACGGAAATGTGACATGATACACGTGTGTGTACAGACCCTACTACAAAAAAAATAATAAAAAGCTTTCCATTTGTTATTGTCATGTGTGATCGATTTAAATATCCGGGATAAGATTTTTTGATTAATAGAGGACTCATACGGGAAGTGACTTCACTGTGACCCTCACTGATAAGAAATACCCCACTTTATTACCTGCTCTCAATATCACGTTTCTGCTAAGAAAGTGTTTTATAAATGGACTTTCTTAAGAGTGAGGGTCACAAAAGTCAATTCCTGTCTGAGTCACCCACTTACATTCCTGATCTTTAACTGGCACTCTCACAAATCCCACAGAAGGAACACAGCGTACTTTTATGAGTACTAGCCACTGTACATACACATCGCAATCTCATCCTGTCATATCTACTTTCGTGGATCCAATTCCAGGTAAAATCTACACACATAACAAAAAAGCAAATACCTAGGTCTTCACCTAGCTCAGACATGGCCAAACTTAGCCCTACAGCTGTTGTGGAAGTACAAGTTCCACAATGCATAGCAGAAGTCTGTCAGCCACAGTCATGACTCAAAACGAAAAATGCATTGTGGGATTGGTAGTTCCTTAACAGCTGGAGGGACAAGTTTGCCCATGCCTGACCTAGCTCCTGCCAGTCGATTGTTGGCCTCCACACAGCTCCTCTCCCTCCTCACCTTATGTACTGCGCAATGGAAACCACATGTTGTCACAACACAACATGACCCCCTGTAGTCAAGCACACTGAAGCAAACCACACCTGGCGATATTGACTTCACCACTGGATGCAGCGAGGGAGAGAAGATGCAGCGACAGCATCCATCCACGGCCCACAGATGAAAAAAACACCAGGTAAGTGCAGATTGGATACTTGTGCACAGAACTTCCCTTTAAAGGGAAGGTTCAGGGTGGCTGTTAAAAAAATAAAAATGCCCATCCACTTACCTGGGGCTTCCTCCAGCCCGTGGCTGCCAGGACGTGCCCTCGGCGCGGCTCCGCAGGCTCCCGGTCCCCTCCGGTGGCCGACCCGACCTGGCCAGGCCGGCTGCCTGGTTGGGCTCTTCTGCGTTTCAAAATGCGCCTCACGGGGGTGCGCTGACGTCATCGGACGTCCTCCGGGCTGTACTGCGCAGACGCAGTACAGCCCGGAGGACGTCCGATGACGTCAGCGCACCCCCGTGAGGCGCATTTTGAAACGCAGAAGAGCCCAACCAGGCAGCCGGCCTGGCCAGGTCGGGTCGGCCAGGCCGGCCACCGGAGGGGACCGGGAGCCTGCGGAGCCGCACCAAGGGCACGTCCTGGCTGCCACGGGCTGGAGGAAGCCCCAGGTAAGTGGATGGGCATTTTCATTTTTTTTTAAAAGCCACCCTGAACCTTCCCTTTAAGCCCACAACCCCTACCACAATTTCAAAGGCCTAAGACAACTGCCCCTCTAGAAGTCCATGCATCACCACATGTGCAAGAAGGTTATAAGAAGACTGACAGATGCAGGACTAAAGTTCATTTCTCACTACCACTGAGATGTGCATATGTGCTTTTACACAAAATCATTTCTCATTACATTATTAGAAAACTTGAAATAAAAAAATGTCATGTAATACAACAGAGCATAGGTTAGGTACTGCAAGTCATCACTTACCTAAAAGCCAACCACTAGGCATTCTTCCCGCATCGAAAGCTTGAAACAGGCGGCAGTTTCTATATATATGTGCGTCATGCACACAGCCGGGATAACCGGTCACCACATTCCGTATAACCATATCTGAATCAACAACGACCTGTATGTTTGTTGAATGATAGCTCTTCCGATTTCTGTAGATGTGTTCTTTAAGTTTAGGGGGGATGAGCGGTACATGGGTACAGTCAATTGCTCCCAAAACATTTGGCATCCCTGCAACACGGTAGAATTTACTTTTTACTTCATTCCACTCTGACCGTTCTTTAGGCATGTAGATATGTTGCGCTGCTATGGAACAAATAGCTCTCACTACCTGTGTTAAAAACCGAGAACAGGTGGCTTGAGAAATGCCTATAACCTCGCCACACACTTGCTGAAAAGACCCTTTTCCCAGGAAATGCAATGCGCACAACAACTTAACCAAACCAGAAACTGGCCTGCCACGCTGATCAATCTTATGTAATTGTGGCTCTATAGCTGAGTATAACTGCATAATGACCTCTCTTGACAGACGAAAACGCACCACCACCTCTCTGTCATTGAAGTTATCCAGCTCAGTACGCGGCCGGAAATAACGAGGAGATATTATAACCACCCTTCTCCTTTCTGCTCTTCTCCTCTGTATCCTTAAAAATTCAATTAAAAACAGCTCAAAAGGCTCCATCTTATACAGCACCTCTCCTCTGCTGTTTTTCGCATGCCCCCTAGCAGGTGAAAAGTCAACGGTAATTTTCGCATGGTAACGCCCCCTTTTTTGTTTCATGAATTAACTTCCATTCATTTTACCGACAGAAAACACGCTGAAAATACCGCTCGATTACCGCACTCATTACCGCATGCGGTAAATGAATGATAATTTACTCATACATTTCAAGAATAGTTACTTTTAAAGGTCGCATGCGGTAGTTACAATACCGGCCGATCCCGCATGCGGAACACTTTTATGAATCGAGGCCAAAGATGCTTCCCTGCTCACTTCAAACTGTTTTGGCAGTTGGATGGGGCAGCTACAATTTTTTTTTTCTTTAAATAAATAAACCCCATGAGAATCCCCCATTAGGAGATGGGCTACACCAAAGCCTGTCGGTTCTGTCAGATTTCTACTATCTACTGTAAGTGGCAGTAACATAGGAGAAAATAAATATATGGCTCACTTTACTGTGGAAGAAATGTACTTCTTATTTGAATGTGTTAATATACATTTTACAATTTTCAGGATAGTGGTCGTTTAACCCTCCTGGCGGTAACCCCGAAAGTAGTTTGGGGTAAGCCGCGCAGGAGGATTTCTCAGGCCCTGCTGGGCCGATTTGCATAATTTTAGCACTTTGCTAGCTGCGTGTGAACTCCGATCGGGCTTGATCGCCGGAGGCAATCGAAGAGGGTGGGGGGGGGGGGGGGGATGCCGCTGCACATTGGACATTGGACATTGGAGTTACATTTGTTTTTTAAGTGTTCCCTTGAGCACTGTGTGTGTATATGTGTGTGTGTGTGTGTGTGTGTGTACATATATATATATATATATACACACATATATATATATATATATATATATATATATATATATATATATATATATATATATATATATATACGCAGTGGGATGCAAAAGTTTGGGCAACCTTGTTATTTTTCCTGTACAAATCATTGGTTGTTACGATAAAAAATGTCAGTTAAATATATCATGCAGGAGACACACAGTGATATTTGTGAAGTGAAATGAAGTTTATTGAAATTTACAGAGAGTGCGCAATAATTGTTTAAATTAAATTAGGCATGTGCATGCATTTCGGCACTGTTGTCATTTTATTGATTCCAGAACTTTTAGAACTAATTTTTGGAACTCAAATTGACTTGGTAAGCTCAGTGACCACTAACCTACATACACAAGTGAATCCAATTATGAGAAAGAGTATTTAAGGGGGTCAATTGTAAGATTCCCTCCTCTTTCAATTTTCTCTGAAGAGTAGCAACATGGGGGTCTCAAAACAACTCTCAAATGAACTGAAGACAAAGATTGTTCACCATCATGGTTTAGGGGAAGGATACAGAAAGCTGTCTCAGAGATTTCAGCTGTCAATTTCAACAGTTAGGGACATATTGAGGAAATGGAAGACCACAGACTAAGCTCAAGTTAAGGCTCAAAGTGACAGACCAAGAAAAATCTCAGATAAACATTAAACAGAAACGAAGAATGGTAAGAACAGTCAGAGTCAACCCACAGACCAGCACCAAAGACCTACAACACCATCTTGCTGCCGATGGAGTCACTGTTCTTCGTTCAACCATTTGGTGCATTTTACACAAGGAGATGCTGTATGTGAGAGTGATGCAAAGTAAGCCTTTTCTCTGCCCACAGAACAAACAGAGCCACTTGAGGTATGCTAAAGCACATTTGGACAAACCAGCTTAATTTTGGAATAAGGTGCTGTGGACTGATGAAACTAAAATTGAGTTATTTGGGCATAACAAGGGGCGTTATGCATGGAGGAAAAACAACACAACATTCCAAGAAAACACCTACTACCTACAGTAAAATATGGTGGTGGTTCCATCATGTTGTGGGGCTGTGTGGCCAGTGCAGGGACTGGGAATCTTTTCAAAGTTGAGGGACGCAAGGATTCCACTCAGTATCATTAGATTCTGGAGACCAATGTCCAGGAATCCGTGATAAAGCTGAAGCTGCGCCAGGTTTGGATCTTTCAACAAGACAACGACCCTAAACACTGCTCAAAATCCACTAAAGCATTTATGCAGAGGAAAAAGTACAACGTTCTGGAATGGCCATCTTAGTCCCCAGACCTTAATATAATTGAAAATCTGTGGTGTGAGTTAAAGAGAGCTGTCCATGCTCAGAAGCCATCAAACCTGAATGAACTAGATGTTTTGTAAAGAGGAATGGTCCAAAATACCTTCAACCAGAATCCAGACTCTCATTGGTACCTACAGAAAGTGTTTAGAGGCTGTAATTTCTGCAAAAGGAGGATCTACTAAATATTGGTTTTATTTCTTTTTTCTCCAAATTTATGCACCTGCCTAATTTTGTTTAAACAATTATTGCACACTTTCTGTAAATCTAATAAACTTAATTTCACTTCTCAAATATCACTGTGTGTGTCTCCTATATGATATATTTAACTGACATTTATTGCAACAACCATTGATTTATACAGTAAAATCATGATGATTTACAAGGTTCCCCAAACTTTCGCGTGTGTGTGTGTGTGTGTGTGTGTGTGTGTGTGTGTGTGTGTGTGTGTGTGTGTGTGTGTGTGTGTGTGTGTGTGTGTGTGTGTGTGTGTGTGTGTGTGTGTGTGTTTGTGTGTGTATATATACAGGATCTTCTCAAAAAATTAGCATATTGTGATAAAGTTCATTATTTTCTGTAATGTACTGATAAACATTAGACGTTCATATATTTTAGATTCAAATACACACAACTGAAGTAGTTCAAGCCTTTTATTGTTTTAATATTGATGATTTTGGCATACAGCTCATGAAAACCCAAATTTCCTATCTCAAAAAATTAGCATACTTCATCTGACCAATAAAAGAAAAGTGTTTTTAAAACAAAAAAAAGTCAACCTTCAAATAATTATGTTCAGTTATGCACTCAATACTTGGTCGGGAATCCTTTTTGCAGAAATGACTGCTTCAATGCGGCGTGGCATGGAGGCAATCAGCCTGTGGCACTGCTCAGGTGTTATGGAGGCCTAAGGATGCTTCGATAGCGGCCTTAAGCTCATCCAGAGTGTTGGGTCTTGCGTCTCTCAACTTTCTCTTCACAATATTCAACAGATTCTCTATGGGGTTCAGGTCAGGAGAGTTGGCAGGCCAATTGAGCACAGTAATACCATAGTCAGTAAACCATTTAAAAGTGGTTTTGGCACTGTGAGCAAGTGCCAGGTCATGCTGAAAAATGAAATCTTCATCTCCATAAAGCTTTTCAGCAGATGGAAGCATGAACCCACTTTTGAACCAGAAACAGTGGCAGAAGCGCCTGACCTGGGCTACAGAGAAGCAGCACTGGACTGTTGCTCAGTGGTCCAAAGTACTTTTTTTCGGATGAAAGCAACTTTTACATGTCATTCGGAAATCAAGGTGCCAGAGTCTGGAGGAAGACTGGGGAGAGGGAAATGCCAAAATGCCTGAAGTCCAGTGTCAAGTACCCACAGTCAGTGATGGTCTGGAGTGCCATGTCAGCTGCTGGTGTTGGTCCACTGTGTTTTTATCAAGGGCAGGGTTATGCAGCTAGCTCTCAGGAGATTTTGGAGCACTTCATGCTTCCATCTGCTGAAAAGCTTTATGGAGATGAAGATTTCATTTTTCAGCACGACCTGGCACTTGCTCACAGTGCCAAAACCACTGGTAAATGGTTTACTGACCATGGTATTACTGTGCTCAATTGGCCTGCCAACTCTCCTGACCTAAACCCCATAGAGAATCTGTGGGATATAGTGAATAGAAAGTTGAGAGACGCAAGATCCAACACTCTGGATGACCTTAAAGAGACTCTGTAACATTAAAAATCTCCCCTGGGGGGTACTCACCTCGGGTGGGGGAAGCCTCCGGATCCTAATGAGGCTTCCCACGCCGTCCTCTGTCCCACGGGGGTCTCGCCACAGCCCTCCGAACAGCCGGCGACTGTGCCGACTGTCAGTTCAATATTTACCTTTGCTGGCTCCAGCGGGGGCGCTGTGGCGACTTTCTGCACGGAAATAGACGGAAATACCCGATCTCCGTCGGGTCCGCTCTACTGCGCAGGCGCCGGAAACTTGCGCCTGCGCAGTAGAGCAGACCCGACGGTGATCGGGTACTTCCGCCTACTTCGGCGCCGAGAGGCATCAGAGCGCCTGCGCAGGAGCCAGGAAGGTAAATATTGCGTCACAGCTGTACGGAGGGCTACAGCGAGACCCCCGAGGGACGCAGGACGGCGTGGGAAGCCTCATTAGGATCCTGAGGCTTCCCCCACCCGAGGTGAGTACCCCCCAGGGGCCGTTTTGTCGTTACAGTTCCTCTTTAAGGCCGCTATCGGAGCATCCTGGGCCTCCATAACACCTGAGCAGTGCCACAGGCTGATTGCCTCCATGCCACGCCGAATTGAAGCAGTAATTTCTGCGAAAGGATTCCCGACCAAGTATTAAGTGCATAACTGAACATAATTATTTGAAGGTTGACTTTTTTTGTTTTAAAAACACTTTTCTTTTATTGGTCGGATGAAATATGCTAATATTTTGAGATACGAAATTTGGGTTTTAATGAGCTGCATGCCAAAATCATCAATATTAAAACAATAAAAGGCTTGAACTACTTCAGTTGTGTGTATTTGAATCTAAAATATATGAAAGTCTAATGTTCTATCTATCTATCTATCTATCTATCTATCTATCTATCTATCTATCTCTCTCTCTCTCTCTCTCTCTCTCTCTCTCTCTCTCTCTCTCTCTCTCTATCTATCTATCTATCTATCTATCTATATATATATACACACACACACATATACATTCAATATTGAGAATAGTTAAAGAATTCATACTAGAATAAGGACTTAAATGCACTTTTCAGTGTGAAGTTTATACCTGACAACCCATCAGCATGGAGAAATTCAGGATTCTTTTCCATGGCTTTGTTAGAATCAATTAGAGGCCACAGGTACACATAGAAGGATAAAATGTAAGCCCCGCAGCATTGCTAAGCAGTCACCATGCAATTATGTCATGCATAGAAAAAATACCAAACCCAACAGGTGCTAACAAGGCTTTTCTGCAATTACCTAATCACTCCTTGATCCCAAAGTGTCTTGTTGGAATTGGTAAACATTTTAGTTAGAGGAAATGCAAATAACAGCTGCTGCATAAATTCATTGTAACTAAATGGCAACAACTAAGAAAAGCTGCATTTTCCATGAGATCATCCTAATTATTAAAGCAGAACTGTCATTCCGTCTGACACTTCTGAAAGGTATTGTCAAAAGCAAACAACCCCCGTCTTCTCTCTTTACTAACTTACTACTTTACCACCTATCACCCCATGTTGTGCTTTCTCCACCTCCATCAATCTCTCTTTGCACCCCCTCTTTCTATGCTATCTTTGCTTTTCCAAAACAAGGAAAGTTTTTTTTAAAATTATTATTATTTTTATGTTGAGGATGAAAGGGGATTGGCGAGTTGAGACAGTGGAAAGCTGTTAAAGGGACTCCGAGCAGTGCAGAAACTATGGAAAGTTGCATATCATTTTAAATCTCTCTTTCTCCTCTTTCCAATGATATATAAACCGCCACCATACGCCTTTTAGTTTTCGCTATTTTCGCGATTGAAATTGCCACGACCGCGATTTCAATCGCGAAAATATAGAAAACTAAAAGGCGTAGAGCGACGATTTGGGTGTCGCCAGAAAGAGGAGAAAGAGAGCTTTAAAATGATATCCATCTTTCCATAGTTACTTGTATTACACAGGGCGACACTTTCCCCAGTGTCAGCAGCTCCATTTAGCAGAAAAAGTCGGCCTGTGTAATACAATGTAACTATAGAAAGATGGATATCATTTTAAAGCTCTATTTCTCTTCTTTCTGACGACCCCTAAATCTTCACCTTACGCCTTTTAGTTTTCTCTATTTTCGCGATTGAAATCGCGGTCGCGGCAATTTCAATCGCGAAAATAGCGAAAACTAAAAGCCGTAGGGTGGCATTTTATATATCATTGGAAAGAGGAGAAAGAGAGCTTTAAAATGATATGCATCTTTCCATAGTTTCTGCACTGCTCGGAGTCCCTTTAAAATAGGACTACAGAGAAGGTACAATGGCCGCAACCCCCCTCCCCAATACAAAATACTAGAACCTCTCTATGTACATGTCCTAATAATACCATCCCGATTACCCCCCACGCTACATGTAAAAAGAAAAAATATATGAAATGCACTCTATAACTAAGATGTTGAACTCCAATCCTCAAGGACTGAGGTCCTCACACAGTTTTTGCACAACTCAAATTAATTGATAGGACTGGATTAGGGAAGGAGTGTGTAACGATAGGTGTCAGCAACCAGAGAGAGAATCTGATTCTTGGCAATCTGCAGTATCCCCAAGAATACAGATATACCTGATTATTGAGGATCTGCAGAATTGTCAATAATCAGATATGTCTAACCTCTAGACACCTGAGTGTGTAAGTGTTTTGGTGCAACAGTAATCTTTGGACCACCGGGGTAGCAGGTGGTCCAATAAGTAGAGAAGACTCTACTGCAGTCAAGGATACCTTGAGAGGGAGTCCCTGACCGATAAGGAGCAGTGTCCCCTCTGCGGAGCAGGGGACCCCTGCGGGCAGGCTGGACACCCTGAGGGGGGTGACAGCCAGAAGGTCAGACAGGCTGGGTCGGCAATAGTGTATCAGATATGCAAGGTACCAATTCAGAGATCAGAAAAGTAGTCAGGAAAGCATAACAGATATCAATACAAGGCCTAGTCTGGGGTGTGAGCTCCGTGGTCTCGACACCCTGGAACTATGCTAGAGAATAACACAGATGATATACAGTATTCCTAGTCTGAGGTGTGAGGTCCGTGGTCTCTACACCCTGGAATTACAGTATGCTAGAGAATAACACAGATGATATACAGTAACTGGCTAAGTGTGGATTCCCAGGTCCACCTGGTTCCATCACACTGAAGGATCTGACTAAGGTCTGAGTGCTAACAAATAGGCATTCGCAACGCCAGACAACCAGCAACTGAACAGCAGGAGATATATATAGTAAAGCGCCGCCCAGCTCCCATCAACCAATCACTAGCTGAGCAGGAATCAGCTGACCGCCCTGATCAGCTGATCTTCCTCCTATTGGTATAAATAGCCTGTCTTGCAGCGCGCGCGCGCGCACGTAGCTCTCCATCTGTGTGCACTACTAGGTCCAGATAACCCAGACGCATGTTGCTGCGGGGAAACCGCTGCACTGGACGCGGAATCCGCCGCCTTGCCGTCAGAACACGCGGCGGCCCCTTCGCCCTTCTTCCCATGCGCACCATTAGTTCCAGACAAACCAGACGCATGCTGGCGCGGACAAACCGCCGCACCAGACGCGGAATCAGCCGCCTTGCTGTCAGAACACGCTGCGGCTTTTCCGCTATTCATCACAGAGTGGTTCATCAAGTAGAACACATTTCTCTATTTCACAGGCCATCCTTAACATTGGCATGGATATGGCCCTGGAGGACTTCAGTTCAACACTTGTGCTCTACACCCTTCTAAAAACCTTGCTAACTATTAGGAATGCTCACCGCATTCCGCGGAATTCCATTTTCTGCAATTCCGGATGGAATTTGGTGGTTCCGTTCCGTCGCATCGGAACGAAATTGCTATACCGTTTGACGGAATTCCTGAATTGCTCTGCGTAATTCTGCCGGAATGCGGATTTTTGTATGCCAATCACAAGGAAGCCCCTTAAAGTGAAAACAACCCGATTTCTGCATAAAAATAGGAATTTCTGCACCAATCAGAGGATTACAAAAACCAACCAAATGGATTTGTGCATGGAAATCGGAATTATTTCAGTACCAATTACAGACTTAACAAAAACCAATCAATCCTATGTTAGCAACCAGCTCCCTAGCTATCTCAGCTATCCCAACCATTTTGTATAGGTCCCCTAGCCTACTCGACACCTCCTGTGGCGCCCAAACCACCGCCATGGAACCACCGCCAGGTTCAAAAGCTTACGCGACACCTACTGCGGCGCCAAAACCACAGCCATGGAACCACTGCCAGGTCGCAAAGCTTATGCGACACCTCCTGTGGAGCCAAAACCACAGCCATGGAACCACTACCAGGTCCCGAAGCTTACGCGGCACCTCCTGCGGCGCCAAAACCACCGCCATTGGACCACCGCTAGGTCCCATGGCTTACACGACAACTCCTGCGGCTCCAAACCTCACTTATAATGAACACCGGGGAACCCCATGGCTTATGCGACACCTCCTGCGGCATCAAAACCACTGCCATGGGACCACCGCTAGGTCCCATGGCTTAAGCGACACCTCCTGCGGCGCCAAAACGACCACCATGGGACCACCGATAGGTCCCATGGCTTAAGCGACACCTCCTGCTGCCAAAAAAAATAAAAAAAACCAAACAAACAAAAAAAAGAACCCCCCCCAAAAAAAATAATGACCGGTGGAACAGCCACTAGGTCCCATGGGCTACCATTTAGCATAAACGAGGTTTCAATTGCGAATTCTTGAATTTTTCCGCTGGAATGCAGAATTCCACGGAAATCCACAAAATTGAGTGGAAATGTAACGGATACGGAATTTACCGCTGGCGGAATTCCGGCGGAACGGAATTTCCTCTTTCCGATCATCCCTACTAACTATCACCCCATCCTATAACCTGGAAAAATGGAGAAGAAGCATGTCCTTCTCTGTCCTGATAAATCTCTGCTATCTTCTTACCTGTCACTCTCCCCCCCCCCCCCCCCCCATGGAAATGTATTGAATCCTTATTGTAAAAATATTATATAAAATAGATAATGGTCCAGTGAACCACAGATTCCCAGCACTGCTGCAGATTCAAATGCTCAACATTCGCTGTTCAGTGTAAATGCCAGTGCACAGTTTGCAAAGGATTATAGTGAATAAACAAACCAGAGGTTCAGGTGGTGGGCAGTACTACACAGAACACATCCAGGGACAGGAGCACGATGGAGGAGCGTGGCTGGCCGGGCCGCACATGCACAATGAATCGCAACTCGGCCAGGCTTTCGGGCACTATTGCGGGAGACAGGAAACACCCAGAGAGACAGCAAGAGACTGAGCAGTCTCTGGGGGGCTTAAGGAAGCCCCGAGTAAATATAGAGCCTGAGATGGCTTTCATCTCATGTTCACTTTAAATCCCACTTTTTTTCAAAATAAATATCCCCTATTTTAACACACTTTTTTTTTTCCATCTTTGTAATTAGTTGCTGTTTTTAGTATAAATATAAACTTAATATTTGCATAATAATACAAACAAAATACAATAGTCTATCAAGATTTGTGACACTGCAGCATTATGTTTTGGAGGAGATTGATGATTTGATATCGGAATTTCCAGAAAACTGTCTGTGCATATGAACTGTAAAAATGATGATGGATGACAAATATAGAGGAAAATCAACAGCAGCTGACCAAACGGATGTATAAAAATCAATTTACTAAAAAGCTTTGTTCCAAAGCAATATTAGCCATAGGGTTGATTTGACCTACTCCAAGTGCTTACACAATGGACTTAAGTGTAGATTGGAGCTGATGACCTTGTTGCCAGCAAGCTTTATTGAACCTGCAAACACACAGCTCTGTGATTTAGCCTAATGCAAGCTGAGCATTAAAAGTGAAGCAATTACTATATGAAACTATATGTATGAATATATCTTTTTCAACGTGTTTGTGTTGAAACTCTTTATTTCTATATTCTACAGCACCCTTCATAGCTACATAGTACTTTCCAGTATTATGTCATGGAATAAATCATTTTTCTAAAGCAAATAATTTAAAAATGAAAAAGGGTTGCAGTAGTGTATCTTGCAGATTATAATACTAATTTACAGACACAAGAGAACAATATAAGGAAAAATATACAAGTCATGCTGGTAATGACTAGAGATGTCGGTGAACACCTCACCCTGTACTACTTCCGGGTCCCTATGACCCAGAGTAGTATGGCTGCGCCGGCCCGGCGGGGCACGTCCTAGATTGCTCTCCTGTTGCCCGCCACTTTCTGCGCATGTGCGTGACGTCATGAGTGACGTCACGCTCATGCGCAGAGAGTGGCCGGCAACAGGTGTGCGATCTCTAGTAATGACTAGTGATGATCGTAATCAGCTAACTTCGATTATGCAAAATTTCTCACAACCTACGCCTATATGCAATTACGCCTAACGTAATTATGATTTTTAAATTCTATTAATTTTGTGTAATCGTTCGTAATTTTCACGTAATTTCATGTTGATTTCAGTGGTGAATAGCAAAGCCCCATACATGGTATTGTCATGAAAATAACTACAAATGTTAATATTGGGTTCAAGTCAAAAACATTTTTTTTTCAAAAAGACCAGTTAGTTTTTGAGAAAATTGATTTTAAAAATGTAAAGTAAAATGGTTTTTAAACTCAGAAAAATGAGTTTAAAAACACTTTTTCCTTTGAATTTTTAAAATCGATTTTCACAAAAACGACTTTTTGAAAAATTATTTCGGTGGAAGTATCATGTATGGAAGTTTTGCTATTAACCGCTAAAATTGGCATGACATTAAGAAAAATGGGAACTTGCAAATTTTGAGGCAAAATTATGTCTATGCAAATTTTTTGCTCATCACTAGTAATGATGACTAAGCTGATTTCATAAGGGTAAGGTGATAGTCTAAATTGGAATGTCATTTAAAACTTTTATTTTTGATAATGAACAAAAGGTAAGACTTTTGTAACCATTGTTACCAGGAAGAAATTGTGGTGAATTCCAACATTTTACACTTGCCACCAAAATCATAGATGGGATAAAATTTCAAATGAGAAATATTTTAACTGACAACTGCCAAAGGTAGGAATTATTCTCCCACTGAAAAGATTTCCTCTTACTTCCAGATATGATATTTCCTGATATTGTTTGTGCAGAGCCTTTTCTAGAGACAGCAGCAATGTCATGGCTATGTAACCCATTGGGAGCCAGCTGTGGCAACACCACAAGCAGATCACACTTATCAAGGCTTTCCAAAGATTTTTCAGGCTGCAGTAACCACTGTTTGCCCTAAGAAGCACTCAAAGACAGCTCTTGTCTAAGCTGGTCAATGAGTATGTCAAATCCAGCTCAGGTATCTATAATTTCTGAAATGAAAAGCCCTGGACTACAGCCAGTAGAATATTCACTCATACGCAGGAGTAAAAATCAGCCAAACGTAATTTTATGTTCGCAAATTGCAAAACATAAATTCATGAAATTCATGAATTCATGAAGAATTGACAGCAAAAAAATAGTGACACGATTTGTGGTGAGCCCCATTGACTTTAATGGCAGGAAAACTTTAACCACTTGAGGACTCACCCTTTACCCCCCCTTAAGGACCAGCGCTGTTTTAGCTGATCTGTGCTGGGTGGGCTGTGCAGCCCCCAGCACAGATCAGGGTGCAGGCAGAGCGACCAGGGTGCAGGCAGAGCGACCCTTTTTTCCCCACTAGGGGGATGATGTGCTGGGGGGTCTGATCGCTCCTGCCTTGCCTGGGTGTTGCGGGGGGGGGCACCTCAAAGCCTCCCTCCACGGCAAAATTCCCCCTCCCTCTCATCCCTGTCCCCCCTGGCAATCTGGGCTGTCCCCTGTCACATGGCGGCGATCCCCGGCCGCTGATTGGCCGGGGATCGCCGATCTGCCTTACGACGCTGCTGCGCAGCAGCGCCGTACAATGTAAACAAAGCGGATTATTTCCGCTTGTGTTTACATTTAGCCTGCGAGCCGCGATCGGCGGCCCGAAGGCTATTCACGGAGCCCCCCGCCGTGAATTTACAGGAAGCAGCCGCTCGCGCGAGCGGCTGCTTCCTGATTAATTAGCCTGCAGCCGGCGACGCAGAACTGCGTCGCTGGTCCTGCAGCTGCCACTTTGCCGACGCACGGTATGAGTGCGCGGTCGGCAAGTGGTTAAAAAGGGTGTAAAAATCAATGTCAAAATAGTCTCCCAAAAAATATTTATTTTATGCAAATGCTTTTTTAATGGTTATTTTTTCAATGGCTGCCTACTTAAGCGGTTACTAGGAAAGCCCCTATATGTGCTTGAATCAGCAAATTTGAAGGGTATGTTAAGGAGAACAGTGGGAACAATTTCAAAAAGACCTTGTAGTTTTTGAGAAAATCGATTTTAGACTTAAAGAGAAACTCCGATCAAGAATTGAACTTTATCCCAATCAGTAGCTGATACTCCCTTTGACATGAGAAATCTATTCCTTTTCACAAACAGACCATCAGAGGGTGCTGTATGACTGATATTGTGGTGAAACCCCTCCCACAAGAAACTCTGAGGACTGTGGTACTCCCATAGTGTGTTTTATAACATTGCACAATTCTTTAAGATTTCAGGTTTACACACTACTCTACATTCTAAATGATTCAGAGCAGTCTTGTGAACTATTGACCTGTCCTCTGGCAGAGAAAAAGAAAATTCTTCTTTGACAGTTGAGATAATAAACTTCAGAAGACAGAGCTCTCTGCGACTTTGAAAGTACTGGAAACAATTAGACTTATGTCTCTGATCATAATGTTTTATTTCTTAGCTGTACTACACATACAAATCACTATATCATAATATTTTTTCTTTTCGCCTCGGTGTCTCTTTAAGCATTTTTAGCAGTTAAAATAATACATTGGCCTCAATTCCCTAAGATCATGCAGGAGATAATAAGGCAAGAGAAAACTTGCCACCGCACAGTGAGAGAGTTATCGTATCTCTTCATTTCTTAACCTCCTTGGCGGCAACCCCGAGTCAGGCTCGGGATGAAAATCCGCAGCTCAGAGCGATAACCCCGAGCTGAAACCACAGAAGGTGTGTAATGTGCAGGGCTGCTGTAGATCTATAGAGTGGTATGATTTTTAGGGTCTAAAAGCTTGTGAAAAAGTTGCACCGCTTTTAAACAATAAAATCTTGAAGTAATCATACCACCAGGGAGGTTAAGTTACCTCCTCTGTAGTTAAGTTACCTCCTCTGTAGTTATTTTCACACGCAGTTAATTAACAGCCTGTCTTTAACTTTAGAATTCTGGATTTATTTTAAGGATTGAAGAGTTAACTTAAAGACAGAAGAGTTAACTTTAGGTTTGCCTTAGGTAAAATGTTTCCTGAATACCACATGCCTTATCACCATGGTGATAACTCTAGAAACGTTATTAAAGACAGGAGATAAGCTTAGTGAATTGAGTCCATTGTCAAAATGACTGCTTTGAACAAAAATAGATATATGTGCTTTAGGTTGACCTGGTGTTAATTCAGACTGCCAGTGCCATCATGCAAGTAATTAGGAGACACATCATCCTCATGTGAAAGGTAATACTTGCTTGAAATAACTGTTTTATTTTGAGAACTGATTTCCCTTCAAAGCAAACCTGAAGCAAAGATAAACTTACGAGATAATGAATTGTATGTGTAGTGCAACTAAGAAATAGAGCATTAGTAGCAAAGAAAAAAGTCTCATTTTTTTTTCCAGTGCAGGAAGATTAAAAAAAAAGTCAGTTGTTATCTATGCAATAGAGCTTTGCTCTTCGACCCAACTTGGGTTGAATATAATCCAGTTTTTTGAAGGTGTCTCTTACTGTTCCTGGGCTGTTTAAAATAAGGTTTTACTGCAGGAAAATTCAAAGAGTCATTATTTCTCCTTTGTTTTATAGCTTAAAAGACAGAGGCCCATATGCAATTCACTTTTTCACCTGAGTTATCTCCAAGTTGACATTTTCACACCTTGTCATAAAATCCCTTTTACGCCACCAGCAAACAAGAAAATACTAAAAATTATTTTCATAGTACTTTTTCTTTAATTTTTGGTACTTTTTAGATTACAAAATGCTGAAAAGTTATTTTAAAAAGAAGTTGACAAAATATCTCCTAGGAGAAAACTCAGGTGAAAAAGTTAATTGCATATGGGCCAGAGTGTGGTTTATTAACTGCAAATATGAAGGAATGATTCAATGTTATAAAAAAGCTTTATAACTGAAAAGTAAAAACTTTCTTTGTTACTAATATTTATTCATGATCCGGACTACACATACAATTCATTATGTCATACTTTTTTTCCCCACTTTTACGTTAAATGACTGTACACACCTCAGTGAAGATAGCACTAATTCATTACACATCTCAGGCATATTCTGCAAATATGCATGCATATTGCATTAAGACTAGCTAGGGAATGCATATTTTGTTGGTGCTACATTCCACAATATGCAAAAAATGATCTGCAATATTTTTAGTGCATACAAATTTCAGAAACCATGGTAACAAACACAACACAAATGCCTTCATATATGCAGGGTATCTAAATCATTATGCCCTTATTCTGTCATTTTAGCTATAAATACGGACTAGTTTATTGAAAAGCCTAACCTTAGCCTGTAGTGCCAGCAGTGAGAGAAACATAATATGTACACTTTTGTTCTCTGGCATAGAAAATCCATCATTCTTTCAGCAAAAATAATAATAATAATCATTTTGACACTGGAGGAAAAGAAATAGCTAACAGTACCATTAAAAAAATAATTGTAAAGAATGCAGACCATTGCACGTTCTGAATGTATTTTTTGTATACACCTTTAAGCAAAACACATGTTTAAATATTCATTCTGATCTTTCAGAAAAAGTGTAATGTTGTATATTCAAGATCCGAAAATGGTACAGTACAACTTTTAGTATGGTCAGTCAGAAATGCAATGGCCTGTTATACTAGAAATTGTTTTTATTAGATTAGATCCCATAACTGTTATTTACAAAACATTGAACAAAGAATCTGTGTTGTGCACAGAGGAAGACAAGTATGTAGATGTCAAATAGGCAACAAAGCAGCATAAGGGCTCAAACCCACTAGCAGCCTTTTCTAAGCGCTAGTGATTTGAAAAAGCTCTTGCTAATGCAATGCTATGGGAGATTTTCATAAAATCACATTGCTCAAGGGGATCACACACATAGCATTACATTAGCAAGAGCTTTTCAAATCACAAAGCTCTCTGAAAAGCACTCCTAGTGGGTTCCAGGCCTGATAATCATACTGCTGGTGTAAAGTTTGGGTACCTCCTGTCAAAAAGAAGCAAAACAAATAAAAACTAATGAATGGAAAACTTGTGCAGAGATTTTCCAAGTTGGCCTACCACCAGGGACAGATTTAAGGGAAGGCCACAAAGGTGCGGGCCTTGGGTGACTGCAGCCCAAGAGGGGGGCACCTGGACATGGAAGAGGGGTTGCTACATATGAAAGAGGATGCTTAAAATAGGGAGTGACAAATGGAAAAGGGAGCTGATACTCAAGGGAACTGTTAATGAAAGAGAGGGGCTGTATACATGGATGATACACATGGAAGAGGGGGCTGTACAGGGAGGGGGGGGGGGTGCTGCACATGGAAGGGAAACCACAACATACTTCGCCTAGGGGCACACAAAATATAAAGCCGGCTTTGCCTACCACCTGCATAAGCAGAACATTGTTCTTCTTCTGGTACTGGCAAACAGCCATCTACCCACTCACAACCTCCATGATGCAAGTTTCATTTGACTTTGCATCATTGCTAATCCTCTGCTATCTATGGCTATCTCTATATGGAGCTCCATTTTTGTTGTGAACACTTTTTTGTAGCACTTTATGGAATGGATTGAAGAGTTCTCAATTCTGGTCAATAACTGTGCTTCAGATGCTCTCACAGTTGTATGCCCAAAATATGGTCTTAGGCCTTGGTTGAGATATGTACTTCGGAAAACATTGCTTCAAGATAAGTGTCAACCACTACCACCTAGCCAAGGTGCTGCAATAATTTAAAAAATATTGTATTATTATAACACTATTCTGTGCACCAGCACACAGGGATATTGTTTCTAGATATTGAAAATTTTGAAAAAAAAGTTTCACAGAGCTATAACTCTGATGGGATAATTCTCTGCAGCAGCAGGGATGCTTGGGGGAAGGGGGGGGGGGGGTTCTCTTAATTTATCAGCACTCATCTGACCTCACACTAGCATTGACTACAGGAGATGGAGACGCAAGAAAAGTGCATAGAGATTGCAGTTCATGCTAAGACAGGTATCTATATTGACACTTATTTCCCTGCATCACTCTGCATGTGAGGCAAGAGGGAGGCTTTATCACCCATCTCTTACCAAGCCTCCCCCACCTCTCCATATCATGTGCCATGTGGTATGATGGAGCCCCACATTGGTTGACTTCATCAGTAATTAAAGCTTTAGTAGGCTACGCTTTTTTTTATTATTACAAAATTTTAAAAAAAGTAATTCTCCCCTAATTAAACATGTTGAGCTCCTTCTCCCCCATACAAGCTGGTATAGCAACCTGTGCAGGGCTCTGCCATACTAAGCCATACCAGCCCACATGGTACATGATATTGGGGGCTTTGTAAGAGAAAGGTGACAAAGGTCCCCTTACCTTCAGTGCCCAGAAGGAGGTGGTCAATGATGGGTCTTGGGGGACCTATATTGGAATCTGGGAGCTCCCTTTAACAAGGAGACCCCCAGATGTCCATCCTTTTTCAGGTAAATGGGTATAGAGGGTCATTTTTGTCCCTATGCCTATTAAGTATAAAACATAAATATAAACCTTATTAACTGGAAAAAGAAACTTCATTTGTATTCTGTTTTTCATCTGTCAATTATTTCTTACTTGGAGAATAGTTTCCTGGCCCATGTTCCCAGCCAGACTCCTGCTGCTGATTGTTGCTACCTGCCTTTCCATTGGTCTCTGCCCCCTGCAGCACTGCTTCTTCCAGTGATGAGCTAAATACTCACCAGTGATGCTACTTACCAGTGATGAGCTAAAATGCCGATATTCTTTCACATACATTTTCACAAAAATAATGTAAAAATAATGTAAAATAATGTAAAATTCGACATCCAAGCAAAATTGCCCTTGAAAATCATTTTGAAATACATTTTGTGATTTATTTTTTATTTTATTTTTTTTGCATTTCTTGCAACTTTTTCACTTTCAAGGGTGCTAACAGAGTCCTGCAATTGCAGTCATACTGACATGCAGTCATTAAAACAATGGGGAGAGAGCAAACAATTTTTTTTTCTATGGACCCTGCCTCTGCTTTGCATCATGCTGTGTATATTTGCCAGATGCTGCCCTCTAATTGCAACCGCTGCACATTGCTGCAACAAGAACCAGCTCTGAAGTCGACTAAAGCTCCCATGAGAGCACAAGTAATTGTGACACCCTTGTAAGTCAGCTATGCTGCTCCCACAGCTGCGTAGCACACTTCTAGGTCCACACCTTGCATCCCCAGCTGAAAAATGCTCAGTGCCTCACATCACCTGCTGCAGACTGTGCAAGTACTGCTTCCTGATATGTTCAGTAACAATTGGGTTATGTAACACATGGAGCAACTGGAGTGTTGTGATGGGGACCCAAAGGTGTCCTATGCTGCTGTAGGGGCAGCATAGCTAACTTAAACATAGGACATTTATATTGTGCTTTTCTCCTGGGGAAATCAAAGTGCCAGAGCTGCAGCCACTAGGGCATGCTCAGTAGGCAGTGGCAATGTTAGAGAATCTTGCCCAAGGTCCCCTTACTGAATAGGTGCAGGCTTACTGAACAGGATTAGGCGAAGTTTGAATGCCCTTAACCAGTACACACAGCCAACGGTAGGAGTCATTGAAATGATCCACTGTTACTTAACCCTACAGGGGGAATTACACAAATCTAATGAATCGGCTGCACTTATTCTCCTCTGTGGGAGAGTGCACTAAACCAAAGTCCACCAGGAAGTTATTTTCCCAATGATAGAGATTAAAATATTGAATACTACTGCTTGATGCTTTTACTGATTTTAATTATAATTTATCTTTAACTTTAATGCCCCCTTTAAATATCGGAAGTTCTCTTATAGATTTCCCAATCTTATCATTTTTAAGGAGTGCAGAAGTGCAGTTCCTGCATATTTGTACTGGGAAGGTGAGAGACATATTTTATTATAATAGCTTAACAAAACAGATGTCTTGAAATGCGACATTAAACTGAACCTTGAAATTGGGAAGGTGATACTCTTTGTGTTTATTCCCAATATTAATCAGTATGTTGGTGATCAAATGACTGTTTCCATGCTAGAATGCATTAAAATGATAAAGGTGGCATTCATGAAAGCATTCAGGGCAAAGAATCACCCATCTCTTCATTGCACCACCGACAGCAATAAGACATTTCAGATTAATTTAATTTCATCTTTACCTGCTTCCTTTTCGGTACCCGAGTTGTTTTGTAAGCAATAAAACTGATGGAAGTGCTACTCTGTACAATATTTCTCACTCTGTGGGCAGACAGTCACCATAGTTATCCATCTGAATAGTCTGTAGAGTGAAGAAAACTATTTTTATGTCAATTAAATATTAATTTTGAATAGCAGCATTTCACAATGTAATTGATTTTTTTTTTCATCCCAAAATGAAAAAAAAGAAGAAATGTTCAAAACATTATAAGAATTCTACGCTTTTTCCAAATGGAAAACATAATGTCTTGAAGAAATACTTTGCATAATGTTTGTGCCTATGCCACCTTTTGAGAAGAACTTTGAAATAAACTCACAGTACTCAGTGTTCAAAATTACTTTTTTTTAAAAATCTTTTTATATCTGGAGAGAGTTTATTTTATTCATATTTTGTGCATGCTGTAGGAATGAAGGTATTGACACAAACAATTCTAGTTGTGATGGTTTCTAGGCAACTAAACTGAGTATGCACTTAATTTTAATAGGTCTCTATTTATGAAGCAGGTCATTTGGGACAGTGATGACACTTCGGTAAACTGGGCGCTGCATACGCCACAATGTGAATTGCAGCTATAACAGCACCCAGTAGGAAATTTGAGTACTGGCAGTGCTCAATAAATATCATAATTAAGTAGTGCAGTTATAGTTTGAGGGCAACTTTTGCAGAAAAGTTGGCACTGATGTTAGCAAAGATTGCAATGGAGGGGGGGGGGGGGGGGGTTAAGTATAGGGGTAGGCATTGATAGAGAGAGGGGGATCAAGTGAGAATACTGTAGGGTTACATTTAGCGATAATAAAAAATCAGTTATTTTACTGATATTCTACTAGCAGCTTCCCCTGGCACCCAAATTACAGTGTTGCCCTTTTTAGTTGTACGCCCTGGGGGAGTGGCCAAGGCTCTGCTTTCTTGGATGCAGTTTGGTAAGTAGACATGGTTAATAACACCCTGGAGGAGTGGCCAGTATTCAGACAGGGTCAATAAGATGCTACTGTCTCAGATCTGCAAGCGTGTGCGGCTTGTGAATAGGCCAGCCAAATACCCCCCCCCACACACACACACACACACACACACACACACACACACACACACACACACACACACACACTAATCTGGGTCAGCTTAACCATAGGCTGCAATAAAATCTGCTTTAAGTTTGCATGCAAGGTGGAATAATTATCTCTTAGTTGACCACCTCTACTGTGTAGATGTGAGATATGGTGCAGAGAACTTTGGCAAAGAATGGTGCCAGAGAACCTTTCAACTTCCCTCCAGTGTTAGTTTAATGTGGGTACATGGAGTCCAGGCATGTGGGTGATGTTCAGAAAGCTTGAAACCTGGATGGTATACAGAAAAGCAGGTGTTCGGTCATAGAAAAGGTAGTATGCAAATTAAAATGCTTGAAAGAGACAAAAAAGAAACAGAGAGCCCAATATAGTGTAGTATCTCTGTGACAATTGGTCAGATGTACAACAAGGCAATGGTTATACTCCCAAACGTGGATTCCCACAAAGGCAACCACTGGATAGGCAGGCGGGGAGAATTATGACCTGACCCTGCTCAGGTATAAGAAGTTGCTCTCTGTAGACAGGAAGGAATGGGGATACACCCCTCTACCAAGGGTGGACTAGACAATTGGTGAAGTAGTAAAACAGAGAAGCCAAGTAGAATAAAAGCGATTAAAAACCATTTAAAAAGGGGGAAGTTAGTGGACTCACCTCCCTCATGTAAAGGCAAACCCGGACAGAGGGACGTTACTCACAGTATAAAGTAACTTTTATTCAAAGCTCTAAAGTTGCAACGCGTTTTACAGGGCCCCAATCCCACAACAGGCAAAACGTTTGGAGGGTAAAAAGTCAAGTGAAAAGGCTGGTTAAGTGCCTCTGTCTGAGAGGCGCTTAGCCAGGCTTTTCACTCGACTTTGTACCCTCCAAACTTTTGCCTGATGAAGCGGGATTGTGACTCGTGAAACGTGTTGCAACTTTGGAGCTTTTAATAAAAGTTACTTTATACTGTGCGTAACGTCCCACGGTCCGGATTGTCTTTACATGAGGGAGGTGAGTCCACTAACTTCCCCCTTTTTAAACGCTTTTTAATCGTTTTTTTTTTCTACTTGGCACCTCTGTGTTACTACTCTGCCAATGCAAATTAAAATGGCTGAGGTGTAATGCCAAATAGCGCCCACACTTTTGTTATGTATTTGTATCCAGTAACAAATAGCTGCCGGGGGGGGGGGGTATTTTAGGTTGTATGAGGTTTGTTTTGTCAAATGTCTTTTAGCTTTTGATGAACATTTTTTTTAAATTATTGTTAGATTGAAAAGGGACTAAGAGATGGGTTGCAAACACAAATCAAATTACATAAAACTGTCTGGGGGAGTTGGAAAGCCACCCACCTTTTTAAGTGGCTTTGTGTAGATATATGGACATGAAAGTATTTTACTGGCTCTGTTTTATTTCTTTCTTTATTTATTTATTTTGGTGAAAACACAATGAATTAAAGCTGAGATTCCATTTCTTGACATGCAGATTTAGATTAAAGGTACATATTCTTGCAAGAGCATATCTCAAAGAAACAGATGCTAATAGATACAAGGTATGAGGTAGCTGTCTGCATAGCAAATGACTGCAAAGTATATCTGAAGGCCAATTCTCTTACTACATAAGGAATTATACTAATGTGAGGAAATTTAAAGAACAATCAATGGTTTTAACAGAACATTTTAGAGGAAAAAAAAAGATTTTTCTAAGAAGAATGTGTAGTATGTGTTTTATGAAGTTCTAAAGTTGGATGGATAAAAAGGTTACTTTGAATAAAAAGAAAGACAAAGACGATTTTAGGAATAATGCTCCTTTTTATTCTACATTTTACAAAGGATGTTGGTGAAGCAGCAACGATTTTTAAGAGGCATCGGGAAAATTTACTCTAAGATGAGATATATTAAATAAACAAGTTTGCCCATGCCTGACCTAGCTCCTGCCAGTCGATTGTTGGCCTCCACACAGCTCCTCTCCCTCCTCACCTTATGTACTGCGCAATGGAAACCACATGTTGTCACAACACAACATGACCCCCTGTAGTCAAGCACACTGAAGCAAACCACACCTGGCGATATTGACTTCACCACTGGATGCAGCGAGGGAGAGAAGATGCAGCGACAGCATCCATCCACGGCCCACAGATGAAAAAAACACCAGGTAAGTGCAGATTGGATACTTGTGCACAGAACTTCCCTTTAAAGGGAAGGTTCAGGGTGGCTGTTAAAAAAATAAAAATGCCCATCCACTTACCTGGGGCTTCCTCCAGCCCGTGGCTGCCAGGACGTGCCCTCGGCGCGGCTCCGCAGGCTCCCGGTCCCCTCCGGTGGCCGACCCGACCTGGCCAGGCCGGCTGCCTGGTTGGGCTCTTCTGCGTTTCAAAATGCGCCTCACGGGGGTGCGCTGACGTCATCGGACGTCCTCCGGGCTGTACTGCGCAGACGCAGTACAGCCCGGAGGACGTCCGATGACGTCAGCGCACCCCCGTGAGGCGCATTTTGAAACGCAGAAGAGCCCAACCAGGCAGCCGGCCTGGCCAGGTCGGGTCGGCCAGGCCGGCCACCGGAGGGGACCGGGAGCCTGCGGAGCCGCACCAAGGGCACGTCCTGGCTGCCACGGGCTGGAGGAAGCCCCAGGTAAGTGGATGGGCATTTTCATTTTTTTTTAAAAGCCACCCTGAACCTTCCCTTTAAGCCCACAACCCCTACCACAATTTCAAAGGCCTAAGACAACTGCCCCTCTAGAAGTCCATGCATCACCACATGTGCAAGAAGGTTATAAGAAGACTGACAGATGCAGGACTAAAGTTCATTTCTCACTACCACTGAGATGTGCATATGTGCTTTTACACAAAATCATTTCTCATTACATTATTAGAAAACTTGAAATAAAAAAATGTCATGTAATACAACAGAGCATAGGTTAGGTACTGCAAGTCATCACTTACCTAAAAGCCAACCACTAGGCATTCTTCCCGCATCGAAAGCTTGAAACAGGCGGCAGTTTCTATATATATGTGCGTCATGCACACAGCCGGGATAACCGGTCACCACATTCCGTATAACCATATCTGAATCAACAACGACCTGTATGTTTGTTGAATGATAGCTCTTCCGATTTCTGTAGATGTGTTCTTTAAGTTTAGGGGGGATGAGCGGTACATGGGTACAGTCAATTGCTCCCAAAACATTTGGCATCCCTGCAACACGGTAGAATTTACTTTTTACTTCATTCCACTCTGACCGTTCTTTAGGCATGTAGATATGTTGCGCTGCTATGGAACAAATAGCTCTCACTACCTGTGTTAAAAACCGAGAACAGGTGGCTTGAGAAATGCCTATAACCTCGCCACACACTTGCTGAAAAGACCCTTTTCCCAGGAAATGCAATGCGCACAACAACTTAACCAAACCAGAAACTGGCCTGCCACGCTGATCAATCTTATGTAATTGTGGCTCTATAGCTGAGTATAACTGCATAATGACCTCTCTTGACAGACGAAAACGCACCACCACCTCTCTGTCATTGAAGTTATCCAGCTCAGTACGCGGCCGGAAATAACGAGGAGATATTATAACCACCCTTCTCCTTTCTGCTCTTCTCCTCTGTATCCTTAAAAATTCAATTAAAAACAGCTCAAAAGGCTCCATCTTATACAGCACCTCTCCTCTGCTGTTTTTCGCATGCCCCCTAGCAGGTGAAAAGTCAACGGTAATTTTCGCATGGTAACGCCCCCTTTTTTGTTTCATGAATTAACTTCCATTCATTTTACCGACAGAAAACACGCTGAAAATACCGCTCGATTACCGCACTCATTACCGCATGCGGTAAATGAATGATAATTTACTCATACATTTCAAGAATAGTTACTTTTAAAGGTCGCATGCGGTAGTTACAATACCGGCCGATCCCGCATGCGGAACACTTTTATGAATCGAGGCCAAAGATGCTTCCCTGCTCACTTCAAACTGTTTTGGCAGTTGGATGGGGCAGCTACAATTTTTTTTTTCTTTAAATAAATAAACCCCATGAGAATCCCCCATTAGGAGATGGGCTACACCAAAGCCTGTCGGTTCTGTCAGATTTCTACTATCTACTGTAAGTGGCAGTAACATAGGAGAAAATAAATATATGGCTCACTTTACTGTGGAAGAAATGTACTTCTTATTTGAATGTGTTAATATACATTTTACAATTTTCAGGATAGTGGTCGTTTAACCCTCCTGGCGGTAACCCCGAAAGTAGTTTGGGGTAAGCCGCGCAGGAGGATTTCTCAGGCCCTGCTGGGCCGATTTGCATAATTTTAGCACTTTGCTAGCTGCGTGTGAACTCCGATCGGGCTTGATCGCCGGAGGCAATCGAAGAGGGTGGGGGGGGGGGGGGGATGCCGCTGCACATTGGACATTGGACATTGGAGTTACATTTGTTTTTTAAGTGTTCCCTTGAGCACTGTGTGTGTATATGTGTGTGTGTGTGTGTGTGTGTGTACATATATATATATATATATACACACATATATATATATATATATATATATATATATATATATATATATATATATATATATATATATATACGCAGTGGGATGCAAAAGTTTGGGCAACCTTGTTATTTTTCCTGTACAAATCATTGGTTGTTACGATAAAAAATGTCAGTTAAATATATCATGCAGGAGACACACAGTGATATTTGTGAAGTGAAATGAAGTTTATTGAAATTTACAGAGAGTGCGCAATAATTGTTTAAATTAAATTAGGCATGTGCATGCATTTCGGCACTGTTGTCATTTTATTGATTCCAGAACTTTTAGAACTAATTTTTGGAACTCAAATTGACTTGGTAAGCTCAGTGACCACTAACCTACATACACAAGTGAATCCAATTATGAGAAAGAGTATTTAAGGGGGTCAATTGTAAGATTCCCTCCTCTTTCAATTTTCTCTGAAGAGTAGCAACATGGGGGTCTCAAAACAACTCTCAAATGAACTGAAGACAAAGATTGTTCACCATCATGGTTTAGGGGAAGGATACAGAAAGCTGTCTCAGAGATTTCAGCTGTCAATTTCAACAGTTAGGGACATATTGAGGAAATGGAAGACCACAGACTAAGCTCAAGTTAAGGCTCAAAGTGACAGACCAAGAAAAATCTCAGATAAACATTAAACAGAAACGAAGAATGGTAAGAACAGTCAGAGTCAACCCACAGACCAGCACCAAAGACCTACAACACCATCTTGCTGCCGATGGAGTCACTGTTCTTCGTTCAACCATTTGGTGCATTTTACACAAGGAGATGCTGTATGTGAGAGTGATGCAAAGTAAGCCTTTTCTCTGCCCACAGAACAAACAGAGCCACTTGAGGTATGCTAAAGCACATTTGGACAAACCAGCTTAATTTTGGAATAAGGTGCTGTGGACTGATGAAACTAAAATTGAGTTATTTGGGCATAACAAGGGGCGTTATGCATGGAGGAAAAACAACACAACATTCCAAGAAAACACCTACTACCTACAGTAAAATATGGTGGTGGTTCCATCATGTTGTGGGGCTGTGTGGCCAGTGCAGGGACTGGGAATCTTTTCAAAGTTGAGGGACGCAAGGATTCCACTCAGTATCATTAGATTCTGGAGACCAATGTCCAGGAATCCGTGATAAAGCTGAAGCTGCGCCAGGTTTGGATCTTTCAACAAGACAACGACCCTAAACACTGCTCAAAATCCACTAAAGCATTTATGCAGAGGAAAAAGTACAACGTTCTGGAATGGCCATCTTAGTCCCCAGACCTTAATATAATTGAAAATCTGTGGTGTGAGTTAAAGAGAGCTGTCCATGCTCAGAAGCCATCAAACCTGAATGAACTAGATGTTTTGTAAAGAGGAATGGTCCAAAATACCTTCAACCAGAATCCAGACTCTCATTGGTACCTACAGAAAGTGTTTAGAGGCTGTAATTTCTGCAAAAGGAGGATCTACTAAATATTGGTTTTATTTCTTTTTTCTCCAAATTTATGCACCTGCCTAATTTTGTTTAAACAATTATTGCACACTTTCTGTAAATCTAATAAACTTAATTTCACTTCTCAAATATCACTGTGTGTGTCTCCTATATGATATATTTAACTGACATTTATTGCAACAACCATTGATTTATACAGTAAAATCATGATGATTTACAAGGTTCCCCAAACTTTCGCGTGTGTGTGTGTGTGTGTGTGTGTGTGTGTGTGTGTGTGTGTGTGTGTGTGTGTGTGTGTGTGTGTGTGTGTGTGTGTGTGTGTGTGTGTGTGTGTGTGTGTGTGTTGTGTGTGTATATATACAGGATCTTCTCAAAAAATTAGCATATTGTGATAAAGTTCATTATTTTCTGTAATGTACTGATAAACATTAGACGTTCATATATTTTAGATTCAAATACACACAACTGAAGTAGTTCAAGCCTTTTATTGTTTTAATATTGATGATTTTGGCATACAGCTCATGAAAACCCAAATTTCCTATCTCAAAAAATTAGCATACTTCATCTGACCAATAAAAGAAAAGTGTTTTTAAAACAAAAAAAAGTCAACCTTCAAATAATTATGTTCAGTTATGCACTCAATACTTGGTCGGGAATCCTTTTTGCAGAAATGACTGCTTCAATGCGGCGTGGCATGGAGGCAATCAGCCTGTGGCACTGCTCAGGTGTTATGGAGGCCTAAGGATGCTTCGATAGCGGCCTTAAGCTCATCCAGAGTGTTGGGTCTTGCGTCTCTCAACTTTCTCTTCACAATATTCAACAGATTCTCTATGGGGTTCAGGTCAGGAGAGTTGGCAGGCCAATTGAGCACAGTAATACCATAGTCAGTAAACCATTTAAAAGTGGTTTTGGCACTGTGAGCAAGTGCCAGGTCATGCTGAAAAATGAAATCTTCATCTCCATAAAGCTTTTCAGCAGATGGAAGCATGAACCCACTTTTGAACCAGAAACAGTGGCAGAAGCGCCTGACCTGGGCTACAGAGAAGCAGCACTGGACTGTTGCTCAGTGGTCCAAAGTACTTTTTTTCGGATGAAAGCAACTTTTACATGTCATTCGGAAATCAAGGTGCCAGAGTCTGGAGGAAGACTGGGGAGAGGGAAATGCCAAAATGCCTGAAGTCCAGTGTCAAGTACCCACAGTCAGTGATGGTCTGGAGTGCCATGTCAGCTGCTGGTGTTGGTCCACTGTGTTTTTATCAAGGGCAGGGTTATGCAGCTAGCTCTCAGGAGATTTTGGAGCACTTCATGCTTCCATCTGCTGAAAAGCTTTATGGAGATGAAGATTTCATTTTTCAGCACGACCTGGCACTTGCTCACAGTGCCAAAACCACTGGTAAATGGTTTACTGACCATGGTATTACTGTGCTCAATTGGCCTGCCAACTCTCCTGACCTAAACCCCATAGAGAATCTGTGGGATATAGTGAATAGAAAGTTGAGAGACGCAAGATCCAACACTCTGGATGACCTTAAAGAGACTCTGTAACATTAAAAATCTCCCCTGGGGGGTACTCACCTCGGGTGGGGGAAGCCTCCGGATCCTAATGAGGCTTCCCACGCCGTCCTCTGTCCCACGGGGGTCTCGCCACAGCCCTCCGAACAGCCGGCGACTGTGCCGACTGTCAGTTCAATATTTACCTTTGCTGGCTCCAGCGGGGGCGCTGTGGCGACTTTCTGCACGGAAATAGACGGAAATACCCGATCTCCGTCGGGTCCGCTCTACTGCGCAGGCGCCGGAAACTTGCGCCTGCGCAGTAGAGCAGACCCGACGGTGATCGGGTACTTCCGCCTACTTCGGCGCCGAGAGGCATCAGAGCGCCTGCGCAGGAGCCAGGAAGGTAAATATTGCGTCACAGCTGTACGGAGGGCTACAGCGAGACCCCCGAGGGACGCAGGACGGCGTGGGAAGCCTCATTAGGATCCTGAGGCTTCCCCCACCCGAGGTGAGTACCCCCCAGGGGCCGTTTTGTCGTTACAGTTCCTCTTTAAGGCCGCTATCGGAGCATCCTGGGCCTCCATAACACCTGAGCAGTGCCACAGGCTGATTGCCTCCATGCCACGCCGAATTGAAGCAGTAATTTCTGCGAAAGGATTCCCGACCAAGTATTAAGTGCATAACTGAACATAATTATTTGAAGGTTGACTTTTTTTGTTTTAAAAACACTTTTCTTTTATTGGTCGGATGAAATATGCTAATATTTTGAGATACGAAATTTGGGTTTTAATGAGCTGCATGCCAAAATCATCAATATTAAAACAATAAAAGGCTTGAACTACTTCAGTTGTGTGTATTTGAATCTAAAATATATGAAAGTCTAATGTTCTATCTATCTATCTATCTATCTATCTATCTATCTATCTATCTATCTCTCTCTCTCTCTCTCTCTCTCTCTCTCTCTCTCTCTCTCTCTCTCTCTATCTATCTATCTATCTATCTATCTATATATATATACACACACACACATATACATTCAATATTGAGAATAGTTAAAGAATTCATACTAGAATAAGGACTTAAATGCACTTTTCAGTGTGAAGTTTATACCTGACAACCCATCAGCATGGAGAAATTCAGGATTCTTTTCCATGGCTTTGTTAGAATCAATTAGAGGCCACAGGTACACATAGAAGGATAAAATGTAAGCCCCGCAGCATTGCTAAGCAGTCACCATGCAATTATGTCATGCATAGAAAAAATACCAAACCCAACAGGTGCTAACAAGGCTTTTCTGCAATTACCTAATCACTCCTTGATCCCAAAGTGTCTTGTTGGAATTGGTAAACATTTTAGTTAGAGGAAATGCAAATAACAGCTGCTGCATAAATTCATTGTAACTAAATGGCAACAACTAAGAAAAGCTGCATTTTCCATGAGATCATCCTAATTATTAAAGCAGAACTGTCATTCCGTCTGACACTTCTGAAAGGTATTGTCAAAAGCAAACAACCCCCGTCTTCTCTCTTTACTAACTTACTACTTTACCACCTATCACCCCATGTTGTGCTTTCTCCACCTCCATCAATCTCTCTTTGCACCCCCTCTTTCTATGCTATCTTTGCTTTTCCAAAACAAGGAAAGTTTTTTTTAAAATTATTATTATTTTTATGTTGAGGATGAAAGGGGATTGGCGAGTTGAGACAGTGGAAAGCTGTTAAAGGGACTCCGAGCAGTGCAGAAACTATGGAAAGTTGCATATCATTTTAAATCTCTCTTTCTCCTCTTTCCAATGATATATAAACCGCCACCATACGCCTTTTAGTTTTCGCTATTTTCGCGATTGAAATTGCCACGACCGCGATTTCAATCGCGAAAATATAGAAAACTAAAAGGCGTAGAGCGACGATTTGGGTGTCGCCAGAAAGAGGAGAAAGAGAGCTTTAAAATGATATCCATCTTTCCATAGTTACTTGTATTACACAGGGCGACACTTTCCCCAGTGTCAGCAGCTCCATTTAGCAGAAAAAGTCGGCCTGTGTAATACAATGTAACTATAGAAAGATGGATATCATTTTAAAGCTCTATTTCTCTTCTTTCTGACGACCCCTAAATCTTCACCTTACGCCTTTTAGTTTTCTCTATTTTCGCGATTGAAATCGCGGTCGCGGCAATTTCAATCGCGAAAATAGCGAAAACTAAAAGCCGTAGGGTGGCATTTTATATATCATTGGAAAGAGGAGAAAGAGAGCTTTAAAATGATATGCATCTTTCCATAGTTTCTGCACTGCTCGGAGTCCCTTTAAAATAGGACTACAGAGAAGGTACAATGGCCGCAACCCCCCTCCCCAATACAAAATACTAGAACCTCTCTATGTACATGTCCTAATAATACCATCCCGATTACCCCCCACGCTACATGTAAAAAGAAAAAATATATGAAATGCACTCTATAACTAAGATGTTGAACTCCAATCCTCAAGGACTGAGGTCCTCACACAGTTTTTGCACAACTCAAATTAATTGATAGGACTGGATTAGGGAAGGAGTGTGTAACGATAGGTGTCAGCAACCAGAGAGAGAATCTGATTCTTGGCAATCTGCAGTATCCCCAAGAATACAGATATACCTGATTATTGAGGATCTGCAGAATTGTCAATAATCAGATATGTCTAACCTCTAGACACCTGAGTGTGTAAGTGTTTTGGTGCAACAGTAATCTTTGGACCACCGGGGTAGCAGGTGGTCCAATAAGTAGAGAAGACTCTACTGCAGTCAAGGATACCTTGAGAGGGAGTCCCTGACCGATAAGGAGCAGTGTCCCCTCTGCGGAGCAGGGGACCCCTGCGGGCAGGCTGGACACCCTGAGGGGGGTGACAGCCAGAAGGTCAGACAGGCTGGGTCGGCAATAGTGTATCAGATATGCAAGGTACCAATTCAGAGATCAGAAAAGTAGTCAGGAAAGCATAACAGATATCAATACAAGGCCTAGTCTGGGGTGTGAGCTCCGTGGTCTCGACACCCTGGAACTATGCTAGAGAATAACACAGATGATATACAGTATTCCTAGTCTGAGGTGTGAGGTCCGTGGTCTCTACACCCTGGAATTACAGTATGCTAGAGAATAACACAGATGATATACAGTAACTGGCTAAGTGTGGATTCCCAGGTCCACCTGGTTCCATCACACTGAAGGATCTGACTAAGGTCTGAGTGCTAACAAATAGGCATTCGCAACGCCAGACAACCAGCAACTGAACAGCAGGAGATATATATAGTAAAGCGCCGCCCAGCTCCCATCAACCAATCACTAGCTGAGCAGGAATCAGCTGACCGCCCTGATCAGCTGATCTTCCTCCTATTGGTATAAATAGCCTGTCTTGCAGCGCGCGCGCGCGCACGTAGCTCTCCATCTGTGTGCACTACTAGGTCCAGATAACCCAGACGCATGTTGCTGCGGGGAAACCGCTGCACTGGACGCGGAATCCGCCGCCTTGCCGTCAGAACACGCGGCGGCCCCTTCGCCCTTCTTCCCATGCGCACCATTAGTTCCAGACAAACCAGACGCATGCTGGCGCGGACAAACCGCCGCACCAGACGCGGAATCAGCCGCCTTGCTGTCAGAACACGCTGCGGCTTTTCCGCTATTCATCACAGAGTGGTTCATCAAGTAGAACACATTTCTCTATTTCACAGGCCATCCTTAACATTGGCATGGATATGGCCCTGGAGGACTTCAGTTCAACACTTGTGCTCTACACCCTTCTAAAAACCTTGCTAACTATTAGGAATGCTCACCGCATTCCGCGGAATTCCATTTTCTGCAATTCCGGATGGAATTTGGTGGTTCCGTTCCGTCGCATCGGAACGAAATTGCTATACCGTTTGACGGAATTCCTGAATTGCTCTGCGTAATTCTGCCGGAATGCGGATTTTTGTATGCCAATCACAAGGAAGCCCCTTAAAGTGAAAACAACCCGATTTCTGCATAAAAATAGGAATTTCTGCACCAATCAGAGGATTACAAAAACCAACCAAATGGATTTGTGCATGGAAATCGGAATTATTTCAGTACCAATTACAGACTTAACAAAAACCAATCAATCCTATGTTAGCAACCAGCTCCCTAGCTATCTCAGCTATCCCAACCATTTTGTATAGGTCCCCTAGCCTACTCGACACCTCCTGTGGCGCCCAAACCACCGCCATGGAACCACCGCCAGGTTCAAAAGCTTACGCGACACCTACTGCGGCGCCAAAACCACAGCCATGGAACCACTGCCAGGTCGCAAAGCTTATGCGACACCTCCTGTGGAGCCAAAACCACAGCCATGGAACCACTACCAGGTCCCGAAGCTTACGCGGCACCTCCTGCGGCGCCAAAACCACCGCCATTGGACCACCGCTAGGTCCCATGGCTTACACGACAACTCCTGCGGCTCCAAACCTCACTTATAATGAACACCGGGGAACCCCATGGCTTATGCGACACCTCCTGCGGCATCAAAACCACTGCCATGGGACCACCGCTAGGTCCCATGGCTTAAGCGACACCTCCTGCGGCGCCAAAACGACCACCATGGGACCACCGATAGGTCCCATGGCTTAAGCGACACCTCCTGCTGCCAAAAAAAATAAAAAAAACCAAACAAACAAAAAAAAGAACCCCCCCCAAAAAAAATAATGACCGGTGGAACAGCCACTAGGTCCCATGGGCTACCATTTAGCATAAACGAGGTTTCAATTGCGAATTCTTGAATTTTTCCGCTGGAATGCAGAATTCCACGGAAATCCACAAAATTGAGTGGAAATGTAACGGATACGGAATTTACCGCTGGCGGAATTCCGGCGGAACGGAATTTCCTCTTTCCGATCATCCCTACTAACTATCACCCCATCCTATAACCTGGAAAAATGGAGAAGAAGCATGTCCTTCTCTGTCCTGATAAATCTCTGCTATCTTCTTACCTGTCACTCTCCCCCCCCCCCCCCCCCCATGGAAATGTATTGAATCCTTATTGTAAAAATATTATATAAAATAGATAATGGTCCAGTGAACCACAGATTCCCAGCACTGCTGCAGATTCAAATGCTCAACATTCGCTGTTCAGTGTAAATGCCAGTGCACAGTTTGCAAAGGATTATAGTGAATAAACAAACCAGAGGTTCAGGTGGTGGGCAGTACTACACAGAACACATCCAGGGACAGGAGCACGATGGAGGAGCGTGGCTGGCCGGGCCGCACATGCACAATGAATCGCAACTCGGCCAGGCTTTCGGGCACTATTGCGGGAGACAGGAAACACCCAGAGAGACAGCAAGAGACTGAGCAGTCTCTGGGGGGCTTAAGGAAGCCCCGAGTAAATATAGAGCCTGAGATGGCTTTCATCTCATGTTCACTTTAAATCCCACTTTTTTTCAAAATAAATATCCCCTATTTTAACACACTTTTTTTTTTCCATCTTTGTAATTAGTTGCTGTTTTTAGTATAAATATAAACTTAATATTTGCATAATAATACAAACAAAATACAATAGTCTATCAAGATTTGTGACACTGCAGCATTATGTTTTGGAGGAGATTGATGATTTGATATCGGAATTTCCAGAAAACTGTCTGTGCATATGAACTGTAAAAATGATGATGGATGACAAATATAGAGGAAAATCAACAGCAGCTGACCAAACGGATGTATAAAAATCAATTTACTAAAAAGCTTTGTTCCAAAGCAATATTAGCCATAGGGTTGATTTGACCTACTCCAAGTGCTTACACAATGGACTTAAGTGTAGATTGGAGCTGATGACCTTGTTGCCAGCAAGCTTTATTGAACCTGCAAACACACAGCTCTGTGATTTAGCCTAATGCAAGCTGAGCATTAAAAGTGAAGCAATTACTATATGAAACTATATGTATGAATATATCTTTTTCAACGTGTTTGTGTTGAAACTCTTTATTTCTATATTCTACAGCACCCTTCATAGCTACATAGTACTTTCCAGTATTATGTCATGGAATAAATCATTTTTCTAAAGCAAATAATTTAAAAATGAAAAAGGGTTGCAGTAGTGTATCTTGCAGATTATAATACTAATTTACAGACACAAGAGAACAATATAAGGAAAAATATACAAGTCATGCTGGTAATGACTAGAGATGTCGGTGAACACCTCACCCTGTACTACTTCCGGGTCCCTATGACCCAGAGTAGTATGGCTGCGCCGGCCCGGCGGGGCACGTCCTAGATTGCTCTCCTGTTGCCCGCCACTTTCTGCGCATGTGCGTGACGTCATGAGTGACGTCACGCTCATGCGCAGAGAGTGGCCGGCAACAGGTGTGCGATCTCTAGTAATGACTAGTGATGATCGTAATCAGCTAACTTCGATTATGCAAAATTTCTCACAACCTACGCCTATATGCAATTACGCCTAACGTAATTATGATTTTTAAATTCTATTAATTTTGTGTAATCGTTCGTAATTTTCACGTAATTTCATGTTGATTTCAGTGGTGAATAGCAAAGCCCCATACATGGTATTGTCATGAAAATAACTACAAATGTTAATATTGGGTTCAAGTCAAAAACATTTTTTTTTCAAAAAGACCAGTTAGTTTTTGAGAAAATTGATTTTAAAAATGTAAAGTAAAATGGTTTTTAAACTCAGAAAAATGAGTTTAAAAACACTTTTTCCTTTGAATTTTTAAAATCGATTTTCACAAAAACGACTTTTTGAAAAATTATTTCGGTGGAAGTATCATGTATGGAAGTTTTGCTATTAACCGCTAAAATTGGCATGACATTAAGAAAAATGGGAACTTGCAAATTTTGAGGCAAAATTATGTCTATGCAAATTTTTTGCTCATCACTAGTAATGATGACTAAGCTGATTTCATAAGGGTAAGGTGATAGTCTAAATTGGAATGTCATTTAAAACTTTTATTTTTGATAATGAACAAAAGGTAAGACTTTTGTAACCATTGTTACCAGGAAGAAATTGTGGTGAATTCCAACATTTTACACTTGCCACCAAAATCATAGATGGGATAAAATTTCAAATGAGAAATATTTTAACTGACAACTGCCAAAGGTAGGAATTATTCTCCCACTGAAAAGATTTCCTCTTACTTCCAGATATGATATTTCCTGATATTGTTTGTGCAGAGCCTTTTCTAGAGACAGCAGCAATGTCATGGCTATGTAACCCATTGGGAGCCAGCTGTGGCAACACCACAAGCAGATCACACTTATCAAGGCTTTCCAAAGATTTTTCAGGCTGCAGTAACCACTGTTTGCCCTAAGAAGCACTCAAAGACAGCTCTTGTCTAAGCTGGTCAATGAGTATGTCAAATCCAGCTCAGGTATCTATAATTTCTGAAATGAAAAGCCCTGGACTACAGCCAGTAGAATATTCACTCATACGCAGGAGTAAAAATCAGCCAAACGTAATTTTATGTTCGCAAATTGCAAAACATAAATTCATGAAATTCATGAATTCATGAAGAATTGACAGCAAAAAAATAGTGACACGATTTGTGGTGAGCCCCATTGACTTTAATGGCAGGAAAACTTTAACCACTTGAGGACTCACCCTTTACCCCCCCTTAAGGACCAGCGCTGTTTTAGCTGATCTGTGCTGGGTGGGCTGTGCAGCCCCCAGCACAGATCAGGGTGCAGGCAGAGCGACCAGGGTGCAGGCAGAGCGACCCTTTTTTCCCCACTAGGGGGATGATGTGCTGGGGGGTCTGATCGCTCCTGCCTTGCCTGGGTGTTGCGGGGGGGGGCACCTCAAAGCCTCCCTCCACGGCAAAATTCCCCCTCCCTCTCATCCCTGTCCCCCCTGGCAATCTGGGCTGTCCCCTGTCACATGGCGGCGATCCCCGGCCGCTGATTGGCCGGGGATCGCCGATCTGCCTTACGACGCTGCTGCGCAGCAGCGCCGTACAATGTAAACAAAGCGGATTATTTCCGCTTGTGTTTACATTTAGCCTGCGAGCCGCGATCGGCGGCCCGAAGGCTATTCACGGAGCCCCCCGCCGTGAATTTACAGGAAGCAGCCGCTCGCGCGAGCGGCTGCTTCCTGATTAATTAGCCTGCAGCCGGCGACGCAGAACTGCGTCGCTGGTCCTGCAGCTGCCACTTTGCCGACGCACGGTATGAGTGCGCGGTCGGCAAGTGGTTAAAAAGGGTGTAAAAATCAATGTCAAAATAGTCTCCCAAAAAATATTTATTTTATGCAAATGCTTTTTTAATGGTTATTTTTTCAATGGCTGCCTACTTAAGCGGTTACTAGGAAAGCCCCTATATGTGCTTGAATCAGCAAATTTGAAGGGTATGTTAAGGAGAACAGTGGGAACAATTTCAAAAAGACCTTGTAGTTTTTGAGAAAATCGATTTTAGACTTAAAGAGAAACTCCGATCAAGAATTGAACTTTATCCCAATCAGTAGCTGATACTCCCTTTGACATGAGAAATCTATTCCTTTTCACAAACAGACCATCAGAGGGTGCTGTATGACTGATATTGTGGTGAAACCCCTCCCACAAGAAACTCTGAGGACTGTGGTACTCCCATAGTGTGTTTTATAACATTGCACAATTCTTTAAGATTTCAGGTTTACACACTACTCTACATTCTAAATGATTCAGAGCAGTCTTGTGAACTATTGACCTGTCCTCTGGCAGAGAAAAAGAAAATTCTTCTTTGACAGTTGAGATAATAAACTTCAGAAGACAGAGCTCTCTGCGACTTTGAAAGTACTGGAAACAATTAGACTTATGTCTCTGATCATAATGTTTTATTTCTTAGCTGTACTACACATACAAATCACTATATCATAATATTTTTTCTTTTCGCCTCGGTGTCTCTTTAAGCATTTTTAGCAGTTAAAATAATACATTGGCCTCAATTCCCTAAGATCATGCAGGAGATAATAAGGCAAGAGAAAACTTGCCACCGCACAGTGAGAGAGTTATCGTATCTCTTCATTTCTTAACCTCCTTGGCGGCAACCCCGAGTCAGGCTCGGGATGAAAATCCGCAGCTCAGAGCGATAACCCCGAGCTGAAACCACAGAAGGTGTGTAATGTGCAGGGCTGCTGTAGATCTATAGAGTGGTATGATTTTTAGGGTCTAAAAGCTTGTGAAAAAGTTGCACCGCTTTTAAACAATAAAATCTTGAAGTAATCATACCACCAGGGAGGTTAAGTTACCTCCTCTGTAGTTAAGTTACCTCCTCTGTAGTTATTTTCACACGCAGTTAATTAACAGCCTGTCTTTAACTTTAGAATTCTGGATTTATTTTAAGGATTGAAGAGTTAACTTAAAGACAGAAGAGTTAACTTTAGGTTTGCCTTAGGTAAAATGTTTCCTGAATACCACATGCCTTATCACCATGGTGATAACTCTAGAAACGTTATTAAAGACAGGAGATAAGCTTAGTGAATTGAGTCCATTGTCAAAATGACTGCTTTGAACAAAAATAGATATATGTGCTTTAGGTTGACCTGGTGTTAATTCAGACTGCCAGTGCCATCATGCAAGTAATTAGGAGACACATCATCCTCATGTGAAAGGTAATACTTGCTTGAAATAACTGTTTTATTTTGAGAACTGATTTCCCTTCAAAGCAAACCTGAAGCAAAGATAAACTTACGAGATAATGAATTGTATGTGTAGTGCAACTAAGAAATAGAGCATTAGTAGCAAAGAAAAAAGTCTCATTTTTTTTTCCAGTGCAGGAAGATTAAAAAAAAAGTCAGTTGTTATCTATGCAATAGAGCTTTGCTCTTCGACCCAACTTGGGTTGAATATAATCCAGTTTTTTGAAGGTGTCTCTTACTGTTCCTGGGCTGTTTAAAATAAGGTTTTACTGCAGGAAAATTCAAAGAGTCATTATTTCTCCTTTGTTTTATAGCTTAAAAGACAGAGGCCCATATGCAATTCACTTTTTCACCTGAGTTATCTCCAAGTTGACATTTTCACACCTTGTCATAAAATCCCTTTTACGCCACCAGCAAACAAGAAAATACTAAAAATTATTTTCATAGTACTTTTTCTTTAATTTTTGGTACTTTTTAGATTACAAAATGCTGAAAAGTTATTTTAAAAAGAAGTTGACAAAATATCTCCTAGGAGAAAACTCAGGTGAAAAAGTTAATTGCATATGGGCCAGAGTGTGGTTTATTAACTGCAAATATGAAGGAATGATTCAATGTTATAAAAAAGCTTTATAACTGAAAAGTAAAAACTTTCTTTGTTACTAATATTTATTCATGATCCGGACTACACATACAATTCATTATGTCATACTTTTTTTCCCCACTTTTACGTTAAATGACTGTACACACCTCAGTGAAGATAGCACTAATTCATTACACATCTCAGGCATATTCTGCAAATATGCATGCATATTGCATTAAGACTAGCTAGGGAATGCATATTTTGTTGGTGCTACATTCCACAATATGCAAAAAATGATCTGCAATATTTTTAGTGCATACAAATTTCAGAAACCATGGTAACAAACACAACACAAATGCCTTCATATATGCAGGGTATCTAAATCATTATGCCCTTATTCTGTCATTTTAGCTATAAATACGGACTAGTTTATTGAAAAGCCTAACCTTAGCCTGTAGTGCCAGCAGTGAGAGAAACATAATATGTACACTTTTGTTCTCTGGCATAGAAAATCCATCATTCTTTCAGCAAAAATAATAATAATAATCATTTTGACACTGGAGGAAAAGAAATAGCTAACAGTACCATTAAAAAAATAATTGTAAAGAATGCAGACCATTGCACGTTCTGAATGTATTTTTTGTATACACCTTTAAGCAAAACACATGTTTAAATATTCATTCTGATCTTTCAGAAAAAGTGTAATGTTGTATATTCAAGATCCGAAAATGGTACAGTACAACTTTTAGTATGGTCAGTCAGAAATGCAATGGCCTGTTATACTAGAAATTGTTTTTATTAGATTAGATCCCATAACTGTTATTTACAAAACATTGAACAAAGAATCTGTGTTGTGCACAGAGGAAGACAAGTATGTAGATGTCAAATAGGCAACAAAGCAGCATAAGGGCTCAAACCCACTAGCAGCCTTTTCTAAGCGCTAGTGATTTGAAAAAGCTCTTGCTAATGCAATGCTATGGGAGATTTTCATAAAATCACATTGCTCAAGGGGATCACACACATAGCATTACATTAGCAAGAGCTTTTCAAATCACAAAGCTCTCTGAAAAGCACTCCTAGTGGGTTCCAGGCCTGATAATCATACTGCTGGTGTAAAGTTTGGGTACCTCCTGTCAAAAAGAAGCAAAACAAATAAAAACTAATGAATGGAAAACTTGTGCAGAGATTTTCCAAGTTGGCCTACCACCAGGGACAGATTTAAGGGAAGGCCACAAAGGTGCGGGCCTTGGGTGACTGCAGCCCAAGAGGGGGGCACCTGGACATGGAAGAGGGGTTGCTACATATGAAAGAGGATGCTTAAAATAGGGAGTGACAAATGGAAAAGGGAGCTGATACTCAAGGGAACTGTTAATGAAAGAGAGGGGCTGTATACATGGATGATACACATGGAAGAGGGGGCTGTACAGGGAGGGGGGGGGGGTGCTGCACATGGAAGGGAAACCACAACATACTTCGCCTAGGGGCACACAAAATATAAAGCCGGCTTTGCCTACCACCTGCATAAGCAGAACATTGTTCTTCTTCTGGTACTGGCAAACAGCCATCTACCCACTCACAACCTCCATGATGCAAGTTTCATTTGACTTTGCATCATTGCTAATCCTCTGCTATCTATGGCTATCTCTATATGGAGCTCCATTTTTGTTGTGAACACTTTTTTGTAGCACTTTATGGAATGGATTGAAGAGTTCTCAATTCTGGTCAATAACTGTGCTTCAGATGCTCTCACAGTTGTATGCCCAAAATATGGTCTTAGGCCTTGGTTGAGATATGTACTTCGGAAAACATTGCTTCAAGATAAGTGTCAACCACTACCACCTAGCCAAGGTGCTGCAATAATTTAAAAAATATTGTATTATTATAACACTATTCTGTGCACCAGCACACAGGGATATTGTTTCTAGATATTGAAAATTTTGAAAAAAAAGTTTCACAGAGCTATAACTCTGATGGGATAATTCTCTGCAGCAGCAGGGATGCTTGGGGGAAGGGGGGGGGGGGGTTCTCTTAATTTATCAGCACTCATCTGACCTCACACTAGCATTGACTACAGGAGATGGAGACGCAAGAAAAGTGCATAGAGATTGCAGTTCATGCTAAGACAGGTATCTATATTGACACTTATTTCCCTGCATCACTCTGCATGTGAGGCAAGAGGGAGGCTTTATCACCCATCTCTTACCAAGCCTCCCCCACCTCTCCATATCATGTGCCATGTGGTATGATGGAGCCCCACATTGGTTGACTTCATCAGTAATTAAAGCTTTAGTAGGCTACGCTTTTTTTTATTATTACAAAATTTTAAAAAAAGTAATTCTCCCCTAATTAAACATGTTGAGCTCCTTCTCCCCCATACAAGCTGGTATAGCAACCTGTGCAGGGCTCTGCCATACTAAGCCATACCAGCCCACATGGTACATGATATTGGGGGCTTTGTAAGAGAAAGGTGACAAAGGTCCCCTTACCTTCAGTGCCCAGAAGGAGGTGGTCAATGATGGGTCTTGGGGGACCTATATTGGAATCTGGGAGCTCCCTTTAACAAGGAGACCCCCAGATGTCCATCCTTTTTCAGGTAAATGGGTATAGAGGGTCATTTTTGTCCCTATGCCTATTAAGTATAAAACATAAATATAAACCTTATTAACTGGAAAAAGAAACTTCATTTGTATTCTGTTTTTCATCTGTCAATTATTTCTTACTTGGAGAATAGTTTCCTGGCCCATGTTCCCAGCCAGACTCCTGCTGCTGATTGTTGCTACCTGCCTTTCCATTGGTCTCTGCCCCCTGCAGCACTGCTTCTTCCAGTGATGAGCTAAATACTCACCAGTGATGCTACTTACCAGTGATGAGCTAAAATGCCGATATTCTTTCACATACATTTTCACAAAAATAATGTAAAAATAATGTAAAATAATGTAAAATTCGACATCCAAGCAAAATTGCCCTTGAAAATCATTTTGAAATACATTTTGTGATTTATTTTTTATTTTATTTTTTTTGCATTTCTTGCAACTTTTTCACTTTCAAGGGTGCTAACAGAGTCCTGCAATTGCAGTCATACTGACATGCAGTCATTAAAACAATGGGGAGAGAGCAAACAATTTTTTTTTCTATGGACCCTGCCTCTGCTTTGCATCATGCTGTGTATATTTGCCAGATGCTGCCCTCTAATTGCAACCGCTGCACATTGCTGCAACAAGAACCAGCTCTGAAGTCGACTAAAGCTCCCATGAGAGCACAAGTAATTGTGACACCCTTGTAAGTCAGCTATGCTGCTCCCACAGCTGCGTAGCACACTTCTAGGTCCACACCTTGCATCCCCAGCTGAAAAATGCTCAGTGCCTCACATCACCTGCTGCAGACTGTGCAAGTACTGCTTCCTGATATGTTCAGTAACAATTGGGTTATGTAACACATGGAGCAACTGGAGTGTTGTGATGGGGACCCAAAGGTGTCCTATGCTGCTGTAGGGGCAGCATAGCTAACTTAAACATAGGACATTTATATTGTGCTTTTCTCCTGGGGAAATCAAAGTGCCAGAGCTGCAGCCACTAGGGCATGCTCAGTAGGCAGTGGCAATGTTAGAGAATCTTGCCCAAGGTCCCCTTACTGAATAGGTGCAGGCTTACTGAACAGGATTAGGCGAAGTTTGAATGCCCTTAACCAGTACACACAGCCAACGGTAGGAGTCATTGAAATGATCCACTGTTACTTAACCCTACAGGGGGAATTACACAAATCTAATGAATCGGCTGCACTTATTCTCCTCTGTGGGAGAGTGCACTAAACCAAAGTCCACCAGGAAGTTATTTTCCCAATGATAGAGATTAAAATATTGAATACTACTGCTTGATGCTTTTACTGATTTTAATTATAATTTATCTTTAACTTTAATGCCCCCTTTAAATATCGGAAGTTCTCTTATAGATTTCCCAATCTTATCATTTTTAAGGAGTGCAGAAGTGCAGTTCCTGCATATTTGTACTGGGAAGGTGAGAGACATATTTTATTATAATAGCTTAACAAAACAGATGTCTTGAAATGCGACATTAAACTGAACCTTGAAATTGGGAAGGTGATACTCTTTGTGTTTATTCCCAATATTAATCAGTATGTTGGTGATCAAATGACTGTTTCCATGCTAGAATGCATTAAAATGATAAAGGTGGCATTCATGAAAGCATTCAGGGCAAAGAATCACCCATCTCTTCATTGCACCACCGACAGCAATAAGACATTTCAGATTAATTTAATTTCATCTTTACCTGCTTCCTTTTCGGTACCCGAGTTGTTTTGTAAGCAATAAAACTGATGGAAGTGCTACTCTGTACAATATTTCTCACTCTGTGGGCAGACAGTCACCATAGTTATCCATCTGAATAGTCTGTAGAGTGAAGAAAACTATTTTTATGTCAATTAAATATTAATTTTGAATAGCAGCATTTCACAATGTAATTGATTTTTTTTTTCATCCCAAAATGAAAAAAAAGAAGAAATGTTCAAAACATTATAAGAATTCTACGCTTTTTCCAAATGGAAAACATAATGTCTTGAAGAAATACTTTGCATAATGTTTGTGCCTATGCCACCTTTTGAGAAGAACTTTGAAATAAACTCACAGTACTCAGTGTTCAAAATTACTTTTTTTTAAAAATCTTTTTATATCTGGAGAGAGTTTATTTTATTCATATTTTGTGCATGCTGTAGGAATGAAGGTATTGACACAAACAATTCTAGTTGTGATGGTTTCTAGGCAACTAAACTGAGTATGCACTTAATTTTAATAGGTCTCTATTTATGAAGCAGGTCATTTGGGACAGTGATGACACTTCGGTAAACTGGGCGCTGCATACGCCACAATGTGAATTGCAGCTATAACAGCACCCAGTAGGAAATTTGAGTACTGGCAGTGCTCAATAAATATCATAATTAAGTAGTGCAGTTATAGTTTGAGGGCAACTTTTGCAGAAAAGTTGGCACTGATGTTAGCAAAGATTGCAATGGAGGGGGGGGGGGGGGGGGGGTTAAGTATAGGGGTAGGCATTGATAGAGAGAGGGGGATCAAGTGAGAATACTGTAGGGTTACATTTAGCGATAATAAAAAATCAGTTATTTTACTGATATTCTACTAGCAGCTTCCCCTGGCACCCAAATTACAGTGTTGCCCTTTTTAGTTGTACGCCCTGGGGGAGTGGCCAAGGCTCTGCTTTCTTGGATGCAGTTTGGTAAGTAGACATGGTTAATAACACCCTGGAGGAGTGGCCAGTATTCAGACAGGGTCAATAAGATGCTACTGTCTCAGATCTGCAAGCGTGTGCGGCTTGTGAATAGGCCAGCCAAATACCCCCCCCCACACACACACACACACACACACACACACACACACACACACACACACACACACACACACACTAATCTGGGTCAGCTTAACCATAGGCTGCAATAAAATCTGCTTTAAGTTTGCATGCAAGGTGGAATAATTATCTCTTAGTTGACCACCTCTACTGTGTAGATGTGAGATATGGTGCAGAGAACTTTGGCAAAGAATGGTGCCAGAGAACCTTTCAACTTCCCTCCAGTGTTAGTTTAATGTGGGTACATGGAGTCCAGGCATGTGGGTGATGTTCAGAAAGCTTGAAACCTGGATGGTATACAGAAAAGCAGGTGTTCGGTCATAGAAAAGGTAGTATGCAAATTAAAATGCTTGAAAGAGACAAAAAAGAAACAGAGAGCCCAATATAGTGTAGTATCTCTGTGACAATTGGTCAGATGTACAACAAGGCAATGGTTATACTCCCAAACGTGGATTCCCACAAAGGCAACCACTGGATAGGCAGGCGGGGAGAATTATGACCTGACCCTGCTCAGGTATAAGAAGTTGCTCTCTGTAGACAGGAAGGAATGGGGATACACCCCTCTACCAAGGGTGGACTAGACAATTGGTGAAGTAGTAAAACAGAGAAGCCAAGTAGAATAAAAGCGATTAAAAACCATTTAAAAAGGGGGAAGTTAGTGGACTCACCTCCCTCATGTAAAGGCAAACCCGGACAGAGGGACGTTACTCACAGTATAAAGTAACTTTTATTCAAAGCTCTAAAGTTGCAACGCGTTTTACAGGGCCCCAATCCCACAACAGGCAAAACGTTTGGAGGGTAAAAAGTCAAGTGAAAAGGCTGGTTAAGTGCCTCTGTCTGAGAGGCGCTTAGCCAGGCTTTTCACTCGACTTTGTACCCTCCAAACTTTTGCCTGATGAAGCGGGATTGTGACTCGTGAAACGTGTTGCAACTTTGGAGCTTTTAATAAAAGTTACTTTATACTGTGCGTAACGTCCCACGGTCCGGATTGTCTTTACATGAGGGAGGTGAGTCCACTAACTTCCCCCTTTTTAAACGCTTTTTAATCGTTTTTTTTTTTCTACTTGGCACCTCTGTGTTACTACTCTGCCAATGCAAATTAAAATGGCTGAGGTGTAATGCCAAATAGCGCCCACACTTTTGTTATGTATTTGTATCCAGTAACAAATAGCTGCCGGGGGGGGGGGGGTATTTTAGGTTGTATGAGGTTTGTTTTGTCAAATGTCTTTTAGCTTTTGATGAACATTTTTTTTAAATTATTGTTAGATTGAAAAGGGACTAAGAGATGGGTTGCAAACACAAATCAAATTACATAAAACTGTCTGGGGGAGTTGGAAAGCCACCCACCTTTTTAAGTGGCTTTGTGTAGATATATGGACATGAAAGTATTTTACTGGCTCTGTTTTATTTCTTTCTTTATTTATTTATTTTGGTGAAAACACAATGAATTAAAGCTGAGATTCCATTTCTTGACATGCAGATTTAGATTAAAGGTACATATTCTTGCAAGAGCATATCTCAAAGAAACAGATGCTAATAGATACAAGGTATGAGGTAGCTGTCTGCATAGCAAATGACTGCAAAGTATATCTGAAGGCCAATTCTCTTACTACATAAGGAATTATACTAATGTGAGGAAATTTAAAGAACAATCAATGGTTTTAACAGAACATTTTAGAGGAAAAAAAAAGATTTTTCTAAGAAGAATGTGTAGTATGTGTTTTATGAAGTTCTAAAGTTGGATGGATAAAAAGGTTACTTTGAATAAAAAGAAAGACAAAGACGATTTTAGGAATAATGCTCCTTTTTATTCTACATTTTACAAAGGATGTTGGTGAAGCAGCAACGATTTTTAAGAGGCATCGGGAAAATTTACTCTAAGATGAGATATATTAAATAAAGTGTTCTTTTCCATTATTCAGACACTACTTGCAGTTTGATTTACTAGTTGTGTCTTGACTGTTGAGTGTTATTTGAAACAGATTAATTACAAATTATGAAGACCTATATTAATTTAATGTTATTTCAATTAACAAAGAAACATTGAATTATGTGTTTATAAAGAAACCTATTTAATTATTTAAAAGAAACATATTAATTTAAGTGTTTGGGATGCATCATATTTATTTACAAATAAATGTTTTTATTAAAGTGGACCCAAACTCTTGCACAAGACAGAAGGAAAACATAGAGAAATGCACCCTGTAGGTATTTAGAGTCGTACGAGAGGAATTGGCGCAGGAGACTTGGGCGCAGGGTACAGCCTGTATGGCTTCACCTGCTCCTGCACAAATTCCCATCAATGTTAAATACTATTCCCCCTCCAGGCCTCCATGGATGGTGGAGAATGAAATAATTTGGCTTCCAGCAATTGCTGGAGGCCGAATTATAGTGTTTTAGAAGTAACTTCAGCTCCGTCCTCTGACGGAGCTGAAGTAATTAACTGCTGCACACAAGTCTCCTGTGCTGGAATGAAAGTGTTCGATTTAGAGAGTTTAGGCTGTCTAATTCTACCTCATTTGTGTCTAATCTCAAACCGTAATTTGAGCCTCCCCTCTGTCACATGACTGCCTATGGCAGATTAGCAGATAAGCCCATTTGAAAGCACAGGATGTAAACAATATGTCTGGTTCCATGAATCAGGAAGTAAAAACTGAGCAGATTAATTTTACGATTTGTATGAGCTGTAACAAATACATGTTTTTTTGTTTAAAGGTTATGCTGCTGTGTATCTTTCAGAGCAGAGAGGAGGTCTGAGTTTTGGTCCACTTTAACTACAGTATTTACTTTGGAGCCAAAAATTCCTTTCTGGTTGGAGGGGTAACACAGGTTTTTCTGCCTTTGGTGAGAAAAAGGGTAGAAACAGCCCTTGCTGCCCTGCCTGTTGGTATCCAGTCCACTGCCCAGCTTAATGGTATCCAGTCTGCTGCCCATTTTGCTTTCGTCTGATGGTCCCCAGTCATTTGCCCAGCCGGTGGTCCTGCTTGCCTGACAATTTCCAGCCACCTGCCATCCAAACTCAACCAGCCTCCTGCGGCTCAGACTCTCCAGCCTCCTGACCTCCAGACTTTACAGCCTCCTTCAGCTCAGACTCTTCAGCCTCCTGCCATCCCAACTCTCCAGCTTCCTGTTGTTCAGTCTACTAAGACTCCAGTTGCCCAGCCAGATTAAGTATTTATTTTTTAAATGTTTTCCTACCTGCCAACACAGTCTTGGCATTTGCCGTCCACCTGCCTTGGTATTTGCTGCCTACTTTATTGCCTGCTTTCTTTAGGGATCCTGACAGGCATTTTGTAAGGACATTGTGGAGCGTCCACAGTCCTCAACCTGCTGGTGGCACTCTGCATATGGACATCAGTACTTTCAGTGTTCACCAGCAGGTGGACATCATGCAACTTATCCTGGACAATCATCCTCATGACCTCATCTGTTAGATTTGAATTTACCACTTCTGCACCACAGGTTTTTTTCCCTTCAAAAGCTCTTCCCATTCATTTGGTAATAACTGTATCACTACTTATCACACTGAAATGATCTATATATTATTTTTTGTGGGACAAACTAGCCTTTCTTTAGGCAGTTCTTTATGCTAAGAATTATATTATTTTATATGCATTTTACAGGGAACAAGAAGGAAAAAAATGGAAAAAGTCACCATTTCTCAGCTTTCAGCTATTGTAGTTTAAAAATAAAATGTACTATTGTGAATAAAACTGACACGTTTTATTTGCCCATTTGTCTTGGTTACTACAATGTTTAAATTGTGTCCCTAGTACAATGTATGACAATAATATTTTATTTTGGGGTAGGGGGTGGAAGGAGTTAAAAATAATGAAACTGTATTTAAGCTTTCTATGGCACTGTAAGTGTATAATGGTGTATTTGGATATAGTTTTACTTTTTGGCCACAAGATGGTGCTATACTAATTCCGTTTTCTAAAAATAGAAAACATAACCAAGTATTTATATGTGTTTACAGTTGTTTATATACAGGAACATAGATAATGGTGGCAGAAGTTCTTAAAGGACTTACGAGCTGAAATGATAAAAAAAAAGTGAAATACCTTTTTAAATTCTTTATGTATGGAGGACACCATCAACGCCCTCCCATTCATTACACCTTGCCCCCGCTTCAATAGCGCCCCACGCCCACCCGGTCAGGTCCCGAACGGGTCGGTTTAAATTCCCTGCTCAATATGGCCGCAACAGATGGCCGTGGCTGTGCAGTCCACATAGACGTGATTGCGGCTGCGCAGCTCTAGGGCCTCCTCCCACCGCGTCATCAATCAATGGACCTGAACCCTTGCTCAGGACAGAAGGGAATAAATAAATGCACCCTGTAAGTATTTAGAGAGTTTAGCCTGCCTAAGTCTCCCTTATCTGTGTCTAATCACAAGTTGTAATTTGATCTCACCCCATGTCACCTGACTGCCATGGCAGATAAGGCAGATAAGCTTATTTGAAAGCACGGGATGTTAACAACATGTCTGCTTCCATGAAAGCAGGAAGTTGAAACACTGCAGGTTTGTTTCAGGATTTGTATCAGCTGTAACAAAAACATTTTATTTAAAGGTTCTTTTGCTGTTGCTTAGCTTTTAGAGCTGAGAAGAAGTTCTGAGTTTAGGTCCACTTTAATGAATGACTTATGATCAGGAAAAAAAATCCTACTCATGAATTTCGAAAATGGGCGTGGGGGTACCCTGGTTTGGGTGCATGATTTATAATGTCAGTATGAAAAATCCCCAAGTGAATGTGTGAGGATTATACCAGCATGAGGGCTCTTTTACGCTACTTGTGATTCTGTTTTCAATGCGATTTTTAAAAGCGATTCCAATTTTTGACGTGATTAAAAAATAATGTCCTGCATGCTGTGTTTTTCCTGTTTTTTCCTTCTTGTGTTGCTAGCATCCAGTCAAAATCAGAATCACAAATTGGACTTGGAAATCAGAAATTTGATTTGCAGTAAGGAAGAAGTTTAAATATAGCAAAGCTAATAAAAAATAAATGTGTATCCAGTAGTCTTCTCAGACATTGAGCCATGAGAAAAAAGTCTCCCTTTAAATATCTGTTAGAAAAAAATTGAGAGTGCGGTGATAATAAAAATATCCATAGGGCTTATCAAATCATGAGCTTTTTAATATTATGTGCAACTATATTCTAGAACTTTATTTTGAAATGGGAAAAAAAATGTTTTTTTTATTATTTTACAATATATCTGTCATAATTCCTAATTATCTGAAATATCAACCACCCACTGTATTTTGCCTATTGTTATATATATAAGCTAATAGAGCACTCATGGAATTTAATGATATATCTTTCACAATTAATATGGGAATAGGAGACATGATGCAACTGCAAGTTGACTGAAAATTCTTTCTGTTAACCTAGTTTTATTATTAGCTTGCAGCATACACCCCCACAACTACTGCGAGATGTGTTTCTGTGCAGAGGATGACATTTGTATCTGTTATACAAAGTGGGAGGTCAGGTTCTTGCTGCAGTAAACTAATATTTGTATGTGGCTACTCATATACATGTGTATGTTTATGAAGCTTAGCTGAGCTAATTTCAAAGAACATACTGAAAGAGGAGAGTTTCATGGAGAAAGTCAGGGTTGTTTTTGACCATTTCAGTACTCTAGCCTCCTTTCTCAGTTTTTCTTAATGCACATTCTCATGCACATACTGTACACATAATATGTTACCAAATCAAAGTAAGACAGATGCCACACAATTGCAATTTAAAACTGACCTCATAGAATCAATATCATGGGATTATCATCTTTGTCAAAGGACCCCTGCAGAGGTCCTCCGTGATTATAACAACTGCAAAAATTATGAAAAGCTGAAATGTACCCGCATTTTTATTTATTTATTATTTTGATATATTTATTTATTTACAAAGCGACAACACATTACATAGCACTGGTCATTAGTTAAGGTTAGAGATGGCCCGAACGGTTCGCCGGCGAACGGTTCCCGGTGAATTTCCGGGGTTCGCGATCGCGGAGAACCGCAAACTTTTCCGGAAGTTCAGTTCGCCCCCATAGTGCATCATCAACTTTGACCCTCTACATCACAGTCAGCAGGCACATTGTAGCCAATCAGGCTACACTCCCTCTTGTAGTGTGTGTGAAAGGTGCACATTGTAATACCCACTGCATATACCTACCTGTTGTTTACTGTGCACCCACCCACCTACGTGAGCGCACGCAGTGTCACTGTGCCTGTTTGGTACATGTACGTGTGTGACAGGTGCACATTGTAATCCTCACTGCATATACCTACCTGTTGTTCACTGTGCACCAACCCACCTACGTGAGCGCACACAGTGTCACTGTGCCTCTCTGGTACCTGTCTGTGTGTGACAGGTGCACACTGTAATACCCACTGCATATACCTACCTGTTGTTCACTGTGCACCCACCCACCTACATGAGCGCGTACAGTGTCACTGTGCCTGTCCGGTACCTGTCTGTGTGTGACAGGTGCACATTGTAATACCCATCACTGCATATACCTACTACTACCTATTGTTCACTTCAGTGCACCCACCCACCTACGTGAGCGCACGCAGTGTAATATACCACTCCGTGCATACCTGTTAACTGCACCTGTGTGACTGCACATTGTATTACTCAGTGCATACCTTCACCCCCCCCCCCCCCCCCGATATGGACAAAACGGACAAAACAGGTAGAGGCAGAGGTAGAGACAGACCCAGAGGAAGGCCACCCGGCAGGTCTGTGCGAGGTGGTGGTGATGTGATTTTGTGCGGCCCTGGACCAAAGTACAGTGCTCAGAAGAAGGCACGTCCCATCAACTCCCAAGTTTGTCAGGACGTGGGTGACTATTTAACACAGAAAACTTCATCTTTCGCACCCACCAGTGCTACTCCAAGTACCACATCAGCTACATTGGACAGTTCGCAGGAGTTATTTGGTGGTAAAATTAGTGATGCGCAGCCATTATTGTTACAACCAAATGATGGCGCTAAGCCAGTTACACCACCTCATATTTCTGAGTTTGGCGACACTAATGGACATAATGTGTACAGAGGGGGCTGATGAAGTACCTGCTGTTGGTGCAGGTATGGAGGTGTCTGAGGCAAATGAAGCTGGGCAGGATGATTATGATGATGACGATGATACGGATCCCACGTATGTTCTCAATAGAGGAGATGATCAGGGTGACAGTTCAGAAGGGGAGTCAGAGAGGAGTAGGAGGAGACGAGTTCCTGAAAGAAGCGGGGGGGGGTTCATTATCAGAAACAGCCGGTGGCAGTGTCCAGCGGCATGTATCGCCACCTATGGACAGCCAGCCAACATGCCCTTCAATGTCAGCTGCTGATGCCACCATAGTGCCATCACCCCAGGGGGGCTCAGCGGTTTGGAAATTTTTTAGTATGTCTGCCTCAGATCGGAGCAATGCCATCTGTTCTCTCTGCCTCCAAAAATTGAGCCGTGGAAAGGCCAACACCCACGTAGGGACAAGTGTCTTATGAAGGCACATGGAGAAAAGGCAGGAACTGCAATGGGAAGAGCACCTGAGCAAAAGCAGAACACAAAAAAAAGCCACCCTCCTTCTACTCTTCTTCCTTCAGGTGCATCATCTTCAGCCGCTTTCTCCCTTGCACCTTCACAGCCTCCTCTGCCCACAGCAGCTAGGCGTCTGTGAAGGAAATCTTTGAGCGGAAGAAGCCAATTTCTGCCAGTCACCCCCTTACCCGGCATCTGACAGCTGGCTTGGCGGAACTGTTAGCTTGCCAGCTGTTACCATACCAGCTGGTGGACTCTGAGGCCTTCCGTAAATTTGTGGCGATTGGGACACCGTAGTGGAAGATGCCAGGCCGCAATTATTTCTCCAAAAAGGCGAAACCCAAACTGTACCATGAAGTTGAGAAACAAATGGTGTCATCGCTTCCACACAGCGTTGGGTCAAGGGTCCACCTGACCACGGATGCCTGGTCTGCCAAGCACGGTCAGGGCAGGAACATTACTTACACAGCCCATTGGGTCAACCTGGTGACTGATGGAAAGCAGGGAGTACATGGCTGTGCAGCGGACCAACTTGTGACACCTCCATACTGATACAGCATTGTGTACCTCCAAATTTTGATTGCCTGATGAAGCGGGTGGTTGACCCGTGAAATGTGTTGCATACTTGGAGAACTTGTAATAAATCTATTTGTCTATTTACAACGACTCGTTGGCTAATCAATATATACCTGAGGGTGGTGTCCACCTACCCCCCTCCTTTTAAACGGTTTTTAACTATTTTATCCTAATTTGGCGCCTCTGTTACAACCTATTACTCAAGTATCTAGTCCACCCTGGGTGGAGGGGTGTATCCCCATTCTTTTCGATCTACAGAGAGCGACTTCTTACACCTGAGTGGGGTCAGGTCAAAATTCTCCCCACCTGCACCATCAGTGGTTGCCTGTGTGGTAACCCAGACTTGTGAGTATAACTTTCTCATATTTTTGCAGTACGTTCCTTTTCCTTGACATACTACACTATATTGGGCTCTCAGTTCTTTCCCCTTTTGTATCCTTCCTCCTGCTACATGTTCTACTGGTGCTGCGATCTCCTCTCCAGCTACACAGCTCCAGCTCCCCAGGGCCTATGCTACATTCCAGGTACGATGGTGTCACGCCATCTTAGACATATCTTGCCTCAAAGCGGAGAGTCACACTGAACCAGCTATCCTGGCTGCTCTTAACAAACAGGTGGATCAGTGGCTGACCCCGCACCAGCTGGAGATCGGCAACGTGGTGTGTGACAATGGCAGCAATCTCATTTCCGCATTGAATTTGGGAAAGCTGACACATGTACCTGGCATGGCACATGTGCTGAATCTAGTCATTCAAAGATTTGTGTCCAAGTACCCAGGCTTAGAGGACGTCCTGAAGAAGGCCAGGAAGTTGTGTGGGCATTTCAGGCGGTCTTACACGGCCATGGCACACTTTGCCAAGATTCAGCAGAGAAACAAGTTGCCGGTGAGACGCCTCATTTGCGATAGCCCGACTCGCTGGAATTCAACCCTGGTCATGTTTTCTCGCCTGCTAGAACAGGAGAAAGCCGTCACTCAGTACCTCTACAATTTCAGTAAAAGGACACAATCTGGGGAGATGGGGATGTTCTGGCCAAACAACTGGACACTGATGCAAAATGCATGCAGGCTTATGTGGCCATTTGAGGAGGTGACCAACCTGGTGAGTAGCAGTGAAGGTGCCATCAGCGACTTGATCCCGTACGCTTACTTCCTGGAGCGTGCCGTGCGTAGAGTGGTGGATCAAGCTGTGTAGGAGCGTGAAGAGGAACCATTATGGGAGGAAGGGTTGTGGCATAAATTCTCAGCAGAACCAGATGTTTTCTCTACACCTGCGGCAGCACAGAGGGGGGAGGAGGAGGAAGAGTCGTGTGGGGAAGTGGAGTCAGACTCGGATGATGAGGATGGTGTTTACTTGGAGGAGGAGAAGGAGGCGGCGGCAGAAGAACACCGGCAGCAGGCATTGCAGGGGGCTTGTGCTGCTCAACGTTCCCGTGTATTGTTCATGGCTGGGGGGAGGAGGAGGACTTACCTGACGTCACTGAGGAAGAGCAAGAGGAGATGGATAGTACGTCTGGATCCAACTTTGCGCAGATGGCGTCTTTCATGTTGTCCAGCCTGTTGAGGGACCCCCGTATAAAAAAAAACTTAAGGGGAATGAGCTGTACTGGGTGGCCATGCTACTAAACCCTCGGTACAGGCACAAAGTGGCGGACATGGTACCAACTCACCTGAAGGCAGAAAGGATGTAGCACTTGCAGACCAAGCTAGCAACTATGCTTTACAATGTGTTTAAGGATGATGTCACAGCTCAACGCAATACAGGTACCACTGCCAGTAATCCTTCTCCCATGTCCACGCAGGCAAGGACAAGACGCTCCAGCGATCTCATGGTAATGTCGGACATATGGACATTCTTTAGTCCAACGCCTCGCCTTAGCCCTTCCGGATCCACCCTCCACCAACGCCTGGGCCAGCAGGTAGCCGATTACTTGGCCTTAAAGGGAACCAGAGATCCTGTAAAGAAAAAAAATTATACATACCTGGGGCTTCCTCCAGCCCCATACACGCTGATCGATCCCATGCCGCTGTCCAGTGCTGCCCACAACTACAAGAACGGGCTCTCGTTGCTGACGTCATCGGAGCCGGGCTACGCAGGAGAAGTGCGCCCTCTACGTATCTCTCCATGCAGTGCTGCAGAGATACGCAAAGAACGCATCTCTGCTACGCTAGACTGGCTCCGACTGGCGGCAGAGCGGGGTCCCGGTTCTCATAGCTGCGGGCAGCGCTGGACGGTGGCGTGGGATCGATCAGCGCTTATGGGGCTAGAGAAATCCCCAGGTATGTTTAACTCATTTTCTTTACAGGATCTCTGGTTCTCTTTAAGTGTGGATGTAGACACTGTAAGCACCGATGAACCCTTGGTCTACTGGGTGCGCAGGCTTGACCTGTGGCCAGAGCTGTCCCAATTTTCCATTCAACTTCTGTCCTGCCCTGCCTCAAGCGTCCTGTCAGAAATGAAAGGACCTTCAGCGCAACTGGAGGCATTGTCACTGAGAAGAGAAGTCGCCTAAGTCACAAAAGTGTTCAGTACCTCACCTTTATCAAAGTGAATGAGGCATGTACCCCGGCGGGCTACTGCCCGTCCCAAGACTAAGTCCGTCCCCACACACAGCATTTCTGCGTGCACGCCGTGTGGCTGCCTGACCCATGACTAAGTTGGTCCCCACACAGCATCTCTGCCTGCAGGCCGCTTGACTGCCTTCTCCACCACCACCAACAGGGTCCAGGACTCCAGGCAGATTCCTGAATTTTGCGAGGTTGCTGCTAGCAGCAGCCGCTATAATAATTTTTCTGGTGCGTGTACATACCTGCTTAATTTTTCTGGCTGCACTACAGCTGCACCAACAATACAAAAGGCATGTACATGTGCCAATTCCCCTTCAGGATTCCCCTTCGCTACCTTGCCGCGGTGAGGGGGCTTGCGTATCACAATGAAGCAATGACCAACGGCTATATGATAGTTTCGGGGGGGGGGGCACACCCAAGATAATAAGGTCGTTGCTTCTTTGTGGACAGACCAAATTCGATCAGCTGGACAGTCACTGTTGTTCTATCATTGAGCTACCACAGCCCGGCGACCATATGGGCTTGAAAACTGCCACAGCCTGCACTCTCGCCATGGTGTGCACCAGTCTAGCACAGCCGTCAGTACACAAACAGCTGTTTGCGGTGCGTTACAGAGTGAGTTTGGTGTTTCAGTGTGAAGCAGTACTCTAATTACACTCCCTGAATGATGTATACACATGCTAGATGTTTTAAAGCACTTTAGGCCTCCAATTTAGCATTCAATCTGATTTCTGCCCACGTAAGTAGGTAGTTGCACTGAACAGTGAACAGGTGCAGTGATTGGGATGGGATTACAAATGTGCAGCTTTCTGTCACACAGGTAGTCACTGAATCTGCTGGGCCTGGCAGTGGCACAGTAGGAATTAAGGGGCCAAAGGCCAGCTGCGACTGACTGATAGGGCTGTATATAATTCAAGTGGGCCACACACACAAAAAAAAAATAGATCACATGAACAAGATTAGCTCTCAAAAGAGCTGTTGAGGGGTGCTTTTTTAGCAATAAGAATCAACAAGGAGCAAGCTAACAAGCCTACAAGAGCCTAACTAAGCTTTCCCTATAGCTCTCTCTGCAGCAGCAGCAGCAGCTCTCCCTTCTCTATTTACTGCAGGCACATGAGTGAGTCCAATGCTACAATGTGCCTGCTGACTGTGATGTACAGGGTCAAAGTTGACCCTAATGATGTAGTATAGGAGGCGGGTCGAACCGCCATAAAATTCACGTTCGTTCGCGTACGCGAACCACTGAAGTTCACAGTCGAACCGTTCGGGCCCTCTCTACTAGAGTTCAACTGCGGGTTTAGAGCACCTGTGAGGGTGGGTAGACCAGAGTGAAAAGGTGAGTCTCGAGGGCCTTCAGAGCAAAATTAAATCTCCTTGACTTAAAAAAAATGTACAAATACATACATAGTTAATATGTGGTTTGAGACATCACAAAAATTGGTACTCGTTTATATGGTAAAACACAGCAAAATGAAAAAAAAAAAATAGGAGGACCTTGCCCTTGCGAGCTTACAATCTAGAGGATAGAGGGGTGGAAACTATAGTGAGGGAGACATAGGTGTTAGTGGATGAGGCAGTGAACCTCCAATGCTACCTATAGCAACTTATAGGCTTGTCTGAAAAGGTGTGATTTTAGAGAACACTTGAAGGTTTCCAGGCTCGGAACATGATGGACAGGCTGTGGGAGAGAGTTCCAAAGGAGAGGGGCAGTCTTGGATGCGAGAGTGAGAAGAGGTGACCAAGCTAGAGAACAAAAGAGTCTACTGGTAAGGGTGGAGGTTCCAGGTGGGGAGTTATCTGCAGATTAATGAGATAATATATTGAGGTGACAGTTTGTATAGAGCTTTATATGATAGCATGAGGACATAATTTAAATGGGATCCTTTAGGTAATGATTGGGAACCAATGGAGAGATTGCCTCTGAGGAGTGGGAGAAGAGGTGGATTACATTAGAGTTTAGTAGTGACTGGAAAGGTGCCAGTCTGCTTTTTTGCTTTTTTTTTTTTTATATACCACAGAGTAGGGTGTTGCAGTAGTCAAGACGGGATATAATTAGAGCATGTATAAATATTTTGGTTGCCTCCTGTGAAAGTAATGGAAACATTCTTGAAATGTCCCGAGATACCCCCAGACCGTGAAATTTTGGAGTTGAGGTTTTTGAGGTGTTTTCTACATTGAGGGGGACTATGGGAGTTGGAACAGAGAGCGAAGGTGGAAATATCACAATCTCTATTTTGCTCATTAAGTTTAAGGAAATGGGATGACATGAAAGTAGATAAGGGGGATCGACAGTTGGGGACTTTAGATAGTAGTGTGGAGAGGTTGGGGGCTGAAAAATAAATATGGGTGTCATCAGCTGCAAGGAGTTTCTATGTTCTCCCCGTGTCTGTGTGGGTTTCCTCCGGGCACTCCGGTTTCCTCCCACATCCCAAAAACATACAGATAAGTTAATTGACTTCACCCTAAAATTGGCCCTAGACTACAACACATACACTACACAATACATACACATAGGACATATGACTAGGTAGGGACTAGATTGTGAGCTCTTCTGAGGGACAGTTAGTGACAAGACAATATATACTATGTAAAGCGCTGCGGAATATGTCAGCGCTATATAAATAATAATAATATTGAAAACATTGAATGAACTTATTTGTCCCAGGTCGTAAGTGTAAACGGAAAAGAGGAGGGGCTCAAGGACGGAGCCTTGTGGAACTCCAACAGACAGCGGGCATGAAGAGGAGTTGGCAATTGAAATGGGAGACAGTGAAGGAATGTCCAGACAGGTAAGAGTGGATGCATGAATGTGCTAGGCCCTTGATCCCCAGTGTTGAGCGGGTCTGGAGAAGCAGAGGATGATCAACAGTGTCAAATGCAGAGGACCGATCTAGGAGTATTACTGCAGAATTTGCCTTAGGATTTAGCTACTAAAAGGTCAATAGCAACCTTAGTTAGAACTGTTTCTGTGGAATGCTGAGGGTGGAAACCAGACTGGTGAGGGACAACATTGGGTTGGCAGAGAGAAAGTCAGATAGTTCTGAATTAATGTGGCATTCCAGTAATTTGGAAGCAAAGGAAAGAAGTGAGACTGGGTGGTAATTAGAACGGGCTGTAGGGTCCAAGGAGGGTTTTGTTGATTAGTGGTGTTATGGTTGGAAGTTTAAATGACGAAGGGAAAATGATAGTAGAGATGGAGAGGTTAAAAAGTGTTGTTACAGCAGGAATAAGGGAGGAGGAGAGTTGAGGGATAAGATAAGAAGGAATAGGGTCCAGGGCACAGGTAATATCTTCTATTTCATTGCATCAATTGAAGCACCGAGGACAACTGGATGGTCAGTTACCTAATTTTTTAGCTATTTATCAGGAGTTAGATGGGTATGATGCAACGGTTTCAATGAAGTCAGGGCCGGTTCTAGACTTTTCGCAGCCTGAGGCAAACTTGTGAGGATGCATCCCCCCACACAAACACACACAAATTGTAATGATTGCACAACATCCAATAGCCAGTATAGGTGCCCCTAGTACAGGGAGCCAAGTATAGGTGCACCCAGTATAGTCAGGTATAAGTGCCCGCAGTATAGGAAGTCAGGTAAAAGTGCCCTCATTATAGGAAGCCAAATATATGGGCCCCCAGTATAGGAAGCCAGGTGTAGGTGCCCCAGTATAGGTAGCCAAGTATAGGCTACCCCAGTATAGGTGGCCAGGAATAGATGCCCCAGTAAAGGTAGTCAGGAATAGGTGCTCTCAGTGTAGTCCTGTGTAGGCGCCCTGTGTATAGGTTAGCCAAGTATAGGTGCCAGCAGTATAGGAAGCCAGGTATAGATATCCCCAGTATAGGTTGCCAGGTGTAGGTTCCCTCAGTATAGGTGTCCCAGTATAGGTTAGCCAGGTATAGGTGCTCCCAGTCTAGGTAGCCAAGTACAATTGTCCTTAGTATAGATAGCCTGGTATCGGTGCCCCCAGTATACATAGCCAGGTATAGGTGACCCCAGTATAGTTAGCCTGGTATAGGTGCCCCAATATAGGTAGCCACCTATATGTGCCCCCGTTATAGGAAGCCTCAGTATAAGTAACCAAGTATATGTGCTCCCAGTATAGGTAGCCAGTAATTATGTGCCCCCAGTATAGCCAGGAGTAAGTGCCCCCAGTATAGGTAGTCAGGTATACCGTAGGTGTCCCCAGTATAGGTAGCCAAGAATAGGTGCCCCGAGTATAGGAAGCCATATATTTGTGCCCCCAGTATAGGTAGCAAGGAATAGGTGCACCCAGTAAAAATAGTCAGTAGTAGGTGCTTCCAGTATAGGTAGCCTGGTATAGGTGCCCCCAGTATAGGTAGCCTGGTATAGGTGCCCCAAGTGTAGGTCGCCAGGAATAGGTGCCCCCAGTATAGGTAGCCAGCCTGTCACCCAACCACCAGCTGGTGCTCATTTATCTGCTTGGGCAGTGGCCCCCTCCTCTACAGAATCCTCCTGCTGGATTGCCCATGCCCATTATATGAAAGTATAAAAAAAAGAACTCTCCCCATTGCGGTGAACAAGCACTGTTAGCGCAAAATGGACGTCCGCAGACCTGGCGCCCACTTAACCTGCCTTACCATCTGGCTGCAACTTGACTGTAAGTGTCTTTCATTTCTATAATAAACAACCCCAATTGCAGTGCTGGCTTCGCTCTCTCTCTCCGTTGTTACAAGACTACTATTTACTCCAATACTTTGCCGGAGCACGCAATTTAAAGGGACCTATACCCTTACAGTCTACAGGTTATTACAGCCTAGCCCAGTCCCCTGCTGCAATCCCCTTTGAGTGCTGGAAGTTTACTTTTCTCCGTTTTACACGGAAAGTATAAAAAGGTTTTCAAAAATCATCATGGTTTTCCAGGAGCACTTGGAATGATTAAATTTGTTTTAATCTTAACTGTTCTTTTAGGACTGCACCCACAATTAGTAATGGATTTGCAAGCATTTCACCCAATACTGTGATCCACCTAATTTCGTCAAAGGACTGCAAAAATAATTTTTCATTTTTGTGATCTGGTGAAATGGTCCTGTCTCTTGATGCACAGTCCCATCTTCAATTCAGATGGTGTTTTTACAATGGAAGTCTATCAATAGCCCTACCTGCTTATATTGAGTTAGACACACACCAAACTCTGAACCAATGAGGGTTATAAGGTGGCAATGGACCCACAGTCATGCTTCAAAAAATTCCAGTGACCCGATGGGACTCCGGAGGACTGCATTCTCAACATTTAACCACTTTACCCCCGCGCGTACGTATTTCTCCGTCCCCTTTTCCATCCTTTAACCCCCAGGGACGGAGAAATACGTACTTTCCGCGCTCCCGCCGCTGTCCGCGCTCCCGCTCGTAAACACGCCGCCCGCCGCTAGTAAACACGCCGCCGCCCGCTCGCCCGGAGATCAATGAACGGGAAAATCCATTCCCGTTCGTTGATCTCAGCCCCGCAATGATCCGCTGCCGCTCGGCTGAGCAGCGCGACCATTGTGGGAAAAAAAAAAGTTCTCAGCCTCTTTCTACTTCCTGCAAGCATCCTTCCGGACGCTTGCAGGTCGCATAAACAAAATGTTACTGTGGCCATCTTGTGGCCAAATAGTAAAACTACATCCAACACATTTTTTACATAGAAATAAACTAGTTTAACACACAAAATTAACCCTTTACCTCCCACACTGCCCAATTTTTTTTTTCTTATAATTAAAAAAAAAAAAATTACAATTAAAAAAAAAATACATAAATAGTTACCTTAGGGACTTAACTTTTTAAATATTTATGTCAAGAGGGTATAACACTGTTACTTTATAAACTATGGGCTTGTAATAAGGGATGGATGGAAAACTGAAAAAGATGCACCTTTATTTACAATTAAAATATTGGCGCCAAACATTGTGATTGGGACATAATTTAAATGGTTTTATAACCGGGACAAAAGGGCAAATACATTTCATAGGTTTTAATTACAGTAGCATGCATTATTTAAAAACTATAAAGGCCCAAAACTGAAAAACAATAATTTTTTCCCACGTTTTTTCCTATTTTCCCATTAAAACACATTTAGAATAAACTAATTCTTGGCATAATGTCCCACCTAAAGAAAGCATAATTGGTGGCGAAGAAAACAAGATATAGTTCATTTCATTGCGATAAGTAATGATAAAGTTATAGACGAATGAATGGAAGGAGCGCTGAAAGGTGAAAATTGCTCTGGTGGTCAGGGGGGTAAAACCCCTCAGTTGGGAAGTGGTTAAATTACGAGCTACAATATGAACCCTTTAATATAAACAGCTTTGAAAATCAACTGGTGAAGGTGTCAATGCTTCATAATTGCTGATTCAGGGTTTCACTGTCCTTTTGTTACATTTGAGTACATTATGCGTTATTCAGTCCATGCCCATGTGAAGAACTGGTCCTTTTAAGGTTCTCCTTAACATTTCACTTAGTACCTTGCTCCTCGTACCATCCCCCCCCCCCCCCCTTTCTGAAAACATCAAAAGGGATGAACTAAGCTGAAATCATTTGTAAACTGCTTGGGGATAGACTTTGCTTACTGCAATTTAGGTCCATTATGATGCTCTACAAAGGGTATAGGTCTGAGAACTTACTATACTAATGACCTCTGAGTCTACAGCAGGTGAATTCTGTGTTGTACAGTATAATCATGCCATCACTCAAGAACATGTACCCAATGGTGGGAGAAGTATAGCAATAATAAGATAGCAATTTTATGCTATGTTTTTTGATGGGAGAAGAAACTAGATTGCCTAGAGGAGACAAGCAAACAAAGTGACAGTGTATAAACTCCATGCTGTGAACATCCTAAGAGGATAGAAACACGCAATCTCAGTACAAAAAAAACAGTGCTAATCACTGCACTAACACAGTAAAGGCGATTTTCTTCACATTCTAAATGTTATAAAAATGTATTCTTCTAGGTAAAGGATTACATCAACATTCAGGAGGTTAAGTAAGCTGCATATTCTTCAAGCATGTTCTTTTGTTGCCAGCAAAAAAATAAACTGCACACATACACAAAATCTGTCTTTTTTTTCTCATTTCACTTTGCTTTATCTCTAGCTGAAACATCTCAAACAGCATTAAAGCCCACAGGGCTTGTTTAAGAATCTTCTATTTTGATTGTTCGCACACACAAAAAAAAAATCAATGTAAAATTTAAAGCTGGAGTTCTGTTCTTGTACGAAATCCTCTAACTACATCTAAGATGTGCAAATTAAAAGAGACACTTGCCTTGATATTATTTCTAATCGTTGACCTTAATAGTCATAATCACAGCTGTATTTTATATTAGTCAATGGTGCATAAGTACTGTAGCTCAGACCCTGAGGCTCAAGAGATGTTCCTCTTTCTTTGGAAACACTTTGCATATCAGATGGTACTGATTTTTTCTTGACTATGTTACTTCTAGACATACGGTATGTGTTGTTTCTCTGCTGGCTCAAAGCCAATTTGTCAGCAATAATGAAAAGTGAAGACTGTTCGCAATGCGTGGGCCTCCCTCTAATGTCCCTGTGCGTTACGGCACAGCATAGTGATTTACATACATACGTACTTTGGAGTAAATAAAATGCTGAATATGCTAAGTGTACAGTATAGGAAAAATGCGTTCATTTAAACTGAAATGGCATAGATCAGCAGTTGCCTTACCGCACTGTGTGAGGCATGTATGGCTGTCAGTCACTTTTGATATTGCTCATGGCAGGCTTTACACAAATTCTTGGCTGCTGTCATAGTAACATATAGCTCAAAATAATATGAAGCTGTATATGTTTTGATACCAATTTAGAGGCTGTAATATTATTATAAAGGGAATATGAAGTAAGGGGAATATGGAACACACTATTCTTGAATTATTTTTTAAAATAATGCTGCCAGGGGCATAGGGGCCGTGGTCGCAGCAGTCGCCTGTGCGACCGGTCTGCTCGCACCCCTCCCCCCCACCCCCAAGGTGCTGGCGCTGAGGACTTGAATACTCACTTGCCACGATCCACGTGCTGCATCTAAAAACTTTTTCTTCCTGTCCTACGTTCCAGCTCACAGTAAGAGCGCCCCCTAGGGGCCACTCTTACTGTGAGATGGAACGAAAGAACAGGAAGAAGTAAGCAGATGCAGCACGTGGATCGTGGGTGAAGTGAAAATCTGATGGCTGCTGGTCCGTGTTGCTGCGTCCCTCCTCCGCCTGGCTACCATGGCTACCTATACTGAGGCATCTAATCCTGGCTACCTACACTGAGGCATCTAATCCTGGCTACCTATACTGAGGCATCTAATCCTGGCTACCTATACTGAAGCATCTAAGCCTGGCTACCTATACTGAAGCATCTAAGCCTGGCTACCTATACTGAGGCATCTAATCCTGGCTACCTATACTGAGGCATCTAATCCTGGCTACCTACACTGAGGCATCTAATCCTGGCTACCTATACTGAAGCATCTAATCCTGGCTACCTATGCTGAAGCATCTAATCCTGGCTACCTATACTGGGGTACCTATTCCTGACTATCTATACTGAGGCATCTATCCCTGGCTATCTATCTTGAGGTACCTATTCCTGACTATCTATACTAAGGCATCTAATCCTGGCTACCTATACTGAGGCATCTAATCCTGGCTATCTATACTGAGTTAACTATTCCCGTCTCTCTATACAGAGGCATCTATACCTGGCTCGGATCAGTGAATAATGGCGCACAGTGCCTATGCATAAAAATGGCGCCGCATTAAAAAGATACGGTTATCGCTATTTATCGTTAGTACTGTATAATAATGGCGCACAGGAAAAAAAAAAAGAAAAACAGCACACACTAACGTTATTTATCAATAGTGGCACACACTAACGTTATTTATCAATAGTGCTGTTCATTTGCCAAACAGCAGACGTTATTGCCCACAGTAACGTTATTTATCAATAGCGCCCTACATAAGCCAAACTGCAGACGCTATTTAACTGCAAATGGATTGAATGTAACACTGTCAAGGTTAGGGTTAGGCACCACTGGGGGGGTCTTAGGGTTAGAACCATCAGGGGGGTCTTAGGGTTAGGCACCACCAGGGGGGTCTTAGGGTTAGGCACCACCAGGGGGAGTCTTAGGGTTAGGCACCACCAGGGGGGTCTTAGGGTTAGGCACCACCAGGGGGGTCTTAGGGTTAGGCACCACCAGGGGGTACAGAGAGGGTTCTGTGTGTTAACGGTAAATAACAATAAGGCTTTAACGTTAAATAGCGATAAGCGGCAAACGGATTAGCGGCAACACTGTGCGCCATTATTCGCAGGCACCATTTTCAGATGGATGCCCCTGGCTATCTATACTGAGGCATCTAATCCTGGCTATATATACTGAGGTAGCTATTCCTGACTATCTATACTCGGGCATCTAATCCTGGCTATCTATACTGAGGCATCTAATCCTGGCTATCTATACTGAGGTACCTATTTCTGACTCTCTATACTGAGGCATCTAATCCTGGCTATATATACTGAGGTAGCTATTCCTGACTATCTATACTGAGGCATCTAATCCTGGCTATCTATACTGAGGTACTTATTCCTGACTATCTATACTGAGGCATCTAATCCTGGCTATCTATACTGCGGTAGCTATTCCTGACTCTCTATACTGAGGTACCTATTCCTGGATACCTATACTGGAGGCACCTACTCCTGGCTATTTAATGTACGGTGGGGGGCCTGGGTTCAAATTTATCGGGGCCCCCTGAGATTTGTAGCTAAGCCACTGAATGCTGCTTACCTTGGTGAATGTGTAGTGGAAATGCTTTCTAGATCACTGATCCATGATAAATATATCAGTCAGAGTTTTCAAAGTCTACTGGCTGTATGCTTATCACAGGTGTGAGACCCAGATACTACTGAAGTCAAAAGTACAACTTAATAGTCAGTGATGCTACCAGGGAAGCTTCTGCATTAACTTTTGATACTTGCTTTAGACATTAAAGGGCTAACTCTGCCTCTAAGCTCCATTGAGAGGAGAGTGTTTGTTCTAGTGGAGCACAGAGCACATAAACAACTAGTGAACACTATCAAGAATTACCTTTGTAAAATACTTTTCTCTCCAAGTACTCAAGGTACACGTCCACACCACATTTACAGCTCTTCACTACAGATTTCAAAGGCGAATGGGATTTTTCTGAAAGCAGCTTGCAAACAAGGCATGCAAATGGAGAGGCCCAGAAGAAGCTCAAATAAGCTTTTACTGGGACTCCCTGTATAGTGCCAGAGAACCAGCAAGAAAGGGCAAAGTGGCGTGTTCTCCCAGGGAGAAGCAGCAGGGCAGCAGGCAACAAAGGTTTTTTTTTTATATTTCTTTTATTTTATGATACTGGATTGGAATCCACTTTATTTGCTAAGTACAACAGTTGTCACACCCAGAATTATTTGTGGTATGCACGACATTGGCAAGTGCAATTAGACATTAGGACAGGCATTAATGCATTTCTGACATACAGGGAAAGTACAGATTTCAGCATTGCAAATGATGCATTACAGGCAGGTATGGGAGGCTGAGGTATTTTGCAGGGGTGGGAGCTTGAGATTAGGAGAAGGAAAGCCTGGGGGAATAAGGTGTTCCTGTGACTGGTGTTTCCTGGCACCATGTGGATCCTCTGCCTCTAGTACTTTTTGCCACAGACCCTGAACAAGCATACAGCAGATCAGAGGTGTTTCTGACATTATTGACTGCATGCTTGTTTCTGGCGCAATTTAGACCCTCCTGCAACCAAATAGACCAGCAGGGCTGCTAGGCAATTGTTTAACAGGAAATGAATATGGCAGCCTCCACATTCTTCTCAGTTTGGTTGTCTTTTACATTTCTACCAAGGATCTGGTTTGTTACTGGTCTTCACTCACAGGGAATAATGGACTTAGTATAGTGTTTTTATTATTATTATTATTATTATTATTATTATTATTATTATTATTATTATTATGTTATCCATCCAAGGATGTAGGGAAAAAGGATAGATGAAGTGTAAATCACATTCTTCTTGGCCTAATTATCCCTTTATGACAAGCAAAACACTGAAGTTGCAGTTGCTTGTAAATTAGTTTTCAATGTTGACATTTATATTTATAAACAATACAATAGAACCAATCTGTCATGAACAGATTTTATTGTTATGAAAACCAAGGTGTTGTTTCAGAATGATCTTTTGTTTTATAATTAAAAGACACACATTTAAGAAAAGCTTTCTTTATTGATCTTGGTGTGCGCTAAAAAAAATCATGCACAAAATAATGGATTTCCTTCCACTGTGAAATAATGATTATTTAGCCTTTATAATTACATCTGGAAATAACACTTTAAAGGATAGCAAAGGTGACTTAATTTGCAAAAACCAGGCATGTATGGGCAGCAGCCTTCATGCCCACCACTCTCCATGTTCACCTCTGTCCCTCTCTGTTGCCTTGCAAAAGCCACTATAGTTTGTGCCAGCTTGGCCAGGTCATGCACTACTGTGCAAGCGCTGGACTGAAGGTGCGCGTTCTTGATCACACTTTTGTGCTCCCGATTACAGGAGCGCGATCAAGGACGTATGCTGTCTGGTCAGCACTTGTACAGTAGTGTGCAACCTGACTGACCTAGTGTGGTCAGGGGCATTTGCAAAGCAACAGAGGTGAACAATAGGAGCAATGGGCATGAGGACTTCTGCCCATACAGGCCTTCTCCCCCCTTTGTTGGCTTCATCACGTCATTGGGACGTCCACGCAATGCCTCCCGTCCTACACGCCCACTATGTTTCCCAGTTTCTATGGGAACGAACGTGTGTTTTGCGTGTGCATTGATTGGTTGTTTGCTAGGTAAAGGGTGAGGGGAAACAGTATTGTGGCAACCACGCCCCCTTGAGGAAACCGGAAGGTGGCGAAACGTCGGGGGAGCCGCACACTTCCTGCATGGGACGCTACGCCGTCCCGACCTCCATCCAGCGCATCATGAGTCTGCATCAAGGCACTGACATCTAGCCGTGCAAGCCGCTCGGTCCCGGGGCCGAGTTGGAGATTGCTTGGACCTGTTGTGCCACTTCTCTGCGCACTTCCATACACTCGCTTGGGGCACCTGCTGGAGTACATCACACTCTGAACAAACTGCTTTTGCTTTACTGCTGGATGCCTGGGAGATGAGACTGCCACTCCTCTATGTGGTCTGGTGAGCAAAACAATTGCATATTGTCAAGGTCCTTGCTGGGCATTATATACATTGCATATGAACTGTGATCGTGGAGATCCGACCTGTTTGTTCTTTTCTCTGCTGTCTGGCTTTTGCATGGACTCGCAACTCACTTTGCATATAGTCTGTTTGTGCTCCTGACCCTGCTTACTAACAATCTGCTACAGAGGTTCTAACCTATTTTGGTGGACTATGCATCAACAGGGTGTTACGCTTCTGCTGGGAATATGGCAACTTTGAACTGTTCTGGCAATTTTATTTACTAGCAGCTGTTTCAATATAGATTCCATACATTGGGTGTGACCCTTTAGATGCCGGCTAGTGAATGTTGGTGTGCATGAAGGTCTGGATGGTTTGTGTAGTGACGGGGTGGCCATCCCATGTTCCTTTTATTTGATTTTATTTTTGTCTTTGATATTTAATAAAATGTATAAAAAATGTTGCTATATTTTTGCATAGGTCTTTTCTCTGGTTAATGCAATAGGGGGTGTAGGTCCTGCGATTTAAAAATTTACCACTGCCATTACATTGTTTGTCAAGGCAATGATATGAGTTAGCTTCAGTGAGTGTGATCTCACTAAGGCCCCATTCACACTTGAAAGCACAAAATGCAGGCGATTACCGCTGGCATTTTTTGTAGGAGTGAGTTTTCCGTGATTACACGCAGAAAAATCACTGGACCCTGCAGCGATTTTCCACAATCACGTTTAGCGCTTCTATAGCACTGAAACGTGATTTCCGGGAAATCGCCTAGTGCAGGCTACGCGTTTGCGTTTGGGGATTAACGCAAATCGCCCAAGTAAGAACGGGCCCATAGGGTTTTAAAGCACTAGTGCTTTAAAAAGCGATAGCGTTTGAGCGTTTTGCCGAAATCACCGGCAAAATGCTCTAGTGTGAATGGGCCCTTAAAATGTGCTCTGTCCTCGTGACACTTTCTCCTTAACAGCTGGACATTCTGCTGTGAAGGTGAAAGTTCAGGAAGATTGAGCAATGCGGCAAGATGTGATGATAGCGGGTACAGTTTCACTTCTCACGTAACTGTGTTTGCTTATACCTTCATGGATTATGCAGTTCACCCTTAGGGCTCAAACACAAGCCTTTTCTAAGCGATAGTGATTTAAAAAACTCTTGCTTATGCAATGCTATGGGGATTTTTATAATTTTACATCGCTCAAGTGGGATTACTCCCATAGCATTACATTAGCACAAGCTTTTCAAATCACAATCACTTAGAAATGGCTTAGTAACATACTGCTAGTGGGTTCCAGGCCTTACTTGTCCTATGTAATAGGTGGAAAATAATGTGCATGTAGAAAAAGTATATAGGAAAGGATATTTAAAACAGTTTAGATGCACAAAAAAACCACACAAAAAAACAACTTGCCTTGGATGTGACCAGTGTGCAATTAATGTTTATAGGTCACAGTGCCTATAAAAGAAATGTTCACAACTCTTGACATTTTCATGTTTTATTTGTGTAAAACACAGAATCGCCATTTCATTTTTAATTTACTTACACGCTGTCCTTTTCTCTGCAAAACGTGACACAAAATAATGTTCTGAGTTCTTGATTGAGTCAAAAGAATACTGCATAGCAATTTAATTTTTTTATGAAGAAATAAAAAGATAAACTACATAAGTGTTTCCACCCTTTCAAGTCAACATTTTTAGATCTGTATGCTGTATGTATAGGTCTATATCAGCTTTGGTCAGCTAAACAATTGAATTTTTTCTCATTCCTTTTTGTATTGGATTGACAACTACATGCTGACTCAATAACTACAAACATTAAAATTGCTGCCACTCTTGTGCAGCTTTGGCTTCACGTCGAGGATATTTATTGCCTAGCTAAAAAAAAATAGTAGCCCGAGGCTCTGGCTTTTCACAAACTGCATCCTGTTTTCCTGTATTTTTCTGCATTGGTTTCATTCTACTCTTTGCACTCACACACAGGCCAGAGTCTGTTGTAGAGAAGCATCCCTCATAGCTGGGAACACATTTCACACTGGGATTGGTGTTTGTTGTTTGGTGTACTCCAAACGATCCGAGATGAACTTTTATTCATTGCATAATTGTGTTCCTTACTTATAGTTTATAGGGCATTCCTCAAGCCAAATACTTTTTTGTTTTGTTCTAATACTCTAATTCCCTATAAACTAAGCAAGCCTCACCCACATTTTCTCCAAAACGCCAAGGCACTCAGATCCATGTAGCAAGGGCTTATGGGAGCTCAGTTTGGGCAGGAGGGGGAGGAGGTTACTAGCCAGAGATTTCAGTGGCAGAGGGGAGGGGGGGAGTGAATTTTTCACAGGCTGAGGGGTGGAGATGCAGTTGCAGATTACCTGTGTAATGATGACAAACAGAACATGGCCGCTCTCATTGTATCTCAGGAATAAATAATCATAAACTGTTGAAGCTGTTTGCAGCTAGATATGCTGTGTAAACTATCTAAACTTTAGATAAGATATATAGACAAGTTACTTGTTATAGGTAGTTTTTCATCTCGGATCCGCTTTAAGTTCAGTCTTACATCCCAAAAGTTCAAATATGATTTCATCCTACCATAGTGTATTTCCTTTTTGGTTGTATAGTCTTCCACATGCCTTCCAGCAAAAATAAAACATCTACACTCTTAGTCACTGAGGCTTAAAACTCATCAAAATAGGGACAGACGTATCTGAAGGGAAGACCTTCAGGTAAGCCTATCCTAAGGGGGGACCTAAACTCAGAACGTCCTCTCCGCTTTAAAAGATACACAACAGCATAATAACCTTTAAAGAAAAACATTTTTGTTACAGCTGATACAAATACTGCAATAAATCTGCAATGTGTCCACTTTCTGCTTTTATGGAAGGATATATATTGTTAACATCCTGTGTTTACAAATTAGCTGCTCTACCATGGCAGAGGAGATTCCTGAGCTGACAAAACCAAGAGATCAAATTACAGTGGTGATTAGTCACAGATGAGGGGAGATAAGCCAGACTAAGCTCTCATACAGAGTGCATTTTTCGATGTTTTCCTTCTGTCCTGTGCAAGAATTCAGGTCAACTTAGGCTGCTTACACACTAAGACGTTACAGGCGTACGTTAGTGCAGCCTGTAACGCTCCCCCAACGCACAGCAATGTAACACAAGTGGGCTGTTCACACTGCCCACGTTGCGTTACAAGTAACGCTGCACATTCTCCCGAAAGTGCAGCATGCTACGACGTTACAGCGGCTTAAGCCGCGTTACACTTTCTGCACATGCTCAGTCATGTTGGGGAGGAGCGGAGAGCGGCCAGGCACATGGCTAATTAATATTCACTGCACGTTGTGACGTGCAGTGTTTACTTCCTGGTGCGGCCGCTCTGTGCGGCGATTGGCCGGCTGGACCACGTGATGCCGCATGCGTCCAAGAGTACGCATCACGGACACCAGAGTAAGCTGCACAACGCGGCTCACTCTGACATCCACATCGAAGAGCACCAGGCCTTGCGTTAGGTGCACGTTATGCGACCTTGACGTAGCACCTAACGCAACGTCTTGGTGTGCAAGTAGCCTTAAAGTTAATTTGCAGTTCACCATGTTCAGTATCTACTTATGTGCCCAACTGATTATTTAGTAGAATTTAAAGATGGGGCTTTTGTTGGTTTGGTGGAACTAAGTTGGGTTTCAATTTAAACCTGTAATTATTGTAACCATCGTTTGATAACACTGAGGAAAAAGGCAGGGAAGCCAAGGAAAAACTTGACTTATGCCACCTGATACATAAGAGCATGTTTATATTTGCTTTGTCTTTAAAGTCCATGTTCAGCCTGTTTCTGTAAAACTACAGTCTTTCTTCCCCAGTCATGTGAGATAAATATAAGAGATTTAAAAACCCTGCATACTTTTATTTTGAAAACAGTACAGTCAGTGATTTTACAGTCAGTGATCTTGTATTGAAATCCCAAAACAGCCACTCTTTCCCATTCTTCAGAGAACTGATAACTCAAACCATACCCACGTCCCGACTTCCTCTAGTTATAGCATGCCTTCCATTGTCTGTGATGAGAAGGGTTTGAGTGGCATCTTGTTCATAACTCCCTCTTCTCCCAAAATATGTCTCTCCTCACTAGACCCCCAACCCCAGGGGAAAGGATAAATTTGGACCAGCAGCTGATTACATACAAAATAAATGTATGACATAGGTGCCATATTCTCTTATACTTAGCATGCATGCCTAGAGAAAGGGTGAGAGGGGTGGTAGTTTAATAAAAGCTTTATAACTCGCCTTTAACCTTTTACCTTTACCTGTATTGAGTCCCATCAGTTGCACCAACCCAACTGGAAATCTGTATGCTCAATAGCTCTCCATCTGCCAGCAGTGACTGTACTGACAAGGTGAAACGCCTCTCTATTATACACTATTATCACTAGTACCTTGCCAATAAAAACACTTTGTGTATATTCTAAAGTTCCTATAGAAATCTAAAATCTCTCTTCATATCCATAATAAAAAAAACATTTAGGAGAGAAGATTGAGTTTTTTTTGCCCAGCTTATACTAGGGATATGTAAAATAGGTGTCTAGAAATACATTTTGGCAATGCAGATCTTGCTATTGCATGATTCATGGTCAGTCCCTCTCTCCTTCCCATATTCAATGTTCAATGGTAAAGTGCAACCTCCGTCTATAGTATCCAATTGTAGGGGGCATATACTGCATTACTAGGGTAATATACAGTGGGATGCGTACATTTTGGCAACCTTGTTAATCGTCATGACTTTCCTGTGTAAATTGTTGGTTGTTAAAAATGTCATTTAAGTATAACATATAGGAGACACACACAGTGATATTTGAGAAGTGAAATGAAGTTTATTGGATTTACAGAAAGTGTGCAATAATTGTTTAAACAAAATTAGGCAGGTGCATACATTTGGGCACCACAAACAAAGAAATGAAATCAATATTTAGTAGATGCTTCGTTTGCAGAAATTACAGCCTCTAAATGCTTCCTGTAGGTTCCAATGAGAGTCTGGATTACAGCCTCTAAATGCTTTATGTAGGTTCTAATGAGAGTCTGGATTCTGGTTGAAGGTATTTTGGACCATTCCTCTTTACAAAACATCTATAGATCATTCAGGTTTGATGGCTTCCGAGCATGGACAGCCTTCGTTAACTCACATCACAGATTTTCAATTATATTCAGGTCTGGGGACTGAGATGGCCATCCCAGAGTGTTGTACTTCTTCCTCTGCATGAATGCCTTAGTGGAGGTTGAGCAGTGTTTAGGGTTGTTGTCTTGTTGTAAGATCCAGCCCCGACACAGCTTCAGCTTTGTCACTGATACCTGGACATTGGTCTCCAGAATCTGCTGATACTGAGTGGAATCCATGCGACCCTCAATGCTGACAAAATTCCCAGTCCCTGCACTGGCCACACAGCCCCACAGCATGATGGAACCACCCCCATATTTTACTGTGAGTAGCAGGTGTTTTTCTTGGAATGGAACAGGTGTTTTTCTGTGTTCTATTTCCTCCATGCATAACGCCCCAAATAACTCAATTTTAGTCTCATCAGTCCACAGCACCCTATTCCAAAATGAAGCTGACTTGTCCAAATGTGCTTTAGCATACCTCAAGCGGCTCTGTTTGTGCTGTGGGCGGAGAAAAGGCTTCCTCTGCATTACTCTCACATACAGCATCTCCTTGTGTAAAGTGCGCCGAATGGTTGAAGGATGCATCGTGACTTTATCTGCAGCAAGATGATGTCATAGGTCTTTGGTGCTGGTCTGTGCGTTGACTCTGACTGTTCTCACCATTCATCGCTTCGGTTAATCCAAGATTTTTCTTGGTCTGCCACTTCGAGCCTCAACTTGAACTGAGCCTGTGGTCTTCCATTTCCTCAATATGTTCCTAACTGTGGAAACAGAGAGCTGAAATCTCTAAGACAGCTTTCTGTATCCTTCCCCTAAACCATGATGGTGAACAATCTTTGTCTTCAGGTCATTTGAGAGTTGTTTTGAGACCCCCATGGTGCTACTCTTCAGAAAAAAAATTAAAAGAAGAGGGAAACTTACAATTGACCCCCTTAAATACTCTTTCTCATAATTGGATTCACCTGTGCATGTAGGTCAGGGGTTACTGAGCTTACCAAACCAATTTGTGTTCCAATAGGTTTTGGAATCAATTAAATTACAACAGTGCCCAAATTTATGCACCTGCCTAATTTTATTTAAACAATTATTGTGCACTTTCTGTAAATCCAATAAACATAATTTCACTTCTCAAGTATCACTGTGTGTGTCTTCTATATAATATATTTATCTGACATTTTTTTATCATAACAACCAACGATTTATACAGGAAAATCATGGCGATTAACAAGGTTGCCCAAACTTTCGCATCCCACTGTAACTGGTTTGGCAGTTCAATATTGGGAGTAGTTGCAGTCTGCAGTAATAAGGCTTGGTTTACATCGAGCTGGATCATAAAATGGCCAACAGGAGTGGACAGTGCGGTGTCCACTCTGACAGTGTGTTGTCGTCCAGGTGGAGTCTGATGCAGATACATTTATACCACAAGCTTATGTGGGAAATGCAGACTTTGTCTGGAATTACCTCGGAGGTCCGATTTTTGCATTGGGTTTGACTGTCCATTTTCTAAACCCTTTGTGATCTGGCAAAATGGACAAAATATATCTGGAATGAACCAACTGTGCTTTAGACCCCAAAATCGTATAAATACACTTACAGGTATTGTAAATACTGCTATATTTACTGTAACAGTTTGAGTAAGAGTTCCACAGTTAAAAGAATTTATTTCCCAGAGATCTGCTATACGTCTTGATAACTTTTAAAGGCTTTGAAAATGACATAAGTTTAAAGTTGGGCACTTCAAACATTTAAACACCACGACATTTGTCCATACAATTTTTTTTTCAGCTATGTTGACTGCAAGCTTTGTGAATGTACAGTACAGCACTCATCCTCTCAGTTCATTACTTTACATTTTATTAACATGTACTGGTCGAAAAATCCATTGCTTGCTGTCGTCCTTGCTCCCGTTGACATCACAGGAAACGTACTGCACAGGCGCAGTCAGTACTGGGCATGCGCATTACACTCCTGGTGATGGCCGCGGGAACAAGGACGCGGCTGCGCAGTCACAGTGGTGACTTTAAATTCACAAATTCCGGAAGTGAACTGGGGGCGGGGACCGGAGCATCTGTGAGTGGCTGCGCAGGCACAGGACATCTGTGGCGGACCATTAGAAGCCCCAGGTAAGTTCAACTCTTTTTCCCCCTACTCCCCATAGTACTTCTTTAGGCTCAGTGGACAGATAAATAGTGCAAAGCTTTTAACATTACTCACATCCAGTAAATTGGTTTAATACATGTTAAATACATTTTTTTATTTCTTCATTTAAATTTTTTTTTTTAAATAACCCGAGTAATCACCTACTTGAGCCATAGAAAAACATGGATATTACCTTGCATATCAGTCGTCCTTTCTATTTTAACTGACAGCCACTAAGAAAGTGGAAAAGGGCCCTAAAGGTTTCAGGCTCAGGAGAGACATGTACTGAAAGGAATTATTGTTAGAAGAAGAAGAATTGTTAGAAGAAAATAGCAATCTTCTGAGAGGAACTGATGGAAAGGTAAGTATGTAATATTAATTTTCAGGTACATCATGTGTTTATTATAAATAATTTTACTCAGTTCAGGTACCCTTTAAGGTACATATGCTATTTGCACAGGGAAACAAAATCTGTAAGATCTCGCCGCCTATGGTGGCAGAACGCCGAGACCCCGCTGAGGTGCAAGCCTCCAGATCTCGGCAAAGCTCTGATGTCAGTGGAGTGCAGAGCGCTCAACTTCCAATGGCTCGGCGGTGGACGCATCCTCAGTACGCACTCCGCCGCTGTAAACAGTGACAGCGTGGGTGCATGGCATGTCAGTTGACATGCTGACACGCCGCTTAGCAATTGGTTACTTTGGATTCCCTTTATGTTAATTGGTTAGTCCTGGTATAAAAGTTATGCTGGGAATACACCATACAATTTTCTGTTAGATTCTTCTGTTAGATTTTCTGTTAGAATGCATAATTAGATTATTTTTTGTAGAGAATGGTCATTATCTCTGGTGCATTGTCTTCTGTTTATCTCCTGCTGACTAGAACAATGCCTAATTGCTCGGCAGATAGATGGTAAGATAGATACATTTCCAACATGTTGAACTTTATCTATCTGGCAGGTAAATCTAACAGAAAATTGTATGGTGTATTCCCAGCATAAGGTGAGCGCCCTCAGTTATCGCCCGTGATAGCCTATGCTGGGCTTGATGCTGAGACTGCACTCACACCAAGTTGCCTGTCTCGCAGCCGACTTGTGTCTGTCTCTTGAGTAGCTTCTTTCAGATTGCCTTATCATTGCCGACCTCTGCCTGTCCCTGACCAGTGACCACGCTTCTCTATTGGATTACCCATTGCCGACTTAGCTAAACCCTGGATTTCCCTGATTGCCGCCTAGATCGACCACTGCTTGTTAAAAGGACTTCCATTAACTCTGCTTGAACTGACTCTGGCCTGTTATTGACCACGCATCTGTTTAGTGATTGAATTCCTCAGCCACAGCCTGCTATTTTTGCCATCATCTGGACTGCCTCAGCCTATAGGCCTCAGGTGGCTATTCGTATACTGTGTTTGCATTGCTCATTGCTGTGTTTGGTGATTGCTGTCTGTCAGATTGTATGCTACATCTGCCTGCAGGGTATTGTAGTTTGTATTAGGCAGGAGTCTACGCAGGCGTTAGGGCTGGGCTATAGGTCAGTCATATGGGCATACACCCTGACTTATTGCAGGTAACTAGACAAGCCTGAAAAAACCTTTTGGTAATGCTAAACACCAGACTATCCTACTGCCTTGTGTATGCTTATGATAACCAGAGAAGTACATAGAAATCCGGGCACCAGCCAGCAGGATATGCTGCAAACACCTTTTTATTCCATCCCCAAGATCCCTGACAGAATGATTGTAGAGGCCTAACAGCCGTTTCACAGACAAAACTGCTTCTTCTTGTTGCCTCTGAAGAAGCAGTTTTGTCTGTGAAACGGCTGTTAGGCCTCTACAATCATTCTGTCAGGGATCTTGGGGATGGAATAAAAAGGTGTTTGCAGCATATCCTGCTGGCTGGTGCCCGGATTTCTATGTACTTCTCTGGTTATCATAATCATCACTCACTCGATCTGGTGGCACAGCCTTCAAGCCTTGCTACCCCCTTGGAGCTGCCGATCAGGGCATCTAGTGCCACCCTGTGTACTTCTTTTCTCCAATTGCCTTGTGTATGCTGTTTTGTTGCCAGATTGAGACTTTATTCATTGCTAGGACCTCCAAATATGCAAGTATGGTCACATGTCCTTTCTAGTCTCTTTATCACGCCTAAACTCAGCAGCCGCGCAGCGCATAGCGCGATGCGCGCAATGCGCCCATTAAACCCTATGGGCGCTGCGTGCGGAATTGCGCGATCGCGCGCGCAAAACTTTGCGCGTGGGACTTTGCACGCGATAAAGAGCACAAAGCGGTGCTAACTCAGCGGTGCAAAGGTTATCACGCCTAAAGTCTTTTAGGCGTGATAACTGAGTTATCACCGCTTTGTGAATCAGGCCCATACTGTAAAAAGCTTTAAAGGAAACCAGATCTGGATAAAAATAAAAGTGTTATACATACCTGGGGCTTCCTCCAGCCCCATCCGCATGGATTGTTCCCACGCCGTCATCCTCTGCCTTCTCCTGCGCCAGTACCGGGTCCCATATTTTCCTCCAGTCACGGACAGTCTGTGCAAGAGAAGTGTCTCCTCTAGGTATCTCTCTGTCGGCTGCTGGAAAGATATGTAAAAAGTGCACTTCTCTTGAGTCAGACTGGCCGCGAATGGCTGAAGTTATGGGACCCAGTACCTGAGCAGGAGAAGCCTGAGGACGGCGGCGTGGGAGCGATCCATGCAGATGGGCCTGGAAGAAGCCCCAGGTATGTATAACACTTTTATTTTTACTCAGCTCTGTTATAATTTAACTCAGGTTTGGATATTAATGCATATAATAACCCAATCCCAGAGTCCGCTATCAATAAAATGACTTTGTCTTGTGAAATGATTTTGTCATTGCCATATAACTTATACACTTATGGGGAAATTGTAGTTTTTGAACTGAGTTTGCAATGATTAGACTTTGCTTTCGGAGTGTTGCCATGGAAACCAGGTTAGAATATTGAACAGCTGATTATTCTGTTGTAAAATATTGAAGCATATATTTTTATTTTGTTTTATTTTTAACATTTCGTGAACTTGGGTAAACCAAGTGAAATTTGTAAACTTCAGTAGGCGGTTATATGTCCCTGAATGATAAAGTATTCTAAAATAATGACTGTACAATATTTTGAAACAAATAAATATTGAGATTCAGTTGTAAGTCATGTAGCTCTAATAGGTATTTGAAGGCCATTATTTCTTATTAATGTTTTTTATTAATTTATCACCATTATGTTCTGTAGTGCTGAACATCATAACATTTAGACAATAGAGGACACAAGAAAAATGCAGTTACCGTATTTTCCGCCGTATAAGACGCACTTTTTCTCCCCAAAAAATGGGGAGAAAAAGTCCCTGCGTCTTATACGGCAAAGGCAGGGAATCCCCAACTTGCGAACGCCCGCCGCTATAAACCGCCGCCCCGCCGCCATTGGGGATTCCCTGCCTGTGTGGGCAATCACTGTGCCTGGCTCCCCCGCGTGCCTTAGCGTTTCCCCTCTATTTACCTCCTGCCCCCCTCCATGTGCGCATCTCCCCGTTCCCCCCCCCGTGTCTCCGATGTAAATATTTCCCCCCTCCGGGTCTGCAGCTGCAGCGGCTTACCTAATACATGCCGCCGCGAAGTCTGCAGACAGCCGGCTACTCCATATGTTTCCTCTACTGCGCGGCCTGTACTGATTGCGTCATCAGTAGCCGCGCAGTAGAGGAAACATATGGAGTAGCCGGCTGTCTGCAGACTTCGCGGCGGCATGTATTAGGTAAGCCGCTGCAGCTGCAGACCCGGAGGGGGGAAATATTTACATCGGAGACACGGGGGGGGGAACGGGGAGATGCGCACATGGAGGGGGGCAGGAGGTAAATAGAGGGGAAACGCTAAGGCACGCGGGGGAGCCAGGCACAGTGATTGCCCACACAGGGGGGAAGGATTTACAGCGGGCATATCTGAGACGCGGGGGGTGGGTTGAGATGCGCACATGGAGGGAGGAAAATAGAGGGGAAAAGCTGAGGCATGCGGGGAGGCAGTCAAAGAATGACACGTGGGGGAGCCAGGACACAGGAGGACACATGGAGCCAGCCAGGACACATGGAGCCAGCCAGGACACATGGAGACAGGACACAGGAGGACACATGGAGCCAGCCAGAACACAGGAGGACACATGGAGCCAGCCAGGACACAGGAGGACACATGGAGCCAGCCAGGACACAGGAGGACACATGGAGCCAGGACACAGGAGGACACATGTGGAAGACAGGACACATGGGGAGAAGGGGCACACAGGACACATGGGGGAGAGGACACAGGAGGACACATGTGGGAGATGGCACACAGAAGGACAGATGGGGCACACAGGTGGAGAGATAAGGTACACGGGAGGACACAACATTTACAAAGACGCTCCTGGAATATAGACGCACCAGATTTAATATATATATTTTTTCCCAGGTTTTTGCCCTCTAAACTTGGGTGCGTCTTATATTCCGGAGCGTCTTATACGGCGCGAAATACGGTAATTGGAAACTATATCAACACAAGTATTACACACTGCATAATTAGCTAATACATGGTATGGAAAACAATCAAGCAATACAGACACATATTCATTTAGAACTCTGCCTTATGAGTTTATAATCTAGAGGAGAGTTTGATTATTTTAACATCTGATGCAGATGTGACTCTATGCCAGAAAGGAGGCTATGACTGATTCTATGTTTGCCTATAGGAGCATCTGTTAAAGGTGATTTTAAAGGTTTCAACTAGGCTCAGCTCATGGCAGACACGATATGCAAGGGAGTCTTAAACCGGGTTTGTCAGCCACAAAATCAAATTCCATCTATATACTGTGATGTGTTTATAATGCTGCCAGAAACCTCACCCTGTGTTGCAAGTACTCCAATCTATTGAGAAATGCCTCTGCTTTAATTATCTTATCTCAGTCAGCCAGGCTCTATTCTCTCACCATTGCCAAAGACATTGGCCCATATGCAATTACTTTTTTCACCTGAGTTATCTCCTAGGAGATAAATTTCATCTTCTGTGTAAACTAAATTGTCAGCATTTTACAATTGAAAACACACCCCAAAGTTGAGGAAAAAGTACTATCAATTTATTTTGTATGACAAGCTGTAAAAATATCGCCTAGGAGAAAACTCAGGAGAAAAAGTGAATTGCATATGGGCTAGTGAGAGAGGGAAGCTTGTCCTCTCCCCTCCCACATTCCTTCTCCCCAGTGATTGAGCTGAGCACAATTTAGTGTGAAGCTGCTGGACTGGAACCTGATCCTGTGCTCACATTGCTTTCAAGCAAGCCAGAGAAGACACTGCAGATTGGAAGAGAAAAGTAAGGGAGGAAATTACATCAGAATTAGCTTCAGTCTTAGGGAAAAGAGATGGAGGCTGCCAGGAACAGAATTCTCTTCATTTACTAAATAAAATTCACTGAAATCAAAACGTGGACAGTACGATACACCTGTTATGTAAGTATCAAGTATGTATCTACTTATATACAGTATGTGTTTTTTTTCCTGGCATAGTGTGGCTGACCACACTGCTTTGAAGTGGTTCTGTGGCTGTAAATAAAAACAAAAAGTGCCACTTACTTGGAGCTTCTAACGGCACCCTGCAGATAACCTGTCCCGTGCCGTCACTGAAGAATCCTCCGTTCCCTGCCGTGGGTCAGCTTTCAATTATTCGTCTAACTAGACAAATGTCACTGCAGCCGCGTGTATCCTCGCTCCCACTCGCCTCTCTGGGAGCTTACTATGCAGTTCTAACCAACTACTTGCACTTACAGACTTGATTTCTGTAGTGGCATTCGTGTCAGTTCTAAACCCTCGCCATGGGGGTAGGATTTTCAAAATGAAAAAAAAAAAAAAAAAAACTTTGACTGGACACAGTTAAAGAGAAACTGTAACTGTAACGATACAACCTGATCCCCGTGCCTGCGATGAGTCGGGCTCTTCCGGCTTGCGTTCCACGCCGGCTCAGTCTGCGGCTGCGGGCAGAGGCGTGCGTTCCAAAGGACGCATGGGACGTACGCGTTCAGCCTATGCGAGCAGGCGGCAGGCGTACCGGAAGTGACGCGTCGGAACGTACGCGTCTGACGTGGCGGAAGTGACGCATGCGGTAGGCTTATAAGCGTTTCCGGAACGCGGCCGCACGCCTGTTATAGCGTGTATTTTGCCGCATATAGGCTAGTGTGAGCTTGCTCCAGACTTTGTTATTGTGATAAGCCTCTGTTTGGTTTCTGAGTCCCAACATTGCTCTTGGCTAGGTTAGCCTGAGTTCCTGGCTGCTGTGACTCAGTTCCAGTCATTGCTCCCTGATCTGATACCTGTGCTTGACCCGGCTTGTAGTTAGACCACTCTCTGTTTTGTCCCTTTGTACCTCAGTCATCTGACACCAGTGTTTGACCCGGCTTGTATTCGACCATTCTTGATCTCGTCCCTGTCTGCCATCTGATTCTGATAACGACCCGGCTTGCATTAGACCATCCGCCTGTCTCTCTGCAACTCTGCAGGGCAGGAGCCGGTGCCAGCCGTGACGGTACGGTCGGCTGACCGTTACAGTAACTAAAAATTGAACTTCATCCCAATCAGTAGCTAATACCCACTTTCCTATGAGAAATCTTTTCCTTTTCACAAACGGATCATCAGGGGGCTGTGTATGGCTGATATTGTGGTGAAACCCCTCCCACAGTGTGATGGTCCTGACAGTTTCTGGTCTGCGAACCTTGTTGCATTGTGGGGAATAACAGCTGTTTACAGCTGTTTCCAACTGCCAAAAAAAGCAATCAGCAGCTACTTCCACTGACATCATCTGCCAGCAGTAACAATGTCACCATATGATACATTTCAGAATGTAAATCAGGGAGAGGAAAGATTTTACAATGGGCAAACACTGACTAAATCATTTATACATAATTATTGTAAACATGAAGCACTTTTTGTATCAAAAAAGTGGTACATTTTTTTCAAGAATTTTAGACATCCAATTCTTAAGTCGTAACTCACCAAAATATGTCAGAATAAAAGCCTGGTAGACATTCTGCATATAAATAAATAAGACTAGAACACAAATTTGTTGAATTAATTAAATTTATGAATAAACTGAAAAAAATGTGAAACTGTACAAATAAGGCAGGAAGAGAGTAGTCAAAATCCAGGCAAAATTCGGTAACAGTAAGGCAGAAGCACTTAGCTCAGAAGCAGTTAGGAACCAATTGGCTGCATTGTTGACATCCTGTGCTTTCAAATGAGCTTATCAGCCATGGTAGTCAGGTGACACAGGTAAGAGATTAAATTACAATTTGTGATTATAGACAAATGAGGAGAAATTAGAAATGCTAAACTCTCTATATACACACACGTTGCATTTCTCTCTCTTTTCCTCCTGTCCAGTCCAGATGGGGGGATCAAGCAGGCTAAAACATATATATATATATATATATATTCATATATATATATATATATATATATATATTCATATATATATATATTCATATTCTTCTACTTCTTCCTACCCCAAGCTCAGGTCAGGGTTACTGCCAGGGAGGTTAAATCAGCTTTTATGTTTCTCTGAGGTCCCACCTGAACAAAATATATGACTGCAAAATACGGTGATGGTGAGTAAGCTACCGGGTGGGATGTTCAGGTTGGGTAAAACCTAATTGCTGATATTCAGACAAATTTAGTGTTTGACTTTAATTTAACACAACCTTGAATTGATTACTGAGTTATCACGCTTTAGTGAATCAAGCCCTATGTGTAGTAAAGTTCCTCTTTAACTTTTTGAGATAGTGTGGAGTGTAGCATTGTTGACATTGACCACCAGAGAGGCTTATAGAGCCCCCCATACCATGGACCATGTGGGCTGCATGAGTGACAAGGGGTCAACTGAGACTTTGGAGGTGGGAGGAGTTACTTTTTTGTTTTGTTTTTCAAATAGCAAAAAAAAAAGTATAGCCATTCCCCCCCTGTAAACTTTCTTTTACCCCTTCTCCTCCATCCAGTCAGGGTGGGGATCCACCATACTAGTCATACCAGCTCACATGGTCCATGATATGGGGGCTCTGTAAGAGAGGGGTGACAAAGCCTCCCCTTTTCCTACAGAACTCTTGTCCATTTCCTGGACAAATGGCTCTTCCCCACCTCTGGTGACCAGGAGGAGGGGGCTATGAATTCATCCGGGGAAAGGGGAGAGGTTATGTGGAATATAGGACCCCCCTTTAATATGTGAACCCCCCAGATGTCCTACCCCTTCCAGGTAAAATAGGTATAGAGGGGCAATTTTGAGGAATTTTTCTGAGGAATAAAGTGCTGCTTTTAAATGTCCGTTGTGTGTACACGTCAATCAGGTAGTGTAAGGCTTATGCCCACTTCACACTGACAGTCCAAATGCCATGTTTACTGAGATTGAGTGCTTACAGGTCTGTAAGGCCCTTAGGTGTATGTAGTGCTGCATGTGCGCTCAAGTGAACAGACCAGCGTGGCGTGTAACAGAGGCCATGTTTTAGAATGGGAAGTTGTTAGTAGAACTTTATAATGGTACCAAGCAGACTACAGTCTACTGTATATATATATATATTTTTTTTTTGCCTATTTGTGAACTGAACTCCTCCATGCTAACTAGTTACATGACCATGCAGCCATGCAAGAATGAGTGCTAACAGGTCTGTAAGGCCCCTAGCTGAGTGTGGTGCTGCATATGCGCTCAATTGAACGGACTAGCTAAATATATATATATATATATACTGTACTGTATATATATATATATATATATATATATATATATATATATATATATATATATATATATATATATATGGAGATATATATATATATATATATATATATATATATATATGGAGATATATATATATATATATATATATATATATATATATATATATATATATATATATGGAGATATATATATATATATATATATATATATATATATATATATATATATATATGGAGATATATATATATATATATATATATATATATATATATATATATATATATATATATGGAGATATATATATATATATATATATATATATATATATATATATATATGGAGATATATATATATATATATATATATATATATATATATATGGAGATATATATATATATATATATATATATATATATATATGGAGATATATATATATGGAGATATATATATATATATATATATATATATATATATATATATATATGGAGATATATATATATATAGATATATATATATATATATATATATATATATATATATATATATATATATATATATATATATATATATATATATATATATATATATATATATATATATATATATATATATATATATATATATACATATATATATACATACATATATATATACATATATATATACATATATATATACATATATATATATATATATATATATATATATATATATATATATATATATATATACATATATATATACATATATATATATATATATATATGTTCCAGCCCTGGTGACACTGACGAGAGATGCATTGACTTGGCTATGCATATATATGTGCAGGTGTGCATACAGATTAAATTTGAGGAAAAAATGGTTTTGTTCCAGACAATGGCCTGGCCTATACATTTTAACCCCCAAAACTGAAAGTTTGTAAAACAGAAATTCAATGTTTGTTGCATCCCTGTTGAGTGACAGTGACAAGAGAGGCGTCCGGTGACTTGATTCTGCACATGTATATGCAACTGGTTTACATACAGGCTTAATTTGTAAAAAAAAATAGTTTTGTTGCTGCCACTGTAGCACAGGCCAGACAATATAATGTCCTATACATTTTACCTTAAAAAATTTAAAGTTTTTTTTTCAAAAGAAAAACAATGTTTGTTGCCTCCCTGGTGAGTGTTACTGACAACATAGACGGTGACTTGGCTCTGCACATGTATGTGCAGGTTTACATACCAATGTAATCTGTCCCCCCAACAAACTGCTTTTGCAAATGTTGTAGCACAGGCCAGACAATGTAATGGCCTATACATTGTACATGATTTTTTTAAAAAAGAAAATCAATGTTTGTTACCTCCCTGGTAAATTACACTGGGATGCATCAAAAGGGAAATAAAACTTGAGATGCTAGCATAATATTGCCCTTGTTTAACTCTCTAGTAAGGCCACATCTGGAATATGGAATTCAGTTCTGGGCACCACATTGCAAAAAAGATATTGCAGTTTTAGAGCAGGTGCAGAGACAAGCAACTAAATTGATACGAGGGATGGAAGGTCTCACTTACCATACTGTCTCTGAATGATGACCACACTGGATATACATGGGATCAACTACAGACCTTCTATGGGAAACTACAGAGATTCCTAATTAACAACCAAAAGAAAAAACTTCAGAGACTTAGAATTAAGAGTGGACGCCTGGATGCACAAGCAGCAGAAAAAGAGCAACCCACAGGTGTAATGAATCTTTCCTCTTATCAGGCTACTGAAGCTGAAATGTCAGTACTCTCCAAAGGCCTGTCATTCTGCCCTGCGAGACCCATAGACAGGATTGCACTCTGTGGAGATATGGAGGAATTTTTCAGAAAGCTGCGACTCAAGGAACACTACCATGATAAGGAAGCCTGTGATACAATGAATAATGGACCAAAACGCACCAGATCTAAAAAGAAAAAAAAGAAAAAAAGATGGACCCCCAAAGAAGGAAAAAACCCGGCCCTGGATAAATACATCAACAAATTCAGACGCAGAATCTCTGACAGGATCCTGAGTAAAAGAAAGACACTGGCCCAGAACGTAACACCACAGGAGCGACAGGCCATCAGATCCCTTAAGGAGAATAAGGACATTATTATTAAACCAGCGGATAAAGGTGGTGCCATAGTCATAATGAACACCAGTGACTACATCCAGAAGGCACAAAGACAATTATCCAATACCGCTCACTATGCCAAATTACAGGGGGACCCCACAAAAGGCTACAGGATGGCACTAAATAGGATGGTTAACAGATTGCCTGCAAACATCAGACTACATGTAAGGACCCTTATCCCTGAAGAGCCTAGAACAGCCTGCTTTTACATGCTTCCCAAGATCCACAAAGAGGGAAACCCAGGCAGGCCCATAATCTCAGGGAGCGGAACTCTTACAGAGAACATCTCAGGGTGGCTGGAAAACATCTTGAAACCTCTTGTCTGTAAAAGACCCAGCTACTTACAGGATACCACCCACCTCCTGAACAAACTGACAGCCATCGGCCCAGTACCTGAGGGAACCATACTGGCCACGATGGACGTGGAGTCCCTGTACACGAACATTCCCCATGATGATGGTATTGCGGCCTGTCGTAAATATCTTCAGGGTCAGGGCATACCTGTAAAGCCTTTTACTGGACTGATCAAATTCATTCTCACTCATAATTATTTCACTTTTGGACAGGACCTCTATTTACAGCAGATGGGCGTGGCAATGGGTTCGCGATTCGCTCCACAGTATGCAAATCTATTCATGGCCAAAATCGAAGAGGAATACCTCAATGCATGTGGCATAAAACCCTTGGCCTACTTCCGCTTCATTGATAATATTTTAATCATCTGGTCCGCAAGTGAGGATGATCTTCTCCAGTTCCACAGGAACTTCAATGCCTTCCATCCTACAATCAAATTGAAACTTACCAACTCTCACACAGAGATTAACTTTCTGGACACCACCATATACATCAGGGGTAACAACATACAAACCTCTGTGTATCGCAAACCTACAGACCGTCCCACATACCTAAGATATGACAGTTTTCATCCCAAGCACATTAAGAACTCTATAATTTACAGCTAAGCTATAAGGTACAACCGGATTTGTTCTGACAGAATGGACAGAGACAAGCACCTGGATCACCTTAAGAACACTTTTATTAAACAAGGTTACAGTCCTCCCATGGCTGAGGCCCAAATCAGGAAAGCCAGCAACATCCCCAGGACTGAACTCCTGAAATATAAGCAAAACCAGAAAGAGGAACGTGTCCCTTTGGTTGTCACCTACAACCCACACCCGGAAATCTTAAGGAGGATTGCTAAGGAACTTCATCCCATTTTACACAAGGATCACAGACTGAGAACGATATTCCCTAAACCTCCACTCTTGTCATATCGGCAACCACACAATCTAAAACAGATGATTGTCAGGAGCTCTTTGAATAGGCCTCAACAAAATGGAACATCACCCTGCCGACAAAAAATATGTGGGACCTGCAGACACATTTACTCCACTGACAGGGTAACGATACCAGGTTCACAACAGGAGTACAGAGTACAAGGTAAATTTTCTTGTGGGTCCACCAATCTGGTATATCTAATCATGTGTGCTAAATGCCCCAATGTTATGTACGTGGGAGAAACTGGACAAACTCTGCGCAAACGTATGAATGGACACAGGCACACTATTAATGATACCAAATCTGGACTCCCAGTTGCTACACACTTTCGGTCCAACGGACACAGCATGGATGATCTTCGTGTCACTGCCCTGAAGGGCGGCTTCAAAACGTCAAATGACCGATTAATAGCAGAAACAAAATTTATAAATTGTTTCAAAGCTGTGCAGAAGGGTTTGAATAAGGACAACAACTTTCTATATTGGTATGAGATTGATGATATATGAACTGTCTCAGCCACCCTAGCTGAACTTGTGAACTAAGAATTTACGATACCTCTGGGTCAATCCTAATACCAGGTCTGTGAGCAATAAAGTAAACAAGGATCCTTATCTTACCCCATTTAGATGGTCTGTTTGTATTAAGGCATCTTCATGATGTTTTTATGCTTAAAAAAATATCTGTTTTCCCTTTTGATGTTGCATGTATATAAGCTGTCTGTACCACCAGCTTGCAAACTAACAAACTAACGATGTAAACCTGACGAAGGCTGCAAGGCCGAAAGCTTGTTCATTCTTATTAATTTGTAGTTAGCCAATAAATGGTATCATCCTGATTTAAAACTTCTTGCTTTTACCAAGAAAGGTTAGATAAATTGGGTTTATTTAGTCTAGAGAAAAGACGCCTTAGAAGGGATCTAATAAACATGTATAAATACATCAGAGGGCAATATAAAAGCTTGGCGGATGAGTTTTTTGTCCCTACTCCCTAGGCCTTCTTAAAGGACTAGAGGACATAATGTCAGGGGCCTGAACGGAGAAACAGGGTTTGACCACAGTTTGCAGTATACAGACACTGGAACCAGGAATTAAGGTGCAAAAAATAATGATTTATTGCGAATGCAATAATGCAAGCATACATGCAAGCGTAATGCAAATATCACACAAACATATGCACAGCACACAATATATACACAAATAACCCGGGAAGCAGTGACAAAATATATATAACACCTAACTATCTAACTATCTATTTACAAATGGTGTGCACAAGATATATATGTACAAGCAATGATATACAACAACGCGGTATCAAAAGGAGCAGGCAAAGACAGGTCAAAACGGAATAAAGTCAGCAACAGGTAATCAGATACATACAAGGTACAGAGGAGTAAGCATAAGCAGAGTCAGGACAAGCAGAGGTTCAGTAGCAGATAATCAGATCACAGGGCAGGGTACAAGAAACCAGGTATCAGGAACAGAGGTGACCAGAGACTCAGACCTGTAACAAGGAAGTTCTGGCAATGACTTGCAGGAAGAGGCAGACTTATATAGTCCAAGTGATCAGCAACCACAGGATGCAGCTGGTGGTGAACAGTTTTAATGAGAGCTCCCATGAAGCCATCCAGAGGCCAAACAGGGAACTGCAAGTCTTTGTGAAAGCAGTAACAGGCCACCTGCTGGTGGATGGTGGAGGTTCAGGATGAGGCAAAGTCCTTAGAGCCCTCTGCTGGTGGAGCAATGAATGTCCAGGGCAGTCCAAGTTACTACCACCAACAGGCAGCAGGAAATGGCAGGAGACAGTTCGTGACATAGCCCCCCCCTTAAGGAGCGGCCTCAGGACGCTCCACCATGACCTTACAAACCCACCACCAGGGTCCCAGGATACGGCAGGCAAAACAAATTTAAATAGGGTTCGTAGTGGATACCACGGCTGGGTGATCAGGGAAGTAAACAAAAAATTAAAATTTGCAACTGTGTTTTTGAAAAACAGGAATGCATCATGAAGATCACCAGGCAGGGAAACAGGTTGGATGAAAAACTGTATAGCATCAGGCAAGACCCAGAAAAAAGCAAAAAGTACTGAAAACAGCAAATGCCAGACCTGGGTGGGCAGGGAGGGAAACAATGCCAACCAAAATATGACCAGAATTCTTTGAACAGCAAGCAATGTTGGAAACTGGACCTCAGGAAGCTGGAACACCCACCAGAAACCATCAAGCAGTGAAACAGGAAACTGGCAGGCATCAGGCTTGATAACAGGTTGGCAGGTTTCAGGCAGAGCAGGAAACTGGCACGCATCATCAGGCTTGGTAGAAGACAGGACAGGATCAGGCTTAACAGGAGATTGGCAGACATCAGGCAGGACAGGAGACTGGACAGGATCATCAGGCTTGGCAGGAAACTGGGGAGGATCATCAGGCTGAGCAGGAGGCTGGACAGGATCACCAGGCTGAGCAGGAGGCTGGACGGGAAACTGGCAGGTACCAACAGGCTTGGCAGGATCAGGCTGAACAGGAGACTGGCGGGTACTAACAGGCTTGGCAGGAGACTGGCATGCATCACCAGGCTGAGCAGGAGACTGGACAGGATCATCAGGCTTGGCAGGAGACTGGACAACAGGTTGGCAGGTCTCAGGCAGAGCAGGGAACTGGCAGACATCAGGCGATGCAGCAGGCTTGGTACCAACAGGGCAGACACTAGTTTTGGCACCATCAGGAGCGTTGGCAGCAGGAGTCTCTAGCGGCTGGGCAGCAGCAGAAGTCTGTGGAGGCTGGGCAGCAGCAGAAGTCTGTGGAGGCTGGGCAGCAGCAGAAGTCTGTGGAGGCTGGGCAGCAGCAGAAGTCTGTGGAGGCTGGGCAGCAGCAGAAATCTGTGGAAGCTGGGCAGCAGCAGAAATCTGTGGAGGTTGGGCAGCAGCAGAAATCTGTGGAGGCTGGGCAGCAGCAGAAATCTGTGGAGGCTGGGCAGCAGCAGAAATCTGTGGAGGCTGGGCAGCAGCAGAAATCTGTGGAGGCTGGGCAGCAGCAGAAATCTGTGGAGGCTGGGCAGCAGCAGAAGTCTGTGGAGGCTGGGCAGCAGCAGAAGTCTGTGGAGGCTGGGCAGCAGCAGAAGTCTGTGGAGGCTGGGCAGCGGCAGAAGTCTGTGACGGCTGGGCAGCAGATTGCATAACATCAAGTGAAACAGAAGGCAGGAAAACTTCAGACAGGTTAACAGGTTGGTAAGCTTCAGACAGGGCAACAGGCTCAGTAGTTTCAGGCAGGGCAACAGACTGTATAACTTCATGGATCTGGACCTTTGGCTTAGCATTTGGCTGGGCCGTTGGCTGAGCGCATGGCTGAACCGTTGGCTGAGCACTTGACTGGACCTTTGGCTGAGACCCTGATACAGTTTGTGTGAGCTGGCACTGAGACTGTGTGGGCAAGATACTAGGTTCTGTAGGCTGTATGCAGTTTTCTGTATCTTGAGGCAAAGTCTCTACCAGCAGAGGGCGAGATTCTGCAGACTGAGGGCTACATTCTGCAGGCTGGGTGCAAACTTTTGCAAATTGGATCAAAGTCTCTGCAGGCTGGAATTGAAGTTCTGCAGACTGAGGCAAAGTCCCTGCAGGCTGGAGGCAATATTCTGCAGACTGGGAACAAGGTTCTGCAGACTGGATGCAAAGCTCTGCAGACTGCGAGCAGGATTCTGCAGGTTGATTTGAAGTCTCTGCAGACTGGAAATGAGGTTTTGCAGACTGAGCACAAGGCTCTGGAGACGGAGGCAAAGTCTCTGCAGGCTGGAGACAAGGCTTTGTAGACAAATAAACGGCAGGACTGGATTCTGGAGCATACAAAGTCTGCAAGAGTTGTGAGAGGAAGGCAAGAGTCTGTATAACAAGTGTCACAGGAACATTAACTGGAGGCTGCACCAAACAGGAGTTAGATGGAGGCTGCACAGGAGGCGAGATGACTGGAGGCTGCACAGGAGGCGAGATGACTGGAGGCTGCACAGGAGGCGAGATGACTGGAGGCTGCACAGGAGGCGAGATGACTGGAGGCTGCACAGGAGGCGAGATGACTGGAGGCTGCACGGAAGGCGAGATGACTGGAGGCTGCACGGAAGGCGAGATGACTGGAGGCTGCACGGAAGGCGAGATGACTGGAGGCTGCACGGAAGGCGAGATGACTGGAGTAATGGAAGCTGTAGGAAAGTATTTGCGTCTGGTTTTGGTGGCCACTCTGGAAACTGGAACAGCAGGTTCTCTTGATATAACTGGATACTGCCAGGACCAAGGTGTGGATCTGATAGCGGTTTGTAATGTTGCTGTTTTTACAGGTTTTTTAACTATTGCAGGTTCTGAGTTCTGGGCACAAGAAGAGATACATGGAGAATGAGCAGAAGGAGGAGAGTGGAAACAGGAAGAAAGGATTTCACGCCAGGCAGTAATCAACATAGAAGCAAATTCACGCTTACAGAGCTTATGCAGCATCAATGACTCAGTTGCACGAACACAGGCAGACACATACAATTCCCCCTTCTCAAAGTAAGATTCATAAAACCCTTGTTTGTCTCTCTTTAAATAACCATATAAGTGATCAATCTGATCAGAGTTAAAAATGAAATCAAATTGTTTTGTAATGGGCGATTGGCATTTAAGCTGTTTAGTAGCTGTGGGCTGAGGATTCTGAATGTGACAGACATTCGGAGGGTTAACTGAAGAATTTATTACTTGCAGGACTTCTAAATAGGCAGCAATTAAGGCAGAAGCGGATTCATACTTGCAACGCCTATGCGCAATCAATGTCTCAGTTGCTCGTATACAGGCAGACACAAAACCTTCACTTTTGTCACAGTAATACTTAATAAATCCTTCTCTATCCTTTCTCAGAAAATCAAACAAATCATCAATCAGTTCAGAGTCAAAAATTAAATTAAATTCTTCTTTGCTGGGAGACTGACTTTGCAGCTCTTTAACTGCAGTGGGCTGGGAGTGAGTGACATTCAGAGGGTTAACAGGAGGTGTGCATAATGACAAGATTTCTGAATATGCATTGATCAAAGCATGGGCTGACTCAGGCTTACATTTTCTGTCAGACAATAGACTCTCAACCGCACATTTACATCCAGAAACAAATGCAAAGCTTTGCTTAATGTAAAAGTCAAAAAATGCTTTTCTGTCTGTCTTCAAATAACTATAGTACATGTTAACTTGTTCAGAAGTAAAATCAACCTGGACAGGACTTATAACAGGGAAGGCAGGAGCTGTGGAACCTGCAGAGATAATGCTCTGCCATGCATTTAGCAAAAGGGAGGCTTTCCCATACTTGCATATTCCCTGAGTAATCAGGGACTGGAGGGAATCTATGCAAGCCTGCACGGTCTGTTTACCTTTGTTTGAGTAATGATCAAGAAAATATTCCCTGTCGTCTTCAAACAAGTTAATCAGAGCTTCTATGGCATAATTGTCAAACGGTGGATCATAATCACTGACTACACCTTGGTCAGAATCAGGTTGCATGCAAATATTTGTAATTTTGGGGTATGCAAGATCATTCCAGATCCTGGCTAAATTTTCAATATCTTCTGTACGAATTATTCCTAATTTGACATAACTATATGTCTGGCTAATCAACTGCTGCAATTCAGCTTTAGAAAAATCAGCAAAATCTGCACGACACTCAGCTTCATCCTCATCAGCAAGCAATGCATAATAATCAATTTGTTGCAGATCCATTTTTGGACATAACAGCCAGGTATCAGTGTGCAGTATAGCTGCAGTGGTCAGTGTATATATGGCCAGAACTTACTGTCAGGGGCCTGAACGGAGAAACAGGGTTTGACCACAGTTTGCAGTATACAGACACTGGAACCAGGAATTAAGGTGCAAAAAATAATGATTTATTGCGAATGCAATAATGCAAGCATACATGCAAGCGTAATGCAAATATCACACAAACATATGCACAGCACACAATATATACACAAATAACCCGGGAAGCAGTGACAAAATATATATAACACCTAACTATCTAACTATCTATTTACAAATGGTGTGCACAAGATATATATGTACAAGCAATGATATACAACAACGCGGTATCAAAAGGAGCAGGCAAAGACAGGTCAAAACGGAATAAAGTCAGCAACAGGTAATCAGATACATACAAGGTACAGAGGAGTAAGCATAAGCAGAGTCAGGACAAGCAGAGGTTCAGTAGCAGATAATCAGATCACAGGGCAGGGTACAAGAAACCAGGTATCAGGAACAGAGGTGACCAGAGACTCAGACCTGTAACAAGGAAGTTCTGGCAATGACTTGCAGGAAGAGGCAGACTTATATAGTCCAAGTGATCAGCAACCACAGGATGCAGCTGGTGGTGAACAGTTTTAATGAGAGCTCCCATGAAGCCATCCAGAGGCCAAACAGGGAACTGCAAGTCTTTGTGAAAGCAGTAACAGGCCACCTGCTGGTGGATGGTGGAGGTTCAGGATGAGGCAAAGTCCTTAGAGCCCTCTGCTGGTGGAGCAATGAATGTCCAGGGCAGTCCAAGTTACTACTAGTGTTGGGCGAACAGTGTTCGCCACTGTTCGGGTTCTGCAGAACATCACCCTGTTCGGGTGATGTTCGAGTTCGGCCGAACACCTCATGGTGTTCGGCCTTTTAAGTTCGGGTTCGCCCCGAACTTCTGTATGCCCCCGAACAGGGCCGAACAGGGCCCCTGTTCGGGCGAACAGGGCCCTGTTCGGCCGAACAGGCCGCAATACGGCCCCCCTATGGGGTCGCAGGCATAAGGGGGGAGCATGCCCCGATCGCGGGGGGGGTCGGAAATTCCCCCCACCCCCTCCGCTAGCGCTCCCCCCTCTGCCCGCTTCCCCATTCAAAAGTTTCAAGAAGTACCTGTATAGCGGATGGCCTGGCAGTGGGCGGCACTGTGGAGTGAGGAGGAGGAGGAGTCCGGAGAGTGACGAGTTGAGGGAGGCCGGGCAGCGGGCGTGAGGTCAGAGAAAGGGCGGAAGTTCCGCCCTTTCGCTGACCTCACGCCCGCTGCCCGGCCTCCCTCAACTCGTCACTCTCCGGACTCCTCCTCCTCCTCACTCCACAGTGCCGCCCACTGCCAGGCCATCCGCTATACAGGTACTTCTTGAAACTTTTGAATGGGGAAGCGGGCAGAGGGGGGAGCGCTAGCGGAGGGGGTGGGGGGAATTTCCGACCCCCCCCGCGATCGGGGCATGCTCCCCCCTTATGCCTGCGACCCCATAGGGCCCCCAAAATAGGGATGTTCGGGAAGTTCGGGGTTCGGCCCGAACATGCCGAACATCTCGGCCATGTTCGGCGAACTTTCCCGAACCCGAACATCCAGGTGTTCGCCCATCACTAGTTACTACCACCAACAGGCAGCAGGAAATGGCAGGAGACAGTTCGTGACACATAATCTGCGTATGGAGGAAAAACGTTTTAGCCATTTATTTAGGAAAGGGTTCTTTACAGTAAGAGTGATTAGGATGTGGAATGCATTGCCACAGGAAGTAGCTATGGCAAATTCTATACCTGCATTTAAAGGGGGCTTAGATGCTTTCCTTGCGTTGAAAGACATCCATGACTACAATTACTAGGTAACACCCATTGATGTTGATCCAGGGATTTTATCTGATTGCCATCTGGAGTCGGGAAGGAAGTTTTTCCCTTTTGGGGCTAATTGGACCATGCCTTGTAAGGGTTTTTCGCCTTCCTCTGGATCAACAGGGATATATGAGGGAACAGGCTGGTGTTGTACTTTGTTCTCTGGCTGAAGTCGATGGATGTATGTCTTTTTTCAACCCAAATAACTATGTAACTATGTAAACGAGGCGGTCGGTGACTTGATTCTGCACATGTATGTGCAGCTAATTTACATACAAATTTAATTAGTTAAAAAGAAAATAGTTTTGTGGCAGCCACTGTAGCAGAGGCTAGGCAATGTCACGGCCTATACACTTTACCCCCAAAAATTGTTGTTGTTTTTTTTTAACAATGTTGTGGTGTATTACATACAGAGTCACTGGAAGTCTGCGTAAATCTGTGACGTACAGCTCAGATACACTGCACTGGATGCAGACAGCTGTGATATACCGTATTTTTCGGACTATAAGACGCTCCGGACTATAAGACGCACCTAGGTTTAGAGGACAAAAATCAAGAGAAAAAAAAAAAACTAAACCTATTGCGTCCATGGTACAGGGGCGTGTTATGGACCTTTTTGTCTAATTATTATGCCTTCCTTTATGTCCTTCTTGTACTTGTGCCCCCTGTGTTCACCTATGTCCCTCTGTGTCCACTGAGGTCTCAATGAATGTCCTCTGTCCACCTGTGTCTTCTGTCCACCTGTGTCCTCTGTCTACCTGTGTCCTCCGTCCTAGTGTCCGATGCCTTGTGCTCTGTCCCTTTGTTTACTGTTTCCTCCATGTCCAGTATTTTCTATCCCCATTGTCCTAAAGTTTGCTATCCCTGTGTCCCCAGCGACTGCATGCTTCCCTGTGCCCCAATGTCTGCGTATCCCTGTAACTCCATGTACTCTATGTTCCCGGTGTCTGCATGTCCTGTCCTGGTCTGCATCTCTGGTGTCTTAAACATACACTTCATCATCAGGCTGTCCTTGAGCTTGATCATCTATCTATGTATGTATGCATGCCCCCCGTGTCAGCATTTCCCCTGTTGCAACGTCTGCCTGCACTCTGTGTCTCCGTGTTTGCATTTTCCCATGTCTGCATTTCCATGTGTCTGCATTTTCCCCGTGTCTGCCTGCACTCCCCGGTGTTAATGTGTGCCCGGTATTTGTGTCTTCAACACATATAAGTAGCTGCCACATAGTCATCAGTCATCAGGCTGTCCCCTGTTATCCAAATACATACCGCTCTTGCAGCTTTCATTATCGCGCTGTTTCCCCGGTAGCGCCGTAGCTTGTATCAATCAGGAAGTCCCGGCCGTCTTTGCAGGCAAATGCACCAATCAGGCGGGGGGCGCTGTGATTGGCCCCAATGACGGAGAGGTGGTCCCGCCCTCAACACCATCGGATGAGCATTGCGCAGCGTGATTGGCGGTTGAGGCTAGCGCCCCCGCCTGATTGGTGCATTTCCCTGCAAAGTCGGCCGGGACTTTCTGATTGATACAAGCTACGGCGGTACCGGGCAGACAGCGCAATAATGAAAGCTGCAAGAGCGGTATGTATTTGGATAACAGGGGACAGCCTGATGACTGATGACTATGTGGCAGCTACTTATATGTGTTAAAGACACGGGACACGCAAATACCGGGCACACATTAACACCCGGGAAATGCAGACACGTGGACACCGAGTGCAGGCAGACGCTGCAACAGGAAAAATGCTGACACAGGGGGCGGGGGCGGCATGCATACATAGTAAACACGGGGATAGAGAACACAGGCGCAGGTCCAAATTTGTAGCATTCGGACTATAAGACGCACTGACTTTTTCCCCCCACTTTTGGAGGAGAAAAAGTGCGTCTTATAGTCCGAAAAATACGGTAATCAAAATGCAGCAATAATGGCACTTATGATGCTGTGGTGTATTGCACTTCTGCACACAGTGTCACTGGAAGCCAGCGCAAATCACTGTGACATACAGCTCAGATACACCGAACACGGTGAATCCAGCGCTGGAGACTTGGGCGCAGCCACCATAGGCCATAATAGGAATTACGGCAATAGCAGTGCACAAGGAGTAACTTCGGCGCCATCAGAAGATGGAGCTGAAGTTACTTTTAAAACACAATAATTCAGCTTCCAGCAAGCGCTGGAAGATGAATTATTTCATTCCTCACTATCCATGGTGGCCTGGAGGGTGAATAGTATTTAACACGGCCAGGAACTTGTGCAAGAGCAGGATCAGTCATATATCGGCTGTATCCTGCGCCCAAGTCTCCCGCGGCGATATCTCGTACGCCAGATACACTGCACTGGACACAGACAGCTGTGATATAATCCAAATACAGCAAGAATGGCACGTATGGTGTGGTGTATTGTACTTCTGCACACAGTGTCACTGGAGGTCTGCAAAAATCTGTGACATACAGCTCACCTACACTGCACTGGATGCACTGGGTGCAGTGTCAGTAGCCAGGACACTGTGCAAACACAACCTATGGACCAATACTAGTCCTGAGAAGGACTCTTTGGGTGATCAGAATGCTGTATAAACAGCTAGCAAGGCAGGACAGAGGTCTAACTACCGCTTTCCCTATCTCAGGCAATACTTTGTCCCTTCTCTGTCTAACAGCAGCCGAAGAATGAATCCAATATGGCTGCAGTACTAGCGTCTTTATATGGGGCGGGGGGTCCGGGAGGGCGTGCTAGCTGATTGGCTGCCATGTGTCTGCTGACTATGAGGTAAGCGGTCAAAGTTAACCTCAATGATAATGTATATGAGGCGGAACACACTATGTATTTGCCCGAGGGGGCGAGCTTGAATGCCCCATCTTCGATGCGAACTATTCGACAAGCGAATAATGAGGCCCATCTCTACTTACAGCATGACCTGGGTTGGGAGAGAAGGAACCTGGAAAACAGACAAACAAAGAGCAAAAGTAACAGAGATGGAGAAGAGCATACTGTGAATAAAAGATAATTTAGAAGTCCGGTGAAACATTGGGCAATATTGCTCAGGTGTAGGAAAAAAAGACCTTTGGAAAACACCAATTTGGAGGCCTGAATTAGGATCAGATCCATGGACAATTTGTATAATGCATCATCCAGAAGCCTTGAGATACAGAGGCAGCATTGCTTAGAGTCAAGATATTGGGCACTATCCATAAAAACTCCTTTAGCAACCACAAGAGACACAGCCTGTGTTGTTTGGAAGCAAGTGACTAGGCATTCTATATGAAGTCTGATTTGAAAACCACGACAAATTCAGGGAATATCACTTGAACCATGGGGAAATAAAATTCTGTGTTCATTCAATTATAATCCTTAAGAGACTTGAATTGAACAGAGCCACAAAATCAGACACTACGTATGCATTAAGATTCATGCACAAACCATGAGAGACATATACAGTATTGCTTAAAGCTAGACAGCTGGATGTGCACTTTGTTAAAGGCTTTGTTTAGGAGTCTTGATAAATAGAGTGTAAGGATCCGCTCAGCTGGCTGCACAGGCAGACAGCTGTTGGACCATTCCTCTGGTCTGTGGGCTGCAGGTCTCTGGAAGAGAGACCTGTCTTTCCTTTGCAAGTTTCTGGTCTGTTCTGCTGTTGAGGAATTTGCATACATTCGTTATGCAAATCCCCTACCTGCCTCCTGTGATGACTGGCACTATATAAGCCATGTTTTTCCCAGAATGCTTTGCTGGTCATCCTTCAGGGTTTGTTGAAACACTCCTAGAGTGTCAGCCATGCTATATCTTGTCAAAGTTATCTTAGAGTAATTCCTGGGACTGCACTAGGCAGTTTCCCTAGTGCAGTTAGATTGTATATCTGTTTTGTCTGTCTGTTGCGATTGTCCTGTCCCAGCGGTGGTCGACAGGAAATCGTTCTGTTTGTCTGGGTGCTAACCGGAACAGCGGTTGTTACTGGTAGCCCCTTCTGATCGGTCTTGCTTGGATCGCACTAGCCTCTAGAGGTAGTGGCAGTGGATCCTTCTGTTCTTTCTTCCTGGATCGCACTAGCCTCTAGCGGTAGTGCTGTGGATCCTTCTGTTCTGTCTTGTCTGGATCGCACTAGCCTCGCGCTAGCGCTGTGAATCCTTCTGTTCTGTCTTGCTTGGATCGCACTAGCCTCTAACGGTAGTGGCAGTGGATCCTTCTGTTCTGTCTTGTCTGGATCGCACTAGCCTTGCGCTAGCACTGTGGATCCTTCTGATCTGTTTTCTTGTTCCTGAACTTAGATCGCACTCGCTCTGACGGAAAGAGCAGTGGATCTTTCCTCTCGTATTCCTGTTTTCCGTTTGTCTGTCTTGTCTGATACGAACGCTTGCTGTAGGCTCGGTGAGGTAACCGCTAAGCAAGCGCTAGCGTTCTTTGTTTCGTGTTTGTCTGTCGGTGGTTAGTTAGGCGTGCTTGTCTCTGTTGTGCTTAACACGCGGAGACCGCGCTGTAAACGCGTTCGCTGTTGCAAATGAGTGCGGTGTTCGCGTTTAGTTAGCGTTTGTTATTTTCGTTACTTCTCATTGTCGTGTGCTGTGCCTTTGCTACTCTCGTGCCCTGTCTTGCTTCAGCCTTGTGTCACCTCTGGCAGTCGCCTCTCTCGCGATTGCGTTCCTACTTTTGTTTCTGATGATGTGTGTTCACCGTCGCAGGGTCGCGACTAGATTGGTGAACACACATTCATCCTGTACCTGTGCTCTCTCTCTTTAAGGGCTGTTCAGCCCCGCATTGTCTTGGTCTGTACAATCCCCATCTGGCATCTGTGGCCGTGCAGTGGTTGTACTTGTCTGCACTCCACAGCACCATCTGCCGGTGGGAATTGCCCTCTACTGGTGCTTGACCCAAAGCTGGGTTCCCCCCTTCATACGCTTCTGGAGGGTTTTCGTTGTGTCAGTGTGCATCTTGTGCACTGACCACGAAAACGATTCCGCAATCGTTACATATAGACAATAGAATGGACACTCTGTATGGAGTCAAGTAGAAGACTAGAGAGACATACAAGCTTTCAGGAAACTGTGTACTGGTCTGTATAATAAAAACTCAGAAGGTTTGAGAGAAAGAGGAAGTATTAAGCAGTATTGCTCAGCCCCTAATGGATACTTTGTATAATGCCTCATTTAGAAGTCATTAAAAACAGAGGCAGCATTTTTTGCCCCCCCCCTTTTTTAAGGTACCCCCATGTATTATGGGTCATGTGAACTGGCAGACACTTTTGCTCACTGAATCAGAATCCCCTGGGGAAAACCTACATGGGAGATTATCTATCCTGTAGACTGGTCCTCACCATTGCTAAAAGCAAGACAAAACTTTTTTTAAAGTTTTTAACTCCCGTTTCATTAACCACTCAATGCTATATGCTTGGAATAAAGGGTCTCAAGACATTAGTGTTGAGACCACCGACATCCATGTCCATTTCTCTTCCACAGCTGTACTGCCCTGGTTGTCTACCATCTTGGATTTGGGCAACAAGCCATGGAGCAATACTTAGCAAACCAGGGACATTTAACAAGAATAGTGCAATTCCTCTGTTTGAAATGCTGGAGGAGACACGGTTATTTTGCGTAAGATTGAGCCACAGACTACCTGCACTCACAGACTTGATTGCTGTAGTGGAATTAGTATCAGTTTTAAACCCTTACTTTAGGGGGAGAGATGTTCAAAATGAACAAAGCCTTTGACTGGAAACAGTTAGGTCTGCTTTTTTGTTTCTTTGAGGGCCCACCTAAACAAAATAGATGGCTTCAATATACCCATTTGGTGATGGTGAGTAAGCCACTGGGTGGGATGACCCAAAATGTTCAGGTTGGTTTAAACGCATGGCTGATATTCAGGCAAATTTAGTGTTTGACTCAAAATTAACACAACCTTGGGACCAGCTTTCATGGAGAAACAAAAACAAAATATTGAAAAAAACAATTAAACTTTTGCTTTTTGAGCACATATCTTAACCAAATTTGTTTTTTTTTATATGTAACATTAATCAGTTGCCTGTCTGTTTTCCTCATCTATTCAAAACCAACATAAATTAATTCACATGTTTTTTGACAATTATTACAACTAATTATGTTCACAGGGACCTATTAATAAATATCAAAGTTGGCTTCTAAAACTAATTTGCTCTCCGTGCACACAATGCACATGCCATCAGTTTATAAAGTGTGACTAATGCAAGGTGAATTAAGTCCAGAGTTGTTAGAGGGCCAAATTACACCCAAAATCCTCATCAATGATTTGAAGAACCATAATGGCTAAGATTAGAACATAATAAATTATCCAGAATTCCCATACTTACCTTAGCTATTCTGGTCTCAGTTTTAGAAACACTTATTATAGTTATATATTGCTGTATGTAGGCAAAGCTGCCCTCCCAGTGATGTTTAGCTTAGGCTATGATGTCAGCAAGCCTTCTCCACCAAGGCATTCATCATGTAATATTTCTGCTCACATCTCAGAAAAAACCCCCGCAGTGGTCCACCTTGCTGCCAGAATCAGAATCATTTATTTGACCAAGTACAAAGAAGTTGTATCTGGAATTCGTTTTGGCTCATACTGGTTCTGGGAGCAGGGAGGATGGTTGGATGGTGAAAGTAAGAGAGGAAAGTGTCCAAAAGCAAAGATCAAAGGCTGCCATACTACAGAGCCACCACCTGGAGACCATATGTTATCCCTATGGAGACACGGGGGGGAAGGGGGGGGGGTTCAGAGAGAGTCGAAGGTTCGGCAGTGATAGCCCAGTTCTGCATGAAAGAAAGCAATGGGGATTAACTAGTCTAGTTTGTTCTCACCTGAGAGATGTGATTTTACAAAAATCCCCCATAGCATTGCATTAGCAAGATCTTTTCAAATCAGTGCTAAAAAGTTCTTGCAGTGTGAACACCCTTTTTTAACTACTTGCTTTTTTGCTGTAGTGTTCCTTTATGTGTTTGCTAGAATTCATGCCAAAGCATCCTTTGTGCTCTGGCAATGCTCTTTGTTAAACTATGTCTAAATAGCTTTACATTATTGTACTATGGTCACAAGAGAGCACAAGTAGATTACAATCCCTTCTTAACAGAAAGATTCCCATAAGTCAGCTAAAAAATACCCTTTAAATTCCCTGACATTTAGAATACATTGGCATTTTATTTTGCCAACTGAAAAGGCATAAAGGAAAACCTTGTTTTTTCTTTTACATATACATTTGCCCTTTTTAAACTTAACAGCCAATTTACTCCAGAAATAAAACCTGAAGATGCTGGCAGCATGTGTCCGGTTTAGTTTCTCAGATTCTGCATCTTAATATGTTATTCTGCATAACTGAGGCTAGCTGTATTGGACTGCTGATTAAGTTATATTTCCAGATCAGTCTTGTGAACTTTAGTTTATGGTTTTCATTAGCAATCAATTTTAAATGCTTTAAAGGGACTCCGAGCAGTGAATAAAATCAAAATCTGAACTTGCCTGGGGCTTGCTCCAGCCCACCGTAGGTCGGGAGGACCCTCGCTGTCCTTCTGGCTCTTCACCCAGGCCCTGCTCAGAAATGGCTCCCGGCGACACTGGGCCAGAGTGTCGGGCTCCTTCTTCTTGAAAGATGACGTCAGTCGTCACCACGCCGGTCGCCTCGTGTCATCAAAGCGGCCGGCGTGACAATACGGCGCATGCGCGATTAAACTGCGCATGCGCAGTACTATCACGCCGGCCGCTGTGATGACGCGAGGTGGCCGGCGTGGTGTCGACTGACATCATCTTTCAGGAAGAAGGAGCCCGACACTCGGGCCCAGTGTCGCTCAGAGCTGCCGGGAGCCATTTCTGAGCAGGGCCTGGGAGAAGAGCCAAAAGGACGCTGAGGGACCTCCCGACCTACGGTGGGCTGGAGAAAGCCCCAGGTAAGTTCAAATTTTGATTTTATTTACTGCTCGGAGTCCCTTTAATGACTTTTCTGGTGGCATCAAATAAAATATGGTATTTTAAAATGTTAAATATCAATACTTAATTCAGAAAACGGTGGACTTTTGCCAAAACTGAACTATTATTTGTGGTAATGCAACTCTTCAGTTCATTTATTGTACTACATGATTGAAACACTTTACAAGTATATGTTAGGGATAAGCAAAATTACACTTGAAATGGTTTTCTGCAAGTATTTTGCCGAAAGTAATATATGCATTGAAAGTAGCATAAAGATCAGTCTCTTCCTCATGTACCACTTTCTGAAATAATCTATACCTTTTCATGGAAACATCCTTTGACATAGATAAAGAAAACTTTGTTTGGACAGTCAAAGCATGGCCCACAGCCACACTTTGAATGGAAAGAACTACTGCTCACTAATTTGAGGGTTTATCCACCTTTGATCCAACAAAGTCGTCTTCTTCTGTAGACAAATACCTTACCAACATCATCTGAGGACAAGTAAATTCTGTGACAATGGATGATTGGATTAAAATTGCAGACTCTCATGTAAAGTGCTTTATTCGATGTACCGTAGAAAGCTCACCTTCCCCAATACTCAGATGCATCTTATCAGCATTAAGCCATCTAGACTCCTTTGTAGCTCGCAGCAGGGGGGCAGACATCTAGGCACCTCAGAGGAGAGCTGGTATCATGCTTATACCTCATGATAGGCAGTTGTGTATTGTCCGTGGAAGGGAGAGCTACAGGCTCTGTGGCACTGGTGAGCCAGGAGAGTCTGCCATGCGGCTAGGAACCAGAGAGGATTTTTTGAACTAAAGGTGCTTACACACGCACTACCAAATGTAACGATGGGTCCGCTGGACCCTCCCACTGGTAAATCTTTAGCCGACAGTATGCGCGTGTGTACGCACTGTCGGCGGACTGATAAGGTTCAGAAACAGCCTTATCAGTCTGCCGACAGAGCGTACACACACGCATACTGTCAGCTAAAGACCGCCCAGTGGGAGGGTCCGGCGGACCCGTCGTTACATTTGGTTGTGCGTGTGTATGCACCTTTAGTGTCCTGAGGCCCTGGACTGTGGATTGTTGTATTTCTCCTTCAGCTGGTCTTGTGGACTTGTCAAATGGATATTGGATGTTATGACTGGTGAAAACTGTACTGATTGGGACTGCTGGGATTTGGTGTGCACCTGTTGGACTTCTACTATTTGTGGAACTACTGGGACTTTGGGACTTGTTTTATTTTCATGTGAAGTTGGGAACTGTTACTCATTGGTGGGGGGAATCCGTGACAGTGCTATGTGGATTGTATGGTAATATTTTGGACCTTTTGTGTGGACTGTGTGTCTAATAAACAGGCACGTGCAAGGGAGTGGGGGGGGGGGGCTCTAGGTGCCCAAGCACCCCCCCCCTTTTTTTAAACTCCCATAAAAAGCTCCTTTGGCTGGAAAAATGAAGCTCTGCCTCTGGCCACGATAAGCCCTACCCATGGGAAGCCCCACCCACACCCATGGAAAGCCCCTCCCCATCTGGGACACCTTGGAGTAAAGAGGTGCCATACATGAATCCTAGTGTAACCATTCGCACAGCTGTGTGGGAATAGGTAAGCTGGTGTCTCACTAACAGCAGTGACCTCTCCATCCCCCAGCATCCACAGTGACCTCTCCCTCCACTTTGCACCCACAGGGACCTCAACCTAGGACCGATACTGACCTCTCCCTTTCCAGCATTAACACTGCAGTGATCCTGCCTCCCCAGCACCCACACTAACCTCTCCTTCCCCCCGCACCCACACTAACCTTTCCCTCCCCCAGCACCCACATTGACCTTTCCCTCCCCCAGCACCCACATTGACCTTTCCCTCCCCCAGCAGCATCAATAGTGACCTCCTCCAGCACCTAAACTAACCTCTATCTCCCCAGCACTCCAATGACTTCCCCTTCCTGCAGTACCCACACTGACCTCTACTTCTCCCAACATCCACCCACACCCCTTCCCCCTATATCTGGCACCCAGTACTCACACGATACCAAGTACTTGCAACCAGGCCTGACATTGTACCCAGTACTCACACCTGCACACAGCCTCCACGTGGCCCCCACTATCTGCACCAAGCACCCACTTAACCAGTACCCACACCCAAAGTATCTGCATTCAAAACCCACCTGACACACAATGACCACCCATAGCCAGGACCCAGTACAGGCATGGCACCAAGTATTTGCACCCATGTCACACCCAGTACCTGCACCCTTCACCCACATGACATCCAGTACATGCATGCAGATCTCACATGGCACTAAGTACTTGCAATCAACACCCGCATGACACTTGATACTCACCCATCGCCAGAACCCACATTACACCCTGTACCCACACCCAGAACCCACATGGCACCCAGCATTTGTACTCAGCACCCACATGACAACCAATACCCCCTATCCAAAAACGAGAAGGGGGAGCCACTGGTGACAGGTCCGACTGACACCACACTATTGAATGCAGCCAGCACTTCTGTGACTGACTGAATGTATGTATGTGTGTGTGTGTGTGTGTGTGTGGGGGGGGGGGGGGGGGGGGGGGAGGGCAAGGCCCCTTTTTTAAATTTGAGCATCCCCCACTTAAGGATCCTCTGCACGGCCCTGCTAACAAATGCCCTGCCAGTCTGGTTTTGTTTACCTATACACTGTGTTTGTCTTTTGGCTCTGTGGTTTCAGAACCGTCACATGCTCTAAAGGAGACTGGCAGATAATTGTGATCACAATAGTCTTAAGGTGGCCACTAACTATACAATTTGCTGAACAATTGTTAATGAAGGACTCTTCGTATGAATGATCGGAAATTGATTGTTTGGGGGCAAATAATGGTAAAAAATGTCCTAACTAATCCGATCATATTAATGAAATAGATCCAAAAACTGGATCGATTTCGTTAATCTGATCAGATTGGTTAGGACATTTTTTGTCCATCAGTGGTCCCAAACAATCATTTTTGAATGTTCATATGAAGAATCATTCATAAAAGATCATTCAGCAAATTGTGTTATTATTGGCCACCTAAACAAATATGTGTTGCTATTTATGGGGTTTCTATGTTCATACTATATTTGTGTGGACTTTCTTCAGGAACCTTTAAAATGACTCTGTAACAAAAATTACAACGGTTTTTCTACCATCCTACAAGTTCCTAAACCTATTCTAATGTGATCTGGCTTGCTGCAGCTCTTTCTACTATAACCATCTCTGTAATAAATCAATGTATCTTTCCCCTGTCAGACTTGTCGGCCTGTGTCTGGAAGGCTGCCAAGTTCTTCAGTGTTGATGAACTGTTCCTCTATGCACACTCCAGTGTGTGTTTTATTTACATAAGCCAGCAGCTTCTCTGCTATCTTATCAGTGATAGAAGAGAGCTGGATAAAAATCCTCCTCTGGAGGCTGTGAAAGGAGCTGGTCTGTCGCATACTAAGGAATTAACGACATAGGCAGAGCTGTCTGCAGGAAGCCTGTAATGTTCAGTGCATGAGAGAAGCTGGGGACAGAAGGTAAACACACACAAGTGATCTCTTGAGATTCAGAAGTAAGGCTGTATACAGCCTGCTTGTGTATGGATGTATTTTCTATGTGTGGACATGCTGTACATCAACCTACTTCCTGTTTTGGTGGCCATTTTGTTTGTTTATAAACAAACTTTTTAAAACAGTTCTTGACTACTTTTAATGCGGCGGGGAGCGGTGAAATTGTGACAGAGGGTAATAGGAGATGTCCCCTAACGCACTGGTATGTTTACATTTGTGCGATTTTAACAATACAGATTCTCTTTAAGCTTCTACAAACTTACCATTAGTTTAATGGATGATTCCTTGACCGTGACTGGGCCTTTGTTGCTGGAAACTTCGGTAAGCGAGAAAGGCCCAATTTACCTTGAGATCAAACTTAAAGTGGATTTGAGATAAACATTTACTCATTGCATAATTATGTTCCTTTCATATAGTTTATAGGGCATTCCCCAAGCTAAATACTTTTTGTGTTTTGTTTTAATACTCTAATTCCCTATAAACTAAACAAACCTCTTCCACAGCTTCTCCAGAGTGCTTTGGCACTCTCAGAGTATGTAGCAAGAGCTTATGGGAGCTCAGTCTGGGTAGGAGGAGATTTCAGAGGCAGAGGGGAGGTGGGAGGAGGAGAGGGGAGTGATGTTTTCACAGGGTGCGGGCTGGAGATGCAGATAAGCTTGCTGTGTGTAATATAACAAACAGAACATGGCCACTCGCATTGTATCACAAGAATAAATAATCATAAACTGTTGAAGCTGTTTGCAGCTAGATTTGCTGTGTAAACTATCTAAATTTTAGATAAGATACAGTGGGATGTGAAAGTCTGGGCAACCATGTTAATTTTCATGATTTTCCTGTATAAATCGTTGGTTGTTACGATAAAAAATGTCAGTTAAATGTATCATATAGGAGACACACAGTAATATTTGAGAAGTTAAATTAAGTTTATTGGATTTACAGAAAGTGTGCAATAATTGTTTAAACAAAATTAAGCAGGTGCACACATTTTGGCACCACAAAAAAATAAATGAAATCAATCTAAAACCTCCTTTTGAAGAAATTACAGCCTCTAAACGCTTCTTGTAGGTTCCAATGAGAGTCTGAATTCTGGTTGAAGGTATTTTGGACCACTGCTCTTTTCAAAACATCTGTAGTTCATTCAGGTTTGATGGTTTCCGAGCATGGACAGCTCTCTTTAAAGGGACACTTAAGTCAAACAAAAAAAATGAGTTTTACTCACATAGGGCTTCTAATAGCCCCCTGCAGCTGTCCAGTGCCCTCGCCGTCTCCCTCCGATCCTCCTGGCCCCGCCAGCAGCCACTTCCTGTTTCGGTGACAGGAGCTGACAGGCTGGGGACGCGAGTGATTCTTCACATTCCCAGACACATTAGCACCCTCTATGCTGCTATATGGTATATGATATATGCTATAGCAGCATAGATGGCACTATTGTGGCCAGGAACGCGAAGAATCACTCGCGTCCCCAGCCTGTCAGCTCCTGTCACCGAAACAGGAAGTGGCTACTGGCGGGGCCAGGAGGATCGGAGGGAGATGGCAAGGGCACCGGACAGCTGCAGTGGGCTATTGGAAGCCCTAGGTGAATAAAACTCATTTTTTTTGTTTGACTTAAGTATCCCTTTAACTCACACCACAGATTTTCTATTAAATTCAGGTCTGGGGACTGAGATGGCCATTCCAGAATGTTGTACTTGTTCCTCTGCATGAATGCCTTAGTGGATTTTGAGCAGTGTTAGGGGTCATTGTCTTGTTGAAAGTTCCAGCCCCGGCGCAGCTTCAGCTTTGTCACTAATGCCGAATGCCTTAGTGGATTTTGAGCAGTGTTAAGGGTCATTGTCTTGTAGAAAGTTCCAGCCCAGGCGCAGCTTCAGCTTTGTCACTAATGCCTGAACAGTGGTCTCCAGAATCTGATGATACTAAGTGGAATCCATGCGTCCCTCCACTTTGACAAGATTCCCAGTCCCTGCACTGGCCACACAGCCCTCTGAATGATGGAACCACCACCATATTTTACTGTAGGTAGCGGGTGTTTTTCTTGGAATGCTGTGTTGTTTTTCCTCTATACTTAACACCCCTTGTTATGCCCAAATAACTCAATTTTAGTTTCATCAGTCCACAGCACCTTATTCCAAAATGAAGCTGGCTTATCTAAATGTGCTTTAGCATACCTCAAGCAGCTCTGTTTGTGTTGTGGGCGGAAAAAAGGCTTACTCTGCATCACTCTCGCATACAGCATCTCCTTGTGTAAAGTGCGCCGAATGTTTGAACAATCAAGTATCATCGTCAAAATATTGTATAAAATATGGTTTATAATTAAAATAAGAAATAAAACGTAATAAAGTAAAAGCACATGTAATTTAAAGTAAACCTAAAATGCAGAGAAAACAAAATGGATACTTACCTATGGAGAGGAAAGGCTCCAGATCCCATAGAGCATTCTCAGTCTTCTTTTTCCATCACCTCATTGCAGCGTCTGGCCCCAGTGACGTTTTTAAACCAGCTTGGTCAAATACATCTTCTGCCCTCCTCAGACAGTCTTCAGAAGTACTCGCATCCCCGCATACTTCTAAAGATGAATGGATCCATACTGTGCATGTGCGAGTGAGGGCTCTTGCATGTGCAGTACAGATGCGCCCATCTTTGGAAGTACTCAGGGACACGAGTACTTCCGAATGCACATAACTTCAATGAGGGACAGCAGTGGAATAAAAGGACAGTGCAAGGAACAGGAAGTTTCTGTGAGATCGAGAGCCTTTCCTCTATATAGGTAAGTATCTAACCTGAAGTGAATTTCCTCAGTTCAGGCTTGCTTTAAATTTTAGATGCATATTTTCACAATGGGAGGCCACTGGGCTGTTCAGCAGAAAAAAAAATACATTGAAATATGTTGAAAGAACATTGACTGAGGATTTTATTCTGAATTGCTTACATAATAATTATTTTTGTATCTTTATGGAGGTTTTAAACTTCTGCATTTTTGTTCGAAACACATTTTTTTTTAAATATTGAATACAGATTATTTGATTGTACTATTTCTACTTGTATTATTTATTACATGTGTGTATGGTGTTGGGCTTCAGTTCTGTAATAACTTACAATGTAAACCATTGGCTGCACTTGATGATTGGCAGAAGGCATTTACATTTTAAAGAAGGTCCAAAGCAAACCTGTAATGAAATTCTGAGGCTGTCAGGATATATGTGAGGTAATGCACCTGTCACTCAGAGATGCAGCAGTAATGTAAGTTCATGCACATCTATCCGCATAGGTGGTTGTGTGGTGATAAGAACTCTGCCACCCATAAAAATAGAACTAGACCAAGCAAGCGGGATTTCCTCTGACAGTGCATATGTTTCAGGATGCCTTATAGTTCTTCAGTAGCCTGGAGCTGCTTAAAGGAGTCATCAGGCAAACAAAATGGAAGCCGATTTACTTACCTGGGGCTTTCTCCAGCCCCTTGCAACTAAAATGTCCCATGCTGCAGCTCTTTTATCAGCCGCCAGCCCGGGGTCCCCGCACAGTGTCTCGCCAGTTGTCCTCTACTGCAACTGCGCTAGCGCCGCTGTCAATCAAAGCCACATTGTCTGCGGCCTACTGCACAGCCGCAGAACTACTGCGCCTGCGCAGTATGTCACGTACAATGTGGGCTTGATTGACAGAGGTGCTTCATGCAGGCGCAGTAAGGACGACCTTGAGGTCGTCCTCTGCACTGTGCGGAGCCCCGGGCCGGAGGCTGCAAACTGAGCTATCAGTGTGGGACAGTCGGCTGCAAGGGGCTGGAGAAAGCCCCAGGTAAGTAAATTGGCTTTCATCTTGTTTGCCTGATGATTCCTTTAAAGTACACCAGAAGTGAGAATAATATAGAGGCTGCTATATTGATGTCCTTTTAAACAATGCAAATGGCTAAGAATGTAATGCAATTGGAAAAAGGCACCACACGTTATCCGCAAATTATATCACATTCAAGGAAGCATACAGTCAATGGAAAATATGCTTCAATGTCACTTCTTCAATGCCCATTTTGCGATAGTGCACTGCATGCATGTGACATCGTTATACCTCACCACATGCGCCACATCACATCACTCAAGTGAGATCACACCCATAGCATTACATTAGCAAGAGTTTTTCAAATCACAAGCACTTAGAAATGGCTTAAAGGGGAACTGAAGTAAGAGGTATACAGAGGTTGCCATATGTATTAGTCTTGTCAGATCTGACTTTACAGTCTGAAACACCTGATCATCTGCATGCTTGTTCAGGGGCTATGGCTAATAGTATTAGAGGCAGAGGATCAGCAGGGCTGCCAGGCAACTGGTATTGGTTAAAAGGAAATAAACATGGCAGCCTCCATATACCTCTCTCTTCGGTTCCCCTTTAATAATATATTGCTAGTGGGTTCCAGGCCTTACACCACACTGCCATGCACCACTGTGAACCTAACCTAATACTTTTAGCCACATATGCTGAATGAGCATGCAAATCAGGTGCTCTGACTGAAGTCTGATTGGTTTAGCCACATGCTGATTTTTGGTGTGTGATTCAGACACTAATGATGCCAGAAAGATCAGCAGGACTGCTAGGCAACTAGTATTGCTTAAAATGAAATAAATATAACAGCCTCATTAAATCCCTCACCTGAGGTCCCCTTTAATGGAAGGTGAACAGGACTCTATAAAGTGTCTTAAAGGGAACCTAAACTGAGAAGAATATGGATTTTTCCTTTTAAAATGATACTAGTTGCCTGACTCTCCTGCTGATCCTGTGTCTCTGAGGCCTGGGACCCACTACAAAATGCTATCGCTAATCGCAATCGCTAGCGTTTTGTATGAGCGGTTTGTAAGCAGTTAGCGATTATCGTTTTTAATTCTGATTGGTCCTTTCAATTAATTTTCATTTTCTTACAGTGTGCAATAATGTAAAACGCTTGCAAAATCGTTCTGTGTAGGTTTTGATGAGCGATTATGCCAGCGTTTATGTACTTTACATTGCAGAAACGCTAATCGCTAATGCTAAACGCGAAAAATGCTACATGTTGAAGTAAAATTAATAAATAAAATGGCCACCTGTAAGCCATATTGTCACACTCCCTTTGTTCTATACAGTTACACGTATATGACTAGTTCTCTTCTTTCACATGGTATCATGGGTTTGGAATGTGCTACTAGGGATGATTTGTCTGTCTTGTAGATAAGGATGGCGCTGTGTGAATCTCACCAGTCAAACTAGCCTTAAATTAAACAAGCTACTGATGAAACATATACCTCTAATAATAATTAACAACTGACTGATCTCATCCACTTAAATATTAATATGTATTCATGTATTCATTTATGCTGTATTCTGTATTCCAATAGTTAATTTAGAGATTTTGTGAGGATCCAATCAGGTTATTGGTAGGAGGAATGATTGTAATGTGTAATTTGGAGTATATAACTTCTGTTACGAGCCTTCCTCGGCAGACAATATTTCGTCTCTTGTACAGTAAATAAACCAATACTTTACTTCCAAGACATCGATTTGTGGTATTTCACAACAATGTCCTGAGTTTTGCGATTTGGTGATCGCAATCGCTCCAGTGGAATTTGGCCCATCCATTAACATTAGCTGAGCATTTAGGTAAATCGCTAGCGGTTTGAATCGCTCCCTAAACGCTCAGAAAATTGCTCTAGTGTGTTCCAGCCCTAATACTTTTAGCCACAGCCACTCAACAAGCATGCAGATCAGGTGCTCTGACTGAAGTTAGATTGGATTAGCTGCATACTTGTTTCAGGTGTGTGATTCAGTCACTACTGCAGCCAAAGAGATCAGCAGGATTGCCAGACAACTGATATTGTTTAAAAGGAAATATCCATATATCGCTCAGGTTCCCTTTAAACAATTTCATTAGTTTTTTTGTAATTTAGCATGTTTTGTTTTGTTTTGTTTAATCCACAAGTTTTTTCCTCATTTTTAATCACTTGAGGACCGCAATGTTAAAAAACCCCTAGTGACCAGGCCAGTTTTGGTAAAATAGGCCACTGCAGCTTTAAGGCAAAGCTGCAGGGCCGTACAACACAGCACACAAGTGATTCCCCCCCTTTTCTCCCCACCAACAGAGCTCTATGTTGGTGGGGTCTGATCGCCCCCCAGATGTTTTTCTTTTTTAATAAAAATGTAGTGCTTTATTTTTTATTATAAATATTGTTTTTTTTTTATTATCTCCCCTCCCTCCCTCCCTCTCTCCCCATAGCCGGCCAATCATGGCGATCGGCTGTCATAGGCTTCTGCCTATGAGAGCCGATCACTCTCTAATGTCCCAGGGGGACAGCCGTGTCACACGGCTGTCCCCAGTACAGCCTTGCTGCTGATCGCAGCACTGTACTATCCTATTAGACGGCGCCTAAGTCTCCCAAGTGGTGATCGCCACTCGGAAAATAAAGGCGGGGCGGAGCTACGCCCCCCGACCAGGAGATGCGCGCGCAGTGTGTGCGCGATATCCTGCTAGCCCCATAGACGGCCGTTCATGGCAATCGGCGTGGAGTGGTCCTGGGGCTTCTGCATTGCTCACACCAATTGGCGTGGAGCAGTAGTTAAAGCGGAATAAAACCCTGCATTTCAACTTTGCTCTAAAACATTATTTACAGTATATTATATGCAACCAGCATTTTTTTTTTTACTAGACCAGCATTGGAAGGGTTACACAGAGCTTTAAAGTTCCTGGACAGAACTGCAGACGCATCCGAAGCTGACATAGATACATTTTGTTTACATAAATGTATCTAAGTGTGGCATGTGACTCACTCTCTCTGACTGAGAAGGAGCTGGAGGACAGCCAAAGACTGTGTAACATTTATCACTTGTTACATTCTATTTAGTTAAATGTATCCATCTGAACTTCTGCATATCTCTCCAAGGAACTTTAAACCTCTGTGTTTAACCATTCCAATGCTGGTCTAGTAAAAAAAAAAATGCTGGTTGCATATAATATGCTGTAAATAATGTTTTAGAGCAAAGTTGAAATGCAGGGTTATATTCCGCTTTAAACAAGTTTAGCAATCTTTTTTGAAACAATGTAAGCTTTTACATTATGATCAATAAGCACAAGCATAAGTTATCTACTTAAATCCGAGAAGACAGTACAAATATTTAAACAGTGTTTCCATTCATTAAATATGAATTATTATTATTATTATTATTATTATTATTATTATTATTATTATTATTATTTATATTATTATTATTTATATTATTATTATTATTATTATTATTATTAATAATAATAATAATAACCCCAGCATCTTCTATGGCACTGTAGAAAGCAAGAAACAAACATGAAATCTGGTTTGATGTGGAAGGGTATATCTTGTTGTTTAGTAAAGTCCAAATATCAATAATGTGCAGAATAGCAGCAGTGATTGTTCAATGCTGTTGTCAAATGTTGTACTTCTACTCTATTGAAATAAGTCCACTGACAGGTACCACAAAGAAATAGTGACAGACAGTTGACAGTAGTTAGGACTATAATATGCAAATTAGCAGAAGTGTTGCTCCATTCTTGCTGTAATAGGCTGTACTTGCAAAATAAAAAAATAAATAAAAAATCCAGCACAATAAGCTCCCCTTACTAATAACGATTAGGTAAGATGTAAGACAGAATACTCAGATATGTCATGGTGACCCAGAAGATGAGTGCTCTACACCAGTGTTTCTCAACATTTTATTGGTATGTACACCTTTTAAAAACCCTGTACTCTACTCACCAATTCCCCCTAGCATAGTAAACATTATCACAAATACCCCTTGACAAATATATATTTAAACGTAGTACATGATAATTGGTTCTAAATAATTTCCAAGCATTAACTATTGCTTTTAATTAGCTTAAATACTAATTTGGTATTATTTAAATAAGATTTATCATTTTCTAAAACTCTAAATATGTTATTCTTGGTTAAATATATCAAGCCCATGTACCCCATAGAACCATCAGACGTACTCCCTGGGGTACGCGTACCACATGTTGAGAACCTAGACTCTACACTACATATTCTTAAGCTGGCCTCTCTTTTCAGATAGTTGTGATAAACAAACTGTTGCAGAAACAGAAATCAATGAATTTGCTATATTATACTAACCATTCTGTAATGGCACCTAATCACCTCAGGGTAAAGCTAAGGATGATGGGTAATATGTATCTTGCCTTCAGAGCATTGACAGACAGGCCCTTTAATAATGAAAAACAGACTTTTTTAACACAGTGTTCCCCCTTTTCCTTTTGTAACAACTGCATTTGCCATTTAATAAAAGTGGAAATAATAATAATCATTGGGAAATATAATTATTTTTTTTCTTTTTTGTGGCTTACCGCTACTTTTATAAATCCGGAATTATGAAAGACTTGTCATCATTTTTCTAAATTGCAGCTATATGAGAAATATATTTGTAAAAAGAAAAAAAAACTGTGTTTTCCATTATGACAGCTTGCTCATGTCTTTATAAATGGGCTTGCGAGTAGGACCCCTTGCATAATACACAGCAGCAGCAAATAAAATGCACAAATACAAGTATAAATTTATTAACTTGGGGTAGGAATCAGATTGTTATTACAAATGCCCACTGCATTCATGACACTTGTTCAAATCAAGTTTAGTTAAAATCATGTAAATGTTTGCTGAACAATCCATTTCATAATGCTTTAATAAATATCTTTCTATTTTAATCTGTTGTACTGTTGAATCTGAAGTGAGATGCTTCCACAGGATATTGCTCAGCTAGAGGTCTGTCAGATGGTAAAATTGATTATGTGATTATAGTAAAGGCAGAGTGTCCCAGTTAGCGCTTATTTGAACATGTCCTGTAAATACATTGCAGTGACTACAGTAGCAGGTAGAAGCCTACAGTATGATTTGCTGAAACGTATGTAATACATATAAATGACTAGGAGAGGATGTCCTTTTTACAAAAATTACTCCTGGTGCACAAGTCATATGTGTTGGCAAGAACTTCCCTAAGGGAAGGAGAACAAGGGCTGGATATTACTTGGCAAAAATTCTGAACAACCAAGTTCTCTATTGCATAAACATCTTTATTAATAATATCAAAACCCACCAAAACCTCCCATAAACCCACCCACTCCCCCCTCTAAAAAGCCTATCTAGATATTGGAGCGCTCCTCATCCACGCACACCACTCATGCATAACACACAACTCTGGCTCTGGTCTGGAATTTTCCTTATTGATCTTATCCGATCTCCAAACACTAGGACCTCCAAACTCTGTGCAATGATATTAGATGAAGTCCATGCATCAAGCAAAGTTCCAGCAATTCCACTTAAGCTGCAATAATAATTTCACAACCTCCTTTGACTGCTCAGTCCAATCTCAGGTCATTTGTGTATCCGGGGCTCAATCACCTCCTTCAGCATAGTACCAACAACATGGACCTTGAACTGCTGATGCCGCTATCCTTTTGTATACATCAACCAATGCATATATAGAGCGTCCCTTTTGGATTACATCCACGCTGCACAGCAGCACTCACCACCTCTTCCACCTCTTTGGAGGAAACACTATACGTTCCAGGACTTTCGGCTGCGGCGTCCCGCAGCTCACTCTGCCCATACTTCGTGACCTCCGGGGTATGTGTGGGATGTCATCGGAGTGCTTGAACCTTCCCTGGCCGGCCAGATAATGTGCTACATGTTGTGGCGAGCAATGCCGGGTAAACGCTCTCACTCTGTCGGCTCGGTGACCACGCCTGCATACGCGTTACGCCCACCTCATCACGTGGGCTTCGTCAGTGCAAGATGCTGTTAGTCTCGTCTAGGGGGCGTGCCACCAGTCATTTTATCCTCTCCCTGGATACTCTCTCTCATTCTAAGGCGTCCGCCATTGGATGAACATCGCTACATAGTGACATCACATTTTCTCTTTAACTTGACAGATTCAAAGTTTCCAGCAGCATATCCTCAAAAGGGGAATACTCAAATTCTTGCCAGTATATCATAATTCCCCGCAAACAGCACACAAACAGGGATTTTAGGGGGGGGATTTTACACTATTTTTCTTCTTATGACATATCCTTCATTTTGTCATTTATCAATATTAGAACAATCAATTAGCCACTTTTGATATTGCCACCATTCAAAATGGCTCATTATAACATACATTCCATCCAATCCACCCTGATCTTATCTATGTTATTCCCCATATCCAATCAGAATATCTATTCCTGTTTTTGGCCCAAATAGCATGCCGGCATCACTAGCATCATTTAAAGAGAATCTGTACTCTGAAATTCTTACAATAAAAAGCATACCATTCTATTCATTATGTGCTCCTGGTCCCCTCTGTGCTGTTTCTGCCATTCTCTGCTGCAAACCTGGCTTGTAATTGCCAGTTTTAGGCAGTGTTTACAAACAAACTAACCAGCTTCTAATAGGCTCAGCTAAGCAGAGTGTGTTAGTCACACAGAGCCTGCAGGGGGTGTGTACAGCTTCTAGCTAATCACAAGCAGCCCTGCACATTCCAGTCTGACTGCCTCAGCCTGACTGTGCCGACTATAGAGAGAAGATTAGATCATATAACAGAGATAACACAGCTACTGTGCAATTAGGAAAAGCTGCAGTAAGCCAGACCACATTAGAAAAGGCATAGGAACTTATAGCATAGAAGAAATAAAGATAAACAATTTGTTACAGAGTCTCTTTAAGGGATAACATCACATACTCAATCTGGCAAAAATACAGCCAGATTGAAATCTGTGTTTAAACCTCCCGGGTATAAAGTCCCCAACGTATAAATCCAACGGCTTTCTACCTGATATAATGTTTTTTCATAATCCCCCCCCCCTTAAACTTTGTCTGGGCTTAATGATCCCCTTAAATCTAAGTAAATTGGGGTTACTATTGTGAAATACAGCAAAATGAGTGCCTAATGGGCTATCCTCGTTGGCTTCCTTTATATTAGCTACATGTTCCCCTATTCGTTTCTTAAGCATCCGGCCAGTCATGCCAACATACTTTAGGCCACATGGACAGGTGATCATGTATATTACTCCTATCGTATTGCAATTTATAAATGTTCTTATGTCATAGCGTTTGTTCCCTTTAGCATTTTGAAATGTTTTAGTCTTTTCTACTAATTTACAATACGTTGGCATGACTGGCCGGATGCTTAAGAAACGAATAGTTTAAAGTTTAAGGGGGGGGGATTATGAAAAAACATTATATCAGGTAGAAAGCCGTTGGATTTATACGTTGGGGACTTTATACCCGGGAGGTTTAAACACAGATTTCAATCTGGCTGTATTTTTGCCAGATTGAGTATGTGATGTTATCCCTTAAATGATGCTAGTGATGCCGGCATGCTATTTGGGCCAAAAACAGGAATAGATATTCTGATTGGATATGGGGAATAACATAGATAAGATCAGGGTGGATTGGATGGAATGTATGTTATAATGAGCCATTTTGAATGGTGGCAATATCAAAAGTGGCTAATTGATTGTTCTAATATTGATAAATGACAAAATGAAGGATATGTCATAAGAAGAAAAATAGTGTAAAATCCCCCCCCTAAAATCCCTGTTTGTGTGCTGTTTGCGGGGAATTATGATATACTGGCAAGAATTTGAGTATTCCCCTTTTGAGGATATGCTGCTGGAAACTTTGAATCTGTCAAGTTAAAGAGAAAATGTGATGTCACTATGTAGCGATGTTCATCCAATGGCGGACGCCTTAGAATGAGAGAGAGTATCCAGGGAGAGGATAAAATGACTGGTGGCACGCCCCCTAGACGAGACTAACAGCATCTTGCACTGACGAAGCCCACGTGATGAGGTGGGCGTAACGCGTATGCAGGCGTGGTCACCGAGCCGACAGAGTGAGAGCGTTTACCCGGCATTGCTCGCCACAACATGTAGCACATTATCTGGCCGGCCAGGGAAGGTTCAAGCACTCCGATGACATCCCACACATACCCCGGAGGTCACGAAGTATGGGCAGAGTGAGCTGCGGGACGCCGCAGCCGAAAGTCCTGGAACGTATAGTGTTTCCTCCAAAGAGGTGGAAGAGGTGGTGAGTGCTGCTGTGCAGCGTGGATGTAATCCAAAAGGGACGCTCTATATATGCATTGGTTGATGTATACAAAAGGATAGCGGCATCAGCAGTTCAAGGTCCATGTTGTTGGTACTATGCTGAAGGAGGTGATTGAGCCCCGGATACACAAATGACCTGAGATTGGACTGAGCAGTCAAAGGAGGTTGTGAAATTATTATTGCAGCTTAAGTGGAATTGCTGGAACTTTGCTTGATGCATGGACTTCATCTAATATCATTGCACAGAGTTTGGAGGTCCTAGTGTTTGGAGATCGGATAAGATCAATAAGGAAAATTCCAGACCAGAGCCAGAGTTGTGTGTTATGCATGAGTGGTGTGCGTGGATGAGGAGCGCTCCAATATCTAGATAGGCTTTTTAGAGGGGGGAGTGGGTGGGTTTATGGGAGGTTTTGGTGGGTTTTGATATTATTAATAAAGATGTTTATGCAATAGAGAACTTGGTTGTTCAGAATTTTTGCCGAGGATGTCCTTTTTGCCTTCTTTAAAAATCTTGTATTTAATGTAAGACTCGGTTTAAACGGGTGTCCCACAGCATCTGAAGTGTGCAGAAAAGCATTTGAGAGCTTTCGGCAGTAGCAGTGACCTATCAGATGTCACTGCTACTGATCAAGCACAGTGATTGTTCCTATAATGGTGCCATGGTCCCACCCCCAAGTCAATCGGCACCAGTTAGCAAAAGGAGCAGCGGATGGCTGTGACTGGCCGGTCTGGTGCCAGCACCCCCACCTGATTGGTCGCATGCATGTCAATGTGTTTGCTTATTACTTCATCTGTCATGAAAAATGAGTGGATTGCTTACACTGTTTACAAAATAACACCATGCATATGAAACCCTTAGCTTAATGATTAACTCCTGTCTTTATACTAAATGTTTTTTTTGTGTGTTGATGACAAGTGTACTTTAATTTCTTAGCGTATTTGAGAGCAAGCTGCCTTAATGACTATCTATTAAGCAGTTTGAAATTGATTCCCTTGTAAATAGCAAATAGAGACATTTAACTGAACAAGATAATAAACCAAAAGTTAATAGGTATAATTGTTTTGAAAGTACTGTATAAAAATACTTTTATTTTCCCTTTGATTATAAAATATTCATCCTCTGAAAAGAAAATAATGTTCTGAAATCTTTAAATTAATAGTCTCACCATGTGTGAGCTGAGAACTCTTGCTGTGCTGAATGATATTGTGTTGAGTAACTTGATTGTGATTGAACGTCGTGAAGTAATTCCATTAAAAGTTCTGTTAATAAATACACATCTAATTCCATCAATCTGCTGTCAAATGCCATTGAACCAAGGACCGTATCTCCTCCGCTATGCAAATCTGTTTCTGTTTCACTCATTTAACTTGAAACTTAGTAGCTGAGGTTATTTAAATTTTTTTACCTAACAAATATGAAACTCGTGCTGTACAGCTTTGCAAAAACAATGTAAATTTACCTCTGTAAGTACAGAAGCATGAGATCAGAAATGCAAACATATTACCGTATTTTCCGCCGTATAAGACGCACTTTTTCTCCCCAAAAAATGGGGAGAAAAAGTCCCTGCGTCTTATACGGCAAAGGCAGGGAATCCCCAACTTGCGAACGCCCGCCGCTATAAACCGCCGCCCCGCCGCCATTGGGGATTCCCTGCCTGTGTGGGCAATCACTGTGCCTGGCTCCCCCGCGTGCCTTAGCGTTTCCCCTCTATTTACCTCCTGCCCCCCTCCATGTGCGCATCTCCCCGTTCCCCCCCCCGTGTCTCCGATGTAAATATTTCCCCCCTCCGGGTCTGCAGCTGCAGCGGCTTACCTAATACATGCCGCCGCGAAGTCTGCAGACAGCCGGCTACTCCATATGTTTCCTCTACTGCGCGGCCTGTACTGATTGCGTCATCAGTAGCCGCGCAGTAGAGGAAACATATGGAGTAGCCGGCTGTCTGCAGACTTCGCGGCGGCATGTATTAGGTAAGCCGCTGCAGCTGCAGACCCGGAGGGGGGAAATATTTACATCGGAGACACGGGGGGGGGAACGGGGAGATGCGCACATGGAGGGGGGCAGGAGGTAAATAGAGGGGAAACGCTAAGGCACGCGGGGGAGCCAGGCACAGTGATTGCCCACACAGGGGGGAAGGATTTACAGCGGGCATATCTGAGACGCGGGGGGTGGGTTGAGATGCGCACATGGAGGGAGGAAAATAGAGGGGAAAAGCTGAGGCATGCGGGGAGGCAGTCAAAGAATGACACGTGGGGGAGCCAGGACACAGGAGGACACATGGAGCCAGCCAGGACACATGGAGCCAGCCAGGACACATGGAGACAGGACACAGGAGGACACATGGAGCCAGGACACAGGAGGACACATGGAGCCAGCCAGGACACAGGAGGACACATGGAGCCAGCCAGGACACAGGAGGACACATGGAGCCAGCCAGGACACAGGAGGACACATGGAGCCAGGACACAGGAGGACACATGTGGAAGACAGGACACATGGGGAGAAGGGGCACACAGGACACATGGGGGAGAGGACACAGGAGGACACATGTGGGAGATGGCACACAGAAGGACAGATGGGGCACACAGGTGGAGAGATAAGGTACACGGGAGGACACAACATTTACAAAGACGCTCCTGGAATATAGACGCACCAGATTTAATATATATATTTTTTCCCAGGTTTTTGCCCTCTAAACTTGGGTGCGTCTTATATTCCGGAGCGTCTTATACGGCGCGAAATACGGTAGTTCACCTCTCATAAATTGGAATAAAAAAAGCAAATGATTGGCTGCGTTCCCAGAGAAGTTAGATCAATACTCCCAACAGGAGTAATGATTTCTTGCAAATGTTTCATTTACTTCTTTTTTTTTTTCTTAGGGACAGTAACCCTTGCAATGCAAAATGCGTAGGATGCAATTTACAAATGCAACTTGCCTTGTTAGTGAGGTAATGACTAACACCAGCAAGACTGAGGGTGTTTCACACTAGGCCAGTGTGGCACGGTAATTTTACCGTACCCCACTGCAGCCCAATGAAAGTCTACGGGGCCGTTCATACCGACGGGGAGTAATGTGACGGAAGTGATGTTTTCTCCGCATCTCAGATGCAGGGACAGATCTACCTTACTGTGTGGTTTTGCGGTGACTTGCGGCAGACCAGAAGTCATGTGAGTCTATGGCGACGCACGGTTTGTTAAAAATGTATGTGGTGGCGTTATGATGCACGTGTGCGGAAGAGTATTTTACAATATGCTTACATTCACTTACATATTTATAAAACAGGAAGTGAGCACACGCGAGTGCACTTATCCAAATCCACAGTCTGAAACTGGCCTTAAGAGACAACTGTAGTGAGAAAAATATAGAGGCTGCCATAGTTATTTCCTTTGAAACAATGCCAGTTTGCTGGCAGCCCTGCTGATGTGTTTGGCTGCAGTATTGCCTGAATAACCACAGACACAAGCAGTTGGGTTTTTTTTTGTTTTTTTTTGTATTTCTACATACATACTCTATGGCCTTAAATTGGATCTAAGTTTTAAACTTAGAAGATGACAACCCTATTGAAGCATAACTCCACACAACTCATTAACCTTTAAAGTACATCTGAACTGAAAGTGACCTGAAGGTTGCCACATTTGTTTATTTTGAATAAATAGCAGTTGCCAGGCAGTCCTGCTGATTTCTTTAGCTGTAGTAGAGTCTGAACCACACACCTGAAGTAAGCATGAGGTAAAATCCAGTCAGACTTCAATATGACACATACCCATGAGTAGACCTTAAAGTGGAACTGAGTTTCACTTACCTTGGGATTCTGCCAGCCCCCTGCAGCTGACCTGTGCCCGCGTAGCCACTCACCAATGCTCCGGTCCCCCGCCATGGCTCACTTTTACTTCACGCAGTTGGAGTGCACTGCACCTGTACGGTCCTGGCCGTGTGTGTCCTTGTTCACGCTCTCGCCGCTGGGAGCCTTACTGCGCAGGTGCTCCTGGCTACGGGAATGCGTACGAGGATATGCGTGGCCAAGGCGCAGTGGAGGTCGACTTAGAAGCCAGCTACCACTGCATAATGAAAAGTGAGCCGCGGTGGTGGAATGGAGGATCAGTCCAGGATGGCGTGGGCATAAGTAAGCTTCAGGGGGGCTGGCAGATAAGTGAAACTCTTTTTTTTTTATTACATTAGTTCCGCTTTAAGATAAAACAAGCAGTCATTAATCAGCTTATTTTGCTTCATCAGATGCAAAATCCTGCAAAGTCCATAAACATGTTATATCAATACCAGCAGTTCATTACTGTCACTACGAAGATCAGAATATTAACTCAATAAGCAATGATTTGTTTTGAGCACATATCGCCCGAGTGGCACTCGTCCATCAGGCTGTATAGTAATTTTTGTTTACACATCAGGTGGCTTTTGAACACTATTGTTCGGATCAATAGAGTATTGTACATTTTATGTTGATCTCATTTGCATATATTGTTACAAGAGCCGTCCCTACCTTGGAACCACGTGATTTGGCTGCTAGCAGAAGAGAAGTGTATCCAAGGCACTCTGCAAAGGAAAGAACACACAACTCTAGTCTCCCACCATGTAGATTTGCAGGACTGAAACTTGCTTATCTTTGGACATTCTCATATCGTCAGGAAGTGCAGAAACACTATGTTAACCAAAGTAGGTAAGAGTAAGCAGGATGTTTATAGGTAAAATGCCATAAACGTAACCCTAATGCTTACCTAAAAAAATCAATTTTCCTGTATGGCTCCTATATTTGGATTCCTTTGTTCCCAAATGCTGATGCCACCAAGAGCAGCTAACCTGAACTGCTGTGGCAGTCCCACCTTGAGTGATCACACAACATACTTCCTTCCCCCTCCAACACGTAAAGAGGTGGTCATAGAGAAGAAATGCAAGTGGTGGAAGGTGGAGGAAATTAACAGAAAGCCTGCTCAGATACAATCATTATTTTTAAATCCAAGGATGTGGTGAGTACCTTTCTTTGGGGATGAAATGCATTAGATATCTCATTGCAGTCTGGTGAAGAGCCTGATTCATTCCTTTTCTGAAAATATCATCTTTGTCCTACTGCATTCCACAGATCCTTCTGAAAAGATATATGGCCCATTAAATCACTCCCCCCCCCCCCTTCCTACTAACATGAGACTAATTTCTTTAGCCTTTTTTAATGAATTTAGCGCTTGAAGGTCCACTATTGCAAAAAAAAATTTAATATTAATAATACATGTGTTCAAGAAGTACATTTCTCCCAGATTAAAATGCACAATACATCACCTTTCTCCTATTTTCCTGTCACTTACATTAAGCAGTAAACATTTGACAGGTTTTGGAATGATCCATCTTCTCATGAGAGAAGGTCAGAGTTTTCTTCATTTTCAGAAGCACTTTGTAATACCGGGGGGTCATACTTTCTGACCACCCAGCGAAACAAGGCTGAGAGCGGGATAATGGAAGAGGGTACACAGGCTGCCCAGAGCAACTGCAGCTCTGGGCTTCCGATATTGCTACAAATAAAACACAATGGCAGCGCAGCGCAGTGAGCTGCCCAGAACTGCAGAGCAATTGCAAATGAACAACCGCATGCAAGCAGATAAGCCAGAACTGTCCGTTTGCAGCTCCACTGCAACGGACAGAATATGCTACAGGAGGGATCCTTACACACTTATTGAACTGTATTTGCTCAATTCAACCACCAAAATAGTGTGCAAATGAGTAAGGAGGTTGGTCAACATCTTTGTATCTATCCTGTTCATGGATTGCTTTTCTATAGAATAAAGAAGATACAGAGAATCCCCCAAGAGTAAATGGACCAGTCCAAAACCTGTCATATCTGTCAGACTTTTACTGCCTACTGTCAGAAACTTCTACATAGGAGAAAGCATGTTAATCTAGGAAAAATGTACTACATAAATATGCATACACGTTTTAAATTTTACAATTTGTCCCAATAGTGGTCCTTTAAGATAAAGCAAAACAAAAACACACATGTTTTAAATAGTAATGTTTGTTGCAAAATTCAGTTGGTTTAGCAGGCTATACTATCATATCCCTGGTCCACTGAAATACTCATCAATCAGTGGCCAGACATGAGCAGGTGACTCTGGAAACCTTGGAAGTTTTTTTTTTTACATCTTCCCCTCCACCTTCTTTAAGGATCCATAACCACCTCTACAACACCAGCTTGGTGCTGAAACACATGCAGTATGTTATTGTGTTAGGAAAGTGGGGTGTACTTACCAGTTCTCCAGTGTTCCGATTAGCAACCTGCATTCTCTGTTGCTTGGGGTTGATATGAGTACATATTCTAAGATGAACCGAACAATAAAGATCATTATATAAGCAAGTTTTTCTTTCAAGCTCAATCTCAGTAATAGGTGAAGTCAGGTGAATCATCCCTTTCACTACAGCTTGTTCATTTTTCAAAATGAGCTTTCGTTTGTCTGCATACAATTTGGACCCTTCACAAAGGACTGTCATCATTAATGTGACAACTTGCTAAATAATGAAGGAAGTTGTCGAATGAAACACCATTATATTATAGAAATTTAGGAATATGATCCAACAAACACAGTGCTCAACTTAAAACATATCTTTACAAATTCATCTACATGTACAATGCTACTTACAATGGCACATGAAAAGTGCTATGGAGACTTTCTCGCCTCAATCAGATCAAAAGATTGTGACACATCAGTTTATTAGAAGTGTACTTGTATGTGAACCATGCAGTGAGATTTTTTTTGTATCTTGCAAACAATAGGGAGATTAAAGGTTGCTGGATATTGAACAGATGAGTTGTCTCATAAAGATGCTTTCATAAAATAATGAAATAAATAAACAAAATGCTGGACTTTTTGTTCTGTAACAGTGAAGTGTAGGGGATTTCTCTGGGAAATTGGACAGCTTTTGATTATATCTCCTATCTTAAATCCAAGTAGATCTTCAAACGGAGATGGTGCTGTTATAAAATACCTTAGGATTCCAGCTTTGTTGCTATTATATCTGCTGATATCTGGCTTTATTTTTAAATGCCTTTCATTGCTTCAACATAACTGTGCACATCACAAGTCTTCACATCTATAGAATTTTTGTGGCATGGGCTAGTAATAATACAGAGCGGTATCCCTTATGTTCTCTCCCAAGTGTTTGAAGTGTAGAAAGGAAATAAAAAGCTATTGAAAGCAAAGATTGCATCAGCAAAACTATATAATTTACTGAGCCAGTAAACCCTGAAGGTGAATTAAGCACTTGGGGTAAAAAAGCAGCGACCGGGGATGTCTCGTGTAATTTCAGACTTCATCAGGGGGTGACTGCTTGATGAAGCGTGCAGGTAAAGTTCTGTAAAATCAGTTTCTACAGATGCAGAATAATTGGAGGACAATTGCAGGTATGTATGTATGTATGTTACAGATTGCCCAGCAAGCTCATGGTGAACCAGAATTCCTAGGAGTTTGTAAGGGGCTGAAAGAGATCAAAAAACCTCCTTACTAAAATGCTATGCAAACCAGAAGTTTGCCTTCTTAGAACAGAAGGTATTTGGGATTATTCAGATTGGAGTGAGCTTTGAGTTGTCCAATAGTTCGGCACAGCTAAATATGCAAGTCATCTCTTTGTTGTCCTGATAGCAGATAACACACCTCCGGAACCACTGGAATGCAATGTGTCGCCTTGTTAATATTACAGAGCCAAACTAATCCAATATGCATACAGACTGTTTCATATTGGTTCTGTCTTAGGTATGTACATTTTTGCATACCTTTTGTATGACTGCATTTTTGATAATCCCTTCTTACCTGCTTTGGTGGAGAACTATCATGCCATCTTCTTTGTCCTGCCATGTAGGGTCCTCTTTCATGCTAATTGTGTGTCCTTACCATCTTTTGTATAACAAGTCAATTCCACTGTGTAGGTGTCTGTATTAGCTGTGGATAAAAAGTGTTAAACAGGTCTCACCTGATCTGATGCAAGGCAAATTCGGCCTGAGGTCCAAGCTGAATACGATTGCATCTTTGTATTGCCCGAACCTCAGATCTCCAACACTGCTTGAGAATTACTCCAAATTAAAAGTTCAAGGGGGCAGCTGCTCTTTGTATTTGAAGTATTGTTAGATGCAGAAAAACATGGGACACAGGGGTGTAAGTGAATGTCTCTTTATTATTCCATCTTTATTATTCCAGGATGGTATATACATGGAGTTGTATGTTTTTTTTTACCTATGTTTGTGTGAGTTTCCTCCAGGTACCTAGATTTCTGCCCACATCCCAAAAACGAAGATAGAAAAAAATCAGTCTAGCCTTAGGACTATAACTATGGTAGGATTAGATTGTGAGCTCCACTTAAGGGCAAGGCCAAAATTATATTTTTTGGGGCCCTAGGCCAAGTATGCTATGTATATATATTATCCATGTACATTAGCTTCTTTCTTTCATGAACAGCTTCCTTGAGGATCAGTTTCCATTTTTTTATGTGTTACTTCAGCCTCTTATTTGGTATGTAGCAGCCCCTCATTCATGCTCAGGTGCTCACTTGGCTGCAGCCACCCAAGGCCCAGGCCTTTATGATCTTTCCAGATATCTGGCCCTGCTGAAATGACATGACTATATACTGCAGAAGATGTCAGTATATATTTATTATTATAAACACATAATAATTATTTATTTTTGCAAAAATTCTACTCAAGCAAAAATGTACATTTCAATGTGAAAATACCTTCAGTGAAAATGCAACCTTCATTATTTATAAAGCCGTCAGTGTGGTAGATGCCACAGCACAATATCAGGATTTAGTGCATTATTTTAAAGGATACCTTAGAGGTAAATAGATTTTTAAAAAGAACGCCTAATTTTTAAAAGGATGACTAATGTGCGTATGGGGAGCTGTGCGGATGTTTACTGCACCACCCATGTCCCGACGTCTCCTTCCGTTCTCCTGCCCTGATTCTGGTAATCTTCCTTCTGGTCGGCGAGGTCAGTGACCTCCGACTCGGACATACTGCACTGCACAGGCGCAGTATTCCATTAACCTCCCTGGCGGTTTATTTATTTTGCCAGGGAGGCTGCAATGTGGTTTTTTTTAAATTAAAAAAAAAATATTTCATGCAGCCAACTGAAAGTTGGCTGCATGAAAGCCCACTAGAGGGCGCTCCGGAAGCGTACTTTCGATCGCCTCCGGCAATCGAAAATAACAAGATAGGCCGCAATGAGCGGCCTATCTTGTTTCGCTTTCCTCGTCGCCATGGCGACGAGCGGAGTGACGTCATGGACGTCAGTCGACGTCCTGACGTCAGAGCCGCCCGATCCAGCCCCTAGCGCCGGCCAGAACTGTTTGTTCCGGCTGCGCTGGGCTCGGGCGGCTGGGGGGACCCTCTTTCGCCGCTGCACGCGGCGGATCGCCGCGGAGCAGCGGCGATCGGGCAGCACACGCGGCTGGCAAAGTGCCAGCTGCGTGTGCTGCTTTTTTCAGAAACGAAATCGGCCCAGCAGGGCCTGAGCGGCGACCTCCGGCGACATACCCCGAGCTCAGCTCGGGATTACCGCCAAGGAGGTTAAGGCACCTTGCAACCAAGCAAATGTGCTGACGTCATATGGCATCTAAAGGGTGTGCAGTCACAAGGCACACTCACGGACATACTGTGCAGTGCAGTATGTCCGGGTCGGAGGTCACCAACCTCGCTGACCAGGAAGAAGAATCCCGGCATCAGTATGGGAGAATGGAGGGAGACATCGGAACACGGGAGGTACGGTAAGCACAACTCCCCATATGTACATTAGGCAGCCTTTTTAAAACTATTTACTGCTAAGGTATCATTTAAACCAGAGTTCCAAAACCCTGTTCTCAAGGCCCACCAACAGTACATGTTTTGCAGAAAACCACACAATCAAATGTGGGGTAATTAGTGTCTCAGCAGAGCTGATTAACTACCTCTGTGGATTTCCACAAAACATGCACTGTTGGTGGGCCTTGAGGACAGGGTTGGGGAACACTGCTTTAAACAACAAGGTTGATCAAGAAGATGTTTGCTTCAGATTCCATGATGTACATTCATTAGTCACAAATGTATAAAGTACATTTTCAGAATGCCAGGCATACTTGCACAACTCATCTACAGAAAGTGAAACTAAATGATTCAATAGAGTAATCCTTATGGTATTTGCAGCTGTTGATTAAAGTAAGTAAAACTCAAGCTTTGTATTTGGTTTCCAAGAAAAAAATGCTGTTATTTTTGTTCACTAATAGCACTAATGTGTACAGATATGACTAATGTAAGATAACACCTCTACTATGAAGTAAAACAATATATATTAAACATATGTTAAACAACTCACTATGCAAAATCTTTCAAATGTAATAACATCTGTGTAGGCAGATGGCATTGACTCTTTATAGGGTGAGCACATGTAATTCTAGGGATGAGCTGTAAAACGTAAAGGGAGTATATGCCATATGGATAAATGTATATTTCATCAACTACTTTTTAATTAGTGTTCTGTACTTTCATTAGCATAAATAGAGTATTTTAGTTAGATTTCCTCAGTCTCAACCCCCCAGGGTAATTACACAATTAAATTAAAATTGGCTTGAACTAAGTAGCCAAACTCTCTGTTGATGATGTGTGAAAACTAGGGTAGAGGCACTAAAATCTCCACACAGTTGGATAATGGTGTAATTTTAGCAAACGATCGATCTTCCAATCTGATGATTGCAAATGAAAGGGAATAATCATCCATGAGCTTGATAAATGGGATTAAACTTGAAACCAATCTGGTCATTTCAGACTCCATCTAAAAATGGATCGCTATTCTGATCCATAAGCTGATTGTTTGTTGACAATTGACACCTTCTACATTATCCAATCATGATTACTGCATGGGAAGGTTGATAATTAGCTAAAATTTCACTATTATTGGGAACTTTTACGCTGCTTTCACAGCGTTTTGTTGCAGTGTGCTGCAACAGACATTGGCTTCAATTCATCAAAGGTTGTTCGGAAAAAAAAGTCGGGAAAATACAGCAGTCAGTATTTTAGACTTTGTTTGCTAATTCATCAATATTTTCAGAGATGCGGTAGAAGTTTGGTAATTTGACGAAAACCTGTTCGTAACAGCAGAAGAGTCTCTGTTGTTACATTGTAATATCCTTGGAAGATGCAGCTGCGGGCATGCAGGGTGCGTCCGCAGCTGCCTCGGTTTCCGTGGCGGGTGGTTCACCCGTTCCTCTAGCGTGTAGCACGCTAGAGGTTGTCAGTTGCTCATAGGGTTGCTCTATCGCGCGGGCGCGTGCACAGACAGGACCTTTATGCTGGGAGGAGGCGCGTCAGCTGACCGGCCGGTCGGCTGATGTCAGAGGAGACTAACGGCGCTCCTGATTGGCTGATTGGAGTGGGTGTGGCCGTGGGGTCTCCTCTGCTTCTTAAGCCTTCAGGAATCACTCGCAACCTGTCTGCTGTTGCGAATACTCTGTGTGAGTGCTCAGACCTTAGGCAGTATCCGGTGTGCTTTGATCCAGGAGGAAACCAGGGATTTCACACAAGACTAGGATTATTGTATTATTGTTTATTTCTTAATATTCCGTGTATGACTCTGGCTCTCCTCTGACCTTTGCTCTTGCTTATCGATTTAGTACTTCTGCCCATCTGATTCTGTTGCTGACTCTGCCTGAATATTATTACCCTCTTGCCTGCCGATTTTGTACTGTCTCTGCATGTCTGTTACCGATCCTAGCCTGTCTGACCACTCTACTCACCAGTGAGCCCTTGTCACTGGTGAGGTGCTTCTGATAGTACCCACCAGCTCCTCTGGTGAGGTCTTGTTAAACTATTCAGTACTGTTGCACCAAGCACTATACACTCAGTATATCTGTTAGCTATACTTGTATTATTGGTGATTCTGCAGATCATCACATAATCAGGTATAGTGTCTGCATTATTGGTGATACTGCAGATCACACAATAATCAGACGTCTGTGTTGCTACACCAATCGTTACATACATGCTGTTCTTCGCGCAGAGACCGAATTACAATAGAAACAAGCATCCCAACATCCTTTTAGATGTACGTTTGTTATACTGCCTCTGCTCACTCAAAATGTTAAGAAAAACTAATGGACAGATTTAATTTAATTGCCACAGCTTAAAAGAACTTTCAGGAGACATTACACATGCTATGCTTAGGTGATTTCCCCACTAGTTCCTCTGCATCTTCAAACAGGAACCTAATGGGTTAAACTGACGAAGGGCTTCAGGGGAAACCTGTTTTGTTCTGCCATATTTTTATGGCGGCCTGTCTTTCCTGATTACAGAAGGTGCCAGGCAAAAGGTGACTATTCACAGAAGGCAGTGGGGTGGCCATATACCCTAGAGGCGCACACGGGCCCGATTGGCCGCAACATCTAGTGAATCGCTATATGAAGGGGGGGAGACCCCATAGAATTGAATGCCAATGTTTATGGACTGATGATGAGCGCTACTTCTACCTTTATTTGCATTGATTGAAGATATCACACGTATCTGGCTGTAGCGATCCACCTGGAACAAGGGTATTACTGTCCTAATTTTATTGCTGGACAATACTAGCTAATTTTAAGAATTTGTACTGATTGGTGCACATTTGAGTGCTGTTTATAATTGTGTTTTATATGTTACAGTGTTTTACCGCATGCCGTAACCTTCATGAATTGACATGGTAATTTCAGCTTGCCATGCGGTAACAGCCTTGATGAATTGACATTTTCCAAAGTACTCGTAAACTCAGCTGTAGAGATGGCACGAACCTCCGATTTTCGGTTCGCGAACTTCCGCAAAAGCTCGATTTGCGTGAACTTCCACGAACCGCAATAGACTTCAATGGGGAGGCGAACTTTGAAAACTAGAAACATTTATGCTGGCCACAAAAGTGATGGAAAAGGTGTTTTAAGGGGTCTAACATCTGAGTTTTTGCATGGGGAAGTGGGATAGATGCCAAAAGTCCCAGGGAAAAATCTGGATTTGAGGCAAAGCAGCGTTTTAAGGGCAGAAATCACATTCACAGAAAACATCTTGCATGTGTATACATCAATCAGGGAGTGTAATTAGTGTACTGCTTCACACTGACACACCAAATTCACTGTGGAACGCACCGCAAACAGCTGTTTGTGTAGTGATGGCCGTGCTGGACTGGTGCGCACCATGGCCAGATTGCAGGCCATGGTGGTTTTCAAGCCCATATGGTCGCCAGGCTGAGATAGCTCAATGACAGAACAGTGACTGTCCAGCTGATCGAATTTGGTCTGTCCACAATGAAGCAACAACCTTATTATCTTGAATGTGCCCCCCCTCCCCAAGACACTCATATAGCCGTCGGTCATTGCTTCATTGTGATACACAAGCCCCTTCACCGCGGCAAGTTAACGATCACGAAGGGGAATTGACACATGTACATGCCTTTTGTTTTGTTGTTGCAGCTGCAGTGCAGCCAGCATGTACATGCACCAGAAACCCTGTGGTGGTGCCGGAGAAGGCAGTCAAGTGGCCTGCAGGCAGAGATGCTGTGTGGGGACGGACTTAGTCTTGGGGCAGGCAGTCACACGGCGTGCAGGCAGAGATGCTGTGTGTGGGGACTGACTTAGTCTTCGGGCAGGCCTGAGCGTGCTTTGCAGACTAGGCAATAGGCATCCATGGTCAGATGGACCCTTGACCCAACGCTGTGTGCCAGAGATGTCACCACTTGCCTTTCAACATTACGGTACAGTTTAGATATCACTTTTTTTTTTTTTAAATTGCGGCCTGGTATCTTCCACTGTGGTGTGTGGCTTTGCTTTTGTGTGCTACTTTTCCTCAGGTGGTCACCCCATTGCAGTTTGTGCTTTGTAATAGTGTTGGGCGAACAGTGTTCGCCACTGTTCGGGTTCTGCAGAACATCACCCTGTTCGGGTGATGTTCGAGTTCGGCCGAACACCTGATGGTGTTCGGCCTTTTAAGTTCGGGTTCGCCCCGAACTACTGACTGGCCACCGAACAGGGCCGAACAGGGCCCCTGTTCGGCCAAACAGGGCCCTGTTCGCCCGAACATGCCGCAATACGGCCCCCCTATGGGGTCGCAGGCATAAGGGGGGAGCATGCCCCGATCGCGGGGGGGGGGGGGTCAGAAATTCCCCCCACCCCCTCCGCTAGTGCTCCCCCCTCTGCCCGCTTCCCCATACAAAAGTTTAAGGCAAGTTAAATAGTACTTGGTGGCTGGCACTGGCAGTGGAGTGAGGAGGAGGAGGAGTCCGAGTAGCAGAGTGACACGCTGAGGCCGGGCAGCGGGCGGTTCAGCGGTAGTACCCTTGTGGTACTTCCGCCCTTTCTCTGACCTCACGTCCTCTGCATACGAGGGTACGCGTCACGCGTACCCTCGTATGCGTCATCACGTAGAGGACAGAGAAAGGGCGGATCGGGGCATGCCCCCCCCTTATGCCTGCGACCCCATAGGGCCCCCAAAATGGGCATGTTCGGGGGTCCCATTGACTTCCATTGAGTTCGGCGTTTGGGCCGAACATGCCGAACATCTGGCACATGTTCGGCCTGTTCGGCCCGAACCCGAACATCCAGGTGTTCGCCCAACACTACTTTGTAATCATGTGCCTTCATAAGGTAGTTGTCCCTACGCGGGTCTTGCTCTTTCCATGGCTCAATTTTGGCAGCAGAGAGTACAGATGGCAGTGCTCTCACCTGAAGCAGACAAACAAAAACATTTCCACACCGCTGAGCCCTGGAGTGATGGTACTTTGGTGGTGGCGGCCGACTGAGTGTTAAGTGGGGTGTGAGAATCAGAGCAGGAGGAGGAAGATATGTCACACTTCGGTGCGGAAGCTGAGGAAGATGAGGTGTTCTGTGTTAAATAGTCAACTACATCCTGACAATATTGGGGATTGATGGCACATGCCTTCTTCTGAACATTGTACTTTGGGCAAGGGCCACACGAAATCACGACAGCGTGACCTCGAACAGCCCTTCCAGGTGGCCTGCCTCTGGCTCTGCCTTTTGTTTTGTCCATATCGGGGGGATGAAGTGAAAGGTATGCACTGACTTGACAAATACAATGTACGGTTACACAGGTGCAGTGAACAGGTATGCAGTGACTGCTGGTACAAAAATGTGCGGTTACACAAGTGCAGTGAACAGGTTGCAGTGACTGGTATTACAAATGTGCAGCTGCCTGTCACACACACACACACACACACACACACACACACACACACACACACACACACACACACACACACACACACACACACACACACACACAGGTACCCTGAACAGGTGGTGGTATTAACAATGCGTGCGCTCACGTAGGTATAGGTAGGTAGGTGCACAGAACAGTGTACAGGTGCAGTGATTTGGATTACAAATGTGCAGCTGCCTGTCACACACACACACAGACTGCAATGACAGGTGCAATGACTGGTGGTATGAACAATGCGCGCGCTCACGTAGGTAGGTAGTTAGGTAGGTAGGTGGACTAAACAGTGAACAGGTGCAGTGATTGGGATTACAAATGTGCAGCTGCCTGTCACACACACACACGGACTGCAATGACAGGTGCAATGACTGGTGGTATTAACAATGCGCACACTCACGTAGGTAGGTAGATAGGTAGGTGGACTAAACAGTGAACAGGTGCAGTGATTGGGATTACAAATGTGCAGCTGCCTGTCACACACACACGGACTGCAATGACAGGTGCAATGACTGGTGGTATTAACAATTTTTGGGGTACTATTTAATAAATGTGATTGCTACTATTCAGACAGTCTTTTGTGTCTGCTTTATGGAGGTAAGTCCACCACTTCCTCCCAGCAAATTTTTAAGTTTTTATCCGCTTTTATCCTGCTGGCGCCTCTGTTCTCCTACTGCTAATGCGTGTGCTCATGTAGGTAGGTAGGTAGGTGGACTAAACAGTGAACAGGTGCAGTGATTGGGATTACAAATGTGCAGCTGCCTGTCACACACAAAGGTAGTCACTGAATGTGCTGGGCCTGGCAGTGGCACAGTAGGAATTAAGGTGCGAAAGGCCAGCTGCGACTGACTGACAGGGCTGTATATAATGCAAGTGGGCCAAACAAAAAAAAAAATAGATCACAAAAACATTAGCTCTCAAAAGAGCTGTTAAAGGATGAGGAGTGCTTTTTAGCAATAAGTATCAGCAAGAAAAAGCAACCTAACAAGCCTAACTGTAGCCTAACTAAGCTTTCCCTAATGTCTCTGCAGCAGCTCTCCCTTCTCTAATTACTGCAGGCACACGAGTGAGTCCAATGCCTGACGCTGCCTGCCTTTTATAAGGGGAGGTGGGGCTCCAGGAGGGAGTGAAGCCTGATTGGCTACAATGTGCCTGCTGACTGTGATGTAGAGGGTCAAAGTTGACCCTAATGATGCACTATGGGGGTGAATCGAACTTCTGGTAAAGTTCGAGGTTCTCCGCGATCGCGAACCACGGAAGTTCTCCGGTTCCCGTTCGCCGGCCAACCGTTTGGGCCCTCTCTACTCAGCTGTTTTCAGCATTACCGACTGCAGTAATGCTTGATGAATTGAAGCCATTATGCAATTACAGTATATTGTAGTGGTACTGTGCACAGAGGTGCATTAGTAGTGCATTGCGACAAATCAGTTGCCAAAAACATGATGCATGTAGTGTATTACCACGTAGCAAACACTGGTCCGCCCGACTGCCGGGGGCCCCAGGTCTCTCTCACTGGCTGGGGCCCCCAAACCACCATGCGATACCTAGAGGAAAGTGCGGGCAAGCCCTGGACCTCTCACCTTCAGGGAACTCACCCCCACCGCCTCTAAACTGAATGCTAACTGCAACAAACTCAATTGATAACTTCCAGCTAGAGCAATTTCCTGCCTTTATCTGGTCAGCAGACGCCAGTCAGCCAATCAGGTGTACTGTTACACACCCTTTGCCTGCTGTACCAAATCTGGCAGGAATTGCATAAATTAGCATTCAGGTGGGAGGCTTTCGGTTGGATGCAATCGTAGATTGCATCATTTTCACGGTCCCCTCCCTAACCACTCACCTGTCAACCGCATCCTGTCATGCGGACCAGTGTTTGAGATTTTAAATTTCTTTTTTGCAGCTTCCAGGATGCGGTTGACAGGTGAGTGGTTAGGGAGGGGACCGTGTGGGAGATGTGCCTTCAGGGGGCGTCCCTGTAAAACGATGAAATCTACGATTGCATCCAACCGAAGCCTCCCTCCTGAATGCTAATTTATGCAATTCCTGCTAGATGCGGTACAGCAGGCAAAGGGTGTATAACAGTACACCTGATTGGCTGACTGGCATCTGCTGACCAGATAAAGGCACGAAATTGCCCTAGCTGGAAGTTAGCAATTGTGTTTGTTGCAGTTAGCATTCAGTTTAGAGATGGTGGGGGTGAGTTCCCTGGAGGTGAGAGGTCCAGGGCTTCCCCACACTTTCCTCTAGGTATCTCATGGTGGTTTGGGGGCCCCAGCCAGTGAGCGAGACCTGGGGCCCCTGGCTGTTGTGCGGACCAGTGTTTGTGATTTTAAATTTCTTTTTTGCAGCTTCCAGGATGCGGTTGACAGGTGAGTGGTTAGGGAGGGGACCATGTGGGAGATGTGCCTACACGGGGCATCCCTGTAAAACGATGCAATCTACGAATGCATCCAACTGAAGCCTTCCACCTGAATGCTAATTTATGCAATTCCTACTAGATGTGGTACAGCAGCATAGCCGACCTTTGACCTGAGCGAACAGATTGGTCGCTCAGGGCGCCGGGTTCCAAGGGGGCGCCTATAGCTTGTTACCTATACTAAGGGCACCTACACCTGATTTCCTATACTGGGGGCACCTGTAGCTGACTTTTTTGGGGGGGGGGGGGGGGCACTGCGGCTATAACGTGTGGTGCAAATTGTCGGTGCTGTGCTATCATTCTAAATAGGGAGGGGAGGGGAGCAGCTAACTGTCCCACTGATTGTTTTTATTAATATTCCTGAATGGTTCTAGCCTTCATTTTTAAGTGTATTCAGGATAATGCACTCTTTCCATCCATTCATGGTTATTAACAGTATTTTTTCTATTATACATATGTGGCATGTCATGGAGATCTGAGCATTTGGTGTGATGTGTCACAGCCTCAAAAAGGTTGGGAACCACTGTCCTAGGAGATATCTCAGGAAAAAAAGGTGAATTGCATATGGGCGTGTGGGTGTGTGTGTGCGCACACGCAGGAAGAGGATGAAGGGGGGCACAAAAAACAGGTTTTGCTTAGAGCGCTGTGAAACCTAAGGCTGGCCCTGTACAGCAGGCAACGGGTGTGTAACAGTACACCTGATTGGCTGACTGGCGTCTGCTGACCAGGTAAAGGCAGGAAATTGCTCTAGCTGGAAGTTAGCAATTGTGTTTGTTGCAGTTAGCATTCAGTTTAGAGGCAGTGGGGGTGAGTTCCCTGGAGGTGAGAGGTCCAGGGCTTGCCCGCACTTTCCTCTAGGTATCGCATGGTGGTTTGGGGGCCCCAGCCAGTGAGAGAGACCTGGAGCCCCTGGCTGTCGTGTGGACCAGTGTTTGTGATTTTACATTTCTTTTTTGCAGCTTCCAGGATGCGGTTGACAGGTGAGTGGTTAGGGAGGGGACCGTGTGGGAGATGTGCCTAGATGGGGCGTCCCTGTAAAACGATGCAATCTACGATTGCATCCAACCGAAGCCTCCCACCTGAAAGCTAATTTATGCAATTCCTGCTAGACTTGGTACAGCAGGCAAAGGGTGTATAACAGTACACCTGATTGGCTGACTGGCGTCTGCTGACCAGATAAGGCAGGAAATTGCTCTAGCTGAAAGTTAGCAATTGTGTTTGTTGCCATTACCACATAACACAAGCATTAGCAGTTGTAGTGAAGCATACTTTCTATGTATTGCATGCTTCACTGTATGTGACACAACACATGCATAACGTGTAAAGTGACTTTTACCCTCTATTGCATTTCTCTTTTCCCAGGAAATGCAATGTAGCCTTACTAGCAAATAAAAGTCTAGATGGTGATCAAATAGCTAGTAACTGGCTACTAGTGATCAGCACAAAAATTCTCCTAACATGCAAATTTTTCCTGACTCAAGCCAGAAACCCACTAGGAGCGATTTCTAATTGCTAGTGATATTTTAGGCCACAGTTCCACAACCCTGTCCTCAAGGCCCACCAACAGTATATGTTTTGCAGAAAACCACAAACATGCACAGGTGAGGTAATTAGTGTCTCAGCAGAGATGATTAACTACCTCTGTGGATTTCCACAAAACATGCACTGTTGGTGGGCCTTGAGGACAGGGTTGGGGAATACTGTTTTAGGGCCCATTCACACTTGATCGTTTTGCCGACGATTTCGGCAAAATGCTCAAACACTAGTGCTTTTGAAAACGCTAGTGTAATGAAACCCTATGGGCCCATTCTTACTTGAGTGATTTGCGCTAATCGCCGCAAATCGCCCAAAATCGCCGGCACCATTTTCAGGCGATTTCCCGGCGATCGCGTGTCAGTGCTATAGAAGCGCTAAACAAGATCGTGGAAAAATCGCTGCAGTGTTCAGTGATTTTTTTCGCTGAAAAATCACTCATGCAAGTTTTGCGCTTTTAAGTGTAAATGGGCCCTTAGGCCATAAATTTAGAAAGTTTTGTGTGTCAGGTCAGCTTTATGCAACAATGGTTACTGCTGATGTCGTATTACAACACAACACAGCCATTTTTATTGAAATGTGAATATTGTAAAGCCTGCATGATAATCTAATAATGTAGAACAAGCAAATAATTGGCAAACGTGGCTGCACTTTCTTACAAACCTGTAGATAAACAACCATTCAGTATGCATTTATATACCAAAAAAACATTGCAACAAGAATTGGAACACATCTTGGGCAAAACATGTTCAATATTGAAGCAATTGTTTTACTCCCATTTTACTTGCATTGGTTTTGATAAACCTGGCTCTTTGATGCTCATTTCAACACCACAACTAATCCATTGACTGTCAGTTAAACATAAGCAAACTTGTCTGTCGGAAACACTGTCACTGTGACTGCTTTATACGCACATAAAAACAATGAAAAAAAATAGTGAAATCATGTTTTAAATGATCTTTTAACCAGTTCTTGTAAAATGGATGTTTATAAATGTTCTATGTGTGCACCTTTAGCACAAATGGGGAGTTTACCCAACTAATCCACTAAAGCACACCCAAACGTGCACTTCGGGAGTCTAGATGTGCACGTTTCAACCCTTCTGCCTGTGGCATGAAATGTTTAAAGTGTAACTGTCGGGCAAAAAAATCAATTCTATATTTTTATCTGGTAAACGAGTAATAAGAAAACTAACCAGGCAATCCAAAAGGTAAAAATCACTATAACTTTTCTTGTTGATAACTGATCATTCCCCAGTTTACCTGACTCTTATTTGGTACATTGCTTCACAAAGGAAGTTGCAGGGCATGCTGGGTTGTCTTTTTTTGCTTCTTTACTTCCCCCTAAGACTTAACTAATGCAGCCTGATTGGCTGAAGCTTCTATCCCTCCTGTTTTCCCCTCCCACACCCCTGTTCCTCTCTGATTGGCCAATATTTCTCATACTGAGACAACGCACTTTCTATTGCCTGAAGACTGGGAGGAGGATGGGCAATGCATACACAAGCAGGCAGTGGAAAGTAAGAGAGGAAATGACATCAGGATTAGCTTCAAATAGACACAGTAAGGGCTGGTTCAGACGGACGTTTGCAGAGCGTTTACTGCCAGCGTTCGGGGCTTGGCGTTAAACGCTCCCATTCAAGTGAATGGGAGTGTTTGTACCAAGCTTTTATGCGCGTTTGTACAAACGCGGCGTTCGGGTCCCGATTTTCACTGGCGTTCAAGGAGCCCCTGGAAGCTACATGTTGCTTCCAGGGGCGGTTAACCGCGACGGGTAATGTCCCCCTAGGGGAAGAAAAAACGCGACCGCATCCGAACGCAATGCGAACGCTGCTGAAAGCCTGAATGCATCACGAACGCAACGCCAACGAACGCGACGCCTCCAAACGTCCGTCTGAACCAGCCCTTAAAATGGAGAATCAAAAGAAGGATTTTCTCTTTTTTTTTACTATAGAAAAATCACTAAAATCCAAATGTGGACAGTGCAATACATATGTTATGTAAGTAGAGCAAGTATTTATCTACTTATATATGTTTGTTTTTTTCTGAGATAGTATGGTTGACAGCTCCTCTTTAATAAAGGGCAGCATGCTGACATTGTGGATATCACTCTTACTTCATAGCACTAGATTCCTGGGCTTAGCATACAGCTAAGGTAAATGGTTCATCCTCAAAAAAATGCCATACTGAACTTACCTGCTTCCTCCTCCAGCCCACTGTAGTCTGTGAGGTTGCTGCATGGCCTCTGGGCTCCCTGACGCTCTCCTGCTGGTGGCTCCACTAGCTGCGCAACTTGGCTGGGTGTTGAGCACAACTGCACATGCAGGACTTGTCCATGCTTGTGTGGTTCTTGAAAGAATGAAATGCAAATGTGCAGACCGCTCACTGCGACGGACAAGCTGGCGAGAATGGAGCCCAGAGGGCGCCGAGAGACCACAAAGACTTGGGGGCGGGGTTTAAGACTAGGGTCGACTCATTTAACTAAATATGGTAGGGGTTAGATTGTGAGCTCCTTTGAGCCACAGATAGTGATATGCCAATGTACTCTATATGGCGCTGCAGAAGATGGCAGCGCTACACAAATACATGCTTATATTAAAGCGGATCCAAGATGAAAAACTAACTATAACAAGTAACTTGTCTGTATATCTTATCTAAAGTTTAGATAGTTTAAACAGCAAATCTGGCTGCATACAGCTTCAACAGTTTATGATGATGTATTTCTGTGATACAATGAGAGCGGCCATGTTCTGTTTGTCATCATTACACAGGTAATCTGCAACTGCATCTTTCCAACCCTCAGCCTGTGAAAATTCACTCCCCCCCCCTCCCCCCCCTCCCCCTCTGCCTCTGAAATCTCTGGCTAGTAACCTCCTCCTCTTCCTGCCCAGACTGAGCTCCCATAAGCCCTTGCTACATGGGTCTAAGTGCCTTGGCGTTTTGGAGAAGCTGTGGGCGAGGCTTGTTTAGTTTTTAGGGAGTTAGAGTACTAAAATAAAAAAGTATTTGGCTTGAGGAATGCCCTATAAGCTATTCGTAAGGAACACAATTGTGCAATGAATAAAAGTTCATCTCGGATCCACTTTACAATATAATAAATAATATAATAATAAAGTCAAACTGTTTTGTCGACAAAACTTGAATTTCCCTTTAAGAGCAAAAGCAAGAGTAAAAAGTAAGAACAATACAGAACAAAGATATGTGCTCATTTAAATCCCAAATAGTCACTCCTACAGCAGACTGATTGTACCAAAATGTGAAAGAACATTTGCTATTTTCTCTGCTGCTGCTATGATGCAAAGGTCTCCCTTCCTTTATAGAAACCTTCCCTGCTTGCGGCTAAACTGTTCAAACATCTGGTTGTTTGATGATAGGGTCACTACCCTTGTGGCCAGCTTTACCATGCAGAATTAAGTGATCACATCAGGTGTGTTAGCAGACAACGTCCAAAGCAGACAGTCTATGTGAGCATTTTTAACTTACATCGAGATACATAGGATCCAATATTTGCTATTCATTTGATGCATTGCTGTTCATGGTCTGATACATTACTTAAATTCAACATTATGTATACCTGTCACATCATCCAGAGGAATTTAATACCAACAGGCACAAGACAGAGAAAACATTTAAATACTGAAAGGATATTTTCCTTATTCTATTAAAATGGAGTAGCCACTAGCTAGTATGTATAGTCTTGACCAGAAATTAGTGCCTGTTAATATTTGACTGAAATGGTAAGTATGGTGTACAAGTTAATGGTAAACACTGTTAAAAGGATTTCTTTTAACCCTATTTCTATAAGTTTTACACTGTCTGACATAATGCTAACCAGTACCCCAGACTTCTAATGTGTCTATCAATGATCCAATTACGATCAATTGGAAACAATCAATTGGGCCCACTAATAGTAATAGTATTAGTTGAAAAGGGTGCCAGAGTCGCGTACGTTAAAAAGGGGCGCTGGGAAAAAAGGGCGCAGGGTTTTAAACGATAAGCATGGATAACATTTAAAAATGAATTGTACTGTATTTCGTTTAAAATTAATGTTTTATAAAGTTATAAATCATTAAATAATGTGCATGAAATCGGCAATTGTAAAAACGTTAATCTTCTGTTTAAATAGTGAAACGTATAATAACGTTTTAAAAAAAATTACTAAGTAACCCTCCCTGTACCTACCCCTAACCCCTAGACCCCCCTGTTGGTGCCTAAACCTAAGACCCCCTTGTTGGTGCCTAAACCTAAGACCCCCCTGTTGGTGCCTAAACCTAAGACCCCCTGTTGGTGCCTAAACCTAAGACCCCCCTGTTGGTGCCTAAACCTAAGACCCCCCTGTTGGTGCCTAAACCTAATACCCCCCTGATGGTGCCTAAACCTAAGACCCTCCTTAGAGATCACTGTATTGTGTGTAGAATAATGTTTTAAAAACAGTAAGAGATAAAATATAGTACAATTTACGTTACGTACTGATCGCTTTGTTTCGTGAATAATAATGTTTTACAAATACTAAGGGATAACTTTTAAAATAATGTTTTATTGGAATAGGAAACGTAAATCATCACAAGCAGTTATAAAACATGAAAAATCTTCGGGCGCCGTTGGTAAACGTTATTATTCTCGGGCGCCCTTTTTTCCTGTTCGGCGCCCAGTAAACGATAATTATTATGGGAGTGAATGGCGGCGCCCGATTTGTCCACTAGCCACCTGCGCCCTTTTTTACTGTTTCCGCCAGAGTCACCTGTGTTAAAAGGGCGCTGCCATATACCTCCACATTATAAGCATTAAAAGGGTGCTTGTTATTTTATTACTGCTATATCGTGGAAATGTTTGCAGCTACCATAGAGGATTTAATTTCTACACAACAAGCCCTTAATTTTGTGGCTACAATGATATAATCGAACGCTAGTTTTAGCTTTACCGTTCTTAGCTTTGACATAAAATGTGGCTACAATGATCACACTAAATACTCGTTATGTCGTTTAAAAATTGAGGCTAAGGCCTCTTTCACAGTGGGACGTTGCGTTTGATGTGATGTTAAAGTCGCACAATGTGCCCCTAACGCAGCGCATGTAGGTTATGAAATTGGACGTTATTTTGCTCTGCGTTATGTGTCTCTTGGTGCGCCATTTTCATTGCATACTGATGGAACGAAAACAGTGCATGGGTTACATTAAAAAAAAAACACTACTGAGCATGTGCAACACACATAACGCAGAAAATGTATTGCTAAATGCACAGCATGCAGCACTTTCAAAATATTACTAAATGTTGAACACAACGCAAAGTGTGCACTGTGAATGTCGCACAAACTTTGTATCGCTGTGCGTTAGTCTGCGTTACAATTTTTTATAACGTGCGACTTTAACGTCCCACTGTGAAAGAGGCCTAAAACAATCTACTAAATAACATTTATATCTTTGACATAAAATGTGTCTACAACAATCACACCAAATACCAGTTATAGCTTTCAAAAATTGCAGCTACAACAATTTCACTGAATACCGTGGTTAAGGTTAGGCACAATCATGGGGTGTGTGTGGGGGGGGGGGGGGGTGAGGTTAGGTGCCAGAGGGAGTTTAAGGTTAGATGCTGAGGGAGGAGAGTTTAAGGTTAGGTACCCCATGTTAAGGCTAGCTGCAGGGGAAGCTTAAGGTTCGGCAACATCACGGGGGGGGGGGGGGGTTAAGGATAGGCACCACCATGGAGGGTTTCAAGGTTACAACCACCATGAGTTGTTAAGGTTAGGCACTACCTGGATGTAGCCTATAAATTACGTTTATAAGCTACATCCAGAACCCTTTCATAAACAAAATTTTGTTTATCAGCTGCATCCAACACTTTTTTTATAAATTAAATTATGTGTATTCAATCAATATCAAAGTGCTCCAGCAGATTAATTCACTAAAAACATATGCATATCCGGAGTGTGCTTCAATCAGGTTTTAGGCTACAACCAATTCAAATATCAAGACAGTATTTCAGTGCAAATCCTTCTTTACAAGTCCTTAGACATATTAGTCTATCATAGATATAAAAATGTTCAGCCTTGTGTATCTTGCTATGATCAATTATCTTTTCAGGTCCACCACCAGATACACCATTATAAAAGACACACTCACCAGACATCTCTGACCACTGTTAGACTGGTCAGAGAGGGCATGAGTTCAGGAGCCTCGGTGCTTCAGGTCCCTGGTGTTGGTGATCCCTTCAGAGAATGGATATCATTCCCTCCTCCTTAGCATTCATTTACCTCAAAGAATAAACCTCTCATAGTACGATACAGTACAATAAGTAAAAACGTCCAGTCTCCGCCCGTTCGATTTCATCAATGCCTCGTAACTCATCACGGGCACCTGATGAGTCACGAGGCAGTGACAAAATCGATGGGGGGCAGGACCAACTTGAACTGGCAGGTGGGAGGATCAATCTAGCCCCTGATGAGTCACATTACTGAGTGATGAAATCGATAGGGAGGAGTCCCAGACGGCACCACAGATGAACGCAGGAACGCTGCTGTGATAGACTGGAGGATAGCGGGAGCGAGGCCGGGCGGCTATACCGGGAAGCCGTGTGGGGAGAGCACGCTAGCAAAAGTCTAAGCATGTCACAAGATGCAGCCAAATGTGAGTGTATTCTTTGAATAAATATTAGTTTTAAAGGCATAATGCACTATGATCATTGTTACTGTTCTGAGGTAAATCAATGGTGTGTCATGACAAGAGGAAGAGAATACAGCTAGTGATACTGGTCAAGTGGCGAGGGGAGCCCAGTGAATGCCCCACAGGTCTGAGCAGGCTACTGTAGGGGTAGCCCAGCTGACTCGGTGAGTCGTGTACAATATGTGTGGCGGTGGAGGTTTACTCATACAAAGCTGTTGATGTGCTGATGTGATATAAAGGACTTTATTAACCCTCCTGGCGGTTTAAAAAAAATCAGCCAGGGGGCAGCAAAGTAGTGTTTTTTTAATTTATTTTTTCTTCATGTAGCGAGACAAAGTCTCGCTACATGATAGTCGCTGCTCAGCGGCATCCCCCCAGCCCCTCCGATCGCCGCCGGCGATCGGAGATCAGGAGATCCCGTTCAAAGAACGGGATCTCCTGGAGGGCTTCCCCCGTCGCCATGGCGACGGGCGGGATGACGTCACCGACGTCATGATGTCAAAGGGGACTCCCATCCACCCCACAGCGCTGCCTGGCACTGATTGGCCAGGCAGCGCACAAGGTCTGGGGGGGGGGGGCGGCCGCGGCGCGACGAATAGCGGCGGATCGGCGGGTAGCGGCGGCAATCGGATGCTACACGCAGCTAAAAAAAAAAATTATGCAAATCGGCCCAGCGGGGCCTGAGAGGTGCCTCCCGGCGACATAGCCCGTGCTCAGCACAGGCTTACCGCCAGGGAGGTTAATTACTTGTGGCGGAACTCGGCCATCAATATATTAGCGAACCAACTTTTTCACCAAGTCCGTATTTAGTATTTTAGCAGGACTTTGCTGTGCATATACTCTGTTGTTTATTGATTTGTAACATAGACTGTAACCGCAGGATGAATTACCTCCATATACAGTTTTTTAAAAAGTGTGGGTTTGATATTATAGGGCTCTTAAATTGTTGTGAGCGCTTGAATAATAATATAAGTGTATTATGAGATACATGCTTTTACAGTGTTGCTGAGAAAGAAAAAGTTATTCTAGTTGTAATACAGCTTGTGTAAATATTAATATATAGCACCGGTTTTTAACCTGTGCACCTGCAATCATGCTTGAAAGGTTACTTTAGCTGAATTTCAGACTTGTGGCAATGTTTTGTAGATAGAATTTAATTTCTCGCTTGCATTTGTTCTTTACAGCCAAAATAATCCTGTATTGATCGTTTTTATTATACACAACACCAAACAGCTCTGTTTTCTCATTTGAAATTTTATATGCTAAATGAATCTGTCGTTTTCTGTAAACCATCATTGAGCTGTACCGTTAACATATTGTTCCCCTGACATAATGTAATTGTGCATGGGCCTCCTTCCTCTCTTGGCAATGGCTGAATACTTTTTTTACATTTACAGGTTACAACAAGCCAAGTGTCTTCACGAAACCTTTGGCCAGCCATTTCCTCTGCACATGAGTTCTGCCCTAACCAAAAACAGCAGCTGCTTAACAAAGCTGCCAAGTCAGTGACAGCCAATTCTCTACCTGAGAAGAAACTAAATGCCCTGTACATATATAAAAAAAAATCTGGTTTTGAAGAAACTATTTCATATTTTGAAAGGGTTAAATATGAGGCCTGTTTGTTCAGTTTTATATGAAGCCTAATTTCCATTAAAACATTATTTAGTTTGTGTGTGTGTGTGTGTGTGGGGGGGGGGGGGAGCATTACAACCTTTTCTTCTTCTGTATGTGTAGAGGATTTTTTTTTTAATGTCCTATCATATCCTTGGTAATTGTAGAAGTGCATGCTATTCGTTGTAATGCTGAGTTTAGACTTTATATAACAGTTGAGTATGAACTATTAAGTGAAAGTGATCCTATGCTCACAACTGATACATATTCTAACCTGCAGGAACTTGAAAGGGTTAGCGATGAAAACACAACCATGCCATCATCTGCTTGGCACCCTATATACTCCAACTGGCATCTTGTACAACAGGCCTACCTCCAGGCTAATGTCAGGCATAGCAATGATGTCTTAGTCCTTGTCTCACACAGTGCGATCCTTGACTTCCATTTAGATGTCAAGATTTAAACTGTATTATGATGTTACATTTTGCAAGGAGTGAATGGGGGATCGCATGACACCATTTTGAAGGGAATAGCTTTTTAGTGGACATTTAGGAACCACCCTGGTGCAACACTGCACAGTCGCTGCACTTGCATGCAATTACTATCAACAGTGCCAATTCCAAGTTGGTGACAAATACTCTGCTATGTATGGAGAACAGGAATGGGGTCACATTGACCACACTGGGGCCACCATCAGGGCAGTATAATTAGTACTGCAATATGTGGTCAATAGATGTAGCCTCCATTTTAACATGCCTGTTTGGCTCTGCCCTAGTTTGTAATAGAAATGTCACATTTAACCATCTGACAGTCTGGACTGGGAACTCTCTATTCACAATGTAGTGCATTACCAAATACTAATAATAATTACATGAGCAGTCACAAGGTGATTAGAAGAATCTGACATACTGTATCCTAAATATTGTACCTAAGTTTAAATTGATAAGAAAAGGTATTCAATTCCAATGTAGTTTTGTAGCACTTACCACCGGCGTAACAATAGGGGATGCGAGCCATGCAGCCGTGAGGGGGGGGGGCGGAGCCCGTCTGGGGCCTGCTCATGGCTATTTTGGGCGGGCCGGAGGGGTCGCAGCATGAGGGGAGAGCATTGGCCATCGGTGGGGAGGGGGGACACTAAACTTTTGATAAAATAAATATAACGTAAGTGCCAGGGGCGTAACTAGAAACGGGCCCCCCCAGTATAAAATCTGAGCGCCTCCTCCCCCCCTCCCCGTGCCCACTCAGGGCTGTTTTGGGGGGGTGGGGGGTTGCAGCATGAGGGGGGAGAATTGGCCATCGGCAGGGAGGTGGGACAGTCCCCCCTCCCTCACCTCAGGCTCTCCCCTCAGCGCATTCCCCTCCAGCATCAATTACCGTGAGAGTAGCGCCGGACAGCGAGCACCAACTCATACTTTCTTCCGAGGTTCCACTCAGTGTGTGATGCTACTTCCTGTTTACACAGAAAGTAGCGTCACACACAGAGATGCTACTTCCTGTTTACACAGGAAGTAGTGTCACACACAGAGATAGGAGACCTTCGGATGAGTTGGTGCTCACTGTCTGCCGCTGCTCGCACGGTAATTGATGCTGGAGGAGAACACCCTGAGGGGAGAGCCCGAGGTGAGGCAAGGGGGGGGGGGGGGGGCCCTCATGCTGCGACCCCTCCAGCCCCCCAAAACAGCTCTGAGCGGGCATGGGGGGGCGCTCAGATCTCCGTTGCTTTGGGGGGGGGGCAGGGATTTTTAGTTACGCCCCTGGCACTTACGTTATATTTATTTTAGCAAAAGTTTAGAAAAATATTTGGTGGGATTTGGTTTCATAAAATAAAGAATTATTAAAATTCGTCCTTAGCAACTAATGCAGCCACTTCCTTCTTGGATGTTTATAAACAATAGTCCAATTAAAGAAAAAATGGCAAGTGATGAATTTACCCAGCAAATTATTTATTTTATTCACAGAACCCCTGTCACTTTTTGTGCACGTTGGGCTGAAGCCAATTTTATTCTCCAGGAGATGCTAGATTAGTGTGGCTACACTTTTGTTTTCAAATCAATCTGTTATTCTTGAGATATCACATCTATTAAAAAAAGAGAGGGTGTTGCTCAGAAACATATTTTTTCAGTATTACATTAATTATTTCAAAACACTCTTATTTGTTTTCTCCCAGCAGACGTGATAATAGAAGGAAAAAATATATTTTGTTTGTTCAGTAAGAGGCCTGATAAGTCTATTTTTATATATATATATATATATATATATATATATATATATATATATATATATAATTTTTTTTTTTTTTTTTAAGGAAGAAAAGAGAAGAGTTGCTTGCTTTGAAACTGGGATAATTTTAGGTAAAATTGGATCCTGGACAAAAGGGAATGTGGATAACTTTACAACACACTGTACTGACAGTAAACTTGTGACCTCTATAGTCCCTGACTTGTAGGGTCTCTACAGAGCTTGTGGTCCTAGGTAATTGCAGTTTGACCCCATGGATCCAGAAAAGATTTTGAAAAGAGCAGGAAACTAGAAAAAAAAAAAAAGAAAAAAAATGTTGCTTCAACAATTTGAATTCACCACATTGGGCCGAATGCAATTCACTTTTTCTCCTAAATTTGTGTACCATTTTACGCATTCCCGCTTGTGCAGGAAGCTATTGCGGACATTAACAAGTACATTTTTACGCGTTACAGGTGCAACTCATGTTTTTTTAGAGTTATGGTTCCCTTTAAAGAGGAAAAAAAACCTCAAAAATAGAACCTTTCCACCACTTAGAAGTCAGACCCTGACCCAACGTTAGGAATATTAACACGTATATATCAATTAAACAGAACACATAATGAAAAATGTCAACATAAACAGAACAAAACTTCTAATACTGGTATTGAGGAGTTAAAGCTGCCTCTCTATCTTTTTTTTTTTTTTTTTTTTTTTGCATGTACTAATCAATGCACATAGGTTCCAACTTTTAAGTCATATATCTCTTATATTGCTTCAAGGACTGGTAGTGTATCCAAACTGCCCAAACAGTGTACTATTTATGAAATTGATGCCTGATATGCAAGATATTTTTACAAACCAGTCTTTCACCGTTGGAACATATTTTGACTTCCATTTAAAGTGGACCTGAACTCTTGCACAGGACAGATGCAAAACACAGAGTAATGCACCCGTTATGTATTTAGAGAGTTTAGCCTGTCTAGTTCCCCAATCACAATGTAATTTGATCACGCTAAAACAAAAAAGTTTTTCTTTAAAGGTTATTATGCTGTTGCTTAACTTTTAGAGTAGAGAGGAACTTCTGAGTTTAGATCCCCTTTAAGTGGAAACAGACTTTTGGCCACATTTAGCATATGTGGCACTAATGTCTTCTTATATATTTTGGGTTTAGTTAAGTGCAGTAGAGCACATCAAGGAGATGATTAACGTTTCTGACATGACAGCAACCTGCATACTTGTAATAGACTAGAAATGCACTGATCAATGTAATTGTATTTTATAAACTTGTTTCTCCACACATATTGTAAATATATGTAGGCATGTTGTTTACTGTGTATATATATCAGTAACTAGTTGAGACAAGTAGGTGGATTTAGAAAAGCTGTTTGTCCAGCAAAAACAAATATTTATGATCACTGAAATTTTCAGTAAAAGAGTTACTATACATCCCAGTTTAGATGTAGGCATAAATGCAATGTGGAGGTCTCCTTCCCTAGAAGTGTTCCCACATTGGTCATTCTATACTAAGTCTTGTAGCTCTTATTATGAAACCGTTAGACAGAATTAAGGTTATTGAGTGGGACTACTAGATCCAATCCATGAATCCCTCCACTGGCTTCCTATCCAGTCCAGAATCAGATTCAAGATATTGTGTCTGACCTACAAATCTGTCCACAAAACCTGTCCAACCTACATTTCTGATCTTACTTAGAGATACACACCTAGCCGCTCACTCCGCTCCTCCAATGAACTTCGCCTGACCGTCCCCCGCTTCACCCAGTCCCATGCACGCCTCCAGGACTTCTCAAGAGCCGCTCCAACACTATGGAACTCCCTACCTCCACCCACTAGGGAAGCCCCCTCCTTCAACACCTTCAAGAAGGCCCTCAAAACTCACCTTTTCACTGTGGCCTACTACCCCTCACAATTGCTCTAAACCCACAGCTGAACTCTGGTCCCCTACCTTTCGTGTCCCTACCTCTCCCTCTAGATTGTAAGCCTTTGGGCAGGGTCCTCTTCCTTCAGCAAGGAATCAGCAAGGAGCAAGCTAACAAGCCTACAAGAGCCTAACTAAGCTTTTCCTATGAGAGTCTGCAGCAGCTATCCCTTCACTAATTACTGCAGGTACACGAGTGAGTGAAAAGCCTGACGCTGCCTGCCTTTTATAAGGGGATGTGGGACCCCAGGAGGGAGTGTAGCCTGATTGGCTGCAATGTGCCTGCTGACTGTGATGTAGAGGGTCAAAGTTGACCCTCATGATGCGCTATGGGGCAAACCGAACTCCCGCTAAAGTTTGAGGTTCTCCGGAAAGTTCGCCAGAAGTTCCCCAGAAGTTCGCCGGGAACCGTTCGCCGGTGAACCGTTTGGGCCATCTCTACTGTTGACACAGCACAGGGGAGGAGAGGCAATGTCCTGAGTAGGGTTGCTGTTACCGAGCAGCTACGTACTCATAGCTACTCAGAATCAAAATTTAAATTAGCCAGTGCTGCCCGTGGGAGAGGGGGGGGGGTTAACTTACCCATGCCACCACTGTTAGACTAAGCGCTCCACACCGTGTTCCACAGCACTCCCATGCTTTCTGAATTGCGATGCATGGGAGTGACATGGAACGTGATGTGGGACGCAAATGGAGCACATCATCTAACAGCGGCTGCGTGGTTAAGGTACCCCTCATGGGCAACGCCGGCTAATTTAAATTTAAATTTGAGAAGTTACGTGTATTATTATTATTTATTGAATTTATAAAGCGCCAACATATTACGCAGCGCTGGACAATAAATATATACAATGATACAAGGATGACAGACATAAGGTTAAACAACATAGAACAAAGTTAAACATGCAAATTGTTCAAAATACATGATCGTGTGATATGGGCTGGTTAGGTCGGCCCAGTAATACAAGTACAGCCTGTCATAGGACAGGAGCACACAATCGTGTAGATTACACTAGGGAGTGGAGGACCCTGCCAGAGGCTTAAAATCTAACCGAACTCCCGCTAAAGTTTGAGGTTCTCCGGAAAGTTCGCCAGAAGTTCCCCAGAAGTTCGCCGGGAACCGTTCGCCGGTGAACCGTTTGGGCCATCTCTACTGTTGACACAGCACAGGGGAGGAGAGGCAATGTCCTGAGTAGGGTTGCTGTTACCGAGCAGCTACGTACTCATAGCTACTCAGAATCAAAATTTAAATTAGCCAGTGCTGCCCGTGGGAGAGGGGGGGGGGGTTTAACTTACCCATGCCACCACTGTTAGACTAAGCGCTCCACACCGTGTTCCACAGCACTCCCATGCTTTCTGAATTGCGATGCATGGGAGTGACATGGAACGTGATGTGGGACGCAAATGGAGCACATCATCTAACAGCGGCTGCGTGGTTAAGGTACCCCTCATGGGCAACGCCGGCTAATTTAAATTTAAATTTAAGAAGTTACGTGTATTATTATTATTTATTGAATTTATAAAGCGCCAACATATTACGCAGCGCTGGACAATAAATATATACAATGATACAAGGATGACAGACATAAGGTTAAACAACATAGAACAAAGTTAAACATGCAAATTGTTCAAAATACATGATCGTGTGATATGGGCTGGTTAGGTCGGCCCAGTAATACAAGTACAGCCTGTCATAGGACAGGAGCACATAATCGTGTAGATTACACTAGGGAGTGGAGGACCCTGCCAGAGGCTTAAAATCTAAAGGGTGGGGTGGAAACACTAGGTGGGGCTGTTAAATACTCATTAGAGAGTTACTGTGCGGTAGGAGGTGGGTAGGCAATCCTAAAGAGGTGGGTTTTGAGGGCTTGCTTGAATGTGTTGAAAGAGGGAGCAAGTCTGATGGGTGGTGGAAGGGCATTCCAGAGGGTGGGGGCAGCCCTTGAGAAATCCTGCAGGCGAGCATGGGAGTGTGAAATGCGTGGGGTGGTGAGGCGAAGGTCGTTGGAGGATCGGAGGGGGCGACCTGGTGTATACCTGTGAACAAGCTCCGAGATGTAGGTAGGGCAGGTTTTGTGCACAGATTTATACGCCAGGCATAGAATCTTGAAACTTATCTTGAAACGGATAGGGAGCCAGTGCAGGGATTCACAAAGGGGAGATGAGGATGCGGAGCGGTGCGAAGAATGGATGAGGCTTGCAGCCGCGTTCATCACTGATTGAATTAGGGGCAGTGCGTTTCAGGGGGAGGCCAGAAAGGAGGGAGTTACAGTAGTCAAGGCGGGAGATGATTAGGGCATGGATGAGCAGTTTGGTCGTGTCTGGGGTTAAGAAGGGGCGGATCTTGGAGATATTACGGAGGTGGAAATTGCAGGCTCTGGTGATGTTTTGGATGTGTGGGATGAAGGAGAGGTCAGAGTCCAAGGTGACACCCAGACAGCGGGCCTGGGAGGTAGGGTGAATGGTTGTGTTGTCGATTGTGAGGTGGAAATCTGAGAGGGGTGCAGCAGCATGGGGTGGAAATATCAGGAGCTCAGTTTTATCTAGGTTAAGCTTCAGGAACCTAGCTGACATCCAGGAGGAAATTGCTGAGAGACACGAGGAGACCTTGTTTATGGTGGTGGATGAGAGATCGGGGGTATGGAGGTAAATCTGAGTGTCATCTGCATAAAGGTGGTAGTTGAAGCCCAGGGAGGAGATAAGCTTGCCAATGGAGGAAGTGTATATGGAGAAAAGAAGGGGGCCTAGAACAGAGCCCTGGGGGACCCCGAATGCGAGGGAGGCAGGGGTTGAGGAGGAGCCATTGAAGGAAGTGGTGAAGGAGCGATTGGATAGGTAGGAGGACATCCAGGCCAAGGAAAGGCCATGGATGCCCATGGACTGTAGTGATTGGAGGAGGAGGGGATGGTCAACAGTGTCAAATGCTGCGGAGAGGTCAAGGAGAAGCAGGATGGAATAACTGCCTCTGGCCCTAGCAAGGGTAAGGTCGTTGACCACCTTGGCGAGGGCTATTTCAGTTGAGTGTGCAGGTCGGAATCCAGACTGTAGGGGGTCAAGTAGGGTATCGGTGTTGATGTATTGGGTAATGCGTTGGTGTACTAGGCGTTCGAGGAGTTCGAGGAGTTTAGAAGCATAGGGAAGGAGGGAGATTGGTTTGAGGGTAGGGATGGGTCGAGTGAGGGCTTTTTCAGCAGGGGAAGTACAGTGGCCTGTTTAAATGCTTTGGGGAAGGTGCCTGTGGAAAGGGAGAGATTGAACAAGGAGGTGAGGACTGGGGCCAGGTCAGGGAAGTGGGGACGAAGAGTATTCGCGGGAACCGGATTACAGGGAGAGGATGGGGGGGGGGGGGGGGGCGCTAGCATCAGGCTGACTTCATCAATGGTGGCAGGAGCAAAAGAGGTGAGGAGTGGATGAGACAGGGGAGCAGCTGGGAGGGAAGGCAAGGGGACAACCTGAGAGGCGTTGGGAAGGGAGGGATGGAGGAGGGAAATTTCATTGCGTATTGTTGCAATTTTAGTGGTGAAGTGGTTGGCAAAGTCGTTGGCTGAGAGGGAGGAGCTGGGAGGGGGAGGAGTGGCATTGAGGAGGGAATTAAAAAGCTGTCGAGGGTTGGAAGTGTATGTAGCTACTTGGTAAGTGTAACCATAGTCCAGAAATAATTGCTTTAATTGTTGCAGTTTAATCCATTGCATACCTATCCTGCAATATTTAAAAAAAAATCAGCAAAATTTAAAAATCAGCAATTTCACAGACACTCTATGAAACACCTCAGATAAACTGGCATCAATAGTGTCAAGATGACTATTATTGTTTCATTTATTTTACCTCTGCAGTTATTCTAAGTTTCTAATTACATTTCTTGATATACAGACAAGCATAATAAAATATATAACCTGCAGATGCCATACATGTTTGAACAAATGCAAGAACAATTATGTAAAATGCGTAAGCTTTATCGGCAATTACATTCAGATTAAAGCTACGGCAAAAACTCAAAAATGTGAGCTCTGTGAAAACGCATCGTGGCTCCCCTTTAACCTTCTGGAAGATGCAAGGCACATAAAACTCATATACCATCTGTTTCTAATAAGGTGCGTGTCATCATTACAGGCACATCAGCCTGCTAAGCACTAAATTATGTAAAAAAGAATTATTCACTAAAGACAATATTCTCTCTGCCAATGCCAATGTTGTCGGGAGAGAATGTAACCTGCCATTCTTTCAGAGCTTATTTAAAAATAAATCCATTAAAAAGATTACATTTTTTTCACCGAGTTCTCTTGCATATGCCATTGTTACTGAATGACATTGTTATCAGCCTGCTATATCCTCCAGCTAGTGAAAGTACTCAGAGAATCTTAAAAAAATGACACTTTTTCTCAATCATAAACCTTTTCAAATGTTTTTTTCTTTTCTCTCTCTTTTTTTTTTTTGACTGTGCATTTTATTTAAAGAGACTCTGTAACATTAAACAGATCCCCTGGGGGGTACTCACCTCGGGTGGGGGAAGCCTCCGGATCCTAATGAGGCTTCCCACGCCGTCCTCTGTCCCACGGGGGTCTCTCCGCAGCCCTCCGAACAGCCGGCGACTGTGCCGACTGTCATTTCAATATTTACCTTTGCTGGCTCCAGCGGGGGCGCTGTGGCGGCTTTCCATTCCGAACTACACGGAAATACCCGATCTCATTCGGGTCCGCTCTACTGCGCAGGCGCAGGAAACTTGCGCCTGCGCAGTAGAGCGGACCCGACGGCGATCGGGTATTTCCGTGTAGTTCGGAGCCGACAGCCGTCAGAGCGCCTGCGCAGGAGCCAGGAAGGTAAATAATGACGTCACCGCTGCCCGGACTCCACGGAGGGCTGCAGCGAGACCCCTGACGGATGGAGGACGGCGTGGGAAGCCTCATTAGGATCCGGAGGCTTCCCCCACCCGAGGTGAGTACCCCCCAGGGGATCTTTTTATGTTACAGTTCCTCTTTAAGTATTGTGCATAATTACTTTGCTTTGAAATGCTATGCAACGGTCAGACTTTCAGTCCTCATTGTGTTGAGCAATCTAGTAAATGTGTTAAAGTAAACTGTATACTTTATGATCAGTAAAAACATATTTCTAAATTGGTTCTAGACAAAGGGATGCGGATCAGCAAAGTATAGTTCTTTCCCAATTAATACATACGCCAATTGGCGTGGACACGGCGGGAGCCCCAGGACCACCTAACACCGATTGGCGCAAGGTCCGGTGGGCGTGTTTTGCAGGAGAACATCTCCGCTTGGCTGACGGAGCTCTGCTCTGCCATCAGTCTCCCAGCAGCGATCGCCGCTAGGAGAATGTTAGACGGTGAAACTGCCATCTATTTACTTAGTACAGTGCTGCAAACTATGGCAGCACTGTAGTGGGGACAGCCGTGTGACACGTTTGTCCCCCTGGGGGACACAGGAGTGATCCACTGTGATAGGCTGAAGCCTGTCAGCCGATCGCTGTAGTTGGCTGACAAGGGGAATGAGGGAGGAAGGGTGGGGAACATTTTAAAAAAAATAAGCATATTTATTCAAAAAAAGGAAAAAAAATATTTACAAAAAAATAAACATTGGGGAGCGATCAGACCCCACCAACAGAGAGCACTGTTGGTGGCAAGAAAAGGGGGGAGATCACTGTGTGCTGAGTTGTGCGGCCCTGCAGCGAGGCCTTAAAGCTGCAGTGGCATATTTTATGAAAAATGGCCTGGTCCTTAGGGGGGTTTAAGGCCGTGGTGCTTAAGTGGTTAAAGGCCAAACAAAGATCTTAGGCCCTTTTTGGATAAAAATTGTGTACAAATCTATTAAAAAATAACTTTTAATTTGACTCTGTAAAAGGATATATTTATACTAATAAAAAAGATCTGCCTAAAAAACAGCTGCTAGGCCATGGCGTGACCCCCACCTCTTTCACAACGCGCCCACAAACCTTGCACGCCCATCCCCCACTGCTTTCTGAAATCTATGCACACAGGGAGATTTTGCTTTCTTGCAGTTGAAAAAAGTGGTTATTTACCACAATGCAATGAGACAGCAAACTGTTAGGACCGGATGCACGGACAAAGGGACAGGGGTTTTATTATATAGGATATATAACCAGCTCCAGCAGACCGATATGAATAACATTAAAATCATACTTCTAGAACAGGGGTGCCCACACTTTTTCGGCTCGCGAGCTACTTTAAAATTTGCCGAGGCCAGGAGATCTACCAACGTCTAAGCACACCCCCCCCCCCCCCGCGTAGGTTAGCCAGGTATATGTGCCTGCAGCATAGGTTACATGCCCTCAGTATAGGTTAGCCAGGTATACGGGCCCCCAGTGTAGGTTAGCCAGGTATATGGGCCCTCAGTGTAGGTTAGCCAGGTATATGGGCTCTCAGTGTAGGTTAGCCAGGTATATGGGCCCTCAGTGTAGGTTAGCCAGGTATATGGGCCCCCAGTGTAGGTTAGCCAGGTATATGGGCCCCCAGTGTAGGTTAGCCAGGTATATGGGCCCTCAGTGTAGGTTAGCAAGGTATATGGGCCCTCAATGTAGGTTAGCCAGGTATATGGGCCCTCAGTGTAGGTTAGCCAGGTATATGGGCCCTCAGTGTAGGTTAGCCAGGTATATGGGCCCCCAGTGTAGGTTAGCCAGGTATATGGGCCCCAGTGTAGGTTAGCCAGGTATATAGGCCCCCAGTGTAGGTTAGCCAGGTATATGGGCCCTCAGTGTAGGTTAGCCAGGTATATGGGCCCCCAGTGTAGGTTAGCCAGGTATATGTGCCTGCAGCATAGGTTACGTGCCCTCAGTATAGGTTAGCCAGGTATACGGGCCCCCAGTGTAGGTTAGCCAGGTATATGGGCCCTCAGTGTAGGTTAGCCAGGTATATGGGCTCTGAGTGTAGGTTAGCCAGGCATATGGGCCCTCAGTGTAGGTTAGCCAGGTATATGGGCCCTCAGTGTAGGTTAGCCAGGTATATGGGCCCCCAGTGTAGGTTAGCCAGGTATATGGGCCCCCAGTGTAGGTTAGCCAGGTATATGGGCCCTCAGTGTAGGTTAGCCAGGTATATGGGCCCTCAGTGTAGGTTAGCCAGGTATATGGGCCCTCAGTGTAGGTTAGCCAGGTATATGGGCCCTCAGTGTAGGTTAGCCAGGTATATGGGCCCCCAGTGTAGGTTAGCCAGGTATATGGGCCCCCAGTGTAGGTTAGCCAGGTATATGGGCCCCCAGTGTAGGTTAGCCAGGTATATGGGCCCTCAGTGTAGGTGAGCCAGGTATATGGGCCCCCAGTGTAGGTTAGCCAGGTATATGGGCCCCCAGTGTAGTTAGTTGGGTGTATGGGCCCTCAGTGTAGTTAGCCGGGTGTATGGGCCCTCAGTGTAGTTAGCCGGGTGTATGGGCCCTCAGTGTAGTTAGCCAGGTGTATGGGCCCTCAGTGTAGTTAGCCGGGTGTATGGGCCCCCAGTGTAGGCTAGCCAGGTATATGTACCTGCAGGCAGTCAGAGGAGAAGAGGCGGCGAGGAGAGACTCTGGCAGGCCAATGGGATGCAGGGGAGAAGCGGCGGCGAAGAGAGAGGCGGCGCGGCCGCTACGTCATGGCTGGGGGCGGCGCCGGGTACGTTACAAGCACGCACGTTGCAGGCTGCCCGTCGCCGCCCCCAGCCATGACGTAGCGGCCGCGCCGCCTCTCTCCTCCCTCTCTCCTCGCATGCATCCTTATTGGCCAGCAGCTAAATACGAGCTGCTGGCCGCAACAAATTTTACGAGACGCGGCCGAGAAGGCGGTCGTGATCTACCGGTAGATCGCGATCGACCTATTGGGCAGCCCTGTTCTAGAACAACTACTTGTTCCAAAAAATAAAAATGAAAACCTGAGACAAAATATCAATTACAGTTGTGCACCATCAATCCAGTCAAACTAAGAACTCGATAGAGGTCATTTTGAGCTACAATGCCATACACAGTGCACTGATTCCACGTACAAACAATAATAATAGCATTCTCGCAGTAGGAGGGATGGCACGTGGCACTTGGTATATTCCTGTTATGGTTCTGTGTTTGGCTCCTGCATGTTTTGATGTGTGCTGGTCTGTTGAATTAAACCTTCAGCGTACACACAGTTCTATTGATGATATTGCAGTTGACTTTTTGTTGACAGTGTCTGTTAAGGTGGCCATACACTGGTCGATTTGCCATCAGATCGACCAACAGATAGATCCCTCTCTGATCGAATCTGATCAGAGAGGGAGCGTATGGCTGCCTTTACTGCAAACAGATTGTGAATCGATTTCAGCATGAACCCGATCACAATCTGTGAAGCTGCCGCTGCCCCCCCTGCATACATTACCTGATCCGGCCGGTGCGAGTCCCCGCTCTCCTCTTCTCTGCGCTCGGCTCCAGGGCTCCAGCTTCATTGAACTTCCCATCCAGTAGCAGGCGCTGTACTGTTTAAACTTCCTGCCGGGACAGGAAGTTCAGGGAAGCCAGCCGGACTCGGAGCCCAGCGCGGAGAAGAGGAGAGCGTGTATTGCTTTGGTCGTTGGGCATTCAAACGCCGCTATCGACGCACTCCCGACCCGCCGGCGATCGAGCAAAATCTTCCGCACGGACGGAACAACGGGAATCGATGGGAATGATTGATTTCGGATGGAAATTGATCGTTCTGTCAGCCTTTCCGCAACGATTTCACAGCAGATTCGATCACAGTGATTGAATCTGCTGTATATCGGCGGGAAAATTGTTAGGTGTATGGGCCCCTTAAGAGGAGTTTTTGGACTGGAGTGCTGTCAGTATGTAGGGCTGAGAGTGGGTGGCTGCTTAATGTGGAAGTGGTAACTCAGTGACAGAAGTGAATAGTGTGTGTGTGGTGTGTGTGGGAAAGTAAATAAAGGGCTTCCTTAATTGTCTTTAGTCACTGCTAGGGGATGTCCCCTTCTGGCATTATACAGTATACAGTTACCAACCAGGGAAACAGTGCTAACTTCAGCTTTTAGAAAGTACTCTGGATATTGTAATTTTTTTACAGTAGTTTAGCACAACAGCAAATAGCGATTTTTTTTAAAGAAAGTCAGCAATTGCATTTTCCATATTCATGTTAGTTCAGGTTTCCTTTGAAACCAGTTCATTGTATTTAGCTAATACAGACTATGTAAAAAATAGTACTTTCCTTCATCCAAACAGGTTACTTCTAAAGGATTTGGTAGATGTTGTGTGGTTTTTTGGCCTGCAGGCAGCAGTCTGCATGGCCATGGTCAGAAGACACAGACCTACACACAGGTTAGTCGGCGAAGAGGCAGGTGATAGGCTGCCACCATCTAGTTTTGGCAACACAGCAATGCAGCCTGAGGTGTCCATATCCCACCTTCCAGGTGGACCTGATTGCTCTTCCCATATAAGCCCACACTAGGTTTACACTGACAGAGGTAAAAAACGCATAACTGATTAGTTGTTCTATGCTTGCTCTTTCAGTTGCTATGTTATGATCACTGAGCAGCATTAACATTTGTTAATAATTGAGAAGTACCAGACTGGGTGAATCCACCTCTAGAAACCTCTGGAAACCTGCAAACCAGAGGCATGTAATCTGTAGTGGCAGCTGCTAATGCTGCTGTTAATGAGATGACTTTGGCACTCATGCCACTAGAGAGGATTAGCCTTTAAGGCACAAAACCTGAGAAAGTGGGCTAAGAGCCACTAAATGTGTTGCATCATGGTAATAAAATTAGTTAAAAACCTATTTAGTCTAACGGTTACGCCATTGATAACTTTTTTTTTTTACTTTACTTTTGTCATATAATAATAATAATAATAATAATAAAAATAATCTGAACATTCGTATAGCGCATTTCTCCTGTCGGACTCACTCAAGCTCACAAGAGCTGCAGCCACTGGGACGTGCTCAAGAGGCTTCCCAGCAGTGTTAGGGAGTCTTGCCTTGAACTCCTTACTGAATAGGTACTGACCCTTGCCAGGATTTGATGGTCTTCCATGTCGAAGGCGGTGCCCTTAACCAGTATACAATCCAACCACTCTTTGTTACTCTACCTTCTCAACTGGTGTACCTCCAAACTACTGATACTCAATAGCATGACAATGACAATGTACTTTGTAATAGTGATAGTAACTGAGTTAATGGGCTTGATCAAAAGTCTACATACCTTTGCTTTAGGGGGGCTGATAATATGCACATGCGTGGATACACACATTCAAATTAAGGGAGAGTTTCTGTGTATAAATAGACAATTAAGTTTCATACAGGGATGCACACATTTTGCTTGATACCAAGCCATATAGAAAACAAAAGGAAATCTCAAAGTACTTGTGAGAAAAGGTTGTAATTTTCTTTTTTAAACCAGAAAAAGGATATAAAAATATATCCAGATATCTGTAAGATTTCAGTCACAACTACAAGGATTGTTTGTCAGAGTTGCCAAGAAAAACTCAAACACAACTTCAGTTATAATACATACTTTTCTGCCAACAAGTAGTATTACTGATTTAATAAGGCACTTAAAAAATGGGTCAAGTTCCAAGAAGGAAACCTTTACTGTGCCAGCGCCACAAAATACAGTAGGCCAAAAGCCTCAAAACTTCTTGACTAAAGTTCTTTGGAGAGATGAGATAAAAACTGCACTTTGTGGTCACAACCATAAACATTATGTTTGGGGAGGATGCAACAAGGATTATTAGGGAAAGTATACCATCCTAACTTTTGAAGTGTGGAGGTGGATCTCTCATGATCTGGAGGTCTGTGAGCTACAGTGGCAGAGAACTTTGTGAAGTTTGATGGCAAGATGACTAGAGCATGTTAACATAAATGTTGGAGGACAACTTGCATTCATCAGTCTAAAAGCTGCTCATGGAATGCACTCATACAGGGCATCCCAAACAGGGGCCACCCATGAGGTGGGGTGAGGCAGGTTCCTCAGGTGGCAGAAGTAGGGGGCGGCACCCGCCTGGCTGTGGGTGGGGGGTAGCAGCCAGGAAGGGGGGGCAGCAGGCACAGCAGTGGGGAGGGGGTTGAACACCCCACCTGGGTCCCCCCCCATCTGCTCTCCCCCTCCAGGTATTTATGCAGCGAGCAATGCATCAGCGGTGGGCAGGGGAGGAAATCACTCACCTCTTCTTTCCGTGTTCCAAGCGATGCATACTACCGCTCATCACTTCCTGTAATGCAGTCCACTGTACAGCAGGCGGCATTACAGGAAGTGACAAGCGGGGGTACGCAGGGTCATAGTGTCTTTATCTCATCTGAAATGGAAAGTTTCTGTTATTTGCATTTTGAGATAAGCTTGTAACTAGGGATGGCCAAACATCACAAACGTTTGTAAACGCAAATGAGAATTTTACCTCGGAAACTCATGAAACAACGTTTTCAAAGAGACCCATTGACTTTAATGACAGGCAAAGTCCTAAAACCTTCAGTGTATCTCTGCAGCCACAATGTTTTCAAAAAAGGTGTACAAAGTATCCAAAAACCTGGACAGTGACATGGCAGAGGGGATCAATGGAGAAATATTTGCCAAAAATATGTATTTTATGCAAATGCATTTTAACATTCAAAGTTAGATACTTAGGGCCATATGCAAATCTCTGAGTTTTCACCTAGGAGATAATTTTTCATCTTTGATTTTAAATAACTTTCCAGTACTTTTCAACTAAAGAAGTACCAACCAGTTGGTGAAAAAGTGCTATCAAAATTATTTAAATCATTTTCTTCCTTCTGGGAGCTTAAAGGGCATTTTATTGACAAGTTTAAAAATATCACCGAGGAGAAAACAGAGGTGAAAAAGTGAATTGCATATGGCCCTTAGTATCTGGATGGTCCAGAGACTTCCTAGATCCTCCTTGAGCCCACCACTCCCCAGAACCTCCCTTTTTTGTGGCTGTGCTCCTGTCCGAGTACAAGCTTTCCCATACTGGGCATGCACTAGTATGTTTCGCAAGTGCTCAGTAGAACTAAGCAGCTCATGCAAACGCAAAGGCTGTGCATGAGTGGCTTCAGTGTACTGGCATGCAGGACTTTACTCATGCTTGCCCAGTGTGCAGTGGCTCGCACATGGCTGGAGGTGTAGCCACAAGAAGTATAAAATACTGAGGAAAAATCACAAAGACAACGGGAGCCCAAATGGTGCTGTACGTCACAGGTTGATAAATATATAGGAAAAGGTGTTCGACAATGGAATATTCACAAAGGTGGGCTGCATGCAGGGAACCGACCACTTCAGGCAGGTGGAGTGTCTTAAACGTAACTCCACTCAGGTACACCAGCAATTCTGGAGGCGGTCGCTTTCTTGAAAAATTTCATACACTCTAAACCCTGTAAGGTGGTGGAATTCCACCTCGGGTTTGGTGTGTGAAACTCCCCTCACTCAAGCGGGGGAAGTAAGGTACAGTAGGAGGTGAGGAGGCGCCCAGTGGGTATATAAAACACTTTAAAATCACTAAAATTAAGAAAAATGAGGTGGCTTACCTCATAGATGACAACTCACTTTAGATAGAACTGTTTAATAGTAATAAGTACAGGTAACGCGCTTCGTGGGATCTAGCCCACTTCCTCAGGCCAAATAAAGTGCCGCTCTAGTCAACAAGCCGCATTTGGGGTGCCTCTCACAAGAAGGAATTCTACAAGCCCTTGTTGAATATACTTAGAGGAAGCCAGCACTGGATTGGTGGGCTTGAGGAGTATTGTGGAAACCTCTGAAATATCCAGATGCTTCCTGCGATTGAGGGAAGTATCTCATTTTTATTTTAGTATTCACTTCATGTATTCTTTATGATTAAAGATGTTATGAGGGCCACACACAATTCAAGTGATTTGACCACTTCCAATCCATTCAAATTTGATCACATACAAGCAAATTCAAACTTACAATTTAAAGAGAACTCAAGGTGGAAGGGATATGGAGGCTGCCATATTCATTTCCTTTTAAACAATACCAGTTGCCTGGCAGCCCTCCTGATCCTGTGTCTCTAATACTTTTAGCCATAGACCCTGAACAAGCATATGCAGATCAGGTACTCTGAGTCAGCTGACCCAGGTTTTACTGGATTAGCCATGTGCCTGACACTACTTATGCCAGAAGATCAACAGGGCTGCCAGGCAACTGGCATTGTTTGCAAGGAAATAAATATGACAGCCGACACATCCCTCTCACCTTGGGTTCCCTTTAAGAACAATTGACTAGTTGTGATAGATTTTATTAAAATAAAATCATGTGGGGTGTGTTCACACTATGCACATTGCTGCGCACTACGTTGCTGCATGCAAATGCATTGTCAATACAACTGTATGGGCTCTGTTCACACCTATACTTTGTAAAAGATTACGCTATCCAAAAGAACATTCTACAGTGCATTTCTAGATAACTTATGAGATAAGCAGCCCATTACCATAACAATTCTATATTCTATGAAAAGTAACACATACATTATAACATGCAGAGTATGCATTGTGTTTTTTCCTGCTTTGTAGCACAGCCATCATGCAATGCTTATAGTGTGAACTTAGCCTTTATCAAATAAGAGGGATGAAAAATTTAGATCTAACAGGATGGCAAAATTATTTTAAAACACTGAAATAATCATTTTAGCTTGTTTTGCAATCATTTTAAAATATATAATTTAAAGCGGAACGGAACTTCCTCTCTGCTCTAAAAAATATGTAGCAGCGTAATAACCTTTAACTGCTTGCCAACCGCGTCACACCGATGGGCGTGGCCGCAGCAGCAGCCCCAGGGCGGCGTAAAGTCCTGGGGTTTCAGTTTGCAGGAGATCGCGCGCAGGCTGCACGCGCATCTCCTGCTTGGTAGGTGGTAGGTTGTCTTTTTACTTAGTACGGCGCTGAGATCTGCAGCAGCGCTGTACTGGGGACAGCCATGTGACACGGCTGTCCCCCTGGGGCACAAGAAAGTGATTGCCTATGACAGCCAATCGCTATGATTGGCTGGTGGGGGGTGGGAGGGAGGCAGAGGGAAAAACAAACAAAAAAAATATGTTAATTTATTGAAAATAAAATACAATAAATATTTGTAAAAAATAAATAAATACAATAAATATTTGTAAAAAAATAAATAAATAACTGAGGGGCGATCAGACCCCACCAACAGAAAGCTCTGTTGGTGGGGAGAAAGGGGGGAAATCATTAATGTGCTGTGTTGTGTGGCCCTGCAGCTTGGCCTTAAAGCTGCAGTGGCCTATTTTGAAAAAAAAATAGCCTGGTCTTTAGGGGGGTTTAGCACTGTGATCCTCAAGAGCTTAAAGAAAAAACTATTTCTTTGTTACAGTTGATACAAACCCTGCAATATATCTGCAGTGTCTTCTTCCTGGAAGCAGACATATTAACATACTGGGCTTGATTCACAAATCGGTGCAAACTGTTTATCACGGGTGTGCTAAACAGTTAGCACGGGAAGTGCTTTTCGCGGACTTTTGAGCGCGCAAAGTGCCGCGATTCGTGTGATTGCGGACTTTTGCGCGCGTAATTTGCCGCGATTCGCGCAATCGCGGACTTTCCGCGAAAAGCACTTCACGTGCTAACTGTTTAGCACACCCATGCTAAACAGTTTGCACCGCTTTGTGAATCAAGCCCACTGTGTTTACCAATTAGCTCTCTGTCATGGCAGGAGCTGACACAGCTGAAGAGATCAAATTACAACTTGTGATTAGCCACAGATGAGGGAGGATTAGACAAGCTAAACTCTCTAAATACATGCGTGCATTTTTTTTTTTTTTTCCTTCTGTCCTGTGCAAGAGTTTAAGTTCACTTTAAGAAGATTGCCTTAAAACCTGTATGTGTGAAACCAGCATGAGTTTTCAGATGGCGTTCTGCTGTTATTTATGTCATTATGCTGCTTTAAATAAGAATGTAGACTGCAAAAATCAGGCTCATTGATGCAACAAAGGAAGGAAGCAGAACTAAACAAGTCACACATTAAACATTTTTACTGTCCTGTCCTATATTCTACCTGCGTTTGCCCAAACAGCCCTTTGAACTGTCTGTCCGATTATGTTAGATGTCAATGATTTCTTTGTAAGCCCCATTTCACATGGAAATTGAATTGAACTCATTTGAGATGGAGGGCAGCATATGATGACCACCCATGTGCAACAGCACACAGTAAAAAAAAAAGAATATGAATCTATAGCAATAATTCTCTCAAAATGTACTGCACAGCACAAACCATATGATAGTACGCACATGGAACAAACTGAAATATGAAAGAGGGTGTTAAACTAATCAATAGATTGTTGCATTGCCTTTATGTTTGTATACATACTGCATTATGGCTAAAGAGGCAAATGTTTTGGAAGAAAAAACAAAACAAAACAAAACAAAAAAAACAGAATCATAGCTTTAACCTTTTAGTAACCACATAAAGTAAATCATTATGGGGCAGCATGGACACATTTTTTTTTCTGCTGGGGTAGAAATGAGCCTTCCCCAGCATGGCAGGTTTTGTAGAGCAACACAGTAAGCTGTCATAGTTACCTGTTCCGGATGCTGGACTGGCTTTCTCTCTTTATCCACCCGTGACTATACACTCCCAACATCCTCTTCTGATTTCAGATGCCATGTTATGACATGTGATCGGGGCTCTGAAGATAGTGTCATCGGTGCAACACCACCGGGTGGTGGAATAGGGGTGATGGAAGAGACTCTTCCATCATCCCTCTTCCACCACCGGGTAGCGCTGCACTGCTGACACTATCTTCAGAGCCCCGATCACAAGTAATATGTCATCAGAAGTCAGAAAAGGATGCTGGGTTTGCAGTGCTGTGGGTGGAGGAATAGGAGAAGCTGGTCCAGCATCCAGAACAGGAATCTATAAAAACGCTCCCTGACCAACTCTGCATGACCTTATTCGACAGAACAACGAGTTCTGCCACCTGAGGTTAAAATGAGTGCACATCTTCAATCCAAATATTTCATTTGAAGATACTAACGGGTTAAAGGTAAATATGGTGGCTCAGGACACAAAGGCCCATATGCAATTCCTGCTACTTTTTCTCCCAAGTTTTCTGCCAGGAGATCATTTTTCATCTTCTTTTTAAAATAACTTAATAAGTTCCAAAAAGAAGTAAAGCATATAAAAATATTACCAAAGGGAAATGTTACTCGTGGTTACTCGTGATTCAAATTAGCTTTAATTGCCGCAGCTGAGTGGCTATATGTGGCGGGGTTAATTACCCACAATGCCGCTGTCCGCCCTGCGTTTCAAAGGGCGTGCAAGCGAAGCAACCTATTGGTCGCGTTGCAAGCCTTGCTATGGTGCACTTCCTCCTTCCGGCTTGTAGGAGGATGTGCACCATAGCCAGGCTTGCAACGCAACCAAAAGGTCACTTCGCTTGCAAGCCCTTTGAAACGCAGGGCGGACATCGGCATTGTGGGTAATTAACCCCCCCCCCCCCCCCCCAACATAGCCGCTCAGCATTTGCAATTAAAAAATCAGCTTCAAAATTGTGGCTGCACAACCTAAAGAAGGCTATTCAGTTCACAAGATACTCTGCAGACAGATCCCATTCTGCCTGGCTTTCCATTACCATGATTTGTGAACTGCAATGCATTCAGCATTTCTGAAAGTCTATGCTGTTATGTGAAAGGGAGGGAGGGGGGGATGGAGGGGCAGTGTACCCACTGCTTGGTATTGCTTCCTGTGTGGGCAAGACTAAAAAGTTAGTTTGCAAAGACCAATTAGAATTAAACTCTCCAGGCAGTAGCATACACAAGCCTGTAATCTATTTTTAAAGGGAATCTGAAGTGAAAATCAGCTTATGATATAATGAATTGTATGTGCAGTACAGATAAGGAATAGAAGATTAGTAGCACATACATGAGCCTCAAATTGTATCCAGTACAGGAAGAGTTAAGAAACTTCAGTTCTCTGAGCTCTCTGACCAAACTTGGTCGGCTACAGTGCTGTTTTCTGAAGCACTTCAGAAACCGTGCAAATCAAAGAAACAGACAACTTCCGAAAAGATTTTACTGCAGAGAGGTTCAAAGGATCATTAGCTCTGCTCTGTTCATCGTTTAAAACATAGGTTCTCAACGTGTGGTACGCGTACCCCAGGGGGTACTTCTGATGGTTCCAGGGGGTACTCGGGCTTGATATAATTAACCAAGTATAACAAATTTAGAGTTTTAGATTATGATAAATCCTATATAAACAACACCAATTAGTATTTTAGTATTTTAGTAGTTTTACAAGCCTTCCGGCTTGTAGGAGGATGTGCACCATAGCCAGGCTTGCAACGCGACCAATAGGTCACTTCGCTTGCAAGCCCTTTGAAACGCAGGGCGGACATCGGCATTGTGGGTAATTAACCCCCCCCCCCCCACATAGCCGCTCAGCTGCGGCAATTAAAGCTGATTTGAATCACGAGTAACCACTGTGGTTACTCGTGATTTGCTCATGATGAGCATCCCTAGTTTGGAGTAAAAATGAGTTGAATAGGGTCCAAAGTGGTCAAATGCTACCTTGTGACAAGGAGGCTTTTGCAATTAAAAAAATCAGCTTCAAAATTGTGGCTGCACAACCTAAAGAAGGCTATTCAAAGGAGTTCACAGGATACTCTGCAGACAGATCCCATGCTGCCTGGCTTTCCATTACCATGCTTTGTGAACTGCAATGCATTCAGCATTTCTGAAAGTCTGTGCTGTTATGTGAAAGGGAGGGAGGGGGGGATGGAGGGGCAGTGTACCCACTGCTTGGTATTGCTTCCTGTGTGGGCAAGACTAAAAAGTTAGTTTGCAAAGACCAATTAGAATTAAACTCTCCAGGCAGTAGCATACACAAGCCTGTAATCTATTGTTAAAGGGAATCTGAAGTGAAAATCAGCTTATGATATAATGAATTCTATGTGCAGTACAGATAAGGAATAGAACATTAGTAGCACATACATGAGCCTCAAATTGTATCCAGTACAGGAAGAGTTAATAAACTTCAGTTCTCTGAGCTCTCTGACCAAACTTGGTCGGCTACAGTGCTGTTTTCTGAAGCACTTCAGAAACCGTGCAAATCAAAGAAACAGACAACTTCCGAAAAGATTTTACTGCAGAGAGGTTCAAAGGATCATTAGCTCTGCTCTGTTCATCGTTTAAAACATAGGTTCTCAACGTGTGGTACGCGTACCCCAGGGGGTACTTCTGATGGTTCCAGGGGGTACTCGGGCTTGATATAATTAACCAAGTATAACAAATTTAGAGTTTTAGATTATGATAAATCCTATATAAACAACACCAATTAGTATTTTAGCTAATTAAAAGCAATAATAAATGCTTGGAAATGGTTTAGAACCAATTATTATTTACTATGATTAAAAATATATTTGTCAAGGGGTACTTGAGATAATGTTTACTATGCCAGGGGGTACTTGGTGAGTACAGGGTTTTAAAAGGGGTACATACCAATAAAATGTTGAGATACACTGGTTTAAAATACAGAGACCCATATGCAATTCACTTTTTATCCTGAGTTTTCTGTTAGGTGATATTTTCACAACGTGTCATAAAATGCCTTTTAAATCACCAGCAAGCAAGAAAATACTCAAAATAAATTTGATAGTCTTCTTTCATCAACTTTCAGGTACTTTTTTAATTGTAAAATGCTGAAAATGTAATTTAAAGAGAAGATGAACATTATCTCCTAGCAGATAGCTCAGGTGGAAAATTAAATTGCATTATAGGCCAGAGTGTTGTGTGTAAACTACAAATATTAGAGAATGATGCAATGTTAAAAAAAAAAATAAAAAAACTATATAACTAAAATTAAAAATGAGACTTTTTTTCATTGCTAGTAATGTTCTGTTAATTATCCTCACTAAACATACAATTTATTATAAGGTTTTTTTTTTTCATTTTTTTTTTTTTAGCTTTAGTGTCACTTTAAAATCAGAATGCTCTGAATTCATCACATATGCATGTAGGTTGTTCCAACAATTCCAAACATCATTTATTCAGAATGATGCAGCAATACAGGAGTTGAAGGCTTAATGCAATAACAACTCACTTTGAAGAGATGCTTAGTGATTGTATTGCCCACTTGAAGTACGAGTGACTGAAATCATTAAATTCACACATGCTAAAGTTCACAAATGTATTGCTGTGAATTTCAAAGTTATAAAATTAAAAGTTATCAATCTACAAATATGAATGAAGCACTGAAACTTCTCTCATAGCTGGATGTTTGCAGAGGTGAGGCCACATAGACCACAGCCTGTGAGAGCTGCTGCCCAAAGGGAAAAACATGTAAGGGAAAGGAAGCTGTTGAACATAAAAGCCAGGATTCAAATGGTAAAAAAGGCTGCAAATGGATGAGCTGGACTGAAGCAGGTGATTTTGGTGTGGAGATGGTCCGGCATCTAAAACACGCTTGCAGAAATTATCTGTAATCAAGTGCAGAGGCAGTGAGTTGAAGGGTGTATGCACTGGCGTAACAATAGGGGATGCGACCCCTGCCATTGTGGAGGGGCCCGGGGCCCCCCTAGGGACTTTTGGGGGGCAGGAGGGGTCGCAGCATAAGAGGAGAGTGTGGCAGATCGGTGGGGAGGGGGGACATTCCCCCCCCCCCTCCCTCCCCGCGGGCTCTCCTCTCAGCGCTCCCCCTCCTGCAATCATTGGTGGCAGCGGGCAGCAACAGCGGCGGCGGCAGGATAACACATTACCTCCTTCTCGCCGGAGGTCTGCCGTTCTCTAAGAGCTTCATGCAACTTCCTGTGTAAACAGGAAGTTGCTCTTAGAGAACGGAAGACCTCCAGCGAGAAGGAGGTAATGTGTTCAGCCTGCCGTCGCCGCTGCTGCTGCCACCAATGATTGCAGGAGGGGGAGCGCTGAGAGGAGAGCCCAAGGTGAGGGGGAGGGGAATGTCCCCCCTCCCCACTGATCTGCCACACTCTCCTCTTATGCTGTGACCCCTCCTGCCCCCCACAAGTCCCTGAGCGGGCCCTAGTGGGGGGAGGATTTTTTTTTTTGCAGGGGGGCCCCGGAAATTCTAGGTACGCCCCTGGGTGTATGTATACGCAGCCAGTGAGCTGGGCACATGATGAGCTGAACGACGGCTAACCCTGCTGCCACTCAAATCCCTGGCAGCATTAAATACTATTCCCCTCTGAGTTGTAACAACAAGGAAGGAGAAATAATGTGGGGTGCAAATTACCCTTGCGTAGTGCTATAGCGACGCCCTACTCCGGTAAGTTGGGCACCTCATGTGTTACTATAGAAGTAGCTGATCAAATACTAGGAAAGGAAGGAATAGAGGAGCCAATCATCTAGAAACACAAATGGAGACGGCACACAACCGGCTTCAGCAATTAACTGTATTCAACTGCAAACAGAGGCAGGTGTGCCTCGGTTAGCTGTTGAATACAGTTATTTGCTGATGCCAGTTGTGTGCCGTCTCCATTTGTGTTTCTAGTACCATTGTTGTGCAGGAGTGGTGTACCTGCAGGAGTCTTTAAGTAGACCTAAGGCCTCTTGCACACTGCAAGTGATTCCGATTCAGATTCCGCTTTTTAATCAGTTTTTACATCCGATTCAGATTCCGATTTGCAGTTTGTTCCCTGCACACTGCAAATCGGAATCTGAATCGGATGTAAAAACTGATTAAAAAGCGGAATCGGAATCACTTGCAGTGTGCAAGAGGCCTTGGTGGGTGAAGTCTGGATAATTGAAGAGCCGATCATTAACTTTGTAGATGATTGACTACAAAAGTGGTCGTTTTGGCCCCGAGAGGGGAGAGGCTCATACACACGTCCAACTTAATGCACAACCAACCGCACATGACCAACCTTACAACAAGTTGTTTACATGGAAAGTGCGTACACACACGCCAACCAACTAAACAACCAACTCTCTTAAATACTATGCTAAACGACAAACTGCACAAAATGTCTCCATTCAAAAACAACAAAATTGTTTAAAAGACTTACACACATTCCAACCTGCATGATAGTTGGTTCTCTGGTTGGTTCTGGCAAATAACCTGTTATCAGTTTGTCATCTGGTTGTTTGCCAACTGTGCACACACCCCACTTATCTTCCAACAGACAAGTTTGGAAGATAGTTGGACAGATTGTTGGTAGGTGTGTAGCCTTTAGTGTTATGCTGAATACACACTCGATTTCCCGCTCGATTCATTTATTTCCAACATGTCCGATTTGGATTTCGATGGATCGTTAGGTCGATTCGGCATACTTTGCATGCGAATCGACCTAACGATCCATCCAAATCCAAATCCGACATGTTGGAAATAAACAAATTGACGGAAATCAATGGGAATCGAGTGGGAAATCGAGTGCGCGAACGCACCGTGTGTATCCAGCATTAGGCATTTGGAGGGGATAGTGTTAGGCATTAGGTGGGGGATTAAGTTTAGAAACTAAGAGGGGATGATTCAAGAGAATATGGGTGTAGGGTAAGTACAAAGTGAAACACTGGTTATGTAAATAACCAATATTTTTACTAGCAGCACCACCCAGCTGATACGTATGTGAGCTGGATGTAGAAGACTGCAGCACACAGTGGGATGGAGGGATGGGGTGGTGGAGGGCTGGTGGTTATACATGGAAATGGGATTGCACACTGTCTGGGACATAGATTGGAGAGAGTGTCAACAGAATTTGCTTTATGTACAGTACATGTACATTTTTTGCAAGTGAGATCGGAAACTAAAAGATGTGTAGAATAAAATGTTTGTCTTTAAATAAGAACAAAGGACAGTTGGTAGTTGTTGTCACTAACTCACTAAACTCACTAAAGTATATACCATTATCTCTAACCTCAGTGATTATATTCAACACAATTATTTCTCCCAGCATGATGTGTTGGCTTAAAGAGAACTAGAGATGGGCCGAACGGTTCCCGGCGAACTTCGGTGGTTCGCGTTCGCCTCCCGCAGGCGAACGTTTCCGGAAGTTCGGTTCGCCCCACAATGCACTATGAGGGTCAACTTTGACCCTCTACATCACAGTCAGCAGGCCCAGTGTAGCCAATTAGGATACACTAGCCCCTGGAGCCCCACCCCCCTTATATAAGGCAGGCAGCGGCGGCCATTACGGCCACTCGTGTGCCTGCATTAGAGAGAGTAGGGCGAGCTGCTGTCTGTCTCTCATAGGGAAAGATTAGTTAGGCTTAGCTTTTCCTGGCTGCATACCTGTTCAGTGATCCTGCCACTGCATACCTGTTCTGTGAACCCACCCACCACTGCATACCTGTTCAGTGATCCTGCCACTGCATACCTGTTCTGTGAACCCACCCACCACTGCATACCTGTTCAGTGATCCTGCCACTGCATACCTGTTCTGTGAACCCACCCACCACTGCATACCTGTTCAGTGATCCTGCCACTGCATACCTGTTCTGTGAACCCACCCACCACTGCATACCTGTTCAGTGATCCTGCCACTGCATACCTGTTCTGTGAACCCACCACTGCATACCTGTTCTGTGAACCCACCCACCACTGCACAGTGCATACCTGTTCAGTGATCCTGCCACTGCATACCTGTTCTGTGAACCCACCACTGCATACCTGTTCTGTTCAGTGGACCCGCCACTGCATACCTGTTCTGTTCAGTGGACCCGCCACTGTATACCTGTTTAGTGAACCCGCCACTGCATACCTGTTCTGTTCAGTGAACCCGCCACTGTATACCTGTTCTGTTCAGTGAACCCGCCACTGCATACCTGTTCTGTTCAGTGAACAGTTTGGTGTGTCAGTGTGAAGCAGTACCTTAATTACACTACCTGATTGATGTATACACATGCAAGATGTTTTAAAGCACTTTAGGCCTGTCATTTAGCATTCAATATGATTTCTGCCCTTAAAACGCTGCTTTGCGTCAAATCCAGATTTTTCCTGGGGACTTTTGGCGTGTATCCCACTCCGTCATGCCCCCCTCCAGGTGTTAGACCCCTTGAAACATCTTTTCCATCACTTTTGTGGCCAGCATAATTATTTTTTTTTTCAAAGTTCGCATCCCCATTGAAGTCTATTGCGGTTCGCGAACTTTAACGCGAACCGAACCTTCCGCGGAAGTTCGCGAACCTAAAATCGGAGGTTCGGCCCATCTCTAAAGAGAACCTGAACTGAAAATAAAAAGTCAAAATAAACATACGCAGGTCATACTTACCTCCCATGTAGTCTGCTCATCAATCTCTCCTCTCCTGCATCCTGTTTGTCCATTGTGATCTATTAAATTTTCTGTGCTCCATTTTAAAAATGGCCATTACCAAATAACAGCTTCCTGGTCAGCACACTGTTAAATTGTTACTGTATATCGCCCACTTGAGCCATAGGGAAACATGGACATTACCTTCCACATTCAGTTGTAACTGACAGCAGCTGATGTATAACTGACAGCAACTGGTATATTTCAGTTCTGACAAAATATTGTCAGAATTGGAAGGGATCACTGTAAGAAGAAAATGGTGAGCTTCCGAGAGGAACTGGTGGCGAGGTAAGTATGTAATATTCATTTGCAGCTAAATCATGTTTATTTTAAATAATTTTACTCAGTACAGGTTCCCTTTAAGCTACCATTTCTTGGCCTGAGTGCGGTTTGGAATAAGTAGGAACAGCCATGTACATCTCAACATTCTCAGGTTTCTAGATTTTCAAAGGACTTTGAGGCTCTTGGATTGGCAATTCTGAGACAGATGGTGGAGGCTGCACATGAAGAGGGATAAGGTCATTGCTCTTTACAATTTTGTGTTCATGCTAACCAGAAGTCTTCCATAGATAATGGATTTACACAAGGAAGCACGTGGCCAGGGCCACACATGCAAAGTAGTCAGCATCTACCATTGATGACTGTAGAAGAATGGAGTGGGTGGCAGGATGGCGAGAGAGCCCACGACCTACAGGGGGTTGGAGGAAGCCCCAGGTAAGTATAAATGCTTGTGCTTCAATCATCTCAGGATTCCCTTAAGGCAAGTTTCACACTAGCAACCGGCGTTAGAGGTACAGTGCGGAGCAATGATCGCATCACACCACTAAAAATAGCCTTTGGAGATTACCCTGGCAATGCGCAGTAATCTCACTTCTGACTGCAAGCCAAAGTCTAAGTGAGACTATACTTTGCATCATTATTGGATAATTGTTTTAAATAAACACAGCTGTATATTTAACGGCTGTACTAGCCTGGTCATTCATGTACCTGGGGGAGGTGAATCCACCCATTTCCCTCCTTTTAGACGGTTTTTAACCTATTTTATACTTGTTTGGCGCCTCTATTATCCCTGTTTATCTGAAAGTCTAAGTGAGGCTTTCTAGCGCTCTCTTCCTGTGGCCAAAATAAGAATTGTACAGAAGTGTATTGAAAAAAATATGCTTCCACACATGCACACCGCAACATGAACCACTTTAAAATATTTGCTTCGACATTGTCTTACATGGCTTGTGGTCGCTGCACGTCGCTGCAAATTTTGCCGGGTAATGCGCTGTTGCTTTTGCGTCAGATGTAGGGATGCTCACCGCATTCCGCGGAATTCCGTTTTCCGCTGTTCCAGACGTAATTTGGTGATTCCGTTCCGTCGCATCGGAACGGAATTGCTATAGCGGAAATTCCGCGGAATGATGCGTAATTCCGGCGGAATGCGGAATTTTGTTAGCCAATCACAAGGAAGCCCCTAGAAGAAGTTTAAAGTGAAAAGAACAGGATTTCTTCATTAAAATCGGAATTTCTGCACCAATCAGAAGCTTACAAAAAACACCCAAACGGATTTCTGCATGAAAATCGGAATTGTTTCAGCACCAATTACAGTGTTAACAAAAACCAATCAATCCTCTGTTAGCAACCAGCTCCCTAGCTATCTCACCTATCCCACCATTTTGTATGGGTCCCAAAGCTTACGCGACACCTCCTGCGGCACAAAAATCACCGCCATGTGAGTCTGTGACCACCGCCAGGTCCCAAAGCTTATGCAACACCTCCTGTGGCGCCAAAACCACCGCCATGCGACCACCGCCAGGTACCAAAGCTTACGCGACACCTCCTGTGGCGCAAAAACCACCGCCATGGGACCACCGCCAGGTCCCAAAGCTTACGTGACACCTCCTGCGGCGCCAAAACCACCGCCATGGGACCACCGTCAGGTCCCAAAGCTTACGTGACACCTTCTGCGGCGCCAAAACCACCGCCATGGGACCGCCATGGGACCACCGCCAGGTCCCATAGCTTACGCGACACCTCATACAGCGCCAAAATGACCACCATGGAACCACCGTCAGGTCCCATAGCTTATGCGACACCTCCTGCGGCGCCAAAATTATCGCAATTGAACCACCGCTAGATCCCATAGCTTGCGCGACACCTCCTGCGGCGCAATGACAGCCATGGAACCACCGCCAGGTCCCATAGCTTACGCGACACCTCCTGCGGCACCAAAATGACCGCAATGGAACCACCGCCAGGTCCCATAGCTTACGCGACACCTCCTGAGGTGCCAAAATGACCGCCACGGAACCACCGCCAGGTCCCATAGCTTACTCGACACCTCCTGCGGCACCAAAATGACCGCAATGGAACCACCACCAGGTCCCATAGCTTACGCGACACCTTCTGCGGCACCACAATGACCGCCAGGTCCTATAGCTTACGCGACACCTCTTGCGGCGCCAAAATGACCGCCAAGGAACCACCGCTAGGTCCCATAGCTTACGCGACACCTCCTGTGGCGCCAAAATGACCGCCATAGGACCACAGCCAGGTCCCATGGCGTAAGCGACACCTCCTGCGGTGTCAAAACGACCGCCATGGGACCGCCGCTAGGTCCCATGACTTAAACGACACCTCCTGCAGCAAAAAGGAAAAAAAAAAAAAAAAAAAAAGACCGGTGGAACAGCCACTAGGTCCCATTGGGCTACCATTTAGCATAAACAAAGTTCCATTTGCGATTACTTTAATTTTTCCGCCGGAATGCGGAATTCTGCGGAAATTCGCTAAATTCCACGGAAATGTAATGGCGATGAAATTTAGCGCTGGCGGAGTTCCGCAATTCCGGCGGAACGGAATTTGCTGATTCCGATAATCCCTTGTCAGATGCGAGGCTTCTGGCGCATCATGGCAGGAGTGGAATGTCCCACAGACTTTCATTGTTTTAGTGTCACCCTGCGGTATAATACGGTAACGCTACGCAATGAAAACACCCTAATGTGAAAGGGGGTGCAAGTTATCGTCCAATAAACAGACAGCTGTGTCAGTTAATTTAATGCCAGCTGACTGTCAGCTAGTGTCTTTGCTAACTGCCAATCTTTCTTTCTAGACAAATATACAGTTATTTAGCTGCACACATTCCAGATTCTGTGGGTGTACAGCCAGTGCTATCAGACAGTCAGTATTTCATGAAAAAAAGTTCAAAACACTCAGTACACCCCTCAAAATACAGCAAATACGTATTGATCACTGCATGGTGTCCATACAGAATCATTTCAGATCCACAGAGGGTCGTCATTTGTCAAGTGTAAGAAATCAAGCAGGAGCATCCTGTTGGGTTTGTTATCTTTAACAGGGAGAAACCTCTGTGGCCCTGAAATGACTGTTTGACTGCATGGACACCCTGCAGTGATCAATACATACTTGTTTCAACTTCAAGTGGAGTGTTGACCATTTTGGAGTTGACCGCCCCTTCCTAGGTGAGCAGAAAATTGCATTTTAGTAAATTCTCATCTCAGCATTTATCGCTTGTTAAGAAAATCTTTATCTACTGTATTTTTTTGGTACAGAGATTTGTTCTACTAAATGTCAAACAAGCAGCATACTGAGATTACATCTTCAAATTCTGTCCCAAAAGCTTCAATTTTCATTCTTAACATGAATGCTTAACAAAGCAGACAATGCCTGCCTGTTATCATTGTATGTGAATAAGTGTGAGAATATCCTTCAGTTTACTTACAAAAGCTACAGGACACCTGAGAACAAAATAAACATAACCAACTATGAATTTCAGTGTATACCTGATTGTGCTGAATAAGTATTAGTGTTGATTGCAATAAGTAATTTCCGGTTTGTGAAATTTCGTGCCATTTTTGCGATTACGATTCCAAATTACAATGTCCTGGGTAATCTTGATTTCACATGATTATTTCTTGTAATTTCGTGTAATCAAAGATCACAGATCCATTGAAGTCTAAGTGGCATGAGAACACAAAGTTTTGCATACCAGAATGCATACCAAAGTTTTGCATTTTCACATGAATGCATTAAGGGTAGGAACACACTAGGCAGAATGACATGTGCGTTTTTCACTATGTGCTATGGAAAATGCATATGCGATTCTGCCTAGTGGCACCCTGATGGCTATGAGAGTTATATGTCTGTGAAATTATGCATCATTGCAGAATTACGGATCATAATTATGATTACATGTGAAATTAATTTCTGAAATTTTGCATAAAGGGTAGGACCACACAAGGCAGAATCACATATGCGTTTTCCATAGCACATAGTGGAAAATGCATATGTGATTCTGCCTAGTGTGTTCCTACCGTAAGATTTTGCATTTGTAAATCTGAATGTTGCTGCTACTGCTACGGATATATTGGAACTATGGGAGTACCCGCAGAAGTTTGGTAAATTTTACTGGGCAATACACAAACTACTTTGTTTGGGTAACTCACATTATACACACAACTCGTATGTTGCTTGCAACCGCAAACTGCATTACGTGTGCTGTCTGTGCATGTACATTTGTTTTTCGGACCTTTTGTGAATACACCCTTAAAGAGAACCTGTACTGAGTAAAAATATTTAAAATAAACACATGTGGTAACTTCAAATGAACATTGCATAGTTACCTTGCCATCAGTTCCTCTCAGAAGCTCACCATTTTCTTCTGACAATAATCCCTTCCAGTTCTGACAATATTTTGTCAGATCTGAAATATATCGGTTGCTGTCAGTAAAATATCAGTTGTTGTCAGTTATAGCTGAGAGGAAAACTGGTGTACCAGGTAATGTCCACGTTTCCCTATGGCTCAAGTGAGCGATGTTACAGTTTAACTGTGTGCTGACCAGAAAGCGGTTATGGGGTAACGGCCATTTTCAAAATGGAGGACGGAAAATTCCCTTGATCACAGTGAACAAACAGGACGCAGGACAGGAGGAAGACACTGAGGAGTAGACTACATGGAAGGTAAGTAGGACTGGTGTATTCTCATTTTGACTTTTAATTTTCAGTTCAGGTTTTCTTTAAATGTACATCACTTAACTTGGTGGTCAATCGACCATCGGATTAGATAATTAAAACCTGTGCAACCAAGAGCATGCCCGATCGACAATGCAACCAATTTCATGCCGAAATTGGTTGAATGTATCAATTAGACATGCTGCAAGATGTCGGGCCGTCTTGGTCAATTGAGTGTGCGGTGATAATAGTGAGCGGTATTAGGATGAGTGGCGAATGTGACAAAGCCCCTAGTGTATAAATGTCACCTCGTGTGCATTTATACTTTAACTGTCCTATGTCATATAGGTACCTTAAGTGTACTGTCAAAATTGGTATTTGCTTTGTTCCGGGAGTGATTTTGCATGAGTGACTTGTCTGATGACACTGATGACCTTAAACTGCCTATCCTATCCTAACATTTGTTTAGCCTGACTGTATGTAAAAGAATGGTAGGCAGGCTCAGAAGCAAATGAGATTATTTTACGGTAGAATGTTGAAGTGGTTATCAGAAACTGAAAGAAGTATAAATGCAGATTGATGAACGTGTCTTCAAGTTAAGTCAGATTCAAGTGTAGTGAAATATGCATTATTGTACAATCAATTTGAAACAAGTCAAGTAGCCAACATTTAATAACACTCTAAAAAGAAAAAAACAACTTAAAGAAGTTCAGTATCTCAGCATCTTGGAAACCAACCACACTGGGGGAAAAAATACAAATACAAGAATAAGCGAAATGCACGCCAACCCTCTCCTATACCAATTAAAACCCACTCTGTGTCACTGCTTAAAAGACAGCCAAGGTGAAAATAAACCATTGAGATAAACAATTGTATCTATGCCCCTTTTCCTAAAAAGGATTTTTTTAGATATCCCACAGTTTTATTTAATATGTAAATCTAGTTTTTAAGTTGTTACTGTTTCATTGTCTCGGCTCAATGACACCTTCATTGACATACTCCAGAGCTAAAAGCTATAAACTATTGACACTTTTTATCTCTTTCGCTATAGTCTGACCCAATCCCGACCCAGACAGAAACTGCCACTTGCATACTCGATGCTTAACTCTTTCAGGCAGGGAAAGAAAAAAGGAATTGAGCATAGTAATGTGTGTGCTTGACACTGTATATACACATGTTTATCTCATCATGTCACATGTCACCTCAGTTGTCCTTTAACCTTCCTGGCGGTAACCCTGAACGTAGTTCGGGGTAAGCCGCGCAGGAGGTTTTCTCAGGCCCTGCTGGGCCGATTTGAATAATTTTTTTCTTGCTGAACGCAGCTAGCACTTTGCTAGCTGCGTCAGCACTTCGATCGCCGCCGCCCCGCGCTCGATCGCCGCTATCCGCGTCGCAAGACAGCCCCCCCCTAGACCCCTGCGCTGCCTGGCCTATCAGTGCCAGGCAGCGGCAAGGGGTGGATCGGGACTCCCTTAGACGTCACGACGTCCATGACGTCGGTGACGTCATCCCGCCCCGTCGCCATGGCAACGGGGGAAGCTCTCCAGGAAATCCCATTCTTTGAATGGGATTTCCTGATCGCCTATCGCCGGAGGCGATCGGCGGGGCTGGGGGGATGCCGCTGAGCAGCGGCTATCATGTAGTGAGCCCTAGGCTCGCTACATGATTTTAAAAAAATAAATAAATAAAAAAAACGGCTGCGCTGCCCCCTGGCGGTTTTTAATAGACCGCCAGGAGGGTTAAGTAACCACCAGAATGAACTCCAGCAATAAAAAAATACACATACATGGCAGGCACTTAGTACATGATTAAAGGGAACCTAAACTGAGGAGGAGATGGATTTTTCCTTTTAAAATAATACCAGTTGCCTGACTCCCCTGCTGATCCTGTTTATCTAATACTTTTAGCCACAGCCTCTCAACAAGCATGCAGGTGCTCTGACTGAAGTCAGACTGGATTAGCTGCATGCTTGTTTCAGGTGTGTGATTCAGCCACTACTGCATCCAAAGAGATCAGCAGGACTGACAAGCAACTGGTATTGTTTAAAAGGAAACATCCACATCCCTCTCAGTTAAGGTTCCCTTTAAAACCCTGCTCAGGTATGAATTTTTAGACCCGCATCCGACCTGCATCCCCGCCCGCTACCCGCATTTCTACTAAAATACACACTAAAAAAACAATGTGTAGGCTGATGATTAAATGAGAGAGAGATATACTGTACTATAATGTTCCTCATTCACAACGGGACAATTCATCCACATGAATGTCCCCTCAGTCCAAGTAAAGCCCGTAATTAAAATAACTTAGCTGGAATAGTGCTGCTTAGTGCAGTGCTGCTCTAAACCTTTCACTTCTCAAAGATGCTCCATAGATCACCTGGCCAGGGAAAGGCTTCCTCTTTGTTGCATTATTAACAGCTCCTTCCTGCATGGGTGGGACTATAGACAAGTGCAGCAGGCGATTAGCTGCTGCACATCTTTGTATTGGATCCTTCAGTACATAACCAATGGCAATAAAGTTTTGATCAACTGGAATTCAGGTTCAATCTGACATAAATCACTTTGAGCACATAGTACACTGATCTCATAAATTATCAGTGCTTTTGTCAGGGATATATTGATTGCCAGAACACATGTATGTATATGTGTTGGTGTCAGGGCCGGGCCGAGGCATAGGCTGGAGAGGCTCCAGCCTCAGGGCGCAGTGTAGGAGGGGGCGCACAATTCATTCAGCTGTCATTCCTAATTGTGTATGAAGCAGAAATAAATAAGAAAAGGGGATACATAACAGTGACTGCAAGCCAGATAAATAGATATTAAGGTGTTGGGGAGGTTGTGGGCCCTGTGGCCCTCTTAGTCTAATAGCAATCAGTGTGTGACAGCTGGGGTGGGAGGGATGGAGGGGCGCACTTTGTTGTCTCAGCCTTGGGTGCTGGAGGACCTTGTCCCTGCTCTGGTTGGTGTTTCCCTGTTCACTCTCTTCTGAAGTAAATGAAGATCGATTTGCAATAAGCATTTGTTGGTCGAGCCCTAGTCACTTTTTGCATTTCTTTTGGAATCTTGAAGGAGTGGTGGCTCCCAAATAAGCTGTGTAAGACCTGTCGGGGATACATTCATATTGACACAGTATATTGTCAACATTGCCTGAGCTTGCAATTAACCACTTCAGTACCAGAAGTTTCTGGCCCCTTAAAGTGGATCCGAGATAAAATTGTACTTATTGCATAATTGTGCCCCGTACATATAGTTTATAGGGCCTTTCTCAAGTCAAATACTTTTTTTTGTTTGTTTTAATACCCTAATTCCCTATTATTTGAACAAGCCTTGCTCACAGCTCCTTTAGCGCCTAGGCATTGTAAATCTCATGGTGCAAGTGCTTATGGGAGATCAGTCTGGGGAGGAGGCTTTTCTCAAAGGAGGAGGAGGAGGAGGCATTACCAGCCAGATATTTCAGAGGCAGGAGTGGAGTTTTCACAGGCTGAGGGGTGAAGATGCAGAGCAGCTTGCCTGTGTGTGATGACAAGCAAAATATGGCTGCTCTCATTGTATCACAGGAAGAAATAATCATATACTGCTGAAGCTGTTTGCAGCCTGATTTACTGTGTAAACCATCTATACTTTAGATAAGATATATACTGTAGACAAGTTATATTTAGTTTTTCATCTGCTTTAAGGACCAGAGACTTCTTGGTTAAAAAACTGGGCTCACCGATGTCATGCTGCTGCTCTCCCGTCATGCCACTGCTCTCCCATTGCTGCAGCTTACACACTCTGCTATTGGTATGACAGAAGAGCTCTGTGAGCCAGTCAGGAGCTGATTTCATTAGCTCCTGACCCTGTGAATAGGGTGAGCTGCAGCAGCGGGAGTCTGGCGTGATGGGCAACAGTATGATATCTACACCCTGGCAGGGATAACAGGTCCCAAGCAGGGCATATATTTCAATTACCAAGGTCCGGAAGTGGTTAAGTAGGTTACCTGAAGTCATTAAAAAAGAAAAACTAAATACTGCACCTATTACGAAAAAAAAAAAAAAAAAAAACCTCAGTAAAGGGGAACCTCTGGATAGTCCAGATGCTACTCTAATTTTCTTATGCCACTCCATTCCTGTGCTGATCCTTGCATAATAGATGATCCATGTAGAAGGGAAAAATGCACTGTGGAAGCAAATTATGCCCTGCACCTGTGCAGTGGCATGGAGCTGCTTGTGCATGGCTTTGTTCTCCATGCACAAGCAACTTCATGCTACTGTGCAGGCTCAAACCCTATGGGTGTCTGTGCATTGCGGGTGAGCTGGTACATGAAGGAGAGCATGGCCACCAAGAAGAAAAGGGTCCTGTATGGCAGCTGATGGGTCTAGAACACAGGTGTCAAACTCCAGGCCTGGAGGGCCAGAGCCATGCCAGTGTTTAGGACGGACTGAGGAAAAGAGGAATGTGTTCTACCTGATGGACTACACCTTTCCTGATTCAGACCCATCAATTTATTTGAGCTGTGTCAAAAATGTGTGAGGACCTCAGCCCTTTAACCATTTACGGACAAGCATACGTATTAAAATGTCATGCTTTACCCTATTAACGGCAACATTTTAATATGTCGCGCGATAGTGATAACTGCTATCACAGCAGTTATAACGCGATCTGCCGTGCACAAACCTTTGCGCACGCAAAAGGTTACTCCGCGTGATAAGCAGAGGTTTGTACGCGAACACGTGCACGCTTCACGTGAAACGCACATGTGATCGCGTGTGAACCTCTGCTAATCACGCAAAGTAACCTTTTGCACGCGCAAAGGTTTGTACGTGACAGATTGCGTCATATTTTCTGTGATAGCCGTTATCACGCTTTAGTGAATCGACCCCCATGAGCGATAATACAGTTCTTTCATTAACAATCAGTCTGCCAACAAGAACATTATAAGAGTTATATTAAAGTGAACCTTAAGTCCCCCCAAAAAAATGAGATGAACTCACCTGGGGCTTCCCTCAGCCCCCTGCAGCCGATCGGTGCCCTCGCAGCTCCGCTCCGATACCTCTGGACCCGCCGGCGGCGACTTCCGGTTTCGCCGTCACCGGCCGACAGGCATGGGAACGCGAGTGATTGTTCGCGTTCCCAGCCTGTATATCGCCCCCTATGCTGCTATTGCGACCTCCTGGCCGCAATAGCAGCATAGGGGGCGATATACAGGCTGGGAATGCGAACAATCACTCGCGTTCCCATGCCTGTCGGCCGGTGACGGCCAAACCGGAAGTGCTCACCGGCGGGTCCAGAGGCATCGGAGCGGAGCTGCGAGAGCACCGATCGGCTGCAGGGGGCTGAGGGAAGCCCCAGGTGAGTTCATCTCATTTTTTGGGGGGGACTTAAGGTTCACTTTAAGAGATTTCCATTCTTATACAAAACACAGACCTTCTTATTGTCTTGTTTTTGTTATTATAATTATTATTTTATGCTTAGTTTCCCTTACGCAAGGAAATTCATTTTTCTGTTCCATTATGAACTCTTTTTCTAATTTAATGTAGAAGATTAAATTCTTTTAGGTGAATGGTTATTGATTTTATAATGGTATATTGTTATATTGTTATTATAAAATGTGTTAATGTTGTAATGCAGTTGCATTATTATGTGATGTGGAATATACGTTCAGGGCACTGTAAATTGTTATTTTGAAAAGCTAGTGAAATGGTTACAGTGTTTGCCTGAATAACTGATGGATCAGGCATCTGTGAAAAGTCTATCATTGGTCATACAGTAAAGTCCCAGTTAACTGGAACTCAGACATCTGGCAGGCTAAGCTAACTGGCATGCCTGGCAGGTGAGAATGGAGGCATTCCTATAATAGTTTGCAGAGTGGTGGGCAGCAGAAATGACTTCTGAATCTTTTGGGCACTGATCTTCTCTCCTGCAGCTCCCAGCAGCTTTGTGGCGTCCTCGTACGGCTCCCCAGTGTGTCACCTGACCCACATTGGGTCACGTGATGCATCAGAGCTGTACATGGAGGACACCACAAGGCTGCTGGGAGCTGCAAGAAAGAAGAGGATTCCTAAGTAGTTTCTGCTGTGCACTGCTCTGCTTTTAGTGTACAAGGGGGAGGGTAGTGCTAATTTTAAAGCTGGTTGCTTGACTTCACAAGCACCATCAAGAACACATATCTGACATCAGGCAATCGCCACAACTGATCAGTATTTACTCGGATCAGTTTTCCATTTGTGTCAGTGTGAACCGTGCCAAAGACAATAACGGTGAGTATAAATTAGTGTTAGCCAGTATTTAAAAGACTTAAGCTACGTACACATTTGCAATGATTGTCGCCCATTCAGTATCGGCAAATGATCCTTTAGGTGACAAAACAGGGACCAGTGCTGTACAGACAAACCACTAGCCTAAAGCAGCATTCTGTTGCTATGGAGGGGGACAGAGGGACCATGATCAGCTTACGGCGGAGCTGCTTTGCGCAATGGGGGGAGCAAAAATAACCTTTCAATTAGGCATGCACAGGTGTCAGGAGTTGTTGTGGACAGGGGCGTAGCTTGGGGGGGTCGGGGTAGGACATTTGCCCCCGGGCGCTGGATCCCTAAGGGCGCCCGCCGCCCAGCGCGATGTCTTTTTTTTTAAAATCTTCTCCCCTGCTCGGGAGTCAGGGAAAGGCTCAGCCTTACTGTGTGACGTTCCCACTGACGTCGCACGCCGCCGCCGTGCAGCCCTAATGGAGCGCAGAGCCACCTGGAGCCAATCGCTGGCGAGGAGGAGTGTCCTAGGCTTGCAGGGAAGCAGAGTGTAGAGCGAAGCCAGCAGCCCAAACCCACCATGTCTCTGCAGATGCGGCTTGCCCACCCTCCAATCACGCTGCCTCCTGGACACTTCAGCTCCGCCCCCAGAGTACTGCTCTAGTCCATCCAATCGTGTGGCCGCCTCAGCTTCGCTCCAGAGTGCTTCCCACCTTTCAACCTACCCACGTGCAGTTTGTTGCCCTCATCCATTCCACACACTTGCTGTGATTTGCCGCTCCAGCAAGTAGTTATTTACTCTGCAGCCTGCCCGAGACGCTTGGAACCTGTCCTGTCCAACTACCACGAGAAGACAAGCAGGAGAATAGCAATATATGGTGAGAGTGCTCTGTCAGTGTTTCCTCTCCACTTAGTGTCAACTGCCCACCCAGTCAGTGTCACCCTCCTCCCCACCCAGTCAGTATCACCCCCTCCTCCCCACCCAGTCAGTGTTACCCTCCTCCCCACCTTGTGTCACCCTCCTCCCCACCCAGTCAGTGTCACCCCCTCCTCCCCACCCAGTCAGTGTTACCCTCCTCCCCACCTTGTGTTACCCTCCTCCCCACCCAGTCAGTGTCACCCCCTCCTCCCCACCTTGTCGCCCTCCTCCCCACCCAGTCAGTGTCACCCTCCTCCCCACCTTGTGTCGCCCTCCTCCCCACCTTGTGTCGCCCTCCTCCCCACCCAGTCAGTGTCACCCTCCTCCCCACCTTGTGTCGCCCTCCTCCCCACCCAGTCAGTGTCGCCCTCCTCCCCACCTTGTGTCGACCCTCCTCCCCACTCAGTCAGTGTCGACCCTCCTCCCCACTCAGTCAGTGTCGACCCTCCTCCCCACTCAGTCAGTGTCGACCCTCCTCCCCACTCAGTCAGTGTCGACCCTCCTCCCCACTCAGTCAGTGTCACCTTCTTATCCACCCAGTCAGTGTCACCCTCCTCCCCACCTTGTGTTGCCCTATTCCCCACCCAGTTAGTGTAACCCTCCCACCCCACTCAGGAGCTCCATCCCACCAGTCCAGAACCCATTTATGTCTGAGGTAACCTTTCATGAGTGAGAGGTTACGTTTACTGAAATTTAATGTGTGGGAGGTAATGTTTACCTCATTTCCTATTTTCTGCATTTCATTTGTCAGAAGTAAAGTTTGCCTCATTGTTGTGTTGGGGAATCGATTTGCTGCATTTCATTTGTTGGAAGTAACAGTTGTTGCATATCATGTGTCAGAGGTAATGGTTCTTGCATTTCATGTGTAGGAGGTATTGATATTTGCATTTCATGTGTCGGAGGTAATGGTTCTTGCATTTCATATGTAGGAGGTAATGCTTCTTGTAATTCATGTGTCGGAGGTAATGGTTCTTTCATTTCATTTGTAGGAGGTAATGGTTCTTGCATTTCTTATGTCGGGGGTAACGGTTGCTACATTTATTACTTGATGGTCATAGTTGGCTGCATTTTCTACTTTGGGGTTATTGTTGATGCTTTTCTTGTGTTTTGGGGGCTCATGATTACTAAAAGGTATGCATTACACAGGATGTGCAGATTTATCATTTGCACATCCATGATGTGAATCTCCCATTTCACCACATCATGGGGGAAACGCTGCTTTCTTATGTGTTGTGGGAAATGTTGTCTAATTATCTGTACGGTGGCCACTAATGATATAATTTCCAGAATGATTGTTTAAGAACGATTCTTCTTATGAAAGATCGAAAATGATCGTTTGGGACCACTAATGGACAAAACTCTCCTAACCAATCTGATCAGATTGACGGGATTGAGACTGGAAATCGGATCGATTTTATTAATCTGATTGGATTGGTTAGGAGATTTTTGTCCATAAGTGGTCCCAAACAATAATTTCCAATCATTCATTTGTAAATCATTCATAAACAGTTGTTCAGCAAATTGTGTCATTAGTGGCCATAAAGGGTCACTTTGAACAGGATTAATAGCATTATCTTAATAAAATGCAATATGTATTGCCACAATGCCATTGTTGCGGCTGTGCTCTGCATGCATCCCCCGAACCCCCTCCTCACCTGTCTTTCCATTACAGGGCACAATAAACAGGCAAGGATCAGATGCACCCTAAGCTGTGAAGCTCCGCCCCCATCCTTTGACAATGGTGCAGCCTGCCAAATTCAATACTATCCAGTTTCAGGCGCACATGCAGTAGCTGTAAGCTGTAACCTGGCTGGCTGCTGTAAGTTTTCTGCCTGCCTACTGGCTACTGTGATCCCTCACTCCCAGACACCTCCCCATTCACTGCTGACCAAGGCTTCCAGCCCACTGCCTACCACATGACCGAGCAGGCCTGTGCCTGAGGCCTCTAGCCAGAGACCCCACTAGGCCTGAGCCCAGCACACACCACCACCATGCCTGAGCCAGGTGCCTTCAGCCAGGCCCCACCAGACCTGAGGCTTACTGCCCACTAGGCCTGAGCTCAGAGGAGCTCACACTCTAATCCTACCATACTCCTAGCCTAATGTCTTCCCATATTATGTATTTATATAGCACTGACATCTTCTGCAGCACTGTACAGAGTACATAGTCATGTCACTGACTGTCCTCAGAGGAGCTCACAAGCTAGTCCTACCATAGTCCTAGTCTAATATCCTACCATATTATTATTATTATGTATTTATATAGCACTGACATCTCCTGCAGCACTTTACAGAGTACATAGTCATGTCACTGACTGTCCTCAGAGGAGCTCACAAACTAATCCTACCATAGTCACAGTGTAATGTCCTACCATATTATTATTATGTATTTATATAGCACTGACATCTTCTGCAGCACATTGCAGAGTACATAGTCATGTCACTGACTGTCCTCAGAGGAGCTCACAATCTAATCTCTGCTATAGTCATAGTCTGATGCGTAGTAACACCCATTTTTTTGCGCGCCGCAGGACTGTCCAGGGCAGGGCGCAAAAACTGTCTTTGTCCCCGGGCGCTGAAAATCCTAGCTACGCCTCTGGTTGTGGATCCAACATGTTGGATCCTTAAAGAGGAGCTGTTAAGTATAAGGTCTCAGAGAAAAAAAAACCACATATATCAGTAGCTAAATATTGGCTGTACTTACATTACATATGCATTTCACTGTCCTCGTTTGGATTTCACAGAATTTTTATATAGTATTTGCAGAGAATGATGCTCCTGACAGCTCATGGCAGGTTCCATGTTTGTCTGTCTTGTATGAAGCCAATTGTGATGTAATATCCTCCCTCACCTTGCTTCCTAATGATTCCACTCACAAAAAATGGTTTACAACACTACTGTGCAGTGAATATTAATTAGCCATGTGGCTAGGAACAATAGCGGACTCCTGCAGTATACTCTAATGGAACGTGCCCTGTGAAAAGCACATTGATTTTTCAGTGCTGGGAGCTTGGCTGCAGGAGGTTACAAGCTGCTGTAACATGATCCTGTAACTTCTCACTGTAAGCAGCCTTAGGGCGGGATAGGTAAATGAAGGGAAGGACAAAGGGAGTTCAGTGGGGAGAAGAAGGAGCCACAGAATGCTTTGCAGTATCTGTTATGCGGCCTGTCGTTCTTCTTAGGGGCTTGTGAATATACAGCCTTGCTGTTCAGCAAACATCAAAGTAAGAGAGATTTTTAACTTCAGTATTGCCTTTTTGGCTTCCTTCTAAACTGTTTAACACAGGAGAATAGAGGTTTAAATGAGCTTTTGCAGCCTGACAGTTACTCTTTAAGCGATGCTGGCCATATGTTGTACATACATTAGAAAGGCAAACAATGTGTTATATGATCAGCAGCCGAAACGGTTATTATCAGCTTGTACTTAATGTGTGCATGTACTTTTAGGGGGACAGGAAGTAGGGGGTTATTTTTAGATGTTTGGAAAGAAGTTACCATTAGGGGTTGAGTTTAGGCATCAGGAAGGAGTTAACATTAGAGGTGGAAATTACCATTAGGTGTCAGAAAGGGTTTAAAGGGGCACTTATGTAGCAAACTGTAAAATCTAAAATACGTAAAAATACAAAAGCATTTCCTGAAAAGCAGGACCACAGTGTGCAAGAAATACAATAAATGGAAGTCTTCTAGGTCTCACACACATGCCTTTTCCCTCTGTCATCTCCTTTCGTAACTGCCCTCAGTCTCATGTTTTGTACTGTAATCCTGGGAAATGCCTTTGGCCTTCCTACTTTTGAATTCATATTGACACTCGGATTAATTACCTACCAGCTAAATCTACAGGGGGTAGGAAACTAGTAATAGTGCGTGGCACATGAAAAAGGTACTCTGTCCACTACTTTGCTCCTATACATTGTTTATACTCATTTATCTTTCTATTGCTATTAGAATTTTCTCTGCCCAAGTTTTGATTAAATTGGGCTTGTAAAAATATCACTGTATATACAGTACATTTTTATGATTTAAAATTGTGAAGATTACTTTGTTGAGTTTAAAACTACATTAACAGTTCACAGGTACCTGTGCAAATTACTGATAGTCTATACTATGGGGATAATTTAGTTTTATGGTTACAGACTAATTAAGCTACATACTGACCACCTGCAGCAAAATTTTAGCGACAAGATAAAGCTGAGCTCCCTCATCTCGGCAATATTAAGCTCAGACATTTCATAATTTAATGACCAACCTTCCACTCTGCATCCCCTTCTCCCAGCATAGGGATGCTTGATACTGGACATATTAAAAAGAAATGCCTAAAGGACTTGATTTTGATGTTACAAAAGAATCAGGTAATTGCATCAGTCTATGTGCCACACTGATGCCAGTGATATCGACTGTATATTTGCCAGTGCTGGGCTATTTCCTATTCTGACACTGAGGAAAGAGTTAATGGATGCTAGATTGCAGGCTAAAAAAGTTAAGGCTAGGGCTACTGGCCAAAAAGATAGCAATCTGTGTGTGTGCTAAAGAGTACACGCAGAAGGGGGCCCAACTTCTATCCTCCCTCCCTCTCCTATGAATGCTATATGAGGGAGAGGAGGAGATAGGTGGTGGACACCAGGGGATGGGGGACACTTCACACAAGGGAGTGTTATGTAGTGGACCTTCTAGACACCAAGAAATGCTATATAGGTGAGGAAGAAAGGCCACTTGACATGAAATTATATAGGTGAAGGTGGAGGGGTCACTAGACACTAAGGAATGCTGCATAAGGAGGGGGGGGGGGGGCAACTAGATACTAAGGAATGCTATATAGGAAAGGGAGTGGGGCCACTAGACACCAGGTAACACGAAATAGGAGAGGGAGGGGCACCACTAGACTCTAGGGAATGCTATATGGTTAAAGCTGTGTGATATATGATTTGGGTTTTTTTTGTCCTTCCTCTAAACCTACCAGGGGTGTCCTTATGCATGTGATATCTGTGCATGTGCACAAGGCCACTATTCCCAGGGGCCGGCCACCCCATGCGCTCACCAACGGACGACCTGGTCACTATGTCTGCACACACCACTGCCATTGCGATAGGTCACAATGACACTGCATCCATGGCCAGCACCTGCATGCATCACTAGTAAAGGCCCTATCTGCAGCCTAGTCCTCGGGAAGTCTTGCCCATCTGCCCTGCCCCCAGCAGCATGGATAAAGGACCCACATGTGACTGGATATGCGTCTGGATGGTGTAATGGTTAAGGGTTTTGCTTCTGACAAAGCAGACCCGGGTTTTGATTTTGGCTCTTCCTGTTCAGTAAGCCAGCACCTATTTATAGCCATTTACAGTGCGTAAGTTCCATACTGACATTGGTAGGTCTAATGATTCTTTCTCTTCCCAGGACCACCACTGCCTAAAGCCACCCCTGAATGTATGTGCGTCATATGGTCAGGTGCGTCTTGTAAAAAAAAGAAGTACTTTTTATGCTTTTAAGCAATTGGGTTGGGGAAAGCATAACTAAAAGCTTGTGTGAAGGTTGCTTACTAAGCAGTCTTTTCACCATGACTGAAGAAGGCTCTTTAAGATCCAGAAGCTTCCCCTGCAGAGGTGAGTACCCCATAGGTGCACATTTTTCCCATTAGGTACACTTCAACCCAGGGGTAAGGAACCTATGGCTCGGGAGCCAGATGTGGCTCTTTTGATGGCTGCATCTGGCTCGCATACAAATCAGTAGGGTTTGATTCATTAAGCTACACTGCCCAAGCAGCACAGCTTAGTGTGGCATGCGCTACTAACGTAGTCACGCTACCCAAAACTAACAGCTGCTCCAATTGTCCCACTCTGGACCTTGTCAGGTCCAGTAACTTGGTAGGATGATATTCCCGCACTTTGACTGGCCCAATAGGCTGCCTGTCACTTGACAGGCAGCCTATTGGGCCAAAGTGTGGGGATCTCGTCCTACAAAGTGAATCAACCCCCAAGTCAAGTTAGCTAATTGTACAAGCTGTTAGTTGGTATTTCTCCTGTCTGGTTCTTGGGGAAATTGTTGAAACCCAAGAGAAGCTGAAGACGTGTCTGACACTTCCGAAGCCTGGAGGATCAACTGTGTACACATCACCATGGCAACAGGGACGTGAGCCCTCTGCTGCACATGCACACTTTCCCAGTTTGAAACATATTGTATAGCTCTCATAGAATTAAATTTTAAAATATGTGGCGTTTATGGCTCTCTCAGCCAAAAAGGTTCTTGACCCCTGCTTCAACCCTTACAGTGAGAAAAAAAGGAACATATTATAGTTCTTAGTAGGATTGGGACTGTACATTTATCTCATTTTATCACATGTCAGGTACCCTTTAACCCTGCTATAGTTTGTGGAACTGTGCAAATGATGGTCCTTAGCACAAAACATTCTAAAAGGTTTATTGCATCCTTAGATGCTGCATGAAAAACAGGCCACATCTTTAAGACCTAATTAAAACCCACTCTGGCTGTGAAACCTGTCAGCTGTTTCTATGAGGCACTAAGGATGCCATAAACCGGAACCTTGTATGACTTAACATGCATAACATCTTTTGTACTGTGTACTTTGCTTGGCGAAAAATATATGGTAGTATTATTATCCTACACTGCTATCTAGAGAATAGTTCAAGATTGTGGAGTTGTGGCAGGCTAGCTATCATTTGTGACCATAGTTTGTGGAAGTTCTGTAAAAAAACGTGGAACCTATTTATGTCAGTGACCTTGGTAATACCAAAAAGTACATAAGTATAAATCACTTGCATAACAACAAGAAGGTGCATTAGACTGATTGATTATAAACATTGCTTTTCATAACAACCAAAGTCAAAAGAATGAATAAAACAACAGATCTCATTTGCTACTATGGATCTGATCTAATTAAATTAATGTTGATTTCTCATCAAACAGCACTGATATTAAAAATGACTCAGTACATTGGCACTTAATGCATCATTTAACAGTATCATGCCACATGCAAGATAAAACATGAAGGATGAAAATGTGATATTCCGCTGCCATAAAATGCTACGCAATACATAAGGCAGAGAATACATCCTGCTACTTAAATTCTTGGTAAGATAAGAACAGCTTTAGTCTCCTATAAGAATTTAATTATTACTACCGTATTCTCTATTTAATTACAATAAAGAGAAGAGGCACACATTGCTTAGTGTGCTAATGGCCGTGGCTGAAAGCAGGATCCAGGATGGAAGAAGGTGTCATCATGGAATTGTTTTTATATTTTTTTGTTTTCTGTTTTTATTAGGATTTGCAGCAAAACATGACTGCTTTTATCTTTCTTTATCTTTTTAATCAGTAAATAGTGCAAATAAAAAGTACATACTTGCTTGGAGCTCCACCTGCTGGTTTCTATGGAAACCTTTTCTGAAACTCCTAGTTACACCTCACAGATTTTACAGTTATTATTAAAGGTGATTTTTTTAAATATATTTGTATATCATTTGGCTATTGCAGAGAATGTACCTTTGGAAATGTCAGTCATGTGGCCTAGAAATTCCTCAAGAAGGCAAAGATCTGGTGAATAAGTTTCTAAGCTCTTTTTCTCCATCTAATGTCTATACTGCTGAGTGAGACATTAACTCCTTGTTACCAGCACTGCAGCTAAGTATATTTCTATCATTATGAGCTTGTACTGAGCTGCATTGTTGGCCACAAAGGGTTAGCCTTTTATCAAACAGAGGAGAGGGGCTAGGTCAGCTCTGTACTCAGAGAGAGAGAGAGAGAGAGAGAGAGAGAGAGAGAGAGAGAGAGAGAGAGATGGTCTGCTGCCCCCTCACAATTAGGCCCCTTTTCCATGAGCAGTTGATAAGCAGTGAAAAGCCTCTCAAACTCTCACAACTGCTTGCTGCTGCTTGGCAACTGCTTGCTGCTGCCTGGTAACTGCTTGCTGAGCACACAATTCAACTGCCTGTGGAAATGAGCCATAACTCCCTGTCTACCTCGTGATCTGGGTGATATAGGGAGAGTTTTGTACAACTACCTGTCCAGGAGAAAGGCAGATGAAATAGAGCTACACAATCTAGCCAGCCAGGTATTTTTAGTATACTTATTGCAAAAAGTCCAGATGTGGAATGTAAATATACATTGTGTGCAGTTAATCAATGCAAATTCACTAAAACATGCATTAAAAATGTCATAATGAAGTGCTTTAACCACTTGAGGACCGTATGCTTACACCCCCTAGTGACGAGGCTATTTTTTACAGGCTTTAAGGCCTTGCTGCAGGGCCGTACAACTCAGAACACAAGTGACCCCCTCTCCTTTTCTAGTTACCAACAGAGCTTTCTGTTGGTGGGCTCTGATCCCTGTCAGCTTTTTAATTTTTTTTTTATGTTTTTGTATTTTTTTTTTATAAATATCACTTTTTTTTTACATCTGGCAATCTCTCCCTCCCACCGTCAGCCAATTACCACAATCGGCTGTCATAGGTTTCAGCCTATGACAGCCGATTGCTTCTGTGCCTCCCCAGGGGACAGCAGAGTGAAACGGCTGTCCCCAGTACAGCACTGCCTTAGATCGCCGGCGGACGATCGTATAGATTGAATATAGATTTTGCTGTCTAACAGTCTCCTAGCAGTGATCACCGCTGGGATGCGCGCACATCGGCGCACGCAATCTCCTGCAAAACCCCACCCCAGGACTTCACGCCAATTGGCATTGAGCGGGCCTGGGGCTGCCACTATGTCCACGCCACTTGGTGTGGAGCGGTCGGCAAGTAGTTAAATTTAAAAAAAAACACTTGTTTTCTCCACTGAATTGATTTGCTGTGCAGTAAAGATAAGATATTCCCATGACACTGATGGGTAGGGATGTGTCAATGGGATGCAAATAATTATAAACTGAGGCAGGGTTATGCAAAATGTGTAAGAAAATGTATATAGCTTGGTAAAATTGTGATCCTGCCAAGGTGGGATTTGATTGGTCCATTTGCAAACTGCATATATTTGCATACAAATTTGCAAAATCCTCCAACAACTTGACATTTTTTGCATCTCATAGGCCATCCTTACTGCTGTGCAAAGAAATTGAATAGCTCCACCCAGGTAAAAGATGATATTAGAGAATCAAGCATCCAATCCAGTTAATCAACGGCTGTGTCAATTATTCATTGCTAGGCTCAGCTGATTGATAAACTACCCTCTGAATGTAATTACTAATAGGAGAATTATATGTTCATCACTACAAATTGAAAAGTAATGTGTAGGTATTGGTTACATTATAGACCTAAATGTCACAATATTAGATATAAGGTGACTACAGCAGCAAAATAAAATTGTTTTTTTCTTTCAATATTTGCTAGTCAAACTACCAGATGGAGTTAAAAACAAAGCAAAGAAAAAATCATTAACCGATTCAATAGAAATAACTAGTTTGAGATAAGTGTGCTGATTTTGACCTCAGTAGGAAGACCTCTTTTGTACTGTAAATATCTTGGAATGCTTTGATCTCTCCTTGCTAACAGAAAATACAGAAACTGAAAGCCCTTTGTTATTGTCTCACACTGCCCCCTAGTGACAAGTAGCCATAAATACACATTATAGCAGTACTATTTAGTAGCAAGCAAATATAACTAGAGATGGCCTGAACCTCCGATTTTAACTTCCGGCAAAAGTTTGGTTCGTGCGAACCTCCACAAACCACAATAGACTTCAATTGGGGAGGCGAACTTTGAAAAATAGAAACACATATGTTGGCCACAAAAGTGATGGAAAAGATGTTTCAAGGGGTCTAACACCTGAAGGGGGGCATGGCGGAGTGGGATAGATGCTAAAAGTCCCGGGGAAAAATCTGGATTTGACGCAAAGAAGTGTTTTAAGGGCAGAAATCACATTTAATGCTAAATTGCAGGCCTAAAGTCCTTTAAAACATCTTGCATGTGTATACATCAATCAGGGAGTGTAATAAGAGTACTGCTTCACACTGACACACCAAACTCACTGTGTAACGCACCGCAAACAATGTTTGCGTAGTGATGGCTGTGCTGGACTGGTGCGCACCATGGCAAGATTGCTCTTCCTCACTCAGTGATGTCAGGTAATGTCTGACTGCCTTATCAACTTTCAATGGTTCTTTCTCTACCATTGTTAAAGCTTACATCTATATTTTTAAATACTTGTTCTACTTGCTGTTCAGTACCTGCAACGAGAATCTGTTATGGAGGGCAAGACTGCAATTGTGAGTGACCACGGGTAATGGCCGGGGAATCCTGGTTCGATTCCGGTCTGGAGTGGGAGCCAAAGAAACGGCTACCACCACCACACATCCAAGGAAGGCAGCAGGCACGCCGTGGGCAAAGGAGCAGGAACGGCTACCACACATCCAAGGAAGGCAGCAGGCATGGCATGCAAGTCCCGAGGTAGTGACCAAAAGGAGGACTTTCAAGGCCCTGCTGTAGATGACACTGATAGACTTTACTACCTGTAACAAGAATCTGTTATGGAGGGCAAGTCTGCCATCCATTCAAGTGAAAGGTATGCACTGTGAACAACAGGTAGGCAGGCATATGCAGTAATGGGTATTACAATGTGCACCTGTCACACACAGACAGGTAGCGGACAGGCACAGTGACACTGTGTGCGCTCACGTAGGTGGGTGGTGGGTGCACAGTGAACAACAGGTAGGTATATGCAGTGATGGGTAATGTGCACCTGTCACACACACAGGTAGTCACTGAATGTGCTGTGCCTGGCAGTGGCACACACAATATGAATTATCAAGGCTGTCTATGCAACACAAGTGTCAGTGGGACACACAGAAAAAAAAATAGATCACAAGAACAAGATTAGCTCTCAAAAGAGCTGTTGTGGGGTACTAGCAATAAGAATCAGCAAGGAGCAAGCTAAGAAGCCTACAAGAGCCTAACTAATCTTTCCCTATGAAAGAGTCTGCAGCAGCTGTCCCTTCTCTATTTACTGCAGGCACAGAACTGAGTAAAATGGCCGGCAATGCCTGCCTTTTATAAGGGGGGGGGAGTGGCTCCAGCAGGGAGTGTAGCCTGATTGGCTACAATGTGCCTGCTGACTGTGATGTAGAGGGTCAAAGTTGACCCTAATGGTGCCCTATGGGGGTGAATCGAACTTCCGGTAAAGTTTGCAGTTCTCCGCGATCGCGAACCCCCAGAAGTTGGCCTGGAACCGTTCACCAACGAACCGTTCTGGCCATCTCTAAATATAACAAATAAAAAATAGGAAAATGTGCTGAAATAAATTGGCCTGGAGCACTTGCACTTGTTTTTGTGTGCATTTACCATATATTTTTACCACTAACCATAGTTAGTAGATAAATTAAGCATGTTTAAAAACAGTATATATGTTCACTTATCATAATCAGCTTCTTGTAATGCTGAATCTACATTAAAGGTAAATTGAACTTCTGGACTTGTTAGCTCTCTCTTACATGGGCAGCTGCAGGTGGTACATTTTCATACAGTACATTCAAATGTGCTGCATAGTTATTTGAGGGCGACATTCTACACTCACCTGTTATCAATAGTTGAGTATCATTAGTGTTTCTGATGTTCTATCAGCCTATCTTATCCTATCCTCACACTGACTTCCCCCAATCTATGCCGTTCAGTAACTTACCTCTCACCTATGTCTAACATGAATCTAACACTGGCAACAACAGGGCTCGCTTGCACTACACAGGGTTTAACTGCCCAGTAGTAAAACTCCACCGCCACTATCCACACAGTCACTACCACTACCTGGTGTCACTGCCACTAACTGGAGTTCAGTTACACAATAGTCAAACCCAAACCACTGCTAGCATTACCCTTTGTAGCTGCAAATTATAAAAATTACCATTAGGGCCTATAGTGGCACACAATTTCTAGGCAACCTATTGTGCCCGAATGACCTGCTCCACCTACATTCACTTTCTTCTACATGCTGCTCCCATGCACCATCTAGCACCTTGCAAGCACTTGGCACGAGCAGTGAAGGGGCATATGTTTAGTGAAGGCACATCTGAATATGGCTGCAGCTACAATCAGGCAGTTCTTTGCTGCCTGGTAACCACATCACGTGTCAAGCACTAGCAATAGTGTAGTTAAAAATCCTGCCAATGCCATGCAACTGCATTAAATTGCACTCAGAATGCACTCTGGGGCAAGCAGATTCGTGTTTTGACTGCTTACCAAACATGCAGACCAGCCCTCCATACTGTATGAAAGAGACTTTATAAAGATATGAGTAAGTATTGAATTTTAATTGCGGTTAGTGGATTATTCCAGGTTTTGAAATAAGTATCAAAGACTCAAAACCTGTTCTGCTGATTACTCCTGTAGAAAGGTGGCAGTACCCAAACAGCCTTATGGCAGTACTCAAAACTGGTACATAGAAATGATGCAGTGCATCTTGATGCCACATGATGCCATTGTGGCACTGCTAGAAGGAAGTATCAGAGCTATGACAATTGGTCATAATCTTTGTTTCTGGGTAAGGTTGGGCTAAAGTTAGGCAATAGTTGGTAAAGGGGCTCAGTTAATTTATGTTTTTGGGATGTGGGAGGAAACCAAAGTGCCCAGAGGAAACCCACACAGACACAGGGAGAACATAAAAACTCCATGCAGATAGTGCCCCATCTAGGATTCAAACTGGGGGCCCAGAGCTGCAAGACAAAAGTGCTATTCACTACACCACCGTGCTGCCGTTCATCTGGAAGTGTGATAATGCAGTGGTGTATAATGCTTACTTGGCAGATAGATACTGGATAGAAGTGTGACATTAATCTGAAGCTTATACAATTTTTTTTTAATCTTTTTGGACAAACGGAGTTGTCTTTTTATGTCCCTTACCCGCTATAAAGAATAATTTCCCTACAGTCCACAAGTGTCCAACTCCAGTTCTTGAGGGTCATATCCATGCCAGTGTTTAGGAGGTACTGAGAAATGGAGAAATGTGTTCTACCTGATGAACCACACCTTTCCTGATTCAGACCCATCCATGCCAAAAATGTGTGAGGACCTCGGCCCTCGAGAATTGGTGTTGGACATCACTGCTATCATCAAATGGTAGGTAGCTAGACCATTGACCACTGCCATTTTATAGAGACCTACTGATAACAGAGCTGTTACAAAAACCAAAAGGAAACTGACCAAAACACCAAGTTGTACAGACTGAGTGACCAAAGAGTAAAGTTGCACCAACTGACCTTCTCCTTTGAAAGCTCACAGGATCTGTCACTGACCTCAACCCCCAGGTCCCTAAAGTATTGTGTAATCTGTTATGCTACTTCGTAAAGTACAGTTTGTAAATAGTTATGAACTTGGAATAAAGTTGGCCCACTGCATGCTTCACTCTTCCTCCAACAGAACATTTGTAGTGGGAACCCAAGGGAGGGAATACATAAAGAAGTGGTACCTGAAAGGGATCCCCCAAAAAGGATCCCCAAGCCTATAGCCTATAGCATCCATTGTGGCTGCTGTAGCTATTGCTTACCCCAAGGATATAGCAGAGGCACTAACTTGCATTTTGTGCTGCCTACTAACAAGCAGGGTCAAACATTGCAAACCATTTAAAGTAGATCTATCTAAAAGTGCCCATTAACAATGCAATTTTAACAAACGATCATTATTCCAATCTGATTGCAATTACAATCAGAAGGAAACGGTCAAAAATCATCAGACCTCATCAATCCGACCCATAAATGGGATACAAAACATAACCAATCTGATCATTTCAGATGAAATTGATCAACAAAATGGATCGATAAAATGATTGTAGTTGATTGTCACCATCAATACTATTGGAAGGTCAAGAGTTAAAAACTGCATTATTATTGGACACCTTTAGGCTTCAATACATGACCTGATAAAACCAATCAATAAATCCAATTCAACAAGTAACATGGATCATATACAAGTAGAGTATCAAACATCTGCTAATGTCACAATCAATGGCTATGACACAACACAAAAGATGATATTCAGCACACTGGAACATGTATTTATAACTAGCAGGTGGTCCAAAGGAAAAGAAAAAAAGACTTTTGCAAGAGGATTATAGTGAATTCTATAAATATGCTACTCATTCAACCATAGGTAGATATCTCAATGCTCATCTGTGTAACTGTGGCCACCATAACTGTGGTTTACAATTGCCCTTTTGATAGAATTGACACAACAATTAAACCACATTAATTGCAGATCACCAGAATAACTTTTAAAATGTAAGAATGTCTCCAAATGCTTAAAAAACAGTCAGCAGCATCCACTTCAATCTCTGCATGATAATAACGGATTATTATGTGAAGTAACCTATTTATGAAAGGGAAACACTGTGCTTCTTTCAGACTCCATCAATTGCTTTAGTAAAGATTTGAAAAGCATGCCCTACTTTATATGCAGATCACCATCCCAGTTGCATAAGGATTTACAAAAGACAAAAAACAAAACTGTTTTTGTTTTAAATAATGGGCGTTTGTTTAATTTGCACAATTATGCCTGCATAGGAAATGTTTACTGCCTACTTAGGATGTAGATATTGCACTTTGATCATTTTAATTGTGCCATGATTTGCCTGCAATATGCATATACTGCAAATGATACTGGGAGCTTTGTGCAGCTATTTCGAGCATCTTCAAGGCATCTGTAGTATAAATTCTAATAACAGGAGGTTTAATTGGCAGCTCCCATCAAAATATTACTTCAGCATGGAAAAGTCAAAGAATACCATCTGAACAAAAACAATGCACTAATAACCAGCACATGCTACAGCCAATCAAACTAGCTGAAACGCAAAGTCAGTACACACACAGTTCAATGTCAGTTATTTAACTCTGTTTTTAATTAGGAAAATAGCCTTAGAACAATTAGCATTTTTATCAGTTCAATTCAGCTGAAAAACTAAGCAACTGGGAACATATATATATATATATATATATATATATATATATATACATATATATATATATATATATATATATATATATCTGAAGAAGCATTATTTAATACTAGAATTATATAACTCTATATCTTACGTTTTGTTTTGAAATGTACATATGGAGGAAGAAATATACAATTTAAACATTTCTTTTATCAATTTCTTGCCCTGTAAAAAGAGATACATTTGTATCAATGCAATGTAAAATACAAAAAAGAGATTTCTCTTATTTTTGGGGATAGATATATATATATAATGATTTCTTTTTTTCAGAAATACCACACATTAAAATATATCCATGGTATAAAAGCTAAAAGCAACATTTTTAGGTTATTTAAAGTGCGAAGGCACTTTAACTCAAAAAAGTGACGCCCAGTGGCAGCAGTAGGTAACTGATTTAAAATAGGATCGTTATTTACATAGAAAAGTTCAGTTCTCTGAGATCTTTGGAGATCTTCTACAGTTTAGACCATTAGAACAAATCCACTCTTGTTTAAACCCAAGAAAAAAAAATATATAAAAAGAAGAAAAAACAAAACAAAAACAAGGCAAACATTCATTTAAAGAAGACTGCTTCTAGAAGTAAAAGGAAGAAATAATTTAAAGAAAACAATAACAGGGAAATAAGATACGTTGTTCCCAAAGCCAATGGTAATGCAATGTATCTGTACCTGTGTAGCTTAAAAAGGCATACAGTGTATGCAGAATTGCTTCTGACACTTCATATGGCCAACAAGCTTGAAGCAATGTTGAGAAATGTTGCCTACAGCTGACTTATTGCAGTTTGCTTTTCCAGAACCTCAAGGTAATCTGGCTCTGATTGCATTTTTCCTTGAAGGAAGAGATGCTCCTGTTTAGATTGTTCTGCAAAGTATTTTCTAGGGGTGCCATATAAAACAGTTTTATTAATCCTGTCCTGGTTCTGACGCCTTGTCTCATAGGCAGGCATGAGCTGCCTTTTAGGCAGAGTGCAAAAGTTATAATGAACTACCTCTCCACTGGGCAGCTCCTTTACCCTCTCTGCAATGTTCTGGTATAGAAGTTCTGGTTCTGCTGGGCCAGAGGTCTTCTCCAGCAGTTCAGTTGTGCTTATTGTATATGCTGTTGGATCTTCTTTTTTGTGGTCCAGTTTGCTGTAGCTAAACTCTTGCAGGTTTCTGTAATAGGCAACAGGATCTCCATCTTTTTGCATGTAGATTGGGTTTTGGCACATTTGGCCAACAGGCGGTGGGATGTAATTATATACATGGGCCTCAGTTTTGTCGTTGGAGTTAGGATTGTATGACCCATACTGGAGTTGGAAGGAACTGAGGTCCAAATTGTTTGCACTACTGCTTGGAACACTCTGTACCCCTTTCCGTCTTTTAAGTACAAAAACAAAAAGCCCAGCTCCAAAGCATACAGATAAGATGAAGACAACCAGCAATCCCAAAATAAGAACGGAGAGTGGGACCTCGGTGACGGTGTGCAGTTCAGGATAAGGACTTGGTGATATACCAAAAGGATGGGATGTGTATGTTTTGTGACTAAATGATAACACAGTGGCATCAGCAAAATGTGGATTCTCTGGACAGATTGCCTCTTTTGACAAAATCCTTAAATGCTCCCCAGCATGTTTCAGTGGTGACTCACAGGTTACTTCTTGAACAACCACAGTTGAACTAGATTGCTCAATCCAGTTCTTCAGACTTAAAATTTCACATGTGCAATCCCAAGGGTTTTCCTGGAGATCTATTTGAATGAAGGCTGTAAGCTGATCAAGTACCCCCTTTACAGGCAAATATGAAAAGTGGTTATTCCTTAGATTTAACCTTGTTAGGGCTGTACCTCTAAATACATTATCAGGCAGCGATCTTAGCAAATTGTTATTTAAGAACAAGAGCTGAAGGTGGCTCAATGAATCAAATGTACGTGGGAAAATGTCCTTAATTACATTGTACTCTAAATAGAGATACTGCAATCTCAGTAAACCATCAAACATTGAGGGGTGGAGTACCTCAAGGTAGTTGCCATTAAGATAAAGTCTGCGTAAGATTGTGAGATTGGCAAAGGCACCTTCCTGTATAACTGCAATTCGGTTATTTCCTAAATGTAACAAATCCAGTGAACTAAATTCAAGGAGATCAGTTTTATAAACAGTTTGTAAATAATTACCTGTCATGTACAACTTCTTGGGGTTGCTAGGCATAGGCAGAAGATCGGATATGTTGCTAATTTTCCTCTCTTGACAATTGACATTTAAGCCACTGTCAGAGCTCTGTGAGGTACAGACACATATTTCAGGACAGCTTGGAGGGTTTGGAGATTTAGTCTGATAAACCATTATAGGCCCAAAGATCTGTCTGTCTTTGGACACTGTTACTCTTGGAGTGGGTCTGTTCCTGGTTTTAGGGGGCCTGCTGGCTTTTGGAGGTCTGGTTGGGGTTACTGCAGGGTTAAATGTTGGAGGCAACCTTTGTATACGAGTATCAGGAAATGCTGGATGTACAGACCTTTGATTTGTGTCACTGGCACTTTTCCTGGGACACAGATCTTGCCTGGTAAGCTGAGTGACATCTTTCCCATGTAGTCTAAAAGGGGTCTCGCAGACAATCTCTCCCACAAATACTGTGATGGTATCTAGCCAGGCTTTCAGTGGAATCAAATCACAGGTACAATTCCAAGGGTTCTCTTCCAGCTGAATTTCCATTATCCCACCAATGTGCTCAAGGACACCAGCAAAGGGCAACATTTTAAGCCTATTGCCTCTCAGATCCAAATGGGTTAAAAGTACAAAGCGAAAGACATTGTTAGGCAGAGACAACAGAAGATTGTCATTCAATATCAAGACCTTCAATTTATTCAGCTTGCTGAAAGCTCCAGCTTCAATGGCACTGATGAAATTGTAATCTGCTTGGAGATATTCAAGACTCTCCAGGCCCTGGAAAGTTTCCTCCTTCAGCACTTCTAATTTGTTATTATTCAGGTGCAACCTTTTGAGGGTCTTCAGCCCGTTGAAAGCTCCGGCCCTGATCTCTTGCAGCTCGTTGTTGCCCAGATGTAAAGTCACTGCATTGGAGTAATTGACAAACTCATTGGGGTAGAGCCTGCTCAGTAAGTTGCCGTTAAGGAAAAGCTGATAGATCCTGGACTGTGGTGGGAGCAGTAGGCTGACGCTGGTAAATCCTTTACTCTCACAATTAATATTTAGAACATTTTCCTTTTCCTCGCACAGGCAGCGGATCTTGCATATATCTTTGGCAGTTTTACGACTCTCTGTTCTTAAGATCCCAGTCACTGATATAACACTCAGCAGCAAAATGCTGTTCAGCATCTTTATATCCCACAGATCCAAGATCTGGTACCTACGTTAAAACCTTCAAGATAAAAGAGAAAGAAAAAACAGATTTGCAAATGGTGCTATAAATATATATAGGATACATACATATATATATATATATACATATATCTAATCTGCTCAGTACATCTAAAAATATTCTTGTGAAACATTTAATGGCTAACAGTGCATTGCAAAACTCCCCCATTTTTCCTGTTCTGTAGCAGAGATCTCAGCTTCCCCATAGTTACTGCTAGTGATAAGCTCTTGAAATGCATAAAAATGCAAACTGTGCACTCATAGAAATGTAAACTGTGTACTCACGCATCAGGGGAAGCATGAGGTTGTTCTTCTTTGCAGGTCCAATGCAGGTTTGCATATCAAAGCCCAGAAAAATCCAGCTCATCTCATTTCTCCCTGTCCATGATCTCTGGGGAGCTGTGGGAAGAAGTTCTCAGAGTGGGAGTCTGCAGTGACTGGGAGTAGATCGTGCTGTGGCTTGGCTTTCCCTTTTCAGCTTTCCTATAAGTGGGGCTTTCAGTGGAGCCTTCTGTTCTGCAGGCTACCTCGGACTAGAGCGAGGAGGATGACGTCACGCTCTGGAAATTTGTTGCTGGGGGAGCACTGCAAACACGTTGTGTGTATCTATTGTACTCTCTTGTAAAAGCTCAAATGTGATCTGTCCCTTTCATTATAGGAAAGGCAGTGTGAAAACTCATTGTGATCCTTGGATTCTTGTCTGCCTGAAGAGAACAGTAAGCTGCACAACCCCCCATCCTCTTCCTACTGAAATACTGAGCATCACTTAAAAAGCTGCACTACATTCTGCGAAATGCTGTAAGTTTTGTTTCATTTTTGTATCTCCCCTTTTGCCCAGCTGCATAGGAGAGATGCTCCTGTGTGTGTATCACCTGCCCTGCTTATCTGGTAGGTACATATGTGCAGCATATTATGCACTGAAATCTTTGTAATCAGGAGTGATATGCATGTCTGTATTAATTACTGTGCATGTTGGACTCATAGAAACTAATATAGACCGTTGCTGATGCTGATTAACTGCTTGTGTGTTGACTGATGCTAAGAGCTGACATGGTATGTTGCAATCCTCCTGCTGTCAGGTGCACCACTGTTCAGAGAGTGGGGGAGATGCAGGTCTCTGGATGCTTTTCTTGGGATTTGCTTGTTAAAGCTTGGAGATAAAGGAGTTAATGTGCCCCCTGCATTCCCAGACTCCAGTGCTGGGATGAGGATGCCCAAGTGACCTTTGGCAAGTCGTAATGAGAAGGGGCAGGGAGAAGACAGAATTTGATGGACAGCTTTTCATCCTCAAACATGATTTTTGTCCTCTAATGGGAGCACTGGGAGGAATTCTGAGTTAGGTCCTATACTCTGGATGTAATTATGTGTGGACCATATAAAATCATCTGTGTGTTGGACTGCGCTGTATTTGGATCATTATTATAGCAATTACTCTGCTCGGTGTCAGCGTTGCGTTTTAACCTATTTATGGCTAGAAACTTGTTAACTCTTTGGATGAAGGTTTTTTTTTTTTTTTTTTTTAACTGTTTGCTTACCAGACTGTCATTTTATCGGCTATAAATGGGGTCACACAACAGCGCAGCAGCAATAAGCAGTATCCTAGCCAGTGGTAACCAGATCCCACTTTATTCGGTTCAGATGATTTGTTATTGATTGCTATGGCTTACCACAGCTCGCTTGCCGATGCTATTTGCGTAGACTTTTCGACTTAGCCCAGTGCTTTAAAACTCAAGCACTGATTTATCAAGGCATGTGCAAGGAAAGCTAAAGCAAATGTGGAGCAGCTGCCCAAAGCAATTGATTAGGACCCAAACCAGAACAGTTGCTGAGAGCAATCATGTAGGATCCCTGGGCTGATTTTTCCAAACAAGTGCAAAGAAAACTGGGGCAAAATTGGTGGAGTTGCCCAGAGCAGCCAATCAAAATTATTTTGTTTATTCTTCTAAAACCTGATTGGTTGATCTAGGCAACTGCTCTTTTGTGCCCCAGTATGTATTTGCCCCATCCCAATAAATCACCCCTATTTCCCCCTTATTAACACTGAAACCTAAATGGTTGCTATTGGCAACTGCATTCCTTGTGCTTCAGTGTTCTTTGCGCCTATGTTGATAAACTAAACAGAAACCCCGTTTTCCAGCCTGGCTGCAATAAAAAAATATATATATATATGCTTTATGTTGTGTTATTCAGTAAATCTTTATATTGCTATAGCTGCAAAGGCGTATTTGCTTTTAATAAGATCATAAATGAAGGTCATGTCAATATATTCTTTCAAGTTAGCATTGATGTTCTATTAGACTGTAATGCTGTTGGTGAGTTACTAAGTTGAATACAGTGATAGAAAAAATATGGAAATAAGTGAAGATTGTACAGAAGGCACGGGCCTGTTTAACACTATGAAGAATAAGCTGATTCCACACATCAAGAGCAAGGGTAGTCAGCCAAGGTTGTCTTAGGGATTATGAAAGCAAGCATTATTTATAAGAGAGGCAAAGAATGCAGGTTTTCTTGATGCTGGCGCCAATGCACAAATCATTGCTGCATCAATGTAACATTGCCTGAGACTTAACTCAGGGCTCAGTCTCCCTCTCCTTCCCTCTCAACTGCTTTCACACAAAGTAGTGATCAGTGAACTGATTGTTTCCTGGCCGGATGGACTGTGGGTGGTGGAAAGAAATACAGGATGACATTTAAAGGGATGTTGTTTGGCGTTAGCAACAAAGCAGGGAAAATTTTGCTCTGTGTGTGTCCCATGTTTATGGGTTTATCGAGTGCACAGGCGACACACAAGTGCACACATACCTGCATATTTATCAGATAGAAGAAAAGGAGATGGATGTACTGAGAGGATCAAGAAGGATTTATCACTTCATTGAATGACATTATGTGCAGAATCCTCAACATACTGTACTTCAGGACTAGTCTTAGGCTATGCCTTCTCTGTACAGTTTTAGCACCCAACCCCCACCCCTTTCCAACACCACCACATGGATTAACTACAGCAATAGAGCTAGTATATTATACATGAAAGAGTAACTTTAACTACAGATTGAACTTAATTCCAATCAGTAGCCAATACCCACTTTCCCACAAGAAATCTTTACCTTTTATCAAATAGATCATCAGGGGGTCTGTATGGCTGTTATTGTGGTGAAACCCCTCCCACAGTGTGATGTCATGACCTTGGTCCTGACAGTTTGTTGTCTGTGAACCTTGTTGCATTGTGGTAAATAACAGCTTTTTTCAACTGCCAAGCAAGCAATATTTTCCTCTGTGCATAGAACGCTCAGTAACGAACATTCCGTACAGATCACCTGGCAGAACTAAATATGTCACCACCAGTGATACATTTTAGAAGGTAAATCAGGGAGTGGAGAGATTTTACTATGAGAAAACCCTGACAAAATAATACACTAATATTGTAAAAAAAAAAAAAAAAAAAAAAAAAAGCTATTGTATTAAAGTGGACTCAAACTAAAAATACAAGATTTCAGAAATAAAATCTATTTTCTAACTTATAATAATAAATAGCAGCCTTTTTTCAGCTGCATGATGACAAATATAAAATATTTTACATTTATTGGAGGGTTCTTTCATATTGCCGGCAAAAAATCCGGCAAACTGGTGGAGTAGATGGTGTCTGGCAATGGAGGAATTGCTAATGGCTGCCCCCAGCATAATCCTAGTTATGCAAAGAGGAGGGTGAAAAGCATGCATTGAAATGCTCATAGGCTTGAAGGAGTGTTTATTTATCTTTGTATGTGTCAGAGTGGTGCAACTAAATATTTTGAATTAAAAAAAATGTTTGGTTTGGGTCCGCTTTAATTGTATTAGTTATTTTCACTACAGTTACTCATTAAGATAGTTTACCAGAAACAAGGGGTATCCCATAGACCCATAGAAAGGTACTGCTAGAAGGTACTGCTGTATTGCAGAGAACAGTTTGGTACCATGTACGGAAACTGCATGCAAAGAAAGTATTGCCTATATTAGGGACTCCTGGTAAACAGAATAAGCACACAATCGCATATGGTGAAAAAAATCATATACAACTTTATTTAAACATTCTCAAGTCAATAAAAAAAAAAACAATTAGACACTCCCCTAGACCTGAATATAATAATGACTCCCTCAGCGGGACTGGTAATAAAGTGCTAATTGTGACAGTGCTCAAAAGTACATGAATAGGGATGCACTCAAAAAATACAATACAACATGTGCAAAAAATTACTACAAAAATATGCAAAACATTACAAAATACTGACAAAATACAATAAAGTGCTAAGTGCAGTAATGCAACCCGATATATATGATATAGAGGTGGAAGTCAATTGGAAACATGGTATCCTAAGGGCCAAAAGTACAGGTTGTCTTGCCGCCTCCCCCTCCGGTGCTGGTCTTCTTTCTCCAGTAAGTGGTCTTCCTAATTACACCCCTGCCATTCTAGCAGTAACACTTTTTAACTTGTTAGACACTATGCACTTTTTAACTTGTTAGACACTATGCATAGCACTTTTGGCCCTTAGGATACCGTGTTCCCCATTGACTTCCACTTCTATATTATATTTGTAGCAGATTGCATTACTGCACTTAGCAGTAGAAGCACTGGCTGTCCTGCTTGCCACTTGTGCTGTTTAGCAAGTTGAGGTGGGAGTAGGGTCTCTGGAGGGTTACCTGTCAGATGCCTGGATCTTTTAAGAGACTTGGCAGGGAGAGGGGTGGAAGCCTCTCTCCCACCCAGAGGAGTAGCTATGGGTGGGATAGGGGGGGCATATGTCCCCGGGTACAGCACTGTGAGGGCACTCAGCGTGGCCATTGCACCCCCATGTGCATGAGAGGTGGCTCGCTGGCTGCCCAAAGTGCCCCTGCTTCTCTCCCTCCCTCTGCAGAAGTGTTAACAGCAGCAGAATAATGCTATCTAAAGGGGGCACATCTGGTTAACTGAATGGGGTAAGGGGGCACATATAGCTATCTAAATAACTTTTGACTCCACCCATGACCATGACCACATTCTGATGTGTGGCCACGCCCATTTTGTCCAGAGGTGGGCGCAAAAACTGTCTTTGTCCCCAGGCACTGAAAAACCTAGCCACGTACTCAACCCAACTATACACATGGTCAGCATTACTGGGGTTAATTTGCTAAAGGCATAATTCCATTCAAAAGAGTTTTGGCTATTACCTATAAAGGCTTTCTACAAGCTTCAAAGTGAATTAGCAAAAATATTGTGGTAAGTGCATCTAATTATTTAACTGATTGGGGACCATTCAGTAGTGTTGGGCGAACAGTGTTCGCCACTGTTCGGGTTCTGCAGAACATCACCCTGTTCGGGTGATGTTCGAGTTCGGCCGAACACCTGATGGTGTTCGGCCTTTTAAGTTCGGGTTCGCCCCGAACTACTGAATGGCCGCCGAACAGGGCCGAACAGGGCCCCTGTTCGGCCGAACAGGGCCCTGTTCGCCCGAACATGCCGCAATACGGCCCCCCTATGGGGTCGCAGGCATAAGGGGGGAGCATGCCCCGATCGCGGGGGGGGGGGGGTGGAAATTCCCCCACCCCCTCCGCTAGCGCTCCCCCCTCTGCCCGCTTCCCCATACAAAAGTTTAAGGCAAGTTAAATAGTACTTGGTGGCTGGCACTGGCAGTGGAGTGAGGAGGAGGAGGAGTCCGAGTAGCAGAGTGACGCGTTGAGGCCGGGCAGCGGGCGGTTCAGCGGTAGTACCCTTGTGGTACTTCCGCCCTTTCTCTGACCTCACGTCCTCTGCATACGAGGGTACGCGTCACGCGTACCCTCGTATGCGTCATCACGTAGAGGACGTGAGGTCAGAGAAAGGGCGGAAGTACCACAAGGGTACTACCGCTGAACCGCCCGCTGCCCGGCCTCAACGCGTCACTCTGCTACTCGGACTCCTCCTCCTCCTCACTCCACTGCCAGTGCCAGCCACCAAGTACTATTTAACTTGCCTTAAACTTTTTTTATGGGGAAGCGGGCAGAGGGGGGAGCGCTAGCGGAGGGGGTGGGGGGAATTTCTGACCCCCCCCCCGCGATCGGGGCATGCTCCCCCCTTATGCCTGCGACCCCATAGGGCCCCCAAAATGGGCATGTTCGGGGGTCCCATTGACTTCCATTGAGTTCGGCGTTCGGTCCGAACATGCCGAACATCTGGCCCATGTTCAGCCTGTTCGGCCCGAACCCGAACATCCAGGTGTTCGCCCAACACTACCATTCAGCTTTGGCCCCTTTCCCCCTTAAGGACCAGAGCCTTTTTTTTCCTTCATGTTTTGTTTTGTGATCACTGTGATGGGCTCACAGTGATCCCAGGGTCAGGAATCAATTAAATTGGCTCCTGACTGTGGTAAGGAGTTTGGCTGTCATTAGACAGCTGAGTTTAATGTTGGCAGGGACGTGCGATCATGTCTTGTTTGTCAGAGCCGGTGTACTAAAATGTACAATGCTTCAGGCTTAAAGAGGCATTTAAGCCAGGGGAAAAAAAAATGTTTTATTCACCTGGGGCTTCTACCAGCCCCCTGCAGCAGTCCTATGCCTTCACAGTCATTCATGGATCCTCCGGTCCCCCGACGCCAGCTACTTTTGATTCGCCAACAGGCCTGGCCACGCTTCTCCTTCTAAGTGTTCCTGTATGAAGGAGATGTGTGGCCAGGCCTGTGCAGGTGCAGGGAGCATGTTAAACTAGCTGGCTGTGAGGGACAGGAGGATCCGCAAGTGACTGTGAGGGCAAGGGACTGCTGCAGGGGGCTGGTAGAAGCCCCAGGTGAGAAAACTATTTTTTTCTAGCTTAAGTATCCCTTTAAGCAGCCACCGGTACAGTGTAGATTTTACTGTGGGCAGTCCCAAAGTAGTTAATAACCCATTCACAGTGGTAGATTGTCACAGGAGCCCTAGTGGCTGACCGCACTTAGCCTTCTAAACGGTGCCAGCGCACAGATCGTGCGAACTCTGGTCGCAGTCAATGCGCAGGAACCGTTAAGAATTAGCCGCAGCCAACTCAGAGGGGAGCCTGTGAGACACGGGTGATTACAACTTCACCCGCTGGTTCAGAGTAAACTGCCACCACCGCGGTTACCATGGGACCGTGGAGCCCACTAACTGACTAGTCCTGCGAATAAAACGGTTAAACACACGATATTCTGTCTAGCCAACAACAAACAAACAGTAGCGTATCTTCAGAGACCCGGGATCAGTTCTGTGTGTGCTGATAAGCAGGGTAGCGGACAGTGAATGACTTGGAGAAAGTCGTTTATTCACGCAATATCAATAATTAATATATACAGACAATTATTAAAATCAACAATTATTAAAACAGTAATAGCCAGTATAAAAAAAATAAAAGAAGGGAGAAAAATACTTAGTTCCTGGAAAGATGTCCTTTTTGTGGGAAAAACAGAGTTTCTGGGTTTCAATCAAAGTTCAGAGTTCAGACCAGGTGGATGCCAGCATATCCTCAAGCTGGCACCGATGAGTTCAAGATGTTTTCAGGGTGGAGGACACTGAGTTTGGGTCCTCTGCCATTCTTATGCCCCTGATTCAGTAGGAGGGAGTGAGGGCGGGCCCACACACCCCCTTAGGACATGAGATGAGTCCTCCCCTTGTCCTGGGGCCAGAAATCATGCCTTAACCATATATGGGCTCTATCTCACAGAACCGTACAGGTCAGGGCAGATTTACTAATATTTTCAGGTCTGTCTCGATTTACCCAGCGCCCTGATACCAGACATGAGGGGTGGGACCCCTGTGGTATCATCAGGACACTTTCAAACTGCCTAACTGGCAGTCCTTACCTCAGAATGTTCTGAAACTTCCTCAGAACCAGCACCGGGGCTCATGCTACACTTCCCCCACGTTTGGCGAAGCTGCCATCTCAGGAACCCCAGAAATATGACAGATCTGGGAAGTTATGGATATGCTATTAGACTCAGGTTATTCCCAGGCAAAGGCTCTTTGAAGTTTGGGGCAGCCAGCTAGGTGTCACCTCCCCTGCTGGGAGGGAGCCAGCGGGTCTGGTTTTCCCCCCAACTAGATTGCTTCTGCCATGGTGCTTGTCACCTTATACCTGATGGATGGGCCATCAGCACAGCTTGAAGCCAGGGACTCTCCGGGGCAGATTAGGCTCAGGCTCATTAGCATATATAAAGAGCCATCCAGCATTTGGGCTGGTGCTCTCTCTCTGCTGAGAAAAGACTGCAGACCTCCTACACAATCAACCCAGATTCTATCGATCTGAAGCGCAATCGATGCAGGGAATCGAGTGCGATCGCTTTTTCTTCACGGGCGGTTACAGGACGCGCCTGCGGCCCCGCAACCGTCCGTGACATAGATAAAATAAGCTCTCTATAAGTGTATCTGTTTCTCACAGAGACCCCCAACTGCCTAGTAGGAATGGTTGTAAAATTTTCGCGGTATACCCATTTCTGATTTTCCGATCGCAAATGAGCTTACTGTAGCGGTAAAATTAAAAACAATGGTGCATGAGCCAGCCTGGGGCCCCGGGAACTCTCACTGCCCGGGGCCCCAGAACCAGCATCTAACACCATATGTGAGCGCAGCCAAACCCTTGGAGCTGCCACCACCAAGGCCTGTCTCCTACTGCTCTAAAACTTACCAAACACACAAATGGAGAAACTCACTCCCAAACAGTTCTCTGCTGCTTTATAAAGCCTGCAGGCTGCTTATAAGCCAATGAGAAATGCACACATATAATACACCTAGCTTGCAGTGATTAATCAAGCAGAAGCTGAGCAAGTCAGCCAGTCAGTTGGAGAGGGCTTCAGTTGCATATAGACAATGGCTATATGACCAGCAGGGGGCACCAGCGTGCAGGATATTCCCTCTCATCTGCCCCCCTCCTAACTAAACTGCATGGGATACTACAATAAAATTAAAAACAATGGTGCATGAGCCAGCCTGGGGCCCCGGGAACTCTCACTGCCCGGGGCCCCAGAACCAGGTTCTGGGGCCCCGGGCAGTGAGAGTTCCCGGGGCCCCAGGCTGGCTCATGCACCATTGTTTTTAATTTTATTGTAGTATCCCATGCAGTTTAGTTAGGAGGGGGGCAGATGAGAGGGAATATCCTGCACGCTGGTGCCCCCTGCTGGTCATATAGCCATTGTCTATATGCAACTGAAGCCCTCTCCAACTGACTGGCTGACTTGCTCAGCTTCTGCTTGATTAATCACTGCAAGCTAGGTGTATTATATGTGTGCATTTCTCATTGGCTTATAAGCAGCCTGCAGGCTTTATAAAGCAGCAGAGAACTGTTTGGGAGTGAGTTTCTCCATTTGTGTGTTTGGTAAGTCTTACTGTAGCGGTAATCAGAAATTAGTATTCCATGGAAATACCGCATTATCAGAACTTAGCCCAATCACAGAACTTGGAAGTATTGGGCCAATCATAGGCTGCAGATTTTTTTATTGTTTATTGTGGAAATTGGAATACTATCAAAATTTTAGCCCAATCACAAGGCTCATTAAAACTTGGTAGTATCCAAGCCTTGTGATAGGTCTAAAACTTCCATGGTATTCTGATTTCTGAGGTAAACCTCTCTGATTGGTCCTATACTACCGAGTATTTCCAAATTGTTGTGATTGGCTTAAAATCTGAAATTTAAGGCCAGTCATAGGACTCAGTAATACTCAGTAGTATTAGACCAATCAGAGAATGCAGAGGTTTACCTTGAAAATCAGAACACCACAGAAATTTTACACTAATTACAAGACTACTACCAAGTTTTACGTAGTCTTGTTGATTAGTCGAAAATTTCCTTGATTTTTAATTTTCCACAGAAAAATTCTGCAGCTTGTGATTGGTCCAATGCTTCCAACTCAGGCGTATTTGGCCAATCAGAGTATTTAGTAGTGTATTAAGGATGTCTGTATAATGGTGAAAATCCCCAAAAATGTGCGTATTCCACAAAAACAAAATCCACTGAAATCTATGGAATCGGTAATCAGCGTTTGCGGTAATTGGAATTTCCAAGGAAATGGAAATCGACATTTCAGACCATCCCTCCCTACTGCCTAGTGAAAAAGTATAAATTGAGAATTAAGTTGAAGTTTACTTAACATGGTAGTGGTTGACCAATAGTGCCACAAGTCAGCTTCTGTGGACATATCCCTGGGTTTTATGAAGCCATTCAGGCTGTAGGTTCCAATATATTCTACACAGTACCAGTCCTTTGTTAGACATGTAAGATTCTGTTAGGTATGTAAGATTCCTACCTGCTCTTCTCCGTCCATTTCCATTACTGATGCTTCTCATATTTCATTCACTGTTTGTAGCCCATGTGACTTTTGCATTATATATGACCATCATGCTAGTGAACAGTAAAGGTGCCTTATGAGGTTGGACTCTAAAGCAGCAGGGAACACATTCTTTCCCATGGCATGCTCCATGACAACCTCTGTATGAGGTGGGGTGAAGCACTGGATATAACTGTGTATACCAGGGGTGCCCACTTTTTAAAACTGTCCGGGGCCAGTAGATCTGCACCCGGACCCCCCCCCTCCTCCCCCAGAAAGGTAGTTAGGTATAGGTCCCTTCAGTATAGGTTAGCTGGGTATATGTGCCTTCAGTATAGGTTAGCTGGGTATATGTGCCTTCAGTATAGGTTAGCTGGGTATATGTGCCTTCAGTGTAGGATAGCTGGGTATATGTGCCTTCAGTATAGGTTGGCTGGGTATATGTGCCTCACTATAGGTTAGCTGGGTATATGTGCCTCAGTATAGGTAAGCTGGGTATATGTGTCTTTAGTATAGGTTAGCTAGGTATATGTACCTTTAGTATAGGTTAGCTGGGTATATGTGCCTTTCGTATAGGTTAGCTGGGTATAGGGCGGGCACGCCTACCTCCCTCCAGCGGTGGCGTCCTGGTCTTCCACTCCACCGCTGCCCGGAGGGCAGATATGCAATTCGGCGGCTGAGGGAGGCTCCGGCGGTCAACTTGAGTGGAGGCGGTAGTTATGCTTCCAGCGCCGTCCCCAGCCATGACACTGCGTCATGGCAGAGCCGCCCCTGGCCTCTGAGCCGTGCCTATCTCCTCCCCTGATTGGCCGCGCTATCAGTGACCAGCAGCAGAATCTCATAGGCCGAGTTCTACAGCTGCTGGCCTTGGCCCCAATGGGACGCGGCCATAAGGCTGTGATCTACCAATCAGGCGATCACAATCTACCGGTAGATCGCGATAGACCTATTGGGCAGCCCTGGTGTATACTATATCAGGCAAAACCCCAAAAGCCCCCTACACCACTCCTGCAATCTTTAACAATATCTGCCCCCCTTTTGTCATTAAATGTGTCCTCCACTCCACTATTTATCGGGTGCTGCCAGCAATCTTTTTACCCCCGGGTGCCCTAAAGCCCAATTAACATTGCTGTATAACTGGTAACTTCCCTGCTATGAACCAAACATTTCTTAAAATAGTCCATCAAAATAAAAAGTCAAAAAGGTAATTATTGACTTTTTGAGTGAAAAAGTGCTCTTCAAAACTGAAATATTTTTTATAATAAACACACACGCACGCATGCGCACACACACACACACAAACGCACGCACGCGCACACACACGCACACACACACGCACACATACACATCCAGCACACATGCACACACACATCCACCACACACGCACGCACACATACACATCCACCACACACGCACGCACACATACACATCCACCACACATGCACACATACACACACATATAAACCTCTTCTCTGGCTGAGCCTGAGGCACATTTTGTGCTAGACATTCAGTGGCAGCTCAAATGAGACGAAGAGGGGGAGTTACTGAGTTACTAATGTGATTCCCACATGAATTACATCTGTTTTTGTCCCCAAATTATTTCTAAGTGAGTTTTCTTAGCAGCTAGGGGGTAGTGATGTGTGACCTGTCTCTGGAGGGAGTAGCAGGTGGTGTGAAATATTCAATGGGCCAATACACCGGTGTCCGGGAAAGTTTGATGATTCCTAGAGATACAAGAGCACAGGCAGATTTGTGTGCTGCAGCCCACAGCCCACTCATTGATTCTGTGAGTCCTTGTCAGAGAATGTTGCTATTGAATCACAGGAAGCTGTGCTCAGGCATCAAGCTTCAGCTGCTTGAGCAAAGTCAAATCTTGAGAGTGATTTCCTTTTTCCTAAAACAACATGCTTTGTTGTTGTTGTTGTTGTTTGATTGGCTTTTCATTCTTTTTATTAATCCACCTTTACTAGACTACCACTCATTTGTCAGCCAGTCATTTAATGAGAGGCTATCATGTACTGCCAGTGATCGGTAATCTATTATTTTGACTCATTATAGAAAAGCTGAATTAAAGATAATTAACATGTTTCACATTTTTCCTTGCCATATTGGCATGGACATTTTTCATGTTCACACTTAAAGGGGAACTGAAGAGAGAGGTATATGGAGGCTGTCATGTGTATTTCCTTTTAATCAATACCAGTTGCCTGGCAGCCCTGCTGGTCTATTTCTCTGCAGTAGTATCTGAGTAAAACCAGAAACAAGCATGCAGCTAGTCTTGTCAGATCAGACTTATAAGTCTGAACCACTGAAACACCTGATCTGCTGCATGCTTGTTCAGGGGCTATGGCTAATAGTATTAGAGGCAGAGGATCAGCAGGGCTGCCAGGCAACTGGTATTGTCTAAAAGGAAATAAACAGGACAGCCTCCATATACCTCTCTCTTCAGTTCCCCTTTAAAATTTCTCCCTCCAGTGGTGGTTATTATCATTATTAGGCCTTGTTCCCACTGCAAAATGCCAACATTTCCTGTACACTTGCGCTAACCACTACGGTGGCGTAGTGGTTAGCGCTCTCGCCTTGCATCGCTGGGTCCCTGGTTCGAATCCCAGCCAGGTCAACATCTGCAAGGAGTTTGTATGTTCTCCCCGTGCCTGCGTGGGTTTCCTCCAGGCTCTCCGGTTTCCTCCCACATCCCAAAAACATACAGATAAGTTAATTGGCTTCCCCCCTAAATTGGCCCTAGACTACAATACATACACTACACAATATAGACATATGACTATGGTAGGGACTAGACTGTGAGCTCCTCTGAGGGACAGTTAGTGACAAGACTATATATATATACTCTGTACAGCGCTGCGGAATATGTCGGCGCTATATAAATACTAAATAATAATAATAAATCTATCTATCTATATATATTTTTTTTTTTTTTGCATTAAAGGGGTTCTTTCACGAATGAGGAAAAAAATAAAAAGTGGTTTATGCATTGTAACGATCGGTGTAACACAGAGAGGGTCTGATTACCGGTGATCTGCAGTATCACCGAGAATACAGATATAATCCCGATTATTGATGATCTGCAGTATCACCGATAATCAGATATATCTCTAACCTCTGGACACCTGAGTGATAAGAGTGTTTGGTGCAATAGTGATACTTTGAGGAGAGCACCCGGGAGAAGGGTGCTAAACAGTGGGAGATACTGCTTGAGATCAGGTTCCTTCCACAGGTCTGAAACTCCCCAAGGGGCGGAGCTAGGCTGAGAGTGGGAAGTACAGAACGTGAGTGACACCAATGAGGAAGTGTCACCGACAGATCTGCGAACTATCTCTTAACAGGAGAGAGAGTTCTCGAGGTCGGACAGGCCAGGTCGTTAACACACGGACAGATAAAGTACAGAGACAGTATACAGGGGCAGAATCCTAAGATCAGCAGAGTTTGGCAACAGAGTATCAGAATGACAAAGGTACAAAATCAGAGATCAGAAGAATGGTCAGGAAAGCAGAAGGTCATAACAGATAATCAACAATGCCTAGGCTTGAGTGTGAGCTCCTAGATTCTCAACACTCCTGGAACTAGACTAGATAATATTAGTGATACAGATGGTACAGAATTCCTAGACTAAGGTGTGAGTTCCTTTGCCATCAATACCTTGGAAACTGGTCTAGATAATAACACAGATAATAATACAATTCCTAGGCTAAGGTGTGAGCTCGGTGATCATCAACACCTACGAAACTGTCTAATAAACACAGATACTGACAAGGTCTGAGTGCTACCACGTAGTGATCGCAACGCCAGACACCAGAGAAATGACCAGCACCCAGTATATATACACCAGCGCTCTCTAGCGCCTCCCCCAAGTGCTGGACCAATGGAAGTTGCTGAAATTGTCAGCTGACCGGCTTGGTCAGCTGACTCCCTTCTGACTGTCATAAAGTCCCTGCCTCTGTGCGCGCGCGCGTCCTTCTGAGCCAGTGTGGACTATCAGTCCCAGCCACACCAGACACGTGTTGTAATGTTCCTGCTGTGTTGAATGCGGAATCCGCCGCACCGCTGTCAGTGTGTGCAGCGTTTTCTCCGCATTCCGCATTACTGACAAGAGTAGCCTATGGCCTATGCGTGCTACCTGCCGCGTCGGACGCGGAATCCGCCGCCCTGTTGTCTGGGCATGCGACGGTTTCTCCGCGCTCTGACTGCACGCTAGCTGCCATGTTGAACGCGGAATCAGCCGCCTTACTTTGAGTACTAGCGGCGGCTTTTCCGCGTTTACTCACATGCATACACTATTAAACATCCTTGTAAAATAGTGTAAAAAGTTTTTTAAAAAAAATGAATGGTTTCATCAATATAACAGGTATTGTAAATAGTGACGGATGACGGCTGGGAGGCTAATCCATTTGTTAGGGGTGGGTTTTTTTCTTACTTTCTTTTCACAACCATAACTGCTGCCTACACAGTTTTCAGTGGTATAACTCACTTCTAGCAGGAATCGCGGTTATAACCCTAATAGCTGAGCTGCGCTGAGCTGCTGAATATGTGTTTACATTGTTGCTAGGCAACCAGACCCTGGTGCAGAGACTTGTTTTGTGAAAAGAGTCATAAGCAGCTGGGAGAATCAGTCCCATCTACACCACATGATTCTTTGTCAGATTCGATTCAATTTGATTCGATTAATTGATATGATTTGATTCAATCTGACATGACCGATTCATGAATCGATTCAATCCGATTCAAATTGAATTGAATCATGAATCGGACATGTCAGATTGAATCAAATCAAATTAATGAATCTAATCAAATTGAATCAAATCTGACAAAGAATCATATGGTGTAGATGGGACTGATTCTCCCAGCTGCTTATGACTCTTTTCACAAAAGGAGTCTCTGCACCAGGGTCTGGTTGCCTAGCAACAATGTAAACACATATTCAGCAGCTCAGCAGAGCTCAGCAATTAGGGTTATAACGGCGATTCCTGCTAGAAGTGGATTATACCACTGAAAACTATGTAGGCAGCAGTTATGGTTGTAAAAGAAAGTAAAAAAAAAACACCCCTAACAAATGGATTAGCCTCCTAGCCGTCATCCGTCACTATTTACAATACATCTTATATTGATGAAAATTGAAAAAAAACTTTTTACACTATTTTAGAAGGATGTTTAATAGTTTATGCATAAACCACTTTTTATTTTTTTCCTCATTCGCGGAAGAACCCCTTTAACGGAAACAGCAATATAAGCTTTCTATGATAAAGCTCCTGTCACTGAGGTCTTCTAATGCCATGCCAGGGCTGGATCAATTCACAAGACAACTGAGGAGGCTCACCTAATACTGATATTCGGGCTCACATGGCTTCCTAAATATTTTATTTGGAAGGCACATAGCTACCTATTTCTCATATCTGAGGGCACATGACTCCTAATAACTACCTAATACTGATATCTGGGGCACATGGCTACCTAATATTGATGTTTAGAGGAAACAAGGTTACTTAATTTCCTTATCTTGGGGCACATGGCTACCTAAATGTTTTATCTGGTGGGCACATGGACAATTAATTATTGTATGTAGTGCACATGATTATCTATTTTTGTGCGTGTGTGTGTGTGTGTCTGGAGGCACCTATCTACTTAATTCCGGCTTTTGGAAGAACATGGCTACTTAATTATTTTATGTGGAGCGGAGCAGATAGCTATTTAAAATGTTTCTATTCGGAGTGCATATGGTTGCTTAATTCCTGGTATCTGAAGTCAAAAAGCTACCCAATTCTGGTATCTGGGTAGCATATGGCTACTTAATTATAGTATAGGTGGACCTATGTCTACCTAATGTTTGTATCCAAGATTACAAGGCTACTTAACATAACTTCTTGATTCTGGTAGTTGGGGGATTGGACTGCTTAATTTTAGTATTTGAGAGGATGGGCACACATCTGTCTAATCACAACTGTAACACATTCCTCCAGATAAAAACTAAACTGCCACTATGGCAGTATAATACATTGCAATTTTTTTTACACCAGCTTGACCGAGATTAAGATTGCTTTGTAAAGTCAGTAACATTCAGCGGCCTAATTAAGAATAAGTAGCAGTTTGATAACAGATCACCAAATCTTTCTTTTCCACTTTAAAAAATGTGATGATCAATTTCTTAATGCCATGTTTATAAAAAGGGTGATTAGACTTTTTCCGTAACAGGTAAAAATGCCCCAGGAGGAGCGTTGATATAAATAGTGCGCCGAAGGCGGCAATAGGAAAAGCCGCGATTAGTGGCGATGAAGAATAATTATAGCGATAATTACGGCACCTAATAAATAGCTATTTATCAGGCTCAATAATTATCATTCATTGCCACTATTTGCAGATTTTGCTATTTACACCCGTAGCAGCAGCAAGATGGTTTACAGGGCTTAAGGTTAGACGGAGGTTAACATTAGGCACGCAGGTGTTTAGGTTTAGGCTCGGGGGGGGGGGGCTGAGTTTATGCCCCGAAGGGTTGGTTAAGGTCAGGCACTGGGGAGAGTGGTGTGTGTGTATGTTTGTGTGTGTGTGTGTGTGTGGGGGGGGGGGGTGTCTTAGGGGTAGGCATAGGTAGAGAGAGGGTGCTGTGTGAGAGTAGGCTTAAGTCATAGTAAAATATCGGTACAGACTACCAATAACAATGTAACAAGTGAGGAATGTGACTCACTCTCTCTCTGTGTCCGGGAGCTCCTGCACAGTCAGAGTGTGCATCACATTCCACACTTGTTACATTGTGATTACTTAAATGTATCTATCTAAACTTCGGATGCGTCTGCATTTCTCTCCACAGAACTTTAAAGCTCTGTGTGTAACCCTTCCAATGCTGATCTAGTAAAAAAAAATGCTGGTTGCATATAATATGCTGTAAATTATGTTTTAGAGCAAAGTTGAAATGCTGGGTTATATTCTGCTTTAAGCTTCATAATCATGCCTGTTAGGACTGCGAGGGGGTGGTGCAGAGCTAGCTGAGAAGATTGGGGTTTGCAGCTTTAGAAGTGCTTATTGCAAGAAATGTTTTGAAGGGACTCCTATTAAGCACTTTTAAGTGATGTTAGAGAATAGCTAAATAAGGAACTTTAACATAAATAAATTCTGATTCTTTATGTTTAACCACTTAAGTACCAGTGGTCTCTGCCCCCTTAAGAACCAGAGACCGCTGGTGCAAGAAACAGCGGAATAGCGACGAATAGCTGCACATACCCGCCGCAATTGCTGTCATTGCCGCACATTGGGAACCTGGGCCACCCACTCTGCCATCTCTATGATAACAGAATTCCTGTGAGCCGGTCAGGAGCCGCTTTCTATGACTCCTGACCCTGCCTATCAATGTAAGCCAATGGGAGTCGCTTACATTTATAGACAGGGTCAGGAGTCAATGAAATCAGCTCTCGACCCACTCACAGGACTCTGCCGTTATAGAGATGGTAGAGCGAGTGAGCTGCGGTAGGAAGACAGCAGCGAGATCATCGGGAGCGACGAAAGCGGCGAGAACACGCAGTGTCAGTGGATTGAAATATATGCCCTGGCAGCCAGGTAGCCATCAAAACACGGGGTAGATGTCAATCATTAAGGTCCTTAAGTAGTTAAACAGGATCATGAATTTTCCACAGTGGTATACAGAGTATATGGTCTTGTCAGAAACTCCTTTCCACCTTATCTTCTGCAGGGCTTTACAGTGTGTATACATAGTCTTGTCACTAACCGTCTCTCAGAGGAGTTCACAATCTAATCCCTACCGTAGTCATACGTCTATTATAGTCTTGGGCCAATTTTAGGAGAAGCCAATTAATGTATCTGTATGCTTTTGGGATGTGGGAGAAAACTGGAGTGCCTGAAGGAAACTCACACAGACAGGGAGATCATACAAACTCTGTGTAGATGATGACCTGGCTGGGATTCAAACAGGGGACCCAGCACTGTAAGGCAAGAGTGCTATCCACTAAGCCATCATGCTGCCCTTCAAGGTCCAACATTCACTGGATCTCACTACATTCCTCAGAAAGAATTCACAGCTTTATAAATCTGCTCCTAATTCTTGCATATTCACTAAGTAAAATATTCTAGTTAAAACATTTTACAACATGTGATTTTCTCTTCTTTTCTATCTACTTCTCTGAAGGTCCCAATGATTTCTAGAAGGGCATATTCTACTGTATAGTAAGGAACATTCAGATCTCTCTGACTGTGTAGGCTGCTGAACACGAGAAACAGTCAAGGTGCAAGGTGTACCATTGTAGTTCTGGAATGACAGTATGTGGTGTATGATGGCAGACTAGACACAGGCAATGTATAAGGCAAATCCACAAGTATTTGTATGTAGACAAAAGCAATGCACTTAGCTATTGCAGGTATTGTAATTACCATCTTGTAATTGTTGTAATGTAAATGTTGTAACAACAATTATTTATTTGTTGTTTTAAGTTAGAAATCTGACGAATGAATCCAAGTTAGGGCTCATTCACACAGGAGTAAGCCTGGCCTGAAAAACATTACCTATAGAAACCTTTGGTAACATTTGTATCAGTTCACATGAATGGTCGCTTTTGGTTAGTGGCAGAGCTAAAAAAACAGTTACAAGCAATATTTCTGGTGCTGTCAGGGCTCAGAAAATACAATTTAAACAACTTGCCATTTTCTGGAGTCCACAAGGTACTATGTTTAAAGAAAGTCAACCCAATAAGGGCCTGTTTCCACTACACACAGATTCTGGATGCAGAAAAACTGACTCCAATGAATGCCTATGGGCCTGTTTCCACTAAACGTGATTTGCAGATTTCTGCATCATGCATCGTTTCCCATAGTCAAATCCAGAAATCTGGATGCAGAAAAACTGATGCAGAACTGATGCAGAACTAGTGGAAATAGGCCCTAAGGGAACGTCAAACTCTACTTAGCCAAGTACCACAAAGTGCTGCAAAAATGTGTTCATTTAAACACCAGCGTTCTTAAAAAATGTATCACTTTACACTTATCTGAATGAGTATTTAGTTAGAGATAGAGAAACACATGAGTTGATTGACAGATACAAAAAAATAATAAAGACATCTTGAAGAACTATACTCTGCCTGTGAGAATGTGTTCTTCATATTTGTAGTAGTATGGAAATATGGAAAGAGGTATAAGAACACCTTCTGTAAGGTCATTTAAAGCAGACCCAAACCAAACATTTTTTTAATTCAAAATATTTAGTTGCACCACACATACAAAGATAAATAAACACTCCTTCAAGCCTATGAGCATTTCAGTGTATGCTTTTCACCCTTCTCTTTTCATAACTAGGGTTATACAGGACAGGAGGCAACCATTACTTCTGAGCTCAGTAAGAGGTTTCAGATCATGGGTGTGTTTGTCATCAGCTACCCTCCCTCACAGGGGCGTCGTCTATGTGAAATCTCACACAAGCTGAGATCACCTCCCCTGTGACATCATCAGTAGTAGCCTGTGTTTTGTTTTTGTTTTTTATCTCCTCCACCAGTCTGCCGGATTCTGTCCCGACAATATGAAAGGAAGGGAGGGGTTCCTCCAATAAATGTAAAATATTTTATATTTGTCATCATGCAGCTGAAAAAAAGGTTGCTATTTATTATCATAAGTTAGAAAATAGATTTTATTTCGGAAATCTTGTATTTTTAATTTGGGTCTACTTTAAACTGAGGTCAAGACGAGTATCTTACAAAGGAGAGTCTTGCAGAAAGGGTGGGCTGTACTTAGAAGAATAGAGACCTTCAAAACATTTAAAAGCCTAGGCTTGTGTCACACCCTATCGGATGACTGTCGCCATTAATATGGTAGCTGGAGCACACCCACTTGGTACTGCCAACTGATTGGTTGATGTGGGCTTATTGCATTGAGAGGTTGCCACAAATGCAAACATAGAAGTTATATGGAATTAGATTTCTGAAATCGAATCTGTGATGTTTGGCCAGTGAGCCCCGGAAATCATCTTCCAGACTCAATAAAAGCATAGAGCAGCCTTAATGTCCCTCACAGTGGTTCCCTCTTCTTTCCACATGTTTGACTGGGTCTTGTGCATACAGGTGCAAGATGACGCCTGCACACACAGAGTGCAAGAAAATATCCGGGCATGCATGTCATGTTAAACAAGTGGATCAATCATTGCATCATTTAAGAGACTGTAACTAGAAGATGTCTGAAAGAAATATCAAAACTAAGTATGTATTTTTATTATGAACGTAGGCTCTTTAACAGGTGCTCTAATCTTCTGGAGCAGATCCACCCCATGACAGCAGCAGCAGCCGCCCTGCTTTTTCAGATGGGATATGGATATGCCCCGCAGTTGAAGAGGAAAGCATGTTTGTTGCAGACACTAGACTTCCCTTGGAGTCTAGTGGAGGATGTCCATAGGTGAAGAGCAGGGCTGGGTTCTGGAAAGGGCACAAAGGCTTGGGCCTAGGGCGGATGCAGCCCGAGGGGGCATCTGGACATGAAAAAGGGATTGCTACACATGAAAAAGGGAAACTGATGCTCAAGGTGGCTGTTCATGAAAGAAAGGGGCTGAATACATGGATGATACACATAGAAGAGAAAGCAGCACATGAAAGGGGAACCACAACAAACTTGGCCTAGGGGCACACACACCTGAGTTACTATCACACTGGGTGACACCAACCCTAGTAACGACAGGGACAGCTTTTCTCCCATTCCTTATTAGAGTGAGGCATGGACAGAGGGATTAAGGGACACTTGAAAGCAAGGTGTGCTGTGCGGAAGAACTGGATAGTCTTCTTGGAAAGGGATAGTATTTCTAGGAAAGTCTAGGTTCCATTAGAGAAATGTAGATTGAGCATCTTTATGTTGGATATGGAGTATAAAAAGTCCAGGAAAAAATATTTTTGGATGTTAACTTTAAGATAGTTTCTTGATTTCTTAGAGGAATGCACTGAGGTTTCTCTTTCTTTCACTTCCCCATTTATTCTGGGCTTTGAACAACAGAACATAAGTCAATAGTTTGATAAATATGCTCTATCAATACATTTCTTACACCTTGGTATTTTTTTTTTTTGCTTTTCTTTATACTTATCCTGGGTGAGCGTCTATCTTAAAGGACACATGAGGCGAAAATAAACGAATGAAATAAATTATTGTATCTATCTTCCTTCTCCTAAAAATGACTTTTTAAGATATTCCACAGTTTTATTTTATGTTTACATCTACTTTTTAAGTTTTAACTGTTTTATTGTTTTTGCTCAATGACACATTCATTGAAGTATGCCAGAGTTAAAATCTATGAACTATTGACCCTTTTTATCTCTTTCCTGCTACCAGAAGCCATTTTCTGCTAGAAAAGTGTTTTATAGTTGAAATTACTTTTCAGTGAGGATCACACTGTAGCCACTTCTTGTCTGAGTCAGGACTGAGTCAGCCACTTACAGTACATACCTGATATTTAACTCTTTCAGGCAGAGAAAGAAAAAAAAAGGAACACAGCATAGTTATTTGTGTGCTAGGCACTGTACATACACATGTCTATCTCATCATGTCACATGTCACCTTGGGTATCCTTTAGGAAAGGCAAGTGAGGCCACAGTGTGACCTGACTTCTGCCCTTACTTTTCAGCAAAATACTGTCTTCTGTACAGTAGTCTTCTGTACATTCTGGTAAAAATGGCAGGAAAATCGCAAGCGCAGAAAAATCGCATGAAAATTGCAGTGGCAGAAAATCAGTAAAAAAGCCGCAATTAGCGGTGTTGGGAGGAAATTTGGGTGCTCTGAGTCACCCACTAAAATAACAACTATGCAAATTTCAGTATTATATAGTGGGCGTTAATATACTAATGTTTGATATGTTTTAAACCACTGTAAAGGTAGCAAAAACAATGGGGCTAGTATGCTGTCTAATTTAGAAGTAGCCCACAGCACTTATTACTTTTGTGCTTCCTGTAGACAGTGCAGTGTCTGTATTTAGCATCACCATTCCAGCAACATTCAAAAATGGAGCTAGGACTGCATTGCCTTTTAATGTCTGCTGGGTATAAGCTCCATAAATTAACACTAGGGGTATTTGCATGCACATATGCTTCCTAATATTAGTCCATACTAACATTTCACAATGGCTTAAATTCACTAAGCATTACCACATTTACTAATGCTGAAAACAGATGATTTTCATCAGCATCATGGCTGTTACCGCATGACAAACTTAAATTACTGAGCGGTGAGGTAAATTACTGAGTTGTGAAGTGAGCACCTCAATAAATGTCAGCAAATATAAATTCATGAAGATTAGAGCATATAGTTAAGCCCAGAAACATGTGCAATCATTGCCAACAGCTCTGATGTGTCAAAAACCAGCTTCAGAATGGGATAAGACATGACTGACAGAAGCAGAAGCCTCTCTCTTCTGCAAGTCCCTCTGATATGCTGCAACATGTTCTTGGGAGGGTCACGCTTCTCTACCCCCCCAGGCAGTGTAGTACAGAGGCTGAACAAAAGAGATTTCCCCTGCAGCCCTTCAGATGTTTAACCCTTTAGGTTCCTGTTTGAAGATGCGGAGGAGCTAGTGGGGAAATCACCCAAGCATGGCTCGTTTAATGTTTCCTGGAAGTTCATCTAAACTGTGGCAATAAAATAAAATGTTAAGAAAAGTCTAAGTAATTCAGAGGGAGTATAACAAATGTGTACATCTAAAGGGATGTCGAGGATGCCTTTTACTATTGAAATGCTGTCACTGCACGGAAAAGCATGTAACAAAACAAAGACAACTCCACACTATTTTGCTGTTCCCTTCTGTTACTGAACAGATTTTTATGAATTAAAGCCCATTTTTTGGGTAAATTACCAAACTTCTACCGCACCTGTGAAAATCTTGATAATTTAGCAAACAAAAGTTTAAAATGCAGAATGCGTTTTTTTCCCGACTTGTGTGTGTTTTTGTTTTTTTTTATCTTTGAATAGTTTAGCCTTTGATGAATTGTAGCCAATAAGAGAATAGGCAAGTGGTGTGCTACACACCATGGTCAGAAATGAACACTGCCAGAGAGAAAAGAATAAGGGGTGTACTAGAATCAATAAATGTTACATAATAGAACAGAATATAGTATAGTATATTTAGAACAACTTCATAGTAAACATCGTAGTAAACTGTTGCTTCAGTACAGCGTCCCACTCTGACAGTAGGTCCACCATTATAATGCTCAAATTTGGGATCTTTTCATAATGGTAGTGCCCTCATTAATGTCCCAACATAGTGCCCCCCAATTATTTCACCTTCATTTCACTGTCCCATCATAATGTTCTCTTTTATTACTATTATTACTTCCTCAAGAATCCCTTATTAGTGTCCCACTTTACAGAAGGCCTTAACATGATGCTATTTTCTAGCACCCATTACTAATTCCCATGTGATAGCTGAGAAGATGAAGGTTTTAATACACACCAAGATCTGCATGACGCGTTCTATTTCTTTCCACTCTCCCCACAGTTAATTGAGCTGCATCATCTCCAGGGACCAGGCATCTTTCTGTAGATGGTTGACATCCCTAACCAAATAGAGAATGTGTTACTCTCATTTGGTGTTCTATGTTGCTGACTACACACATTGGGGCAGTAGCAGTACAGGATATGATTTGGGATCTTGATCATTATATGCAATCTAAAACAGCTGGTCTTTATGTTAGTCTATAAAAGCAAAGACTACCAGAGAAGAAACAGCTGACACAGTCCTATTAATATGTTGAAATGCCACCATTGCAGTAAAGATAAGGCTGCACACTTTACTACCTACAGTAAAGGAATGCTATGGGCTTCAATAATTAATAATTGCCCATACTTTTTTATTGTTGTTACTATTATTTTAACTGTGTATAGCTGTTTATGCAATGAGACTCAGACTTCAGTTGTAAATTGTACTTGTCCCTTCCTTACTCATTAAACTGTTCTCTTTAGACAACTCACAGTATACCAGTGCACACTAATCTGCTACCTGTATTACATGACTAGAACTTTTTATTTTAGGAAACCAAATTTATATTGAGCATGTTTTCTTTTTAGCAAAGGTCTTTTGGCCTATTTGATCCTCTTATATTCACCTTATAGTTCTAGGTCACCATGAGCTATCTGGGTTCCCAGTATGTGTACACTACAGATGGCAAATAAGAGCAGCTTACCAATGCAGAGTTCACCAATGAGAGCAGCTTAGTGAGGAAGAAGTGAAGGGTGCAGTTGATGACCCAGGCCTGAGTAGTACTCTGTAAGAACCGGTTCACATTTGTTTTAAAAATGTATCCGTTTGATACGTTTTGAGAAGCAGACAGAAACAGAGCCACCGATCCCAATGTTAAATATACTGCCTGTCTTCACTTGTACAGTAAAACTGATCTGTGTGCTCCATGCTTGAAAACTGAACAGAGAGTAGAGATGTCACGAACGGTTCGCCTGCGAACGGTTCCAGGCGAACTTTGGGGGTTCGCGTTCGCCTGCACCAGGCGAACTTTCGCGGAAGTTCGATTCGCCCCATAAAACTCTATTGAGCAAAACTTTGACCCTCTACATCACAGTCAGCAGGCACATTATTGCCAAACACACTGCTCGAGGCCCGCCCTCCCTCCTCCAAGCAAGGTCCTTATACCATTTGACTCACTTGTCTGCCTACACTAATTAGTTAAGGGACAGCTGCTACCCTCCTCCCCTTCTACCTCCTACTGGAGGGAGGAGGGTCTCATCTGCCAGGGAATTCCAGTATTTCAAAAGCCAGCTTACATACCATGGCTGGGGATTGAACCCAGGTATCAGTGTTTGGTAGGTAACTAACATATCCATTATACCACCAATACTTCTAGCTGAACCTAGCTGCAGCTAGCCTAGCATGTACAATTTATGCTCAGTCCAAAAGAAAAATAACATTTATATCATGCTTTTCTCTGGGCAGACTCAAAGCACCAGAGCTGGGGATTGAACCCAGGTATCAGTGTATGGTAGGTAACTAACATATCCATTATACCACCAACACTTCTAGCTGAAGCTAGCCTAGCATGTACAATTTATGTTCAGTCCAAAAGAAAAATAACATTTATATCACACTTTTCTCCTGGCAGACTCAAAGCACCAGAGCTGGGGATTGAACCCAGGAGGGAGTAGGGCATAGGCAGAAGGGTAGGCGGGTGTGCCAAGTATTAGAACCCTTGAAACATGTATTCTGAAGTTCGCATCCCCATTGAAGTCTATTGCGGTTCGCAAACTTTTTCGCGAACTGAACTTTCCGCGGAGGTTCGCGAACAGGGTTCGCGAACCGAAAACCGGAGGTTCGCGACATTTCTAATGGAGAGTCCGGATTTGGCACTTTTTCTTGCAGCCCAGAGGCAATGAAAAGCAATGCAAAAACTGACCTTCTTTCACACACACAACTTTGCACACAAAACGGAGGCAAAAACGGATCGCCTGAATCCTTCCCATTGGCCAGAAAATGCTGGATGAAACACCCATTCAGGTAGCTAGATGCCAAGGGCAATTGAAAATGGCTCGGTTCACATAAAAACATAAGCTACAAAAGTACAACTTTGAAAAACTGATCTGTTTAAAATGGATCTGATCTGCAAACCCTCTAATGTGAACCGAGCCTTAACATTTTGACCACAGTTTGCTTTCAGTTTTGTGTCAGCTGTTTGCTTGAACTCCCAGGATCAGCAGGATCCAGCTCAGCATCGGGTTTTTGTTGTTGTTTTTATTTTATTATTACTATTATTTTAACTTCAGATACACTTTAAGTGAACTTGTGCACATCTGTTTGTGCAGTGAGACTCAGACTTGTGTCATGTATTGTACATTTTCCTTTATTACTCACCAAACTGTTCTCATTGGCCAAAACGTCTATATATCAGTGCCTGGATCACGTCTATAACGTGACCAGAGATAGCCAATTAGTGCAACAGGTGTGAGTCTGTAAACAGTTGGATACGGGTTTGCTTTTTGTTATTTTGCTGCCTGTTTGCTTGATCTCTCATGATCAGCAGGATAAAGATTCTAGAGCACTTAAAATATTTTTCACTTTAAAAATGCAACTGTTCTTTGAGCCTCCCCAAAAATTTTTAATGCAAGTTTCTACATGCAGATAATGTTGGTGTTTGAATTCGGAACATTGTTCTGAATTTACCCTTAAGGCCCATTTACACTTAATCAGTTGGTGTGCGTTAGTACGCGTCTGTACGCGTTTTTTCCATAGCAGTTTATTGTGAAAAAGCTTTCAGTTAAAACGCGTTAAGTGTGAAAGGTGCCATAGGAAAACATGGGCATTACTTTGAAAATCAGTTTTCTTTCAGTTATAACTGAGAGCAACTGATTAAGTGTAAATGGGGCCTAACATTACACTTCAGCACCATTCAGCACTAAACCTGTGGACAGGGTCAAGGGGCATCCACTTACTTGCTTTTCCGATGACTCCATACCTTGATATTTCCTCCGTTCGGGAAGGAGAGAGTCATGTGAAAAATATGCCATAAAGTGCAAGTAACTTAACGCCACCTGATCCTGCCTGCAAGTGCTGAATGGCGCACTAAAAAAAAAAAAAAAAAAAAAAAAAAAAAAAAACAATGATCAGGTTGCTTTTTGTACAAAATGAAATGTGTATATTGTTTTTGTTATTACATACTTTTGTTATAGATTAGATTGCCCAGCAAGCTCATGGTGAACCAGAACTCCTAGGAGTGTGTAAGGGACTACAAAGGACCAAAAAGTCCTCTTACTAAAATGCAATGCAAAACAGAAATTTGCCTTCTTAAAACAGAATGTATTTGTGACTTTTATGTTACAGTACTGCATAAGCTGTTTACAGTGTTATAAAGCACATTGAAAACAACTGAAAATTGCTTATACAGAATGTCCAAATCCAGAGTTGTCAGAAAGTAAAACATTTATCCACACTGACCAATATGTACAATACATGCTGGACTTGCAAAACACAATTGACTAACAAACAGCCTCTGGAAACAGAACATGTTTGTATGGGGGGATGGATTGTACCTAAATATCAAAATAGCATCCAATGTGTGTACAAAAGGCGTGTGTGAAATTATCTTTGTTGTAACTGTGAACTTGCTTTTTTTTGTTGTTTAGACATCACTGGAGGAAAAGCTGACCAAAGGTTTAACCAATGAAAAGGAGTGGAATTCAGACATTTTATAATAATAATAAGATCCTATAACTGACCTCTCCATGTCTCACCCTCACATTGTATATCCTGCTTTCTTTTGGATTTACATCATAGGAGCCTATAGGCACAGATGTCCTGACACCCTAGACTTTGCCCGCCAGGAATCTACAAACCCCTGCTGAAGCGGACCACAAAGTGTGCTGCCTGGCCCAGCTGTCACTTCTCCCTTATTTCTATTACGTTGTCATAGGTAGCTACAGGTGTCCCTTAGCATTAGGTAGCCAGAGGTGCCCCCGACTGACGGGAGATATCATTAATGGAATGCTGAGAGCTGGGTGAGTACCTCATTTATGCATCAGCTTGAGACTCTGCATAAGGAAAGATGGAGACACTACGGGATGGGATTGAGCCGCCTTTCCTTCATCAGGCGCCTGGAGGTATGTGCCTAAATTGCCTTATGGTAAATCCGCCCCTGTTCGCTTTACTGCAGTTATTGGCAGTTGAGCAATGGGTTTGGAATTGTAGTATACTAAAATGCCTGTTCACCTGGGGCTGGAGGATTGGGTGTTGAATGCTAAAGCTGAACCGTAGATGATTGTGAGCAAGTAGTACTTTGTGTCAGTTGTCAATAAAGAAGGGTAGGTGATAAGGATAAGGTAAGCTCTGTTTTATCATTTAGGGCAGTGGTCCTCAAACTAAGGCCTGCAGGCCGAATGTGGCCCCCTGAGGCTTTTTTACCGGCCCCCCACACACAAATTGTATTACTTATATATGCGGTCAGCTACATCTTTAAATATTGGTGGTCTGCATATAGAATAGCAGCACCACCCATCCACATGGAATCCAGAAAGCTGTAATTTGCTGGTTTCCATCCCAATCAAATCCCACATTAGGTGATACTGCTGTCCACTGCAGGTTGTCACCTGGGTATGCTTCACTGTCTGGCCCGCAAAGACTTCTACATCATTTATGTATACTCCGGCCCCCCAGCCAGTCTGAAGTACGTTGATCCGGCCCTCGACCCAAAACGTTTGGGGATCCCTGATTTAGAGGATAGGTAATAGTTAGGAATAATTTAGGGAGATATTAAAAGTCATGAATTAGAAGCTCATGAAAAATGTGCACCACCCACAGTTATTTAGTAGGTTGGATGGAGGTGAATGCAGATATGCTTGTCATATTTACAGCCATTGGTAGATATAACTGTTTGGAGGGGCAGTCCTCCAGCTATAACTCAGCTTATGGCTGAAATACTTCTGCTATGGACTCCATGGAAATCTAAAATCAAAATGCTTACTGAATTTACATGGCACTCCAAACAGGAAGAGTGAAAAGCACCTGCTATGACCAAATTGAGTACATTTTTAAAAGGTGCACCTTAAAAAGGGCGCCGGTTAATGCCGATAGTAGGACATTGGTACATTTACCAACAAAAGCACCTTCGGAGAAAGAAGCAGCTCTCAGGTCAAAACAAGTAGCTATAGCACAGATCTCCGTCTCCCAGCTGTAGCAGCATCTCTTCCCTCGCAGGGATCAGAAAACCGACTTCAGTACTCCACTCCCTTGCCAGCAGCAGCTGTGCCACCTCTCCCACACCTGCATGCATCGCAGTAGCACAGCACTCTGCTCCCCTGCCAGTCGCAGCTGTGTCACTGTTCCTGGACCTCTGTGCATCTCTACAGCTCAGCTCTGCTCCCCCACTAGGAGCAGCTGCGCCATTGTTTCCAGACCTGTGTGCACTGCTACAGTCCAGCACTCTGCTCCACTGCCAGCAGCAGCTGTGTCTCTGTTCCTGGACCTCTGTGCATCTCTACAGCCCAGCACTCTGCTCCCCCGCTAGCAGCAGCTGCACCAATGTTCCCGACTCTCTGTGCATCGCTATAGCCCAACACTCCACTCCCCGCCAGCAGTAGTTGTGTCACTGCTCCTGGACCTGCATATAGCTGCTAAATAAATATCGGCTTATAGCAGCACCTATAACAGGCACGTTTCGCACCCTTTTTACCTACTTCAGACCAAATCACCGACTCCTCAATCAAGTAGTCCTACTGATGGCCCATGGACACATCGGTATGGCATATCTGCACTCATATTCATCCATCTATTTTGCCTAATTGCTGTGGGATGGAGTTCATCTCTAAGAACCCATTTACACTATGGGCAGCATTCATTAAGGGCTGATCAGTATAGAATCCATGTTTGGGAAAGTACCGCATGCGGCAACATTCACTTTTTTACAATTCACAAACATTTTGCTGCATGCAGTAATTTCTGACAGTCTGAGTGCGGTAATGTGCTGGTCTACCTCACTGCCTGAATTGCTCTGAAATGAGGATGTGTATGCCTGATGAGCTGTGTTGGCAGCACAGGCTGGCGGGGCCAGCCTGCTTTTCCTCCTGTTCTGGCATCTAGTCCAGTCTCCTGAGAGCGCTGTGATTCCCTTTTTTTGTTTATTTACTTAAGTCCCACAGTGCAGTCGCCTCAGAAGTGCACTCTCTCAGTCATGGGATTCCATGTTTGTTTATTTAGTTATGCCCCCCTGGCCAGGGTATCGGAGCCGTAGGACACAGAGGCTCCTCCTTTTGGCTCTCTGCTGCCGTCGTTACCACTACACCATACGGAGATAGATAGCTAGCGACAGTTTACGGCTGGAGGTAAATCCGTATGCAGAAGAAGAGTCACACACCACTGGTGAGGTGCAGGACCAATAGCAAAGTCAGTAGAAATCCAAAAGGTCTGCACACTCCAATGTAATTAAATCCACATTTATTCAAAAGTTGTGACACATATCCATTCCATAACCAACAATTCGTTTCGAGGCCATGGAGGGTCTCCTTTGTCAAGGTAACATTACAGAATGGTGACGTCGCTACCTTGACAAAGGGGACACTCCGTGGCCCAAAACGAATCATTGGTAATGGAATGGATATGTGTCCCGACTTTTGGATAAATGTAGATTTAATTACGTTGGAGTGTGCGGACGTTTTGGATTCCTTTAGCTGGACCAAACACTTTTGTTATATTTATCGAAGGCTTTTAATCTTTGTGATTTACAATTTCTTGACATTTCTTGAGGTATTTACCACACAAGTCGGTAATTTACCTCACTGCTCGGTAATTTTCCTTTTAGCGCGGTAATTGGTTTCGTGAATTAAACTTTGACAACCTGTTCAGTAAAATCAGCTGTTTTGTGCATTCCCAAATGCGGTAATGCTTAGTGAATGCTGTCCTATGTCTCCCGTCCAGACAGAGGGATCAGAATAGACTGATCCAAGACTACAATAATTTTTCGTGGGCCAGTTGACATTTACAATCTTTTGTTGTGTAGTTATAATGAAAGCCACCAATAACATGGGGAGATTCTGTAGCATACCAGGCTACATTTTTTTTTAAATGTTCATCAAACTATTGTTTAATGTGGAGGACCTAATACTTAAGGTGGCCATACACTTATAGATTTGCTGCAGATTTGCCATCAGATAGATGCCTGTAAGCTCGAATCTGACAGGAATGTATCTGATGTGTGCCAGAATTAAATCTATTGAAAAGTGACCGAAATGCATTATTGCACAATTCAATCCAATGCAAATCTATGGGCCATTGATCTGCTGCCAGCAGCCGATCGACCTAGACTTTTCATCTGGAGCGATCGAGCAAATCGATCAAAATCAGTGGGAAATTGATCGATCGGTCGATTGATCATGCTTCCTGCTGCATCGATTTCTAGCAGAAATCAACCAGTGTATGGGCCCCTTTAGAGTGCAGAAGTGAAAAGGCCTAACCCAATTATAAAAACCTTGCCTGAAGATGCCAAAAACTGTAAGCTCCGCCAATACACTTCTATACTTGCCTCCTCCTTCCCTCTTACCTAGTTCAGAATTTTGTCATCAAAACTGTCATTTTAAGTTTTAAATCTAGACAGAAAACATATTGCAGTACAGATGTCAATACATCATTCATGACATATCTGCTTAAATAAATCTGTTAACACTACAGCACTTCTGTAAAACTAGCCTTTGTACCCTCGTCCTTCATCTAAACTTACTGCTGAAAACAGCATCACACATCCAAGACAGTCACAGGAGCAAGCTACATTGCCAGAATGATGCAGAACCAACCATATCAAATCAATGCATACACGAGTGAACTTTGCTTTATGTATGAAACTGATCCTGGTGCAAAAATTCCTTCCCTCCTTCACAAACTTTCCGTGAAATCACACTAATATGTATAAGGTCAGCAGCTGGCAGTGGCCTCTTTCTGATGTGTATTTGGAACAACTGCAGGAAGAGTAAAGCAGCCTTCCCCTGTGTAATTATTGCACAGCCAATCAGAGCGGCTATTTCATCAGAAATATAAATCTGAAGCCAACAATAACCCTTACTGGTCACTAGAATTGGGATCAATATCGAAATGACAGCTGTTTGGTGCAAGAGATTGTGAAAACGAATCGTTATTGTTTTATTTAAGTAAAAACAGAACAGTTTTCCTCGGCATGTACTTCTGTATGGTTTTATTGAAATTGAAACTGTGTTTTACTAAGGCCCATCCTTCTGCAATGTCTTATTTCATTTTACTACGGTAGTTGATTGTGATCAAAAGAGCTGATTGGAGTACATTAAAAAACACTGCTTGTTAATTTGGTCTCAAGATATTATGAATAGTAGAATATCGGTAATTATAACTATGTTTTTCTACCACCTCACTAATAGAATATTGATAGTGTCACTGATGTTCTGCTGTCTGTCGGCTTATCTCATCCTATCCTCACACTAACCTCCCCCATCTATACCACTACGCTAACACTAAACACCTTCTACCTATGCTTAACGCTATTCTACCACTGCTATTCAACACTGTTAACCGGTGTCCCTGCCGCTACCTGTAGTTCGGCTGCAAAGTAACTCAATAGTTGCTATTCACACCGCCACAATAACCGAACTCCATCGCTGCTATTTTCACCACTATTTCTGCTCCATCGCTGCTATTTCCACTGCTTCGGCTGCCGCACCGTCGCTGTTTTTGCTTTCCCCACCACTACAGAATCTACTCCACTGCCACTTCCAAATGTTGGTGCCTTCGCTGGAGTAATTATCATCCGTGACCGGTAGTTTTAGAGTTTAACATTGGCGTCTGTGGTGGTGGCCAATTTCACGACCAAATTATCTGCATTGAACTGATTGTCCTGCACTTATGCCCAATAAGGGCTATCAAGATGTTACCTTTTGTGTTGTGTGAGGATATCAGCATCTAATTGGCATTTTGGCTACATGATCTGAAAGAGGGTCTGTAGGTGAAACTTCTGCTACAACTCAGTCATTTTAGCATGAATATATTCCAATTTCAATGGAGTATGACTAAAAAAAACCAACAAAAAAAAAAACACTTTCTGAAATCCTAGCCAGCAACGCTAGAAGCCTGAATCATTGCTGACTCACTGTTAAAAATACTACTTACCATGCTGCTATTCTGATTCTCAGCCTTTGTAAGGTACTGACTTAAAATGAATGTGCTCTGACTTGACTGGCTGCATGCTTGTGTAGTGCATAGGTATGTGACATTGAATGCCATGACCGTCAGACAAATGGTATTTTAAAAATGCTTTAAATGTAATATACACATGACTTGAACTAGCCAAGTACCTAATGCACAGATACAAAACAAACTCTTCCACTTCGTACCTAAACGAGAACAGGAAAACATTTCCGCTTAAGATAAAGCTAACCTAACCGAATGCTTCAGTATTGTTAAGTATTAAAGCGGTATAAAACCCGGACATAATATTCAATAAAAACAATAAAAACAATAAAAACATGTTTCCTACTTTTTATATGCCATACGGTTATCATATTTGCATTTGTGCATAAGTATTATTATTCATTTAGAAATTACAAGTTCCCAAAAGTACAGTTTTTGCTTTGAAAGCTGACTTTGCATTTAATTAATAACTGGTTGTATTCATTATGTATTGAAAGCAGAAATGCTTTGAGTGTCTGTCTGTGTCCAGGAGCTTCTGCATAGTCAGAGAATGTGTCGCATTCCTCACTTGATACAATTGACTAAACACAAGATAACATTATCTACACTTCGGATGCATCCAAATTTCTCTGCACTGAACTTTGAAGTCCTGTGTGTAACCCTTTGAATGCTGTTCTAGTAAAAAAAATGCTGGTTGTATATAATATGCTGTAAATAATTTTTTAGAGCAAAGAAGAAATGCTGGGTTTCATTCTGCTTTAAGTTTGCCATTAAATATTCCCAGTGTCAGGGAACTAAAATGATTTAGGTAAGGGCAATGCCATATGTTGACTAACTCAATAGTTTATAAGCAAGCATTCACAATATAAATAAATATATCCACTTCAGGATTCAAAACCTACAGAGAAAGTGTTTATATCCATTATATATATTTTTCCAGAGTAATGCATCAGCAAATAAATGATATCATCTTTACTCAAAACCTTCTGCTTGAACTGATGGCTGACATGGTACAATATGCTATGTCTTTGCTTGCTATTGCTAAGCAACCGTGTTTTATTTACACCAAGAAATGTTCAGCACTGGCATCACTCCAAGTAAGTAAAGTGACTCTATAATCACTAAAATCCCCATATACTTTAGACTTTTAAATAATGGTGAGCCAGATTTTTTTATAAAATAGATATTGGCAGCCAAAGTTAGCGTTTTATTGAGAAAACGTCCATTTTTGTTTTCAGGTCGGAAAATAAACCCTAATTTATTAGTTAACCCATTATCAGTTTCAATAGAGTTATCTCTCGTTTGAGATAAATGTACTGCTTCATTAAAAAAAAAAAAATCCCAAATCCATACAACTCTATTTTAATTTCTGTTGGGGGTTTGGATAGGTGCTAACATTTCTCTGAGGTTTGTGTTGCACTTTATGTCCACAGTGAATTCATTTCATATCTAGCAAAGGGAATTCTACCATTTCCACACTATTCAAAATTGAAATACTTTTTTCCCCCTTGAGCTGAGCATTAAAACAGACCTAAATTCACACTGTACTTATTTATCTGAAGTTGAGTTTTGCTTGTGAAACAGTTTTCTTCTTCTGAACGATTTGATCTGTATGCTCTTTATCCATTCTTACTCCATAGTGATGTGGACACAGACTTTTCCTAACATGGGAAATGGCTAATTATTAGGGATGATCAGAAAGGGCGATTTCCGATTCCGAAATTCGGAATTCCGTCAGAACGAAATTCCATAACCGTTACATTCAGGCGGTATTTCGGGGAATTGCGTGGAATTCCACGTTCCGGCGGTACAATTTCAGTAATCTCATTTGAAACCTCGTTTTTGAAACATCGTAGGCCATGGGACCTACTGGCTGTTCCACCGGTTATTTATTTTTTTGGAGCAGCAGGAGTTGTCGTAGGCCATGGGACCTAGAGGTGGTTGCACGGCAGTCATCACAATTTTTTGGGGAGCAGCAGGAGCTGTCGTAGGCCATGGGCCCGCTCAGGGACTTTTGGGGTGCAGGAGGGGTCGCAGCATAAGAGGAGAGTGTGGCAGATCAGTGGGGAGAGGGGGAACCCCCCCCCCCCTCCCACACCTCGGGCTCTCCTCTCAGCGCTCCCCTCCTGCAATCATTGGTGGCAGCGGGCAGCAGCAGCGGCGATGGCAGGCTGAATACATTACCTCCTTCTCGCCGGAGCTCTTCCGTTCTCTAAGAGCAACTTCCTGTTTACACAGGAAGTTGCATGAAGCTCTTAGAGAACGGAAGAGCTCCGGCGAGAAGGAGGTATTGTATTCAGCCTGCCGCTGCTGCTGCCCGCTGCCACTATTGATTGCAGGAGGGGAGCGCTGAGAGGAGAGCCCGAGGTGAGGGAGGGGGGAATTTCCCCCCTCCCCACTGATCTACCACACTCTCCTCTTATGCTGCGACCCATCCTGCCCCCCAAAAGTCCCTGAGCGGGCCATGGGGGGGGGGGAGCTCGGATTTTTTTTTGGTATTGCAGGGGGGCCCGGGGATTTCTAGGTACGCCCCTGCTGGTGGTGCTGCTGCTAGAAGGAGTATCTGGCATTGGCTGATAAAATTCCTTCAACATACTCAGCAGGTTCACAGATTGGCTATTGGTGCTGCTGTTGGGAGTGGGACCACCAGACCTTTGCTGAGCATGATGAGGCTTGGTAGCTTGGATCTGGGATACAGGTGCAAGAAACACATCTTCTACCCAACGAAGAAGGGCCTACCGAATCTGGCTCCTCCTGGCATCTGCTTGGGAGGGACTGCCGCATTTTCCCCTTGCACCAGGGATCTAAGATGGTGGTCACCCACATGTTCAGCCTTGATTTTAGAGTTTTAATCCAGGGGTCCTTACGGAGGCACTAGAGCATATGCGCAGCCATAGGGAAGAGATGTCTGCCATTAATCACCTCCTCCTGGCTGTCAGAACTGTCGTCATGCTCCAGCTCCACATCACAATCTTCTTCTCACCCCTGGACAATGGGCTCTTCTGCTTCCACAAGCTCTGCTTTCTCATCCAGGACTTGAGCATGCTCACTCACTCCCCCACTTTACTGACCACTGTTCAGTAGAGCTTCATCCCCCTGTTTGAGCAGTTTCTCAAGAGCCTTGTCCAGCATAAAGGCAAGAGGGAGCACTTCTGATATGCTGCAGTGCTCCTCACTGACCACTTTTGTTGCCTGCTCAAATGGCTCCAACATTTTGCACACCTGTCCAATCAGCTGCCACTGGTCCCCAGTAATGTAGTCCAGTGGCCCTGTTCTGGAGGAAGATGTCTGGGACAGGTATAGCCTGACTGCCATTTGCTGCTCCCACAACCTCTCCCGCATGTGGAGGGTGGAGTTCCACCGCGTTGGACAATCAGAAATAAGCCTGTGCTGCGGCAGGCTATGGCGGTGCTGCAGCAGTTTCAAGGCAGAGTGACGGATGTGGTCTGACACCTTTCATGCTGAGGCCACAGCGTCCTTCAACCCATCAAAAGTGCGTAAAGATGTCTGCACTACAAGGTTGAAGACGTGGGCCAAGCAAGGTAAGTGAGTGTAGTCACCTTGCGAAATGGCAGCCAGCATGTTGGCACTATTATCAGACACCACTACACCTGTCTCCAGTTTTCGGGGGGGGGGGGGGCGGGGTCAGCCACTGCCGAATCTGATTCTGTAAGGCTGCAAGGATTACTGATCCAGTTTGCCTGTTCTCGTCTATAGATTCCAGTTTCAGCACTGCTTGGCATCTATGGTGCTGCAGACCAGTGTAGGAGCGAGACCACTTGCTGGGAGGCTCGGCAACTGCGGACTGGCCTTGGACAGAACAGATAGCAGAGGAAAGTAAAACAGGCCACCCCTTCAACCCACGTGGCGGCACCATCAGCTGAGGTGCCCCAGATCTTGCACCCTCCTCAGCAGCACCATGGAGGGTGACCCAATGGGCAGTAAAAGTTAGATACTTTCCCTGCCCATGCCTGCTGCTCCAGCCATCCATAGTGAAGTGCACCTTGCTACCGACAGCGTGATCCATAGACCGGCCGACACACTCCACAATGTGCTGGTGAAGGGCAGGGATAGCATTCCTGGCAAAATAATGGCGGCTGGGTGTCCGCCATTGTGGAGCAACACTGTTAATCAGTCTGCGGAAGGGGGCACAGTCCACAAACTGGTGTTTGTGAGGAGGGGCCTGTTGCTGCTGCTTTTCCTCCACCCATCTTATTGTAATTTTTTTACATATTCGAACTCCCGTCTGTGGTGGTTGCGCAGATGGCTTATCAGCCCTGAAGTGCCAAACCGGGTGCCCGATTTTCCTCTGCTCACTGATTTACGGCACACAGAACAGACTGCCCTGGATTCATCCTCTTCCAGAACAGTAAAATAATTCCATGATGGGGACGTGCATGCACGTGGAGCAGTGGTGCGAGTGGTGTGACCTGTTACAGCACGTCTATGCTCAGCATTGGACTGGTGGGTACTGACAGACTGGAAAGCACTTGCAGGCTGCTGGCCAACCATCCGCTCTGTTTCTCCATGCTTCTCACGCCTGCTAGTACCTAACCCACCAGATGGCGACCACATTGGATCAGCCACCTCATCATCCAAAATATCATCCAGTTCATTCAAAGCACTGGAACCCTTAAGTGACTCTTCTGCACCCTCCACCTGGCCACCAAACACCTCTGTAGTTGACTGGTGGAGATGTTGACTGGTGACACTGGATGAAGAAAACACAGGGGCCATTTCTGTCACCACAGAACCCACCACTTCTTGGGATCTTGGTCCCATGGTCTCCTCCAATGCCTCATCCCAATCCTTCTGCACATCTCTCTCATCGACGTAGGCGTGCTTTAATTCTGGAGGAGAGTACTGGGAGGAAGCAACCTCATCAAGAGAAGCAGCTGCGGTTGGGTTCTGGTCATAAGGAACCTGGCCACTACTGGTGCTGCTGCAACTAGCTTCAAGTCCCTCAGACTGGGTAGAGGGTTCCTGATCTAAATAATCGACAACTCTCTTCGCCTGCTGCTCTGTCAAAATTTTCCTGCGTGCGAACACAGGGAAGACATCTCTGACCAGGGAGGAACACTTCCTGCTGCTGCTGCCACCCTCAACCTTATCACGTACTTGACGTGATCCACCAACACCACCATCACTCCATTTTCTTTTAGTAGTGGCAGGAAATTGCTGCTGCTCTCGCTCCATTATTTTGGGGCCACAAACTTTATTGGGGAAGTGGTATGAGCGACAGAACAGATAAGAAAATAAGGGGGTGAAATAAATAAAAAAAAAAAAAATAAAGAAAAAAAAAATGAACTTAGAAAACAAAAAACAATTGCATTACACTCAACTAATCAATCACCACCTAACTCTCTCACTCTGTCAAACACTAAGCCTGCGGCCTGGCTGGCTCTGTCTAACCCTCTCACACAGCAACTACTAGTACACTACACTACAATCTATCACTCAAACTAACAATCTACTGTCACTCTATCACAAATACACCTAGCTACTACTACTAATATAGCTCACACCAATCTAAATCTCTCACACAGTCTTTAACCTTTTTGGGACCACGTGCATTAGATTCTACGCCACACTTGTGGCTGTTCTAGCCTGATGCGGCGTAGAATCTACGCCGACCCGCAATTTCCGCTCCCGAAGCGATCGTGCGCACCCGGAGGGGGAGATTAAGCTGTCATATAACAGCCGACATCTCCCCCGAGTGATCAACAGCCATCGCGTATGGCTGCTGATCACGTGATCACTACGATCGCCGTCCGATCGTAGTGATCAGTTTGACAGCTGCGGCGGCAGGGGGGAAAAGAAGAGGATCTACTTACCTCCCTGCCACTCCCACGACGATCGGCACCTCCCTCCGCTCCGGCCGGCATCTCCGCTCCGTCTGACGTCAGCGCCGGGTCCCGGCTTGATGACGTCATCAAGCCGCGACCCGGAACTGATCGTCAGACAGAACGGAGATGCCGGCCGGAGAAGAGGGTCCTGTGCGGCTCATTGCTGGAGCCTGGAAGGTGAGTGAAGGCTGCTGGCAGAAGGGGGAGGCACAGGCCACCATGGGGGGACACCAATCTAGCCAGCCACACACGGGATCCGGCCGCCTGACCCCCCCAAACGTGCGCACCCCCCTCCCGCGCAAAATGCCTGGTCCTTAAGGGGGGGTAGGCAGCCGGTCCCGAAAAGGTTAAAAATACTTTTGTTTTATATACAGTCTTTAAAAAGACTATTGCTTTATGTTGAAACAACTAATATGGGTCTGTCTGTCCTCTCTCTCCAACACCAGACTGAAAACCACAAGCTTAGTGACTGCACACCTCTCTTATATACAAAATGGGTGGGATAGCTGATGATAGGTAGCTAGGGAGCTGGTTGCTAACATAGGATTGGTGGGTTTTTGTTAAGACTTTAATTGGTGCAGAAATTCCAATTATCATGCAGAAATCCTGTTGTTTTCACTTTTAAGCTTCTGTCTAGGGTCTTCCTTCTGATTGGCTTAAAAAATCAGCATCCCGACGGAATTCCGAATAGCAATTCCAGAATTACCGTTTAGCGCTATAGCAAATCCGTTCTGATGCGACGGAATGGAATTGCCAATTTCCGATCGGAATCACGGAAATCTGAATTCCGCGGAATTCGGTGAGTATCCCTACTAATTAACCAGCTGCCAGAAATGTATCAACTATTGCCTTTGATGGGCTTCATTTCTGTACTTCCCTAGGTCAGTAGAAATTGTTTTTGTATTGATTTGTATTGGATAGTACAGTATATTTCCTGAATACAATTCCTGAATGGAACTTTTTTGTCCATTCTTTTACTTGCAGAGAGTGTGGGGTACACAGAAACTCTATCTTATATTAAACATACTATGGCTTCAATTCATCAAGCATTACCGAATTTGGTAATGCTAAAAACAGCTGATTTTTCAGAGCATTTTGTATAATGTCAATTCATCAAGGCTGCAAACTCATGGCAAGCTGAAATTACAGAGCAGTGAGGTAAATTACCGACTTGTGCGGTAAACACCTCAACAAACTGTAGCCTCTCTCCCTGATGTCAGCCTTCTCTCCCGGGCTCCGGGATCCCCATGTCCCTGCTCTTCTTCCGGGGTCCTGGCAGCCAATCAGAACAGTGGAGCGGCGGTGGCAGCGGTGCAGCGTGACGTCATCGGGGATGAGGGGTGGCACAAAAATTTTAAGTGGACCTAAACTTTTGCACAGGGCAGAAGAAAAACATACAGAAATGTGCCATGTATGTATATAGAGAGTTTAGCCTGTCTGATCCCCCAATCTGGACCCCGATCTGCTGCACAGGACAGAAGGTAAAAAGAGAGAAATGGTGACTGCATGTATATAGAGAGTTTAGCCTTTCTAATTCCTACTCATTTTTCTCTAATCACAAATTGTAATTTGATCTATCCCTTTTGTTACCTGACTGCCATGGCAGAGATGGCAGATAAGCTCATTTGAAAGCACAATATGTTAACAATATAGCCATTTGGTTCCCAACTGCTTCTGAGCTAAGTGCTTCTGCCTTACTGTGACTTGACTGATTTTTGCCTGAATTTTGACTACTCTCTGCCTGCTGCCTAAGATTGATAGCAAAGGGAATAAAGTCCGAAAGGAATCACACTTCTACTGCCCAGATTGTGATGTTGACCTGTGTGACATTCCCTGTTTCAAAATATACCACACGCGGGAGGTGTATTAGGCATATATGTACATACTGTATAGTCTGGTGCCATATTTCTACAGTTTCACTATGTTTTAAGTTTATTAATAAATGTAATTATTTCAACAATTGTGTGTTCCAGTCTTTTATTTATACACAGGATGTCTACCAGGCCTTTATTCTGATATATTTTGGTGAGTTAAGACTTAAAGGGAACCTAAACTGAGAAGAATATGGATTTTTCCTTATAAAATAATACCATTTGCCTGACTCTCCTGCTGACCCTGTGTCTCCAATACTTTTAGCCACAGCCCCTGAACAAGCATGCAGATCAGGTGCCCTGACTGAAGTCAGACTGGATTAGCTGCATGCTTGTTTCAGATGTGTGATTTAGCCACTATTGCAGCCAAAGAGATCAGCAGGGCTGCCAGGCAACTGGTATTGTTTAAAAGGAAACATTCATATCCCTCTTAGTTTAGGTTCCCTTTAAGAATTGGAGGCATTCAATTCTTTAAAAAAATGTACCGCTTTTTGACCCATAAATCCAGACAGAAATGCACCGCCAGGGAGGTTAATGAAGGATATATCAGTGTCTGATATATTGTTTTTTTTCAGAACTATGTTTGACGATTCGCATGTGTCTATGAATTATAAATAGTTGTGATGCCTCTTAAAAAAGACGCAAAATGTTGGATTAGATATTTGTATGTAGATGGGGAGAACAGACCAAATGCTGTGATGCTGTTGCAGTAAATAGTGATGGGCTCAGCTGGACAGTATTCAATTTAATCCAGCTATTAACACACTGCATTGGCTTTATCACAGTGCTTCTGCTACAGATCTCTATTGTGTCATGCCAGTATATAGAGACAGGATCAGCTGGCCAATAAACTACATGATAGCCTACTCAGTGGACATGGGCAGTAGGTGTTGCTTAAAAGCATTCTGGAAAAGAAAGTGGGGTCAGCAGACACTTTATTCCAAATAGATATAATGCCTAAGAAAGGCAACCATGTCGTGTTTTCAAAGTGAGTCTTTCATTCAGATTCTCTCTACATATAAATCCATAGGAAAAAAATCCATCAGTATTGCCAGTTACATTGTTATTCTGAATGACGCATGACACATTTTTTTCGTCAATAAAAAAACATAACTTCTTTCATTGACTGGATGCTTCACCGTATGCAATACGTTCCATAACATTTGGTGCAACTTTTTTGTTATAAAAAATATGGACATGTAAATAAACACTCTTTTGCAAACTATTAAGTCAAAGGACATGAGAAATCACATTTTGAAGCGTGTTTTCATATTTAGGAGATGTATATTTTGCCAAAATTCATTATATTTTCACAAACATTCACCAGACATAAATATAAATTTCAATGCACAAATGACTGTAGAAAATGTTAGTTTATCCCTAATGGTCACCACGCACATTAATTCAGTTTGAACAGTCCTATAAAGAACTGTTGCCAGGGGCGTTGCTAGCCTGAAAGATTAGTGGCGCATGCCCCGGGTCTATTCTGGGGTGTACCAGGTGTCCCCCAGTCAACTGTTATGCCTCAATGGCGGGTATGCTGGGAGTTGTGGTGCATCAACCAGAGAGGGGGGTATGCTGGGTTCTGTGGTGCCTCTAAGTGGGCATACTGGGTGTAGTGGTGCCATGCTGGACACTGTGATGCCTTTATGGGGGCATGCAGGGAACTGTGGTTCTTCTATGGGGGCATGCTGTGAGTTGTAGTGCCTCAATGGGAGGGCTATGGGTGGGGATCCACTAGAAGGTCAGAGAATGCTATGGGGAACTGCCAGACAACCTGGAAGCAGACCTGCCCAGCAGAAAGCCAGACCAGTCAGCACAGAAGTCAGGTAACTCTGTCTATTTATGTGATACGCTGCTTTTTTTTTTTTTTGCATTAATGGAGAGTGGGAGCTTCGTCCAACATTTTTCTGGGCAGGCCTACTTAGACTGCAGTTAAGCCCATGTAAATTTGGCTCCACCCATGACCACACCCACAGTCTGGTTCATGGCCACACCCATTTTCCAACTGGATTGCCTAAAAGTGCCCCGAATCTCTTAGGATCCTAGCAACACCCTAGCAACGCCCCTATAGCTAAAGAGACTATTCAGTTTAACCATTAACCCAGACGTGATCCTCATGTCCCGGCGGCTGCTTTGCTGCGCTTCGGCGTGCTCCCGCGGGCGATCACGGGCGCGCCCACGTGCTGTTCCCCAGTAGCCCTGTGATCAGTGAACAGGAACATGGTTCCCAATCAACGATCAAAATCCCCAGCAGAAAAAACGATGGTCTCTTACCAGAGGCCTCAGTCTTTCCTCATCCTCCTTGTGCTTCCGGTTAGCAAGAAGCACAAAAAAAAAAAAAAACCTCAAGGTGGCCATCTTGTGGCCAAATAGTAAAACTACATCTACAAACATTTTGAAGGGAATTAACACACATTTTAACATTTAAAATTAACTGTTTATTTCCCACACCAAAAAATTACCCCAATAACATTTTTAATGGACAAAAAAAATTACAATTAAAAAAAACAAAAAAAAAACAAAAACATGAATAGTTACCTAAGGGTCTGAACTTTTTAAATATGCATGTGAAGGGGGTATACTATGAACATTTTTTAAATTATAAGCTTGTAAATAGTGATGGACGCAAAACAGAAAAAATGCACCTTTAATATTGACGCCAAACATTGTAATAGGGACAAAATTTAAATTGTGTAATAACCGAGACAAACGGGCAAATAAAATACATAGGTTTTAATTATGGTAGTATGGATTATTTTAAAGCTATAATGGACGAAAACTGAGAAATAATAAATTTTTTCCATTTTTTTCCTATTAATCCTGTTAAAATACATTTATAAAATAAATAATTCTTAGCAAAATGTACCACCCAAAGAAAGCCTAATTAGTGGTGGAAAAAAAAGATATAGATCAATAACTTGTCATAAGTAGTGAGGAAATTATTAGCGAATGAATGGGAGGTGAAAATTGCTCTGATGCATAAGGTGAAAAGTCCCCGCGGGCTGAAGTGGTTAGCCATCTCTCGCGCTTTGATCAGGTCCAAATCCGACTTCACAGCGAATTCCTCAACCGCTCGGGGATTTGTGCGATGCGGCATGCATGGAATGGAAGGACTCATCCGCGTTCTGCCAGAACGTGGGCAGAACGCGAATGAGTCCTTCCATTCCATGCATGCCGCATCGCACAAATCCCCGAGCGGTTGAGGAATTCGCTGTGAAGTCGGATTTGGACCTGATCAAAGCGCAAGGTTTGACGGGAGCGAATTGTCAGAGGCATTGCTGTGGGTGAAAGATTGCAAGATGGCTGCCTCATGATGCAGAGAGAGCGCAGCCTGAAGCTCTAAACGGTGAGGCACGGTACTCGACCTGTGGAAGCGGTTGTTTTTCCGCGAAACGCGTTGTCAATCAAAAGTGCCCAATAAAGTTTTTTTACTTTTTTATACCACATAGCAGAGTGACTACTTTCATAAGGTAGGACCATCCGTTATCCTACTTTTTTATCTATTACTACAATTCTTCACTATCTCCATCCGCCACTCGAGTGGCTACCCATCTACAACTTAAAATTACAATACATACATACCACGGGCACCTCCTACTTCATTTTGTTTTGATCTATATCTTGTTTTTTTTGCCACCAATTAGGCTTTCTTTGGATGGTACATTTTGCTAAGAATTATTTTTTTCTAAATGCATTTTCACAGAAATTTTAAGAAAAAAATGGAACAAATTTATTATTTCTCAGTTTTCGGCCATTATAGCTTTAAAATAATACATGCTACCATAATTACAAGAAGATTACAATCATCCTTGACCTCTTCATCTCAAAAACCCTCACCTTTCTTGTCCTTACTGAGACCTGGCTCACCCCCTCTGATCTGCCTGTGGCTGCAGCCCTGTCCTACAGGGGGGCTACATTAGAGATGGCCCGAACAGTTCGCCGGCCAACGGTTCCCGGCGAACTTCCGGGGTTCGCGATTGCGGAGAACTGCAAACTTTTCCGGAAGTTCGGTTCGCCCCATAGTGCATCATGAGGGTCAACTTTGACCCTCTACATCACAGTCAGCAGCATTTGTAGCCAGTCAGGCTACACTCACTCCTGGAGCCACTCCCTCCCTTATAAAAGGCAGGCAGTGTCAGGCTTTTCACTCACTCGTGTGCCTGCATTAATTAGAGAAGGGAGAGCTGCTGTACAGAGACCTGTAGGGAAAGCTTAGTTAGGCTCTTGTAGGCTTCTTAGCTTGCTCCTTGCTGATTCCTATTGCTAATAAAGCACCCTTCAACAGCTTTTTTGAGAGTTAATCTTGTTCTTATGATCTTTTTTTTTTTTGTGTGGCTCACTTGCATTATATACAGCCCTGTCAGTCAGTCGCAGCTGGGCTTCGGCCCCGGTATAATTACTGCTGTGCCAGGTGCACATTATAATACCCATCACTGCATATACCTATTACCTGTTGTTAATTTCAGTGCACCCACCTACCTACCTGAGCACACGCAGTGTCACTGTGCCTGTCCGGTTCCTATCTGTGTGTGACAGGTGCACATTGTAATACCCATCACTGCATACACCTACCTGTTGTACACAGTGCACCCACCTACCTACGTGAGCGCACTCAGGGCCAGTGTGCCTGTCCGGTACCTGTGTGTGTGTGCTGCTAGTAGCGGCCGCTATAATAATTTTTCTGGTGCGTGTACATGCCTGCCTAATTTTTCTGGCTGCACTGCAGCTGCAACAACAAAACAAAAGGCATGTACATGTGCCAATTCCCCTTCGTGATCATTACCTTGCCACGGTGAAGGGGCTTGCGTATCACAATGAAGCAATGACCGACGGCCAAATGAGTGTCTTGGGAGGGGCACACCCAAGATAATAAGGTCGTTGCTTCATTGTGGACAGACCAAATTTGATCAGCTGGACAGTCACTGTTGTTCTATCATTGAGCTACCACAGCCTGGTGACCATATGGGCTTGAAAATCACCACGGCGCTTGAAAGGTGCGCACCAGTCCAGCATGGCAGACACAACATAAACAGCTGTTTGCGGTGCATTACACAGTGAGTTTGGTGTGTCAGTGTGAAGCAGTACTCTAATTGCACTCCCTGATTGATGTATACACATGCAAGATGTTTTAAAGCACTTTAGACCTGCAATTTAGCATTCAATGTGATTTCTGCCCTTAAAACGCTGCTTTGCGTCAAATCCAGATTTTTCCCCGGGACTTTTGGCATCTATCGCACCCCGCCATGCCCCCCTCCAGGTGTTAAACCCCTTGAAACATCTTTTCCATCAGTTTTCTGGCCAGCATAAGTGTTTCTAGTTTTCAAAGTTCGCCTCCCCATTGAAATCTATTGTGGTTCGCAAAAGTTTGCGCAAACCGAACTTTCGCGGAAGTTTGCAAACCGAAAATCGGAGGTTCGGACGATCTCTAGTCTACACCTCAGCCATACCCCAAGACCAGATAACAGACCTGGGGGAGGGGTGGACCTACTTCTCTCCCTGTCCCGCACTTTCCCTGTCCTTACCCCTCCCCTTCTCTCCACTTTACCTCCTTTGAGGCCCATGCTATCCGCCTCTACCATCCCCTCCCAGCCATTATTGCAGTCCTGTACCACCCCCCCCCCCCCTCCAGTACAATATCACATTTTTTAGATAACCTTGCCTTCTGGCTCCCACACATCCTGTCCTCCGACCTCACAACCATCATCCTTGGAGACTTGAACATTCTCTTTTTTTTTTTTTTTTTTCATCAATACATTTTTATTGAAAGATATGGTAAGATAGTGCCATAGGAAATGGTAACATGATGTACATGGAGTTTCACATAGGTTGAGTATATCTAGTTTGTTCATGTTGTCCTGGCTTAAACCTTGCCAGATTAATGAACTCCTATCTAGTCACTATCTAACCATTACTGGCAGATTGACTAACATGGGGAACATTTCCTGGCTACATTGTTCGATTGAAGCAGTGGCACTTAGACCTATCAATCGAATAGCGATCAGGTATTGCTGGCTTAATGTGATTAAGCTAGGGTCTTGTGTTCTGAAGTGTTCGTTCCATACACTATTAGGATATGGGGTCGTGTCACTGTTTTATGAGTTAAACTGAACATCTAATCCGATAAAGATAAAGATAAAGATAAGAGTGCTAATAAACTGTAGATTCAGCTAGAATGTATTAAACGTGTCTCTTACTCCTGGCTGGAGAGTATTTTTCGCTGGCGATAATAAGGAAAGGGGAAACGTACATAACACGTAACTAATAAGTTGAATACTATTGGTTGGTAAACTTATTACAACAAAATCCATGGTCCCACCCATAATCTGTGTCAGTATTTATAATAAGCGAATACACTCATAACACTATATATGCTGCTGAGAATTCTATACAAATTTGTGTAATTAGATGTTTATGGAACATCCTGGCCTGAGATGTTTTTCCATTGTGATGTTTTGAGTATACATTGCCATGAGCATGGTGACTTTAACATTCCACTTGATGAGCCTACCACCTCTGCTGCCACTCAGCTTCTCTCCCTCACCAACTCCCTTCGCCTCACTCAGCATACTAACACCCCACCCACAGCACTGGTAATACCCTGGACCTAATTTTCTCCAAAGCCATCACCCTTACAAACCTGGACATTGCACCATTCCCCATCTCCGACCACCACCTCATCACCTTCACCCTCACTCTGTCCAGGACCCCCTGCCCCCCTCACCAAACTGGAAGGTGGCAGAGAGATCTGCGCAACCTTGACCCCAATGTACTAGCCACACCCCTCCACTCCCTCTCCTCCTCCCTCCTCAGCCTAACCTGCGCCAACCAAGCGGCAGCTCAATACAATCATAACCTCTCAGCAGCATTAGATCATGTTGCCCTCCTGACCTTTCGTACCATCTCTTACCCCAACCCCCAACCTTGGCACACTGCCCTCACAAAAAAAACTACAAAAAGAGGCACGAGCTGCAGAACGCAAATGGAGAAAATCCTGCCACAACCATGATTTCCTGGAATACAAGACTAAGTTGCAGACGTACCATACTGCCCTCGCTGATAGCAAACAGAGATACTTCACTCGCTTGATTGCTACCCAAGCCTCCAACCCACGTTGTCTTTTTGCCACCTTTAATACCCTACTCAACCCCACACCTCCACCCAAAACCTTCACCCTCTCAGCCATTGACCTATCAAACTACTTTATCAACAAAATTACAACCATCCGGAGGGATATTTCTCTCCTCCACTCCATAGCCCCCTCCTCCTCCTCACCCCATCCTACTACTGTCTCTTTCTCCCCCCTTACCTCCTTCACTCCTGTCACGGTGGAGGAAGTAAACCAGGTGCTGGCAACTTCACCTGCCACTTCCTGCCCCCTAGATCTGGTTCCATCTGATTCTCTCCGCCCACATTTTTCTGATCTGCCCCCAGTCCTCACCCACCTGTTCAACCTATCCTTCTCCACTGGCATCTTCCCCTCCGTATTCAAACAGGCCACTGTGCTTCACTTGACCCAGCACTGCCATCCAATTACCGCCCAATTTCCCTCCTCCCTTTTGCCACGAAAATTCTTAAACGCCTGGCCCACCAACGCCTGACCAACTTCTTCAATTCCAACTCCGTTCTCGATCCCCTGCAATCTGGTTTTCGTACAGCCCATTCCACAGAAACAGCTCTCACCAAAGTGGTCAATGACCTTGCTCTTGCCAAAGCCAAAGGTAAATACTTCATCCTGCTCCTCCTGGACCTCTCCTCGGCATTTAACACTGTCGACCACTCCCTCCTCCTCCACTCCCTGCAGTCAATGTGCATTCAGGATCTAGCCTTAGCTTGGATCTCCTCCTACCTCTCCAACCGCTCCTTCACAACATTCTTCAATGGTTCCTCATCCACTCCTACACCCCTCTCAGTTGGTGTTCCTCAAGGTTTCGTTCTAGGACCACTACTGTTCTCACTGCCTCAATTGGCAAAATCATCTCCTCCATGGGCTGCAGTTACCACCTGTATGCCGATGACACCCAGATATGCCTCCACACCCCATATCTCTCCTCCTCTACCATGGACAAAGTCTCCGCCTGCCTTACATCCATTTCTTCCTGGGTGGCCGCCAGGTTCCTGAAGCTTAATTTGAAGACTGAGCTTCTAATATTCCCACCCCGCACAGCTGCACCCCTCCCAGATCTGCACATTACTATTGAAAATACTACCATCCGCCCTACCTCCTAAGCCCACTGTCTAGGTTTTACCCTGGACTCTGCACTTTCCTTTACACCCCACATCCAAGGTATTGCCCGATCCTGCAACTTCCACCTCCGCAACATCTCCAAGATCCACTCCTACCTGTCCCCTGACTAGTGTTGGGCGAACAGTGTTCGCCACTGTTCGGGTTCTGCAGAACATCACCCTGTTCGGGTGATGTTCGAGTTCGGCCGAACACCTGATGGTGCTCGGCCAAACCGTTCGGCCGCATGGCCGAACTAAGAGCGCATGGCCGAACGTTCCCCGAACGTTCGGCTAGCGCTGTGATTGGCCAAACGGGTCACGTGGTTCGGACCCGAACGCACTCTGATTGGCCGAACGGTCACGTGGTTCGGGTAAATAAATACCCGAACCATGTCATATCTCCGCCATTTCTCTGTGGGTTTAGCTTTGGGTAGGCAGGCAGGGTAGTTCGCTCTCCAGCCACGCTAGCCAGGGTCCCCCCCAGTCATTGTGTGTCGCTGCTGGGAACAGTAGTACACCGCTCGCTCAGCCACACTATATATAGCATTGTGTCACGTACCTGGAGTTATGGAGACCGTTATGCTGAGGGCAGCAACTCCTGCAACTTACCAACCAAAGGCCCTGAGCTGGGAACAGGGTACTCTGGTTGGCACGGGGCAGAAGTGCTCGCAGAACCAGTAGTTGGAGTAAACCGGAACTGGAGACTTCCGCAGGACGGGTCTGGTACTGCAATGACCCGTACACCAGTGTTGGTCTTGACACGCAGATCCTGTAGTCAGTAGGCAGGAGAGCAGATCCGTGAACAAGCCAGGGTCGGTAACAGAGCGGGTAGTCAGACAAGCAAGGTTCGGCAACAAAGCGGGTTCTCAGACGGGCAAGGTTCGGCAGCAGAGCGGGTAGTCGTAAGTAGCAAGGGTCAAAGCCAGAGCGGATAGTCAGACAAGCCAAGGTCAGCATGGAGCAGGATCAGGATACAGGCAGACAGAATGTCAGGTCACGGGAACCAAACTAGCTGCAATACTACAGCACAGAGGTCTGGGCTCTCCAGGCTTAAATAGGCCTTTTGGCGCGCACCGCGCAATGCGCGCACGGCGTAGCGCGTCACGCATGCACGGTGCGACGTGCTGCGCGCGCATGCGCACACACGAACGCGCGCATGCGCAAACACACGCGCGCGCCCGCGCACGCGCAAACGCGCACAAACAAGAAAGATGCATAAAACAGACATCCCTGCGCGCGCGCGCAGACGGCCCTCACACCAACGCCTTTCAGCGCCAATGCTCACGCCGCACAACGCAACACGCACTGGCGAGCACCGACAGACCACCCTGCAAGGAGGCCCGCCGGGACCCCCCAGGACGCCTGCCAGCATCCGCATGTGCCAGCCGCCTCGCCTGGACAGGTAACTGACCGTGACAATGCCCCCTCCTTACGGGCAGCCTCCGGATGCCTTTTGGGCTTGGTTTATCAGGAAACCTCTGATGGAATCTCCTTACCAATGCGGTTGCATGGACAAACGAGGCTGGTTCCCAAGAGTTGTCCTCAACTCCATAGTCTCTCCACTTGATCAAGTATTGTACACCACCATTCCTCCATCTGGAATCAAGGATATCCTCCACTTCAAATTCCTGTTCACCATCCACCATATCCGGTGGAGGTGGTACAGAGTTTTGTCCCAGAAAGAGTTCCGGTGATACCGGTTTCAATAAAGAAGCATGAAATACAGGGTGTATTCTGAACCTGCTGGGAAGTTCGAGTTCATAGGATGCTTGTCCTACTCTTCTTTTTATTTCAAAAGGTCCAATAAATTTGGGACCCAATTTCTTGGACGGGCATGAGAGTTTCAGATTCCTGGTTGATAAGTACACACGATCTCCGGTTCCCAAGTCCAAGTCTCCTCTCCTGTGACAATCAGCCTTCCTCTTGAAGTTCCCTTGAGCCTGAGCCATAGATTGTTGCAGTAGTTGATTATTTTGAGCCAGCCATTTGACTAATTCTTCCGCAGCAGGAACCGGAGATTCTTTTATCATTCCAGGCAAAAATGACGGATTGTAACCGTAATTAGCAAAGAATGGGGTTTGTTTAGTAGAAGAATGTACAGAATTATTATAAGCAAATTCTGCAGATGGTAACAACTGAGACCAGTTATCCTGTAATCCTGAAATGAAGCATCTGAGGTACTGTTCCAATGTCTGGTTGGTGCGTTCTGTTTGTCCGTTGGATTGGGGATGATAAGCGGATGAAAAATGCAACTGTATATTGAGTAATTGGCATAAACTTTTCCAGAATTGTGACGTGAACTGAGTCCCTCTGTCTGACACAATGTTGTTAGGAACCCCATGCAAACGTACAATTTCTCTGATGAATACTGTAGCCGTGATTCTGGCGGAAGGTAATCCCGTCATGGGAATGAAGTGCGCCATTTTTGTCAATCGATCCACCACCACAAAAATCGTATTTGAACCTTCCGCATTTGGTAATTCTACAATGAAGTCCATAGAAATTGAGTGCCATGGTCTAGGAGGAACAGGCAGAGGGTCCAACAACCCCCAAGGTTTAAGCTTCAAACCCTTACTCCGATTACACACCTGACAAGACTTAACATATTTCTCACAGTCTTTTCGTAGAGCTGGCCACCAAAAAGTGCGCTGAATTAATTCACATGTCTTTGCACTGCCAAAATGACCGGTCCACTGATGGTCATGATATAGTTTGAACACTTCCCGTCGATGATCCTCGGGCACGAAGATTCTATTCTTAAAGAGCCACAAGCCATCCTTGGCCACCAACTGTGCTTTAATTTTATCTGGTGGGTCTGAAGTATTTTGACGAAGTTGCTCTATCAGATCAGGTTGTATCAATAGAAAGTTCTGTTTAGAAAGAACAGTGTCCATTACAGGTGACGTATCATCTTCAGGAAACATGCGAGACAACGCATCTGGTTTAGTGTTCTTTGACCCAGGTCGATATGTGATATGAAACGAAAATCTTGAAAAAAAAAGTGCCCATCTCGCCTGTCTGGGGTTGAGTCTCTTTGCCGTCTTCAGGTACTCCAGGTTCCTATGATCCGTGTAAATCAGTATATCTTGAGATGCTCCTTCCAATAAATACCTCCATTCCTGTAAGGCATATTTGATAGCCAGTAACTCCCTGTCCCCCACGTCATAGTTCCTTTCCGCATCAGACAATTTCTTAGAGAAGAATGCTATGGGATGAAGTACGGCTTTTTCACCTGATCTCTGAGACAAAATTGCACCCACTGCTGAGTCCGAAGCGTCCACCTCAAGGATGTACGGTAATACTGGGTCAGGGTGTCTGAGAATGGATGCAGAAGTAAATAACTCCTTGAGCTTTTCAAAGGCACACTGGGCTTCAGCTGTCCATTTGAACGGAATGTGTTGCCGGGTGAGATTTGTAATGGGTAAGATGATGGCAGAAAAGTTCCTAATAAACTTCCTGTAGAAATTTGCAAACCCTACAAATCTTTGAACTGCTTTCCGGTTGATGGGAGCTGGCCACTGCAGAATGGCTTGGACTTTCTGTGGATCCATGGTGAACCCCTCAGCAGAAATAATGAGCCCCAAGAATTGAATTGTATGTTGTTCGAACTCACATTTCTCAGCCTTCGCATACAGACTATGCAATCGTAATTGTTCCAGTACTTGACAGACTTGTCTCCTATGTTCTTCCAAAGATGCTGAAAAAATCAAGATGTCGTCCAAGTAAACTACTAAAAAGTGATCAATAAATTCCCTTAGTACATCATTAATAAAGTGCTGAAAAGTGGCTGGTGCATTACAAAGCCCAAAGGGCATGACCAGATATTCGTAATGACCGTAGCGTGATCTGAAGGCGGTCTTCCATTCATCTCCTTCCCTTATTCTTACTAGATTATAGGCCCCTCTGAGATCCAGCTTTGTAAAAATCTTAGCATCACGTAGTTTCTGAAATAGTTCTGGCATCAGTGGTAAAGGGTACCTATTCTTGATCGTGACTTTGTTCAATTCCCTGTAATCGATGCAGGGTCTGAGAGTCCCATCCTTTTTCTGTACAAAGAAAATTCCAGCACCCGCAGAGGACTTTGAGGGTCGAATGAAGCCTTTCCTTACATTTTCCTCGATGTATTCTCTCAACACCTCCTGTTCTGGCTCTGAGAGAGGAAACATTCGGCTAAAGGGAATGGCTGAACCAGGAAATAAGTCGATAGGACAATCATACGGCCGATGAGGAGGTAGTACGTCTGCTTTCTTCTTATCAAAAACGTCAAGGAATGCATGGTATTGTTCAGGTATGGTTTCTTGTAAAGAAGTTGTATAAAGAAGAGTACCTACTGGTCCTGGCCGCTCCCTTATACAACTTTTGTCACAGTAGGTAGAGGGAAAAGATATGGTGCCAGAAGACCAATTAATAGCAGGGTTATGCGCCTGAAGCCACGGTAATCCTAAAATAACGGGATGTAGAGGTGACGTAAGGAGATCCAATGTTAGCTGTTCCTTATGTAACCCTTGAATAGTTGTGGCTATGGGTAATGTCTCCCAGATGACAGGTCCAGAGCTGACTTCACTACCGTCAGCTAGGTGAATGAGAAGGGGGTTCTTCTTATACTGCATAGGGATCTGATGAGTGGTAGCAAATGTAATGTCCATAAAGCAACTACATGCGCCAGAGTCGATGATAGCTGAAACTTCAAGGTTTCCTCCGGTTAACTGAAAAGAAACAGGGACAGAAAAATGATTAGAGGTTGGTCGGATAATCTGGAAATTACCTACAGGACGTATCCATGGCGCTTGCTTCTTACCAGGCATACGAACCGGACATGCTTCTAGGAAATGGCCTGCTGCCCCACAATAGAAACATAAATTTCCTTGACGTCTTCTCTGTCTTTCTTCTGGAGGAAGACGAGGGCGGATTACACCGATCTGCATTGGCTCAGGCTGATCCGGTTGATCTTCAGTTGTCACAGGAGCAGGAGAGCTGGTAGGAAAGGAAGGTACCCAGTTGAAACGTGGGTTACGCTCACTAGCCCTCTCCAACTGGCGTTCCCGAAATCGCCTGTCAATTTGAACTGCCGCAGTGATTAATAATTCCAGAGTAGCGGGAGCATCAGCTCTAGACAATTCATCCTTGATATGGGCTGCAAGTCCCTTCCGGTATTGATATCTTAAAGCAGAATCGTTCCAGTCCGTGTCGGCCGCCCAACGGCGGAACTCTGAAGTGTATTCTTCCACCGTCCGACGACCTTGACGTAAGTAACCTAACGCGGTCTCAGCAGTAGCACCGCGCTGCGGGTCATCGTATAAAACGGCCATAGCCTCAAACAGGGTCTCTGAAGTTGCTAGGGACGCGTGCTTCTGATCCATAAGATTATGGGCCCATGCTTGGGGTTCACCCTGAAGTAAGGAAATAATGAGTCCCACCTTGATTTCCTCGGAGAAGTAAGTGCGGGGTTGCAGGTTGAAATATAACTGGCAGGAGTGACGGAAAGCACGGAATTTAGTTCTGTCTCCAGAAAAACGTTCAGGCATGATTACACGTGGCTCAGGAGGAGGTGTTGCAGCTGGAGGTGCAGGAGGTGTATTATTGACTGGGGGAGGGTTAGTTACTGGAGCTTGCCCCCCGGCTGCAGTTAGTGCACCGACTCTTCCTTCCAGGCGTAAGTGACTGGTCTGTAGCTCCTTAATGGCATCAGTCAGGGCCGCCATCTGTTCATATAGGGTAGTCAGAACCTTCGCTGCCTCAGCGGTCTCCATGTCGTGGCTGTAGTATTCTGTCACGTACCTGGAGTTATGGAGACCGTTATGCTGAGGGCAGCAACTCCTGCAACTTACCAACCAAAGGCCCTGAGCTGGGAACAGGGTACTCTGGTTGGCACGGGGCAGAAGTGCTCGCAGAACCAGTAGTTGGAGTAAACCGGAACTGGAGACTTCCGCAGGACGGGTCTGGTACTGCAATGACCCGTACACCAGTGTTGGTCTTGACACGCAGATCCTGTAGTCAGTAGGCAGGAGAGCAGATCCGTGAACAAGCCAGGGTCGGTAACAGAGCGGGTAGTCAGACAAGCAAGGTTCGGCAACAAAGCGGGTTCTCAGACGGGCAAGGTTCGGCAGCAGAGCGGGTAGTCGTAAGTAGCAAGGGTCAAAGCCAGAGCGGATAGTCAGACAAGCCAAGGTCAGCATGGAGCAGGATCAGGATACAGGCAGACAGAATGTCAGGTCACGGGAACCAAACTAGCTGCAATACTACAGCACAGAGGTCTGGGCTCTCCAGGCTTAAATAGGCCTTTTGGCGCGCACCGCGCAATGCGCGCACGGCGTAGCGCGTCACGCATGCACGGTGCGACGTGCTGCGCGCGCATGCGCACACACGAACGCGCGCATGCGCAAACACACGCGCGCGCCCGCGCACGCGCAAACGCGCACAAACAAGAAAGATGCATAAAACAGACATCCCTGCGCGCGCGCGCAGACGGCCCTCACACCAACGCCTTTCAGCGCCAATGCTCACGCCGCACAACGCAACACGCACTGGCGAGCACCGACAGACCACCCTGCAAGGAGGCCCGCCGGGACCCCCCAGGACGCCTGCCAGCATCCGCATGTGCCAGCCGCCTCGCCTGGACAGGTAACTGACCGTGACACATTGTTTACTGCCACTGTGTACCTCGCTCAGCCACACTATATATAGCATTGTTTACTGCCACTCTGTGTACACCGCTCAGCCAGACTATATAGCATTGTGTGTACTGCCACTGTGTACCTCGCTCAGCCAGACTATATAGCATTGTTTACTGCCACTTTGTGTACACCGCTCAGCCAGACTATATAGCATTGTGTGTACTGCCACTCTGTGTACACCGCTCAGCCAGACTATATAGCATTGTTTACTGCCACTCTGTGTACACCGCTCAGCCACACTATATAGCATTGTGTTTACTGCCACTCTGTGTACACCGCTCAGCCAGACTATATAGCATTGTGTGTACTGCCACTCTGTGTACACGGCTCAGCCAGACTATATAGCATTGTGTGTACTGCCACTCTGTGTACACTGCTCAGCCAGACTATATAGCATTGTGTGTACTGCCACTCTGTGTACACCGCTCAGCCAGACTATATAGCATTGTGTGTACTGCCACTCTGTGTACACCGCTCAGCCACGCTATATATAGCATTGTGTTTACTGCCACTCTGTGTACACCGCTCAGCCACACTATATAGCATTGTGTGTACTGCCACTCTGTGTACACCGCTCAGCCAGACTATATAGCATTGTGTGTACTGCCACTCTGTGTACACGGCTCAGCCAGACTATATAGCATTGTGTGTACTGCCACTCTGTGTACACTGCTCAGCCAGACTATATAGCATTGTGTGTACTGCCACTCTGTGTACACCGCTCAGCCAGACTATATAGCATTGTGTGTACTGCCACTCTGTGTACACGGCTCAGCCAGACTATATAGCATTGTTTACTGCCACTCTGTGTACACGGCTCAGCCACACTATATAGCATTGTTTACTGCCACTCTGTGTACACCGCTCAGCCAGACTATATAGCATTGTGTGTACTGCCACTCTGTGTACACCGCTCAGCCAGACTATATAGCATTGTGTGTACTGCCACTCTGTGTACACCGCTCAGCCAGACTATATAGCATTGTGTGTACTGCCACTCTGTGTACACCGCTCAGCCAGACTATATAGCATTGTGTGTACTGCCACTCTGTGTACACGGCTCAGCCAGACTATATAGCATTGTGTGTACTGCCACTCTGTGTACACCGCTCAGCCAGACTATATAGCATTGTGTTTACTGCCACTCTGTGTACACCGCTCAGCCACACTATATAGCATTGCGTACTCTGCCAGTCAGTGTGTATATTGCTGGGATCAGTAATACTCCACTCACCGCCAACCACTATATGAGCTCACCATGAGTTCCTCAGAGACCTCCGCTGTGAGCAGCACTCCCAACAACAGCAACAGCCAACGCCCCACGCAAGCTATAACATCCACCCCAGCAGCCAGTGGTCAGCAGCAGCCCTCCCCGGAGGAGAACGTTGTGTCCATCGGTCCGTCGACAGAGCGATTAATGAGGGCTGCCATTGAGGAGATGATGGGGCCTGATGTGGAGGAGGAGGTCTGGCTCAGGCCAGCATCCCAAGTTAATGTTGAGGACGATGAGGGGTCTGTGTCTGGGGATGTTGGGGTGGCAGAGGTGGTGGGTGGGTCAGACTCAGGAGAAAAGTTGTATGATGAGGATGATGATCGGGACCATCTGTATGTGCCTCAGAGTCCGACCCCGGAAAACATGTTGTATCGTGTGTTTAGGTACTAAAATCTGCGTTCCCACTTCCCAGTACTGCCCGGGTCCACGGATCCATATAATTTTTTGGGCAGCACTATCAAACTGTGGTACTATGAGTGAGTTGCCATGGTCCTTCTGTGCTGTCACACTCACCGTCTGTCTGCAGATGGATTGTTCAACACAGCTACGCCATCTGACATGTAGACCTTGACCATCTTCTCCAGGCGATTGGTGTTGGAGGACGTGGAACTGCCCGATTGCTGTTCTGTGGGCTGCTGCATGGGTGTCAGAAAATGTTCCCACTCCAAGGACACTGCCAATACCATTCCCTTTTGGTCACTAGCAACAGCTTGTGTTCTTTGCTGCCCTCCTGGTCCTCCTGGGTTTGCTGAAGTCAGTCTGTCGGCGTACAACTGGCTAGAGAAGGAGGAGGATGTCAATCTCCTCTCTAAAGTCTCCATCCTGAAGGGCCTGCTGGAATTGTTCCATTTTTTACCTGTCTGACACTTTCTTCAATCAGTTTTTTAACATTGTGTTTGTATAAACTGGGTATAAACCCAGTAATTGGTGTTGTCCAGAATAATGAATAATAATGAATAGTGAATAATGCACGGGCCGCGTTCAATGCAGTCTAGCATGAATTGAGCCATGTGTGCCAGAGAATCCTGCCAGACTCCTCTGTCTTCATGTTCTTGTGAGCGTTGTGATTGTTGTGATGCACCATATTCGTCACCAGCATCACTTTCTTCCTCTTCTGCTATCCATTCCCGATAAATTGTGGAAGTCCAACGTGCACCACTCTGTCCCTCGGCAGTGGGGGCATCCAATTCCTGCTCCAACTCCAGCTGTTCCTCGTCCTGTTCTTTGTCATAGCTGGGACCAGCGTTTCCTGAGGCAGGTTGCCTGATGTTGGTATCATCACGCTGATCGTTTTCATCTTCAGATTCCCCCACTTGCATCATGCCAGCGGTTTCCATCTTCAACATTGATTTCTTCAGTAAACACAGCAGTGGTATTGTAATGCTGACTGTAGAGTTGTTACTGCTCAGTCACAAGCAACGTGGATTGCTCAAAATTTTGGAGGACTTGGCAGAGATCCAACATGGTGGCCCAATCAGATCCACAGAAGCTTGGTAGCTACTAGCTAGCTGCTGGAATGCGCCTCGGCACTGCGCAAAGCGTGCTAGCATGTGCAGCGTAGAATTCCAGCGCGTAGGGAGGGACATCACCCAGCGAGCGATGGTGCGCTAGATTGAAGCGCTCCTGCATCTCTTGGTGAGTCCTTCAGAAGCGGTACTGGACTTTTAAAAATGTTTTTTTTTTTTCCTTCAACAGAAGATCTGCCATGTTGGAGTGAGGAGGACGCCGCCGACTCCGACACCAAGCTGAACCCCGGCGAACTCCAAGCAGAGGATCTTCAGGAACCCTCAAGGCTTTGAGCAAGCTGAGGAGGGTCAGCAGTCCCGACGAGACCTCTCCTCATATGTGACTGTGTGCAGTGGAGTAGAGCTCCCCAGAACAACCTCTCACTTGTCACTTTGTCACTGGTCACTTTGTCACTGGTCACTTTTCACTTTGTCACTTGTCACTTGGTCACTTGTCACTTGGTCACTTGGTCACTTGTCCAGATGATCTCGGTACACCTCCTGCGATTCAAATTCCTGCACACATTGCTCTGGGATTTGGGTGTGATGAATGATGCATCTAACTGGCCACCGGAGGCAATTAAGGCCTTCAAAACATTGAAAGCAGCTTTCTGTTCCGCCCCCATTTTGCGTCATGTTGAGTTGTTGACGTCATGTTCATCCTCGGCCTCGCCTTGCATTTCAGTGCGAGGTGCATTTTCCACAGAAAAAGGTTGTGAATCCGGGCACAACATTTGTGGCTGTTCCATTGACCTTTCACAGGTAGAAGATTGTGGGGGTGGGAATAGCTCCTCCGAATAGCCCATTGTGTCCTGAAAACTACTCATTGCATTGCTTTGCGCACGCATTTTTTTGTCCTCATGCAAGGCCTGAGTTGCGCCTGAAAGCGTGGCCTTCTCCTCCTGCGCCTCCTCCTTTTCCATCACGTCTGCTGCTGCTGGGTTAGCGTTGCCGCGTGGTCCCTGTTTATTGAACCACTTATCTTTATTACATTTATGACTGCATGGCGGTACAAAGCATGCTATCCGCACGCTTCTTGTCCTCATGCAAGGCCTGGGTTGTTGTGTCTCAAAAAGCGTGGCCTTCTCCTCCTGCGCCTCCTCCTCCTGTTCCATCACGTGTGCTGCTGCTGGTGCTGGGTTAGTGTTACTGGTCCCTTTTCCTGGAACCTCTTCTCTGTATTACATTTATGACTGCATGGCGACAAAAAGCATGTTACCTGTGCAAAGAAACATGACATTTTCCACATTTAAAAGACAGTTTTTCCTTTGAAACTTTACAATCAATTTTCTCAAAAACTATAAGCTCTTTTTCAAATATTTTTTTCCCTCTTGTACCCACTCCCAAGGTGCACATACCCTGCAAATTTGGGGTATGTAGCATGTAAGGAAGCTTTACAAAGCACGAAAGTTCAGGTCCCCATTGACTTCTATTATGTTCAGAGTTCGGCGCGGACACCCGAACATCGCGGCGATGTTCGGCGAACGTTCGCGAACCCGAACATCTAGGTGTTCGCCCAACACTACCCCTGACACCACTAAACTCCTCATCCACGCCCTTGTCATCTCCCACTTAGACTACTGCAATTCTCTTTTGTCAGGCCTCCCCTCTAACCGTACTGCCTCACTTCAATTGGTAATAATTGCGGCAGCCAGACTGATACATTCTCCTCATCACAGTGCCTCTACGACTTTGTAAAGGCTCTGTAAAGCCCTACACTGGCTCCCCATCAGCTTTATCAATTTCAAAATCCTGTGCTTGGCCTACAAATCGGTGCACAAAAACCTGCCTGACCTAAATCTCTGATCTCTGATCTGGTCCACAGGCACTTTCCAGCCTGTCACCTCCGATCCTCCAATGACCTGCGCCTAGTCGCACCACGCATATCTGAGTCCCATGCACGGTTTCAGGACTTCCCTTGGGCTGCCCCCACTCTCAGACTCGCCCTCACCTTTAATACCTTCAAACAAGCTCTTAAGACTCACCTTTTCATGCTTGCATACACCCCTACACCAGCACCATAATACCTTCTGTTAGACACCCTCTCAACAGATGCACCTATTGTCTCCACCCCCACCCTTTAGGTTGTAAGCCTCTGACAGGGCCCTCCTCCCTAGTGTTTCCAGCTTGATTATGCAATCTTACTGTCATTCACCCATCTTGTGGACTAGAACAGTCTCTATTTTGACCTGACACTGTACTGTTATCAAATCATTTGCATGATCTTGTTTTGTTGTGAGTTTCCTGTATGTCCTACCTTGTATGTTAACCCATTTATCTATTGGGCAGCGCTGCATAATATGTTGACTCTTTATAAATAAAACAAATAATAAAAATAATTAAAACCTATGCATTTTATTTACCCATTTGTCCCTATTATTACACCATTTAAATTATGTCTCTATCACAATGTATGGTGCCAATATTTTATTTGGAAATAAAAGTGCATTTTTTACGTTTTGCGTCCATCACTATTTACAAGCGTATCATTTAAAAAATGTTCGTAATATACCATCTCCACATGCATGTTAACCAGTTAATGACAATCTAACTTATGAAAATGTCCTGTTTGAGACTGTTAACGGCAACAGGATGTTTTAATAAGTTGCTCATTCCTGCCGCCACTCCGCATGTGTGTGCGCCGCTCCCGCCGCTGTTTACCGCTGGATCACCGTGATCTGGGATTGCGGAAGAGGACCGAGCGGTCCCTCTACCCAATCACAATACCTGGAATGAATGGACGTGACCGAGATCAGCGGCCACATCCATTCATAAAACAGGAAGCTGTCACTGTGTAGTTAAATGTAAAAAAAAAGGGAACACTTCCTATAATGAGAGAGTGTTCACTAGCACTATCTTGTGGCCAAAAAGTAAAATTATACATACAGGCACATACATACTTATAATAATAAAATTAATACATTACACTTCTAAAGCACCCCCCCCCCCCCCCCCACACACACACACACACAAAAACTTGTAAAAAACAATCAGTTAAACAGAAACATAAATAGTTGCCTTAGGGACTCAGCTTTTTTAATCTATATTTTATGAGGGGAAATTACTTTTACTTTGCTACATAGGGGCTTGTAATTATGGACTGGACAAAAAAAAAAAAATGAAAATAACACCTATATTTCCAAATAGTATATTGTCGCCATACATTGTGGTAGGGACATCAATTAAACAGTTTTATCCACAGGAGAGTGTTTAATTTTAAAACTGTAATGGCCATTATTTTTTTTATTTTTCCTGTTAAAACGCATTTAGAATAAAAAAAAAATTAGCAAAATGTACTACCCACAGAAAGCCTAATTAGTGGCAAAAAAAACGAGATATAGATCATTTTGTTGTGATAAGTAGTAATAAAGTCGTTAGGGAATAAAAGGGAGGAGCACTGACAGGTGAAAATTGCTCTGGTCCGTTAAGGTAAAAACCCTCGGGGGTGAACTGGTTAAAAAAAATTCAAACCCTTAGGTAAATATTTATGTTTGTTTTTTTTTTCATTAAAAATGTTATTTGGGTAATTTTGGTGTGGGAGGTAAACAGTTAATTTGAAATGTAATAATGTGTGTTTTCTTTCATAAAGTCCTAAAAGCGAACGCTTTCGCTTCCAGGAAGCAAAAGGAAAGACGGCGGCTTCTGATAAGAAGCCATCGGTCTTTCTACCGGGGACTCAGATCATTCATTGATCTCTGGGCTAACGGGGGGGGGGGGGGGGGCAACACATTCTCGCGGGAGCGCGCAGCAGTGCAACAGCAGCCACCTGGACGTGACAATAACGTCCAGGCGGCTTAAATGGTTAATGTATCTTTCACTTGGCTTTTATAAGTGCTATTGAGTACATACAGCTATATGACACTTATTAAATTCACTTTTTCTGTTATCTTCTACATGATATTTTCACACCTTATTTTAAAATGACTTTTTGAGCCACCAATAAACATACTCATCATTTTCAAAGTACCTTTACACCTACTTTTTGGTAATTTTTCAATTGCAGAGTGCTGAAAAGTTATGTTAAATAATAACAAATATGATAAATAATCTACTGGGAGAGAATTTGGGAAAACAGGTGAACTCAAAAAGGACCTGTGTGTTGTGCCTGCTGTTTCAACCGGAAAGTAACAAAACAAGAATATTTTAAAAAGGCTTTTATTTTCTAATCCCAACTTTTTTGTGTGTAAAACATCTTACTCCCCAATGTCTTTAGAAAAAGGTTAATAAAGAGCACTAAGAAATAGTTTATTTTTGCAAACTGGATGTGGGTACATATGGCCTTTATAAACTGGAGAGGGTGTGGGAAGGGTCCATTGTCTTATTACACACAATTAAAATGAAACTCTGCAGGTTTGTATTTGCAGTAACGACCACAACGAGTTTATATTTTAATTAGGAAATGCAGGAAGTTGGAGGGGTCGGGAGGTTTCTCTATGTTTATAAGCAAATCCTACTCACTGCATAAATCCCTGGGAAATGTGAATGCCTTTTTTTGAAATGCAATTTCTCTAGAATGGTTGCACCAAATATGAAAATTGTGTTGTTTAATTACATAGTGCCCCGTTCTCCTCTATTAACAATAAAACATCTGGAAGGATACACCTGGACTTGACATCTTGTTAAAAACTCTTAAAAGGAAAGACAAACAATTTTAATTACCAGCATTTCAGTGTGAATTCACGAGGAATGTGTGAAACATTACCTTCAGAAGACCACCCGATCTGAGTTAAGTCTCGAATTTTGCATAACAATTCACTCTTCTTCTCTAACAATGAACATAGTAATGAGAACATTCATAGATAATTTAGGTTTACAGCATATGATTTTTTTTTCTGAACAATGTAATCATTAAAAAGATGCACAGTTTACATGAATTGCCTTCATAATTTTCAGCGTCATTTAACTGTATGGGTATGCTGCTCATATACTAAAAGTCTCATTAGCATGATTGATAGAATTACGAACTATTATTACATTTGCATCTCAGTAATGCATGTTTAAAGTCGTATTTGATCTGATGAAGTATAAAAATGTTTCAACTTTCCATGTCGTATTTCATTGTGTCTTTTTCAGATGGTGTTCTGTTCCCGGTTGGGTGTCCTTCTACACTTTTTTACATGCAGGATAACCCTGGATTTTCCTTGCATTAGCCAGTTATAAAGAGAGAGGTGGGTTTGCCCAGTGCTTGTACCCAGGTGAAGTACGTCACTGCCTTATTTGCTAGTACATGCTAGAGGATTGAACAAACAAAAACATGATCCTGTGCTTCTCTAACTACTGTCCTGGCTCTTTATTTTGTTTATGCGCCAGGTGCTGCTCCAGATACTGGGTGGTTCCAGTTAGCTGTATACAAAACGAGAGGAGAGGAGCTGTCCGATGGTGCATTAACCTTTTTATTCCTTTAAAAAAAAACACAATAATTTGCACTTACAATTGATAGAAGTAAATTGCCTGTGTCTAGACCGCCAGCAGGTCCTCTCTGACTTCAGGCGGCACGCATGCATGTGACCAGGCTCCGCCCACCCCGGTCCCTCCATGCCACCATTGATCCTGTGGCTCTGGCCAAGCTTTGGGCTTAGAGAGGACCTGCTGGTGGCCTAGACACATGCATTTTAATTCTAACAATTGTAGGTTAATGCACTATTGAAACACTCCTCTCCTGTTTTAGGAACCAGACAGAGATACCATTCAGGAATGCAGAAATCTCTACAGTTAGAGACAATGAGGCTGATTTTCTAAAAAGTGAGGGATTGTGAATTGCACCAGGTAAGTGGTAACAGACACCCAAAAGTGAGAGATATCACACTTTCAGAGTTTTAGTTGCTTGCTAATAGACCTGCATGTAGCTCCTTTTACTGGTGTTGGTAGACAGTGCATGTATGTACTTATATGATTCCTTATACATTGCCTGCAAGCACATCAAATAAATGTGCGGAACCCAGGCAGTTTTATGGTACCATGGTCCTTTTGCTCATAATCATGCACAGTTCATCTAAGGTGAGACATAGCAACATTTTCTTCATATACAAAAAAATATAGCATGCCCCTTCCAAGCTCATCCAACCCCTTGTTGTTAATCAGCATGCCACAATCGTAAGATAAGGGAGCCCACCAACGTGGTTCTTTACCTCCTGAACAACACCAATCCAAATGGACAAAACATTAGGCGGTAAGCTAAAATAAAAAAAACATTGAAGAGCAGTAAAGACCCCCTTTTTGCATGTTACTCTTATCCAACGTGGAGGACAAGCAGCTGATCCCATCATGCTGGTGGAGCTGTGGGTGAGCCCTGAGAGTTCTTGAATCTAAATCTGGGAGCACATTTTCAAACAAGAGGATCCCAGATGTCTGCACATCTCCTCCTACCTAAATATAACAAAGAGTTAACGTAAAATGTTACCTGTAATACAAAATAAAAACAAAATTGTATATGGTAATAAAAATATATTTGTTAAATATTGTGTTCTTTTTAATTTTCATCTGTATCTTTCTTCTTCTGTATACTCTTTTTTTCCTGCTATTTTTAAGTGTACATTTGCAATAATATGTTGGTGCTAAAGAATGGCCCCCTTTTCTCTCATGTATCTCTGAAAGTTTGGGAGTTTGGAACTGCTCAGATCCAGTCCACAGTTTCTAAGACAGTAGTGATGTGTATCATATCACCTATTGAGGCTTGAAGTGAACCTAAAGTAAAAAAAAAAAATGCCCATTTACTTATTTGGGGCTTCTTACAATCCCCTGAAGTCTTCCTGGTCCCACGCCGTCATCCCACGCTCAGTTGTTCCTCCGCTGTCCTCCTCCGCATGTGCAGAGGTGGCTCTGCGAAGATTCTATAACACTACCGCATCAAGGTGCATTCTGCACATCCACGGGTAGCAAGTTTTGCTTACTGCGCAAGTGCAGAGCACTCACGGCCACAGGAGCACAATAGAGGATGTGTGCGGCATAGGGCTGCCTATCCGCCATTGGAGGGGGATAGCAGAGGAACGGGATGACGGGAAAAGACTAGGACGATTTCAGGGGACTGGAGGAAGCCCTGGGTAAGTAAATAGACTTTTTTTTTTTAATTTAGGTCTCTGGCTTGGTTCGCATTTTGAGCAATTGTGCTCAGTTTGAGGGTGTTCTCACTGCAGCATTTAGATTTTAAGAAAATTGAAAATGTGCTGCCTGTATCACTTTTACAATGATTTTTCTGCACATTCCTTTAAAAATCAATTTGAAAATTGCTTTGCAAAATCATAATCACTAAGCGATTGTGATTGCATTTTGCAGTGTGAACTAGGCCTACTTTGAATTTGATATAAATATAGTAAAAGACAGCGATATATCAGGAAGCATTATATCTGCTGAGAGCTTTCGGAGAAAATGTGTTGCCGCAAACTATTTACCAACAAGAAGAAGTCTCTTTAGTCAGACTCTTAACCAGCTGAGAAGAGCATAGGGTGGGGCAGCAGTACACAGACTAAAAGGGGGATTCAGCTGCAAAGGTTTACTGCTTTCTGCATTGAAATACACATTTTTATACCCATAGAATACTTTCAAATATTATTTTCTGCACCTAAGAGTAAGTACAGACATTTTAGTTTAGGGAGTTTAATTTAACCAAAAAAGGCTTTTTCAACATGAAACTATATTACTGCTGTAAGGCTTGGTGGTGTATTCTCCACAGTCAGCATGCAACGCATGAGCTGGCGTGGAGGAGGTACACACACTAGCACAAGGAAACAGGCTATCCCTAGTATAGTGGAGGGGAGGACTGACTCCAATAGGAGATTGTGGCGCACAGAGCCGGTGCAGATCTGACAGCCACAAACAATGCTTTCGTTATAACGTCTCAGCGCAAAGTAGCGCTGAGCGCATAAACCAGAACTGAGGAGATCAGGACAGGTAGACAGAATGAACGCTTGCTAGCTAGCGGCTACTTAGCGACAGCAAGCGTCCAAAACCAGACAGACTGGAATGAGGCAGCCAATGCGATGCGGCGATGGCGTGCCTCACAAAGACAGGACAGGATAGTCAGGAAATAGCAGGTTTAAGATAGATGAACGCAACACAGATAAATATACAATAAGTATGTTTTCCTAGCGTATTACAATTACAGCTATCAATGAAACTATTTGTAACGTCTGACTAACATATGTATATATCGGCAATGAACCGATATATGACATCAGCAGGAACGCTGACTAGGAATGGAGTAACACAGGGAACAGGACTCAGAAGGATTCGCTATCTCTTCGCAGAGATGAACGCAATCCACAAACGGTAACAGGACAGGATTCAGAAGGATTCGTTATCTCTTCGCAGAGATGAACGCAATCCACAAACAGAACCAGGAGCAGGGTAACTACCTCAGCACGGGTGGTCACGGTACGCGCAACCTACCAAAACGCGCTGGAAAGCTGACTAACTGCACACAGGATATAAACAGTTCGTGTACGTATACATCAGCGAAACTGATGTATCAACGTAACACAAATACAAGGAAAATAATAAACGTGCTGGTATGCATATATATTGGCAATGAACCAATATATGATGCAAAGACCAGCAAAGTATCTTTATAACAAGAAACACGATCGGGGGCTAAAGCGACAGCAAGGCAGGCTTAAGCTGAAGCTATGAAAACCCAAGGAAACCCTGCAGGAAGCAGATCTTTATACTGAGGTCATCCAATGGGAGCAGACATGCAGATTCCCACACAGGTGAATGATAATCAGTCACAAGCTGACAGCAGGGAAAAACAGACAAAGCTATACAGCTTGCATGGAAATAGATCAGAACTGCCTGAGCTGCAGCACTACTTCCAGCAATAGCTGCTGCAGCAGCGATCATTACAGTACCCCCGCCTTTAAAAGTGGATTCCAGACGCTTTTCAAAACTGAAATTTCCAACAAAACAGTCTGACTGATAATTCATGATGACCGGGACAGCCCGGCAAGACCGAATTCCAGAATCAGTCCCCACAAGACTGGACCCATCAGAACCAGAACCTACAGAACCATGCCCATCAGTACTACAAGCCCCAGTGTGACACCCATCAGAACCATGATTTCCAGAAGAAAGCCCTCCGAAACTCCCTGAGCGATACCCACCGCCTTCCAGGAACAGTTCAGAAACGCCAAAGCCTTTGCAATGCCCACCGGTACTGTCTTTACCAACACAAAACCCACTGTTGAACCAGTCCAAGGCACCAGGACAAGTTTTCTCAGAGACCTCCCAGAACACCTTGAAGCTCCAAAGAGATCCCCATAGGTCAGAATGCCCCTTAGGCTCACATGGAGAACTATCAAGAACCCCTATGGAACCTAGGGCAATTCCCGAGTCAGGGCCACAAGGACAAACATCAATATCAGGGCTTTCAGGGACCAGAACCATCTCTGGGCATGCAGGCAGACTGGCAATATCAGAACGTGTTCCCACTAAGGAAGCATCAGAGCACGCTAACACCTTAGACACACTTGGGCATTCTGGCACACAAAGAACATCTGGGCACACCGGCACAAGAGAAACCTCTGGGCATGTCAAGGAACTGTGAGCCTCAGGGTCAGCCAAGACAGGACCAAAACCAGGACTGGCCCAAAAAAAATCATCATGACTAAACTTCGCAACTACTGGACTTTTACACGAGAATGCTGGATCAGACTTAGATGTCGCTGATTCCAGCAAAGTCAGTAACAAATCAGATTCAGGGGCACTAACAAGACAGGACAAATCTTCTGATGTATGCACTGAACCAGACAGGGACTCCACAACTACCTCTGGACTGGACAGAGACTCATTTAATACACTGGATTGGAGCTCATGAGGTGCTGCAGAACAAGTCAGTATTGCAGCAGCCCCCACTGGACTAGGCAAAACTGAGGAATTCCCTGGACAGGAAGGGAACTCTGGAACCTCTGCCACAGCGGCCAGAGAACCAGAATCTTTCAGGATACAGGGCTGGGTTTCAGGAACACTCATCAGACCGGACTGAAATTCTGAGATTTCTATTATTTTGACCAGAGAATCAGAATTATCCATGTTACAGGGCAAGACTTCTGAAACATTCAGAGGACAGGGCTGGAGTTCCTCGGCTGTTACAACACTGGAGAGGGACTCAACATTGGTTAAATCAGACTGTGTACAGGGCAAGGTATCTGACACACTTGCTGACGAGGACAATATTTCAATGGCTTCTGCTTTGCTGGGCAGAAATTCATCAAGTTTTATTAGAGCAGACTGTAATTCCAAAACAGCTGCTAGACAAGTGAATATTACTGCAACACCAACTGAGGTAAGCAGTGCTTCAGCCTCCTCTGCTAGAGGGTTTAAAGTATCCAAAGTACTGGGTGAAGCATAAGACTCTGCGACCACAGCTTCACTGGACAGGATCACTGAACAGTCCATATTGCAGGGCAAAACCATGGAAGCACCTGCTGGACAGCATAATGATTCTGTGACCTGAGTTTCATTGGAGAGATCTACTGCACAATTCATGGTACAGGGCAAATTTACTGGAAGATTTTCTGAACAAGGTAATAATTCTGCGATTTCAGGTTCACATAGCAGATGCTCTGAGCTATTCATGAAACTAGAGCGAGGTGTAGAAACAGGAAGATCAAGACACAATGTTTGCGCATCTGAATCACCATTCATTTGTAAAATTGGAAAATTCAGATGCCGGGGTTCTGATGTTTCTAGACGGAATTGCTGGGACTCGGAAACTGATGTAGTGCATCTATTGGCATCTGCTGGATCAGACAGGAGTTGAACTTTATTAACACAGGTAATTTCTGCAGAAGTGTTTGCAGAGACAGGCAAGATTTTTCTGGTGTCTGTTTCACTAAACAAAGAGTCATGAGTACTGGCTAGGCTGGACTCGGAAGTCAGCAGGACCTCTGGATTCTCTGCTGAGAAATTTGCGCAGGGCAAGGTTAAGAATGTATCAGTGGCTTCTGTTTTACTGGGAAGTAACACTGAGTTATCCATGGTACAGGGTGGAATTGCAGGAACTTCAATTTCACACAAAAAGAGCTCCGAATCACCTGCTGAATCAGCCAAAGGTGCTGAAGCAGGCGGGTCAGAACGCCAAATTTGCGAATTCGGAGTCACATAAAAATCATCCAAAATCAGTTCCCACACATCAATCAAGGGAGCCACACAGTCATACCTACACACACCAGCCTCTATTAGGTTATAGGCTGACTTAATGCATGCGTTCAATACCATTTCACTTTTTGCACTGTAAAATTGACAAAATGAACTTGAATCATTCTTCCATTCACAGACCAGGGCTTCCATCTCTCCCCTCTCGAATGGAGGATCCCATGCATACTTAACAGCGAAACATTTAGGCTGATCACAGTCTGCAGATATGATTGTGGCAGGCACATGTATAGGGTTAATTAGCAGGTGATTGGCAGATTCCTTATTCTTAAGAATTTCCAATACCTGTAGCAAGTGTTGAACTGTAGTGTATGCAAACTTCCCTTGGTTCACAAATAAGTTGATTTGTTCAATACTCTGTAATATCTCATCATAATCATACTCAGATAATTCTTTTAAACAAAAATCTTTATTTTCCCTAGCCAGGGAGGAAAGTTCATTAGTAGTTTCATAAGTCCATTTAACTCCCCTGAAAGACAATTGCATTTCATTATCTGTTAATGGCAGAATCTCATTATAGGTCTCAGTCGCTAAGGATAACGATTCTGCAGATTGGACACGTTTCTTAGAACGTTTGCGTTTTGCCTTTGACCTTGCGGTTTTTGGTGATTTATTCAAAGCTGCAGGAAAATTATCAGTAACACTTTCTGCTTGCTGCTCATTCTTGCAAGCAATTGAAGGAGCAGCTGATTGGCCTGCTGCCAGGAGTTCATTAAGAGGAAAAGGCAATGGATCTATGCGCAACCAGTTATGGATCACAAACGCTAGAAATTCCAGCGGTCTATCTTTCAAATCGGAATGATTGAGAACATCAAATGCCCACTGGAATAATTCCCCTTTAAACAAAATATAACTTAGTTGGAGTGCCCAGGTTGAAACAGGAGTCGCTTGGAGATCAGAATTGGTCAGGAACCTGGCACATTCAGAGAAAAACTCATTTTCTGTTTCAGAGCTAAGTTCTTCAAATTTCTTAAAGGAACAGGAACCATAATTAACAGTGTCATACTTTCTGGGAATCCCCCCCACAATGGGGATTGGTAATGGGGTTTTCATAATGTAAGGCTTGGTGGTGTATTCTCCACAGTCAGCATGCAACGCATGAGCTGGCGTGGAGGAGGTACACACACTAGCACAAGGAAACAGGCTATCCCTAGTATAGTGGAGGGGAGGACTGACTCCAATAGGAGATTGTGGCGCACAGAGCCGGTGCAGATCTGACAGCCACAAACAATGCTTTCGTTATAACGTCTCAGCGCAAAGTAGCGCTGAGCACATAAACCAGAACTGAGGAGATCAGGACAGGTAGACAGAATGAACGCTTGCTAGCTAGCGGCTACTTAGCGACAGCAAGCGTCCAAAACCAGACAGACTGGAATGAGGCAGCCAATGCGATGCGGCGATGGCGTGCCTCACAAAGACAGGACAGGACAGTCAGAAAATAGCAGGTTTAAGATAGATGAACGCAACACAGATAAATATACAATAAGTATGTTTTCCTAGCGTATTACAATTACAGCTATCAATGAAACTATTTGTAACGTCTGACTAACATATGTATATATCGGCAATGAACCGATATATGACATCAGCAGGAACGCTGACTAGGAATGGAGTAACACAGGGAACAGGACTCAGAAGGATTCGCTATCTCTTCGCAGAGATGAACGCAATCCACAAACGGTAACAGGACAGGATTCAGAAGGATTCGTTATCTCTTCGCAGAGATGAACGCAATCCACAAACAGAACCAGGAGCAGGGTAACTACCTCAGCACGGGTGGTCACGGTACGCGCAACCTACCAAAACGCGCTGGAAAGCTGACTAACTGCACACAGGATATAAACAGTTCGTGTACGTATACATCAGCGAAACTGATGTATCAACGTAACACAAATACAAGGAAAATAATAAACGTGCTGGTATGCATATATATTGGCAATGAACCAATATATGATGCAAAGACCAGCAAAGTATCTTTATAACAAGAAACACGATCGGGGGCTAAAGCGACAGCAAGGCAGGCTTAAGCTGAAGCTATGAAAACCCAAGGAAACCCTGCAGGAAGCAGATCTTTATACTGAGGTCATCCAATGGGAGCAGACATGCAGATTCCCACACAGGTGAATGATAATCAGTCACAAGCTGACAGCAGGGAAAAACAGACAAAGCTATACAGCTTGCATGGAAATAGATCAGAACTGCCTGAGCTGCAGCACTACTTCCAGCAATAGCTGCTGCAGCAGCGATCATTACAACTGCATTACGAAGCCTCCAGGTAAGTTTGCTCACATACTTATCTATTGCTATATATGTATAAATGTGAAAACATGCATGGTTTGAAGTAGGATCTGTGGACAACAGAGATGCCTTGATGACCCAATGCCTTGCCATATACCCATAAGTATATGTGAAATGATGGTCAGAACTACAGTAAGGGAAGTGAGCTCAGAGTCATTACCAAAGCAAATCAATAAAGGACTACACAGTATGCCCTCCCTGAAGTATGATCCCTGTCCCAGCTTATCCCTGCATAGACCAGCTGTTAGAAGCAGTGTTGAGGTAAGTGCTTTATTCATCTGTTACAGATGCATCAAGCATATGAACAAAAGGTTGCTCAGTACACTTGTTGATTACTTATACATCTGTTACCGAAGACAAAAATCCTAATAAAACCCTCTTAAAAACAATCAATGGAGGGTACTGATCTCACATACCACACACAGACTACTCTTCAAAGCCCCAAACTACAGGTGCAATAAAGGTAGACCTTTTATTTGCAGAAACATGCTAAAGCTATGCATAACCTTAATACTTTTCAAATGAATGCTTGTGGCTAGTGTAGGTCATAAATGCACAGATTCTACATCAGTTGGTGTGTGCATCCACCTGAAGTAAATAACTAGTTGGGAAATGATGTTTAGCCCCAGCTTTATATATGTCCTGCAAATGTCAGTCCTGTCATTGTCTGATACAGGTACCACATTATACAGCATTCTCCATTGTGGCTTTAGGTCTTTACATTGTGAGTAGTGGACTTATCCAAGTATGTTTCCAGCAATGAAAGTTAATGTATATACACAGCAATACAACACTCACAGCTGCCACCTGATTCACTCTCAATCTCCTGGAACACAGACATTGCAGAGTAGTTCATTTGGCTGATGTGATGCAGGGTCCCATATTGCTGGCATCCCAGCAGTATACAGTATAATCTCATAATAATAAACTCTAAGGGGGGGAAAGTGGTTTAGTATATCAGAAATTGTCCTAGAAATGGCCCAGCATGCCCTGGTACATTCTCTGCTGCAAAGGAGCAACGCTGTCCTCACATTTGAGGTACAGTACAAGCACTTGCACATTTGGTGGACCCCAAGGTTAAGCATAGCCTAGGGCTGTGTAGCCAGGCCAGACATATCGCTGGTACAGTATCCAGGGCTCCTTAAAAATTGCAGCCATCAATGAATAGAGGCAGCCACTAGGGATTCTCAAGGAGATGCAAATACTTTTAGTTTATGCAAATTTTATGCAAATATATGCAGTTTGAAAATGGACCAATCAAAACCCAGGTTTAAATTGATTGGTCTATTTTGAAGCTGCATATATTTGCATATAAATTTGCATAAACTCTGAAGTATTTGCATATCAGCAGTGGCGTAGCAATAGGAGTTGCAGAGGTTGTGACTGCATCAGGGCCCTTGGGCCCCTCAACTACAGTATTATCTCTTTATTGGTCCTGTGCTGGTAATAATCACTTCTATAGATGCTTTTAATAGCAGTAATCATTAACAAACTGTTCCCCATCCACTTCTTGCACCTCTCATACTGTGGTTGTCCTTGGCAGGTTTTGGTGTGCCCTATCAATTGTTATGTATAGAGTTATTAGGGGGCCCCATGTGAAACTCGCTCCGGGGCCCATAGCTCCTTAGCTACACCACAGCATATTGGTGATTGTCCCTAGCAGCCACTGGATTCCTGTGAGTGGCTCCAATACTTCCACGGGCGAGACTTGCAGCAGTAGACCATGGGTGTCTCACAGACATGTGACTCATGCACTGCCCACTCATTCATGTGTCATGTAGGGGCCAAAAAACATGTTTGCTATAACAGAAGTTTTATGGTATCCGGGCTTACTATACCAGGCGTTGCTCACTTAGACGTCTAATGGAGATTGGCCGGGACCTAGAGAGGTAGTTTACTATATTCAAATGTTTACTATACCAGAGTCTTGCTGCTGTAATCTTGAGGTTAGCCACACAGAGGAGTGCTCCATCATGGCTACCTTCATACCTACAACTAAAACATCGACTTAGATTAGTGTCCAGTGAACATAGTCTGTTCAGCTTACTAGCTTCTCTCACAGCTGGACCCTTCACAACCCCTCTTTTTTCTGCACCCTCCCTGTAATGCACATGTACATGCATGCAATTATATCGTACATGTGGATGCTGCCAGGTTCAAAGCACTTTTGCCCTACCCTCTGCACCAATCCACTAAGCTAGTACAGGATTGCGGGAGTGGGGTTGTGTGGAATGTGGTCATGTTGAGGAGGGAGTAGGACCACAACAGGGAGTAAAAACAGTGCAGGAGATTTGGGCGCAGCATAGGCCGTAATAGGAATTACAACTATTGCGGTGCTCAGTGAGTAATTTGGGTGCCGTCAAAAGGCGGACCACAAATTACTACAGAAACACTGTAATTTGGCCGCAAGCCATAGCTGGAAGCTGAATTACATCTTTCCCCCACTATCCATGGCGGCCCGGAGGGGGAATAGTAATGCCTCTGGGAATTGTGCAGAAAGGGTGAGCTGTTTATCGGCTTTACCCTGTGCCCAAATCTTCCAGAAGCTGAATCATAGGTATGCCCACAACCAGGGCCGATTCTTTCATGAAGCAAGGTTAAACATTTGCATCAGGCTCAGGGATTACAGGGGCAGAATGTTTGTACTGTGTTTACACTAACAGCATGCAGTCAGGGCTTCTCCAAGCAAGAGGAGAGCGAGCTAGATGAAGAGGTCATCATTAGGGAAAAGCAGCTTGTTGTGCTGTGTGAGGAGTCTGACAGTGAGTGAGGAGGGGGGAGGCAAGAGAGCAGCAGTGTTTCACTTGACTTGCACAGCAGAATGGGGGAGCTGGCACTGCTGTCCTTACTGAGAAGGAATGGAGGACAGCAGATTGGCTGAGGGTGAGAGTTTGTTCGTCACAGACTCACAGCCACCCAGTGTGCTATTGTGTTGTGCTGCCGCATGTCATGGGAGAACATTTAACGAATCAGAGTAAATTGTCGGGTGCTGCAAGATCATTCCAAATTGGGGGGGAGGGGGGCCATCCTCACAGGTTTGCCTCAAGTAGCAAAAAGTCTATAACTGGCCCTGCCCACAACAGACCTTCAGCCCAGCCAGTTCAACAGCATCAGTACTCCTGCACCTGGGGGAGGAGCTATATCATAAAAAGTGATTTAATTAAGGTGCATGCGTTTTGCTATAATTTACCAATCATCTATTAACCTTCCTGGCGGTAAAGCAGCGCAGGAGGTTTTCTCAGGCCCTGGTTTTTTTTGCTGCACTTTGTTAGCTGCGTCAGCACACCGATCGCCGCCGCGCTCGATCGCCGCTATCCGCCGCGCCGCCCCCCCCCCCCCCCCCAGACCCCGTACGCTGCCTGGCCAATCAGTGTCAGGCAGCGCTGAGGAGTGGATCAGGACTCCCAATGACGTCACGGCGTCACTGACGCCGGTGACGTCATCCCGCCCCGTCGCCAAGGCCTCTGCCTGGCCTTGGTCTTCACCACATTATCAGCCACACTGATGATCTATTCAAGAAAAGGTAAAGATTTCTCATAGGAAATGGGGTATCAGCCACTGACTGGGATGAAGTTCAATTCTGGATTATAGTTCTTCTTTAATTGTTACTTTTTAATAAACATCAACCAATTCTAAGTGTAGAAAGCAATCTTTTTACGGTTTGCCCTGTTTTATTAATATGTTCAAGCATTATATTGTACAGTTGTGCTCAGAATTACATCTGCTTATTTCACTCATGCTCAACAAATGCAGCTTCATTTACTTGTGGCTTCATTATTGGAGGATTGAAACAGATTGCGCTAATAACCTCACTCAGTTTAATGTTAGCGGTGCAGTGTGATTAGCACTCAACCATCCCCAGCAGGGGAAAAGGCATGAGATGCAGCAGGGTTATGGCCTCTGACATAATTGTAGGAAGCAACTAATTGGATTACTGTGTAATCAACAGAAAAAATGCCTTATCAGTATTCAGTATAACGTAATAAAGTCACATTAACAAATGTACAAACTAGAAAGCTATCGTCGGCTTAACCTAGCCAGCTCAGCTGTAAACTGCTGCATTATGTAACAATTCATGAAAACTGCTCTCATTAGTAATTGAGAACAAATGTTGTGCATGTAACTTGAAGAGTATGACCACTTTTTCTAAATAAGTAAAGAAAAGCAAATTATCTGTATAGAATGAATATATATTCACAACCTGTTTCACCTTGAGATACCTGTTTCTAATTTTTCATTTCAGCCTCTCTGTATACTTCTTAGTGAGTAGCTCGGAAATTTACCACACATGGTTGTGTCACTTGTTATGCCAGAAACCCACTAGGAGCGATTTCTAATCGCTAGCGATTTGAAAAGGCTCTTGCTAATGCAATGCCATGGGGGATTTTTATAAAATCAAATCGCTCAAGTGGGATCACACCTATAGCATTACAATAGCAGGAGTTTTCAAATTGCAAATCGCTCAGAAAATCGCTCCTAGTGGGTTTCTGGCCTCAGGCCTCTTTCACATGGGAGGTTGAACTGCGCACTTGTCAGGTAATTAAAGTGTACCTGAGATACGGGGATTTAAACAAAAATTATATACATACCTGGGGCTTCCTTCTAGCCCCCTCCAGGATGATTGCTCCCTCGCTGTCCTCCTGCGCCACCCAGATACTCCGCAATTCGCAGTAATACTGCGCAGGTGCAGAATTCTCCCGGTGACAGGAGTGTGATGGTGAATGCGCAATTTGCCCCAGACTGGGGGACATTCTGGGGCGAATTGCGGAGGATCCAGACGGTGTAGGAGAACAGCGAGGGAGAGATCAGACTGGAGGGGGCTGGAGGAAGCCTCAGGTATGTATATTTTTTTAAATCCCCACCGTCTCAGGTTCCCTTTAAAGAGGAAGGAACTTTAACCCAGGATTGAACTTCATCTCAAACAGCCGCCAATACCCCTTTTCCCATGAGAAATTGTTACCTTTTCTCGATTGGGTCATCGGGGACATCTGTATGGCTTATACTGGGCAGTGGTGCTCAGCAGAGCTCGAATATTTGAGTAGCTCGAATATTCGAGCTCTTTTTCAGCTATTCGAGCTCGGTATTCGAGCTCCGAATAGCTGGAGCTATTCGAATGGGCTATTCGAGTGAACTCGAATAGCCCATTCACTATTCGAGCTATTCGAGCTAACATAGCCCAGATTGATGTCCTTAGAGCCAATCAGAGGGCTCCCAGGCCGTCTGACGGCAGCCAATCACAGAGGGGGACCCTGGCCAGCCCCTACCCTATAAATAGCGGCCGCCATGTTAGGTGTTTCCGTCCTTGCCTGACTTTGTACAGAGAGAGATCTGCTCCTTTGTGCGTTGGCTTAGCAAGAGCTTTATTGTGGTCAATCACCTAGCGTTTTTGCTCACATACACCTCCTATATACACCTATATTGTTGTTAGTTAGATAGACATTGTATTTTAGTTAGTAGCTTTTGTGTTACATAGAGACAGCTGCTGCAGGCTTACAGCTTTAGGCCTCAGGGCCTGCCTGTGTGGGCAGCTGTTCTCTCCTGTCCTCTGTTAGTTTATTTCTCATCTATACCAGTATTTCTGCTGTCCTTTAGTACTGAGTGATTGTATTTTGTATTGTAGTTATATACTGTAACTGTACTAGGACACTCACTGTCACTGTTTGTTCATAGCTCCTGCGTGTGCGTGCACTCACTGTCTGTAGTGTACACACACTCTATTTCCTTGTGATTACTACTGATTATTGTAACTGCTAGTTGTACTTCCTGACTGTTACTACTTAATTACTGTACTAGACACTCACTCAGTCACTGTTCATAGGCTAGCTCCTGCGCGTGTTTGCGCGTGCGTGCACTCACTGTCTGTAGTGTACACACACTCTATCTCCTTGTGATTACTACTGATTATTATAACTGCTGGTTGTACTTCCTGACTGTTACTACTTACTTACTGTAGTAGGGACACTCACTCAGTCACTGTTCATAGGCTAGCTCCTGCGCGTGTGTGCGCGTGCGTGCACTCACTGTCTGTAGTGTACACACACTCTATTTCCTTGTGATTACTACTGATTATTGTAACTGCTAGTTGTACTTCCTGACTGTTACTACTTACTTACTGTACTAGACACTCACTCAGTCACTGTTCATAGGCTAGCTCCTGCGCGTGTTTGCGCGTGCGTGCACTCACTGTCTGTAGTGTACACACACTCTATTTCCTTGTGATTACTACTGATTAGTGTATTTTCTAGTTAGTGTACTAGGGGACACACTCACTGTTCACTGTTCACACTTACTGATTACCGATTTTTGTATTTTGTATTTGTACTGTAATAATCACTTAGCGATCTAATCACTTAGTGATTAGTGTCACCTCACCCAACAACCCACTCCATTAAAGTACCCCACTTTTCACCCGCAGTTTTAAAAAACTTTTGTGTTTACACCCAAAACATCTAAGATGTCTGGAAGTGGCAGCCAGCGCGGTTTGGGCAAGGGGAAGGGCAGCAAGGGAATCAGGAGGAGAGGGAGCAGCATTGTGGCAAGCCGCGGCCGCGCCACCATGCACAGTTCCGCAGCAGCAACAGCAGCGTCAGTGGCTAACATTCCTCCTATAGCCACTGGCCGTGGACGCCTTGGGCGCCGCCCAGCAGGAGCATCTGCAACTCACGCTGCAGAGACACAGCAGCAGCAGCGTGTAGCACCTGCTCCGATTTTCCTCCAGCCGGGTCGGAAACGTCCCATTGAGGAAAAGGATGCATCCGAGGCCTCCACCCTCACCACCACCACCACCCCTGTTCGCAGCAGCCGCCCAGCAGGGCCTGGGGAGGAGGCCAGTTCACCGTCAGTCGCCGACCTGTGACTCAGCACGCTTTTGACCCCAGGCATGATGCGTCAATTGTCTGCTGTTGTTGGCGATTTGGAGGAGGAGATGCTGATGGGCACTTTGGGGGATGAGGGATTGGACAGCAAGACTGTGGCGACAGTCAAGCAGCCCATCCATGCATCAGGAGAGGAGTTTGGGGGGTCATCATCCCAGCAGGACATGTTTCAGGAGGGGGAGGATGATGATGACACGGTGACAGACAGAGACTGGGTGCCACCAGCTCCAGGGGATGTCGTCATCAGCAGCTCTGAGGAGGAGGATGCGCTTGTGGGCCTTGCAAGGAGGCGCATCATTGCAAGCATTGGCAGCAGTAGGCAGGTCCCACAGCCTGCTGGTGTCTCAGGCTCAGCAGCAGCAGCAGCAGCATCTGCCAGGACCACCACCAGCCGCACCCAAGCCCCCCCCCCCCCCCCCCAACCACCACAGGGAGACAGGCAGCAGCGGTTCCATGCCGTAGGGGGTTGTTTATGTCACCAATCTGGCGCTTTTTCACCATGCCCACTGTGGACAGCAAGTACGCCACTTGCAACCACTGTCAGCGGAAGTTGAGCAGAGGTGCAGACCCCTTAAAGTTCAGCACCAGCTCGCTCATCAACCACCTTGCTGCGAAACATTTCCACCAGCATGAGGAGTTCCAGAGGCTGAAGGCATCTGGTGCTGGCAGTGGCACCACACCCATCACTGCACAGCCTTCAGCAGCAGCAACAGCAGCAACAGCAGCCACCCGCCCTCCTGCTCCTCCAGCAGCACCAGCAGGAGTGCGGAAACGCACTGCTCCTCCCCCCTCTGCAACTCCTGCCGCCGACACTGAGGCCTGTTCTGGCAGCCAGTCCTCAGTGGCCTCCTCTGCTGTGTCTGCTGATTCCCGTGCCAGCAAAAGGCCACGCCAGAGCCTTTTGAGCGAGTCCTTCCAGGGGGTGGTTAGGGCTTTGCCTCTCAGCAGCCGTCGCGTGCGGCAGCTGAACGGCTTGCTGGCACGTGCCATGTGCTCCCAACTCCTGCCGTACACGCTCGTGCAGGAGGGGAGCGACATGCGTGCGCTGCTTGCTTGTGCAGCCCCAGACTGGCAGCTCCCCAGCAGACACTTCTTCGCCCGCAAGGCCATTCCTGCACTGCACCGCTTTGTGATGGCCAATGTGGAGCGAGGGCTGGAGCACGCGGTTGGTGAAAGGGTCCACGTCACCATGGACTCCTGGAGCAGCCGCTTCGGGACAGGCCGCTACCTGTCCTTCACTGTCCACTGGGTCAGCTTGGTGGAAGGGGGTGAGGATGGGAGAGCAGCAGTGGGAACAGCAGCAGCAGCAGCAACACAGTGGGTGGTGCCACGCCGCAGGGTCAGGGGAACTGCAGCAGGTTCCTCCGATCCTCTGCCATCCTCCGGCACACCTGGCCAAACCCCCCCGCCTCAGCAGCAGCGTGAAGGCCCGCCACTGCCAAGCGCTGCTGCACTTGGTCAGCCTTGGGAAGACCAAGCTGACGGCAACCCATGTGTTGGCCAAACTCCAGGAGCAGGAGAGGATTTGGCTGACCCCCAGAGGCCTCAGAGTCGGAGAGGTGGTGGCCGACAATGGGGCCAATCTGGTTGCTGCAATAGACAGGGGAAACCTGACCCACATCCCCTGTCTTACCCACGTGCTGAACCTGGTGGTGCAGAAGTTCTTGCGCACCTACCAGGGGATGGGCGAACTGCTGGAAACGGCAAGGAACGTTGTGCGTCACTTCCGGCGCTCGGCTGCAGCCTGTGCGAGCCTGGAAGACGTGCAAAAGGAGCTGGAGCTGCCACGCCATCGGCTGATCCTTGACGTTCCGACTCGCTGGAACTCCACCCTGGCGATGTTGGAGCGTCTGGTTGAACAGAAGCACGCTGTCAACCAGTACCTTGCCCTGGCCACTGTTTCCGCCGCTCAGAGAAGGGACAAGACCAGCAACATCCCGTCCATCGTCCCCGATGATGACTGGAGGCACATGCAGCAGGTGTGCTTAGTGCTGGCTCCCTTTCTGCAGGCCACTAACATGGTGAGCAGGGACCATGCTATGGTCTGCGAGTGGGTGCCCCTGGTTTGTCTGCTGAACAGGGCCCTCGATGCTTTGCTGGAACAGGGAGCGGCAGCCTTGGACCAGCAGGAGCGGCAAGCAGCTGCACAGTCCACCTCTGAGGGGGAGGAGGAGGAGGACTTGGTGGAGGTCCCTGACCTTGCTGCTGATGAGGGGGATCAGCACAGTGCAGCTGAGTTGGTGCGGGGGTGGAGAGAGGATGAGGCTGAGGAGGGAGAGGAGGAGGATGAGGACAGCACTGCCGCCGATGTGCCAGCAGACGTGGCCCGCCTCTTCCCAATGGCAGCGCACATGCTGACGTGCCTGCGCAAGGACCCCAGGGTGATCCAGATGAAGCAGAGGGAGGACATCTGGATCAGCATGATGTTGGACCCACGCCTCAAGGGGAAGTTGAGCCAGTTCCTGCCGCCTGCAGGAGGAGACCCAGCGCAACAAATAAGGAGCTTGCAGCAGGCCCTTGTTGAGCGCTTGGAGGAAGCCTTCCCCCAGCCTTCCACCCCCACTGTCCAGCCAGCACAGAGGCAGCAGCAGGTGCCTGCATCCAGCAGCAAGCGCCCCACAGACCTGCTGTCTCTCAGCAACGAGCTCTACAGGACTGTAGAGGCTCCGGCAGCAGTGACTAGAGAGGAGGTGCATGCAGCAGCATCCTCCGCCGGTCACAGCCAGCGCCTGACCCGAATGGTGGCGGACTACATGGGGTCCTACAGCGGGCTTGACAGCGATGCCCCTGTTGATCCCATGGAGTATTGGGTCAAGCGCCTGGAGATCTGGAGCGAGCTGGCGCAGTACGCCCTGGAAGTGCTGTCCTGTCTCCCTTCCAGCGTGCTGTCCGAGCGCTGCTTCAGTGCAGCTGGTGGCGTGGTCACCGAGAAACGCTCACGTCTGTCTCACAAGTCTGTGGACAGACTGACGTTTCTCAAGATGAACCAGGCGTGGGTGGAAGGCGAGTTCCTGGCCCCTGTTGTCGGCGAGAGGGGGACATGAACTGAAGAACCATCGTTAATGTGCCTTACCACCCTTTACCACCTCCTGGCTCCTGCTCACTAAGCCAGCCTGGTTCACTTTGACTATTACGTCGCCTGCAGCCACACATTTTACACCTACAGTGGGCTGCTGTGTACTGCCCTTCTGCTGTCTGTCTGTGTTTCCCACTGTCAGGGTACACAGATTTACCTTCTGCTGCCACTCTGCCACCAGCTATTACGTCAAAAAATAGCTATATCTGTGTAATTGGTTGTAAAACCAAAACTACAAAACCATTAAAAAAAAAAAGGTTTGATTTTTCTGAGGTGCCCGGGTTGAAAACTGTGTTGTCCCAGTTGTGTATTGGACACAATGTGGGCTGCACGACCGCTGTCTGGGACCTCCTGTTGTGTTTATTTACGCCCTGGTATCACCGCTAGGTACCAGGGCTATTATGTCACGCTGCCTGCCTGCTGCCACACTCACACTACTCCTCCATTCCTCCTGCTGCTGCTGCTGTCTGTCTGTGTTTCCCACTGCCAGGGTACACAGAATTACCTTCTGCTGCCACTCTGCCACCAGCTATTACGTCAAACAATAGCTGCTCACATAATTACTCCTCCATTCCTCCTGCTGCTGCTGCTGTCTGTCTGTGTTTCCCAACGCCAGGGTACACAGATTTACCTTCTGCTGCCACTCTGCCACCAGCTATTACGTCAAACAATAGCTATATATCTGTGTAATTTGTTTTACAAACAAAACCAAAAAAACATAAAAAAAAAAGGTTTAATTTTTCTGAGGTGGCCGGGTTGAAAACTGTGTTGTCCCAGTTGTGTAGTGGACACGATGTGGGCTGCACGACCGCTGTCTGGGACCTCCTGCCTGCTGTGTTTATTTACAGCCCTGGTATCACCGCTAGGTACCAGGGCTATTATGTCACGCTGCCTGCCTCATTGACTGCCTGCTGCCACACACTCATCCTCCTCCTCCTGCTGCTGAATTTACCTCCTGCTGTCTGTGTGTTTCCACTGCCAGGGAGCACATACAATGGCGCTTCCAACATGCGTGCGCCACCAGCTATTTGTTACGCTCAAAAATAGCTGCATTTCTTAAAAAAAACAAAAAAAATATATATACTTTTTATTAATACTGTGTGATATTATTTTTAGAGGTGTCCGGGTTGAAAACTGTGTTGTCCCAGTTGTGTATTGGACATGATGTGGGCTTCACGACCGCTGTCTGGAACCTCATGCTGTGTATTTAGGGCCTGGTACCACCGCTAGGTACCACACAGCCTATTATGTCTCGCTGCCTGCCTCATTGACTGCCTGCTGCCACACAATCATCCTCCTCCTCCTGCTGCTGCTGCTGAATTTACCTCCTGCTGTCTGTGTGTTTCCACTGCCAGGTAGCACATACAATGGCGCTTCCAACATGCGTGCGCCACCAGCTATTTATTACGCTCAAAAATAGCTGCATTTCTTTAAAAAAAAAATATAAAAGAGAAATAAGTGAAGAAGAAGAAGACGATATAGAAAAAGAAGGAGAAGAAGAAGAAGGAAAAGAAGAAGAAGAAGAAGAAGAAGAAGAAGAAGGAGAAGAAGGAGAAGGAGAAGGAGAAGAAGAAGAAGAAGAAGAAGAAGAAGAAGAAGAAGAAGAAGAAGAAGAAGAAGAAGAAGAAGAAGAAGAAGAAGAAGAAGAAGAAGAAGAAGAAGAAGATGAAGAAGAAGAAGAAGATGAACAAGATGAAGATGAAGAAGATGAAGAAGAAGAAGATGAAGAAGATGAAGAAGATGATGAAGAAGAAGATGAAGAAGATGAAGAAGAAGAAAAAGAAGATGAAGAAGATGAAGATGAAGAAGATGAAGAAGAAGATGAAGAAGAAGATGATGATGAAGAAGATGAAGAAGAAGAAGATGAAGAAGAAGAAGATGAAGAAGAAGAAGAAGAAGAAGAAGAAGAAGAAGACAATATAGAAGAAGAAGATATAGAAGAAGAAGATATAGAAGAAGAAGAAGAAGATATAGAAGATAAAAAAGAAGAAGAAGAAGTATATACAGTACTGAACAAAATTCTGGACACAACTTCTCTTTCCACCTTTTTTTTTAAAGGAACATCCCCACATAATCACTTGCTGTTGTTACTTGGAAAAAAAGATGTTTCTTGCATCATTCACCCTCAAAACAAGTGTTGGAAGCTATTTAAGGCCAATTCGAATAGTCAGCTCGAATAATGAGCTCGAATACCGACTCGAATAGTGAGCTCGAAGTCCGAGGTCGAATCGAATAGTAAAAAATATTCGACTCGAATATTCGACTGAATTCGAATAATTTACTATTCGAATTCGACCAAACTCGAATAATAAAAAGGGGTATCCGAGCACCACTAATACTGGGGTAAATGCCTTCCACAGTGTAATGTCAGGGTTTCCTGTCTGTGAACCTTTTTGCATTGTGGGAAATAACTGTAGTGACTGCATTGTAATGCATCTGAATGGCAACCTTTGTAATCCCACATGTTTCAGCATTTGACACGCAGTGCAGTTAAACTGCAGCAGGAAACTTTTTTCATGTCACATCTAAGTGCAGTCTAAGTGACTCCACATGAGGGACACTTCTCCACTGTCTGTGCTGAGCTCTAGGAAGCAAGAGTTGATTCTCGAGGCAGTCAGTGGATGCACCACCTGCAGCTGCCCATGTAAAATGATAATTACTTAGATGAGAGTATTAAGATTGGATGAAACAGGTGTGCCTCTAGGCATAGGCAGTGCAGGCCATTGCCTGAAGTGCCATTGGTCCTGGGGGTGCCATGTTGCTGTATTAAGCCCTGCCCCAAATTAAGCCCCTCCCTGGACTAATTCCCACCTCCGTTGATGTTATTACTTGCTTCTGCTGCATCCACTTAGCGTAAGTTGCAGGCAGCTGCCACCTCTGTCCCTTTGTGCATACTTCTTTCCCCCTTTGTGCCTCCTTCGGGCACAATTTTCACGTAGCCCTGCTCTGCCTGTCAGCACAGGAGTTTTGCAGCTGGAGTTGATGCACGAAGATCATCTGGGGAGCTGCTGTGCGCCAAAGGGAGGCCGGGAGAAGGAGTCTTCTGCAGGTGAGTAAATGTTCTTTGCTTATAAGTGCACGCAGGTATCAGGGCTATTAGGGGGAATTGATGAGAATGGGGAGGAGAGGAGCCCTGCCTGTGTATTTTCTGGTGAAATGCTGCTCACATTACGTGTATTTTTTGGTAAACACTACCGGTATTGCATATTTTCTGGTGAAACACTGCCGCATTTACATGTAATTTCTGGTGAAACGCTGCCGTTTTACAACTATTTTCTGGTGAAACGCTGCACATTACGATTATTTTCTAGTGAAACGCTGCCGCATTACGATTATTTCCTGGTGAAACGCTGCCCCATTACGATTATCTTCTAGTGAAACGCTGCCGCATTACGATTATTTCCTGGGGAAACGCTGCCACAGTATGATTGTTTCCTGGAGAAACGCTGCTGCATTACTATTATTGTCATGGGGGGAGGTTCCATGGGGATGGGGGGCACCACAGGTTTTTTTTTTCATCTGGAGTGACAAAATGGCTAGAGGTGCCCCTGGGATGAAAGCTGCTATTTTGCATTTCGTATGCATCCCACTTGCAAGTTTGTTGATCATTCTCTCTAGCAAGGCCCATTCTGGCGCACTGGATCCATCAGCCAAGAGCCGATTTACAAGATCCATTACTAGAGATGGCCCGAACCTCCGATTTTAGGTTTGCAAACATACCGCGAAAGTTCGGTCGAGCCACAATAGACTTCAATGGAGAGGCGAACTTGAAAATTTAGAAAAAGTTATGCTGGCTAGAAAAATTATGGAAAAGATGTTTCAAGGGGTCTAATACCTGGAGGGAGACATGGTTGAGTGGAATAGACATCAAAAGTTCCAGAAAAAAAATCTGGATTTGACACAAAGCAATTGAAGGTTCAATTGCAGGCCTACACTGCTTTACAACATCACGAAGTGTAATCCTCCTGAGGAGGAAGGAGGGTCTTGTCTTCCAGGGAATTGGAGGAGGAGGGTCTTGTCTTCCAGGGAATTGTAGGATTTCAAAAGCCAGCTTACATACCTTGGCCGGAAATCAAACCAGGTCTAGTGCTTGGAAGCCAGCTCTCTTCACCACTATACCACCACCAACACTACATGCTGAAGCCAGCCTAGCATGTACCATTATGATATATCCAAGAGAAAAATGAGCTTGCTTAAGGGATTTGTAGGATTTCAAAAGCCAACTCACATACATTGGCCAGGAATCGAACCCAGGCCTACCGCGTGGTAGGCTGCTATCCTAACCATTATACCACCAACACAACACACTACAATGCAACATGCTAGAACCAGCCTAGCATGTACCATTATGATATATACAAGAGAAAAATGAGCTTGCTTAGGGATTTGTAGGATTTCAAAAGCCAACTCACATACATTGGCCAGGAATCGAACCCAGGCCTACCGTTGATGGTTGTAAGCTGAAAATTCACTTCAATGGCATCAAGTCCTAGAGAGAGAGAGGGATATAGCTCATTTTTCTCTTGGGTATATCACAATGGTACATGCTAGGCTGGCTTCAGCATGTAGCATTGTAGTGTGTTGTGTTGGTGGTATAATGGTTAGGATAGCAGCCTACAGAGCGGTAGGCCTGGGTTCGATTCCTGGCCAATGTATGTGAGTTGGCTTTTGACATCCTACAAATCCCTAAGCAAGCTAATTTTTCTCTTGGATATATCATAATGGTACATGCTAGGCTGGCTTCAGCATGTAGCATTGTAGTGTGTTGTGTTGGTGGTATAATGGTTAGGATAGCAGCCTACCACGAGGTGGGCCTGGGTTTGATTCCTGGCCAATGTATGTGAGTTGGCTTTTGAAATCCTACAAATCCCTTAAGCAAGCTCATTTTTCTCTTGTATATATCATAATGGTACATGCTAGGCTGGCTTCAGCATGTAGTGTTGTTGGTGGTATAGTGGTGATGAAGAGAGCTGCCTACCAAGCACTAGACCTGGGTTCGATTCCTGGCCAAGGTATGTAAGCTGGCTTTTGAAATCCTACAATTCCCTGGAAGACAAGACCCTCCTCCTCCGGAGAGGGAGTGAGGGAGGGAGCTGTGGTGGGGTGCAATATAAGGAATAAACAAAGAAAACATTATTACAGCAAGAATCAAAAGCAAAACATCCATTCCGCACCCCCTAATAGACTGATAAGTCAATAACTAACTGACACAATAAACAAGAACTTTACCAAAAAAAGAGCCCCTCCTACTAAACAAACCAACCAACCGCTCTCACCACCGCACCACTGTCACATACCCAGAATAATAGACCTATGAAAAACAACTGATGCACCACCTTAGGAGCAAAGCACACAAACCTACTTATGTTTAAAGCAAACCTAGTGGCTCTGCTACGGTTTTTGAGTGTAAGACTAAGGCATATTAATAACATCGTCAACAATTGCCCACTAGGACCATTTTAATCTACACAAAACCGATAAAAATCGATTAGCGATCAGACCTACTCCCTCTGTTAGAGTAGATACGGTTAAGTTGTTTGGTTGATTTAGCTTTCATTCTATTCTGTTCTGTTTCCCTGTTCTCTCCTTGATCATATCTACATATACCTGAACCTAACCATAGATAATGGCAAAACCAACACAAAGGTACACAAAGGATTTAGGTACCCACTCAACGCAAATACTAACCTATGATAAAGCAATGATATATGCTCCACAATTGCACATATTGATATGATTGTTTTGAATGTTATGATTGTCATGATTCATATATAACTGTTAAAACACCATTTGGATGATATATGTATCTGTAAAGGCCAACCCATGTAAAAAAGAAAAGTATTAATAAAAATTATTGAAACATATAAGGAATAAACAATCAGCCAGGAGCAAGCTAACAAGCCTACAAGAGCCTAACTAAGCTTTCCCTAGCAGAGTCTGTCAGCAGCTATCCCTTAATTACTGTAGGCAGACAAGAGAGTAAAACGACAGGAGAGCCTTGCCTTTTATAAAGGGGGGTAGGGCTCCAGGAGTGAGTGTAGTCTGATTGGTGATAATGTGCCTGGTGACTGTGATGTAGAGGGTCAAAGTGGAGCATTATGGGGGTGCAACGATTGGGGAATTATTTCCGTGGTCAGCGCACAGGAGGCGCGCTGACACTGCGGAAATCCTCCACAAGCGTGTAATAGATAGAACCCAGCTATGGTGCTATGCACCTGTAGAGGGCAATTCCCACTGGCAGATGGAGCTGTGGAGTGCAGACGAACACCGCCTCTGCACTGCCACAGATGCCAGATGGGAATTGTACGAGTTGAAGCAATGTAGAGCAAGATAGCCCTTAAAGAGAAAGAGCACAGAGACAGAATGTATGTGTGTCCACCAATCTAGTCGCCACCCAGCGACGGTGACCACACAACAACGTAAACGAAGTGGGAACGCAGTCGCCAAAGTGGCGATTGCCAATAGCGACACAAGACCGAACTAGACAGAGCACAGGTGTAGCAAGAAAGACACAGCAAACAACAAAGAGCAGAACATCAAGGAAAATAACAAACGCTAGCTAAACGCGAACACCGCACTCATTCGTAACAGCGAACGCGTTTAAGACACGATCACTGCGCGTTAGGCGCCCAGTGATAAGCGTGCCACCTTAACTAACCAAAGTAACACTAACACGAAATAGAGAACGCGAACGCTTGCTAAACAGTTACCTCACCGAGCCTACAGCAAGCATTCGTACCAGACAAGACAGAGAGAAGGAGCAGCCAGCAGCAACCGCAGCTCTGGCCTACACTCCCAGACAGAATACAGAAGGAACCACCGCTTCTACCGCTAGAGCTATTGCGATCCACACAGACAGACAGATGGGGCTACCAGTAGCAACCGCTGCTCTGGCTTACACTCCTAAGGCATATGGAGCAGCCAGTAGCAACCGCTGCTCTGGCTTACACTCCCAGACAGACAGAACGATTTCCTGTCGACCGCCGCTGGCGACAAGACAATCGCGACAGAGAGACAGAACAAGGCAATACAGATAATACAACCTGACTGCACTAGAAGGGATGCCTAGTGCAGTCCCAAGGATTTACTCTAAGATAATCTTTAACAAACAATAGCAAGGCTGATACTCCAGGTGAGTAAGCAGGAACAAACCATCATGACCAGCAAGGAATTCTGGGAAGAAATGGCTTTTATACTGCAAGCCATCAGAGGAGGCAGCTAAGCAATTTGCATGACAAGTATATGCAAATTCCTCACCAGCAGAGCAACTCTGAAACTTGCAAAGCAAAGACAGGTCTCTTTTCCAGAGACCTGCAGCCCTCAGACCCAAAGAATGGACCAACAGCTGTCTACTCGTGCAGACAGCTGAGTAGATCATTACAGGGGGCGAATCGAACTTCCGCAAAAGTTCGCCTTCGCCGGCGAACGCGAACCACCTAAAGTACGCCTGGAACCGTTCGCAGGCGAACCGTTCGGGCCATCTCTATCCATTACTGACTGCATTTTAGGTTATGTAAATATCAATCGGGGATCTCCAGATATTAGTCATAGGTATAGTTGCATCTCAATTGTCTACATGATGTACAGTATTGTGTACACAGTCACAATACTAACTGTTGTTTTATAATGTTCCTGCCTTGGATGTACCAATGCTGTTTTTCTTTGCATTGGTAATGCTGTTTAAATAGTAATAAAAATCAGATTATGATGAAAATGCTATTTTGCAATCATAAAGGCCTCCACGAGGTAGCATAGCACACAGTGCATAGCACCAGGGGTCGAGTCCTGCGTGAACGGGGTGGGACGGCGTCCACTCACTTTTTTTGGACAGTGGACGCCGTCCCCCCTAGCACTCTGGAGGGGAGCAGCGCAGCAGAGAGGAGCATTGGGCAGAGCAGCGGGGAAGGGCAAACGTTTCCCGCCCCCTCCCTCACCTTGGGGCTCCTCTATGTGGCTCTCCCCTCCATAAAGAATGCGGCGGCGGTGGCTGGCGGCGGTGGAGGAGGTAAGTCCCGCCCACTGATGCCGCTGCCAGTCACCGCCGCCAGCCACCGCCGCCGCATTCTTTATGGAGGGGAGAGCCACGGATAGAAGCTCCAAGGCTAGGGAGGGGGGGGGGGAACGTCCGCCCTTCCCCGCCGCTCTGCCAAATGCTCCTCTCTGCTGCGCTGCTCCCCTCCAGCTGGGGGGACACCTATACACCTGGCTACATATACTGGGCACATATACACCTGGCTACATATACACCTGGCTACATATACTGGGCACATATACACCTGGCTACATATACACCTGGCTACATATACTGGGCACATATACACCTGGCTACATATACACCTGGCTACATATACTGGGCACATGTACACCTGGCTACATATACTGGGAACATATACCCCTGGCTACATATACACCTGGCTACATATACTGGGCACATATACCCCTGGCTACATACACTGGGCACAAATACCCCTGCCTACGTATACTGGGCACATATACACCTGGCTACATATACTGGGCACATATACACCTGGATACATATACTGGGGGCACATATACACTTGACTACATATACTGGGCACATATACACCTGGCTACATATACTGGGCACATATACACCTGGCTACATATACACCTGGCTACATATACTGGGCACATATACACCTGGCTACATATACACCTGGCTACATATACTGGGCACATATACACCTGGCTACATATACTGGGCACATATACCCCTGGCTACATATACACCTGGCTACATATACTGGGCACATATACCCCTGGCTACATATACTGGGCACATATACCCCTGGCTACATATACTGGGCACGTATACACCTGGCTACATATACTGGGCACATATACACCTGGCTACATATACTGGGGGCACATATACACCTGGCTACATATACTGGGCACATATACCCCTGGCTACATATACTGGGCACATATACACCTGGCTACATATACTGGGCACATATACACCTGGCTACATATACTGGGCACATATACACCTGGCTACATATACACCTGGCTACATATACTGGGCACATATACACCTGGCTACATATACACCTGGCTACATATACACCTGGCTACTTATATTGGGCACATATACACCTGACTACATATACACATGGCTACATATACTGGGCACATATACACCAGGCTACATATACACCTGGCTACATATACTGGGCACATATACACCTGGCTACATATACACCTGGCTACATATACTGGGCACATATACACCTGGCTACATATACTGGGCACATATACCCCTGGCTACATATACACCTGGCTACATATACTGGGCACATATACCCCTGGCTACATATATTGGGCACATATACCCCTGGCTACATATACTGGGCACATATACACCTGGCTACATATACTGGGCACATATACACCTGGCTACATATACTGGGGCACATATACACCTGGCTACATATACTGGGCACATATACACCTGTCTACATATACTGGGGGCACCTATACACCTGGCTACATATACTGGGCGCATATACACCTGGCTACATATACTGGGCACATATACACCTGGCTACATATACTGGGCACATATACACCTGGCTACATATACTGGGCACATATACACCTGGCTACATATACTGGGGACACCTATACACCTGGCTATACTGGGGGCACCTATACACCTGGCTATACTGGGGACACCTGAACACCTGGTTACATATACTGGGGACACCTGGCTATACTGGGGACACCTATAGACCTGGCTACCTATTCTGGGGACATCTATACACTTGGCCACCTATTCTGGGAATATCTATACACCTGACCACCTATTCTAAGGACATCTATACACCTGGCTACCTATTCTGGTGACATCTCTACAACTGGCCAACTATTCTGGGGACAACTATACACATGGCTACTTATACTGGGGACACCTATAGACCTGGCTAGCTATACTGGGGGTACCTATTTTGGGAGAACTGCTGTCAGATCTGTATTTTTGGGAAAAACGCTGATGCCAGATTTTACGTGTATTTTGGGGAACCGCTGCCAGATTGTGTATGTTGGGGGACCACTACTGCCAGATTACATGTATTTTGGGTGTTACGTGTATTTTGGATGATCCACTGCCAGGTTTTGCGTATTTTGGGGAACTGCTTCCAGATTATGTGTATGTTGGGGGGACTGCTGCTGCCACATTGTCTATTTTGGGGGAACCACTGCCATATTATCTGTATTTTTGGTGAAATGCTGTCAGATTACATCTACTTTTTGGGGATACACTATGACAGAGCTCAAACTTCCCCTGGCAGACCTTTTATACCACTGCTAAGGCCATGTATATTTTGCCCCACCCCTGACCACGCCCACGCTATGCTTAACCACGCCCATTTTTGGCGCGCCTCAAGTCAAAGCCAGGACACTGCATAGAGTTGATAGGTACTCTTTTTGTTTACTCTGGGCACCCTGGTTTCCTCTCATATCCCCAAAACGTACTAATGAGCTAATCCCCCCCCCACACACACACACACATTTTAAAAATCTTCCTTAGGTGGCCATACACACATTGATTTTACCGTTAGATTCCCTGCAGATTTATTCACTCTGATCAAATTAAATAGGAATCGGATTGAAATAGATTCCATTAAATGTTCAATTTGATAAATTTTGAGCAAAAGTTGATCAAAAGTATCGAACAGTAGGGTTGGACAAACATCAAGATTTTGCGTTCGTGAATTTTACCATGAAAACTTGTGAAACGATAGTTCCAGAGAGCTCCATTGGCTTTAATGGCAGGCTAACTTCTCAAACCCTCAGGGCATCTCTGCAGCCAAAAAGGAGTAAAAAGTGCACAGAAACCCAGGCAGTGGCATGGCAGAGGGGAATCAATAGCAAAATAGTTGCCAAAAAATACATATTTTACGTAAACGCTTTTTTAACTTTTATTTAAAGAAATGTCAATGGCCACAGCCTTTATCGGTTTACAGAAAAGCCCCCATACATGCCTAAATCACCAAATTTCCAAAAATACCTTGTAGTTTTTGAGAAAATTGATTTTAAAGTTACAATAGAATTTTGGAAAAACATGCCTGCTTGAATGCCGATCGCTGCTAGGAGCCTGTTAGATGGCGAAACAGCCATCTATTTACTAGGTACAGCACTGCGATCTGAGCCAGCGCTATACAGGGGACAGCCGTGTCACTCAGCTGTCCCCTCCAGAGGCACAAAAGCAATCCACTGTGATAGGGTGACGGGGGGGGGGGGGAGGGGGATTAAAAAAATACATTTATTTAAAAATAAAGATGAAAAATATTTATTAAAAAAAATAAACACTGGGGGAGCGATCAGACCCCACCAACAGAAAGCTCTGTTGGTGGGGAGAAAAGGAAGGAGGGGCACTTTTGTGCTGAGTTGTGTGGCCCTGCAGCGAGGCCTTAAAGCTGCAGTGGCATATTTTTTTTTTTTTTTTAGGGGGGTTTAACACTGCGGTCCTCAAGTGGTTAAATGTGGTTAAATAACAGATAATGTATCAATCTATTAGTAGTGTAAATTTACATTTGTTAAAAGAAAGAACCATGAATTTCATGCCGGTGTTTCCAGGTGGTCAGTACACAATATGTAACAATCACTTGGAAACCAACAGGGATGGTCGTAGTCAGCCAACTTCGCTACGCTGGAACTGCGCGTATTTTTACGGAAATACGCTTCGCAATCTACGGCTATGTAATCAGAAACTTCACTACGTTTGCATTCCGTAGACTACGTGTTAAAATACACAAGCTTTGCGTATTGCGAAGCGTAGTTGATGCGACCGTTTATGCCCTTATGCGGAAAAATTTCCGCAATTATCTTTATTAACCTATTTGCAAATATAAACTAATATAAGTGTACATCCCACCTTCCAATGCGGAATTGTATGCGTATAAAAGGGCAATAATATTTCTGCGCATGCGCAATGATCCATATGGATGCAGTTACTGCACGCATAGTTGACTTCGCAATACATACGTCAACTACGCGTAGCGAGCGAAGCTTCGCATAGCGGGACTACGACTACGCGGAAATGCGTACATGTAGTTCTTAAACTTCGCCTATGAACTACAATGCGTAGTTGCGTACTACGACGGGTAGATTCACGCTGGCGTAGTTTAAGAGCAACCCTTGAAACCAAGTGATATTTGCAATGCTTTGCCCAGGGATTGCTGTACAGCTACAATATCGCTGTAAAAGGATTTGGCAAATTTAGCTATTATTTTACCATTAAAAAGTTATTTTTTTTTAAATGTCATCATGGGGGCTCCCTCTCCAAAACCTCTTTAACCCCTTGTCACCCATGCAGGCTAGTATAGCCATAATGCGTAGCCTAGACTACATGGGGCTCCGGAGCCTGAGCTAAACCAGCCCGCATGGTCCATGGTACGGGGGTCTCTGGCAGAGAGAGGTGGCCAAGACCCCCCCTCCATAGAGCCCTTGTCCAATCCATGGACAAGGGGCGCTTCCCCCACCTCCGGTGCCCAATAGGAGGTGGGGGGCATCGATGCCCTGGGGAATTCATGGTGGCATCTGGGAGTCCCTTTAAGAAGTGGACCCCAAGATGCCCACCTCCTTCCCTGGTGAAATGAGTATACGAGTACACCTTACCTATTTCCACAAAGAGTTGTAGTGAAAAACACAAGAAACGTCCTTTATTAAACCTAATTAACCATAAATACTTACCTTTAGTTACTTAAACAACAGTATCCTCGGAAATTATCCAATATCATATCCTCTTTAGAGATGGGCCGAACGGTTCGCCGGCGAATGGTTCCAGGCGAACTTTGGTGGTTCGCGTTCACCTGGACCAGGCGAACTTTTGCGGAAGTTCGATTCGCCCCATAATGCACTATGAGGGTCAACTTTGACCCTCTGCATCACAGTCAGCAGGCACATTGTAGCCTTTCAGGCTACACTAGGCCCTTATACCCCCTTATATAAGGCAGCCTCCAGCGGCCATTACTGTCACTCGTGTGCCTGCTATTAGACAGACTAGGGCGAGCTGCTGCAGATTGTTCTCCTAGGGACAGATTAGTTAGGTTCTTGGCTGCTTAGCTTAGCTGGCTGATTATTATTGCTTTAATAGCACCCCTCAACAGCTCTTTTCAGAGCTAATCCTGTACTTTTTTTTTCTGTGTGTCAAACTGACACTTTTGTTGCATGCACAGCCTTGCTAATTCATAGTGTGTGTGCCACTGCCAGCAGCTCAGCACATTCAGTGACTACCTGTGTGTGTGACAGGGAGCTGCACATTGTACTACCCAGTACTGCATATACCCAGTACCTGTCGTGTTTACTTAACCCACCTCATCACTGCATATACCTAGCTTTGTGTTGAGTGAACCCAGCTCACTGCATCTAACTACCTGTTGTGTTGAGTGAACCCAGCTCACTGCATCTAACTACCTGTTGTGTTCAGTGAACCCACCTCACTGCATCTAACTACCTGTTGTGTTCAGTGAACCCAGCTCACTGCATCTAAGTACCTTTACTGTTCAGTGAACCCACCTCACTGCATCTAACTACCTGTTGTGTTCAGTGAACCCACCTCACTGCATCTAACTACCTGTTGTGTTGAGTGAACCCACCTCACTGCATATAACTACATTTACTGTTCAGTGAACCCACCTCACAAGATAATAAGGTCGTTGCTTCATTGTGGTCAGACCAAATTTGATCAGCTGGACAGTCACTGTTGTTCGATCATTGAGCTACCACAGCCCGGCGACCATATGGGCTTGAAAACCACCACGGCCTACACTCTCGCCATGGTACGTACCAGTCCAGCACGGCCATCAATAGGCAAACAGCTGTTTGCGGTGCGTTACACAGTGAGTTTGGTGTGTCAGTGTGAAGCAGAACTCTAATTACACTCCCTGATTGATGTATACACATGCAAGATGTTTTAAAGCACTTTGAGCCTGCAATTTAGCATTCAATGTGATTTCTGCCCTTAAAACGCTGCTTTGCGTCACATCCAGATTTTTCCCCGGGACTTTGGGCATGTATCCCACTCCGCCATGCCCCCCTCCAGGTGTTAGACCCCTTGAAACATCTCTTCCATCTCTTTTGTGGCCAGCATAATTTTTTCCATTTTTCAAAGTTTGCATCCCCATTGAAGTCTATTGCGGTTCGTGAACTTTACCCCGAACCGAACCTTTTTCGCGAACCTAAAATAGGAGGTTCGGCCCATCTCTAATCCTCTTGATACCTGTCAAGTGATGGAGAATGGCCCATGTCTCAATCCCTGCCCCGTGACCGTCAAACAGCGCTGCACATATTGAACGAATCCCCAGTCAGGGGCTTGCTACTATACTAAGTTTAGCAAGACCAAGAAAAATCTTTGAAATCCACTTTGGTGCCCTAAATTTTTTTCTTTTAACATACCAATCATACCAATGAGGATTCCCATTGGTCTGCTAAAAGACTAATAGGGGGTGCTAAAGGGGATTTAAAAGATAATCTAGGGCTTTCTATATGTATAGCAAGCCCAGAATAGCAGCAGCTGCCACTGTCCAAAACACCCCCAACCCCCCAGTACCTATTGTCACAGAGGTCAGGGCACCCACAGCACCCTGACCATGTGGCAGGGGTGTCATAGGGCAGGGTGCAAGACAAAAGCATCTTTGAATTCCCCTTCAGTACCCCCTATTGGTTCTTTAACAGATTAATAAGAACCCTCATTGGTCTGTTTAAAGACCAATAGAGAACACTGGGGGAGATTTTAAAGATGCTTGGAGGCTTGCTATATTTGCAAAAGTTCAGGGCTGAGGATAGGTCTGATGTGTGAAGTGCTATTTTTCAATCATCGAGGCAGGGATTGATGCATGGGGAGTTCTTTGTCATTTGTTGGGTATTGAGAGGATATGGTATTGGATCATTTCTGAGGATACTGTTGTGGAAGTAATGAAAGCTATAAAAGACGTCACTCAGCAGACACACCAGGCCCCTTTCTTATTTCAGCAGAGATATGCAGAAGCAGCCGTGGCCGACCTCTAGTTTGTTCATAAGATGTGCTTTCTGGTTGTTTTGTATACCCCTGATAGGACTATCATGATTTGCAACATCTATGTGCAGCATTTAAAACAAAGCAAGACTATTAATAATCAGGCTACCAAGCGTATGAGTAACCATATGATTATCCGCTTTCCAGCTCAATGGAAGCCTACTTGGCCTGCTCTTATCACAAGAAACCTATTTATTGATGATGTCATCAATGTTGAAAATAATGCTTTTGTGGTGTGGATGTACGCTGCTCTAAAAAAGACTGCTGTCTTCAGATACAAGGCATTGATAGCCTCTAGTAGTGGGTTGAAATTAAACCTGTGATAATAGCTGCTGTAAATTATTTACAATAAGAAATACAAGGCCTTTTATCAGGCAAACATAACTTAGCTCTTATACTAAACTGCTACTATAAATATAGAATCAGGTTGTTTCAGAATCTAGAGCTTAAGGTTTTAACCTCACGTGTGTCAATCAATTTGTGAAGGTTCATGGCACTTTAACACCTGAGTTTGTCTTGTAAGACCTTAGGCAAGATGTCCCGTGTGGAATGAAATTACTTGGACAGTGAAGAGTAGCTTCATGTTTTGAAGGCATCCTTTGATTATGGAAGTAGTGGCTGAGTTCACCCAAGGACAGGGAATATGTTTATGTTCCTCGACTTGTGTACTAAGTTTAGTTTTCACTGCTACAGCACTTAACTGGTCAGGCTGTGTCCCGTGTAGAGAAAAATGGAAGATAAGGCTAGGGCTGTCTACATGATAACAGACTTTGTTCTTTGGTTTATATGTAGGATGGATTTCAGTTATCTATGATCATATTCAAGGACTATGCTCATTATAACTTTCTATTTGTGTACATTAAAAATTGGCAGGGCCATATTTCGGTGCAGGATGAATCCAAAAGATGGGTCATCCTGTGGGGAAGCCTTAATGCAATTTCCCTTCCAAGTCGTAGCAACTTGTGTGTGTGTGTGGGGGGGGGGGGGGGGCACCTAACTCAGCCGAAGTATCTATTTTTTTTGTAGGGGCCCTAAACCGGGAGGAGTAGTCTGGAAAACAAATGAGTAAAATTGACCTGTGAAATCCTAAAGGTACTCATTAGACTGTGAGCCCCTTTGCACAGCTAGGCTGCAAAAATATTGTCATTCTCTGCTAACTTGTGACAAAAAATAAAGTCTGTTATGAACTCACCATGCCCCTCAGCAAATACCTTAGGGTGTCTTCTTTCCAAAATGGGATCCTTTGGGGGGGGGGGGGGATATTTATACTATCCTGGCATTCTAGCACCTCAAGAAGCGTACGTTAAAAAGGGGCGCTGGGAAAAAAGGGAGCCGGGTTTTTAACGATAAGTATGGATAACGTTTAAAAATGTATTGTACTGTATTTCGTTTAAAATTAATGTTTTATAAAGTTATAAATCATTAAATAATGTGCATTAAATCGGCAATTGTAAAAACGTTAATCTTTCGTTTAAATAGTGAAACGTATAATAATGTTTAAAAATAAAAATTACTAAGTAACCCTCCCTGTACCTACCCCTAACCCCTAGACCCCCCTGTTGATGCCTAAACCTAAGACCCCCCCTGTTGGTGCCTAAGTAACCCTCCCTGTACCTACCCCTAACCCCTAGACCCCCCTGTTGGTGCCTAAACCTAAGACCCCCCTGTTAGTGCCTAAACCTAAGACCCCCCTGTTGGTGCCTAAACCTAAGACCCCCCTGTTGGTGCCTAAACCTAAGACCCCCCTGTTGGTGCCTAAACCTAAGACCCCCCTTTTGGTGCCTAAACCTAAGACCCCCTGTTGGTGCCTAAACCTAAGACCCCCCTGTTGGTGCCTAAACCTAAGACCCCCCTGTTGGTGCCTAAACCTAAGACCCCCCTGTTGGTGCCTAAACCTAAGACCCCCCTGTTGGTGCCTAAACCTAAGACCCCCCTGTTGGTGCCTAAACCTAAGACCCCCCTGTTAGTTTTTTCATTTAAAACTAATGTTAAAAAAAAAAAATGTACTGTTTTTCGTTTAAAAATAATGTTTAAAAAAATATTGTACTGTTTTTCGTTTAAAAATAAAATTTAAAATGTATAAATCATTAAATAATGTGTAATCATGAGAAACAGTAATAAAACATTAAGTCTCCGGGCGCCGCTTTTAAAACGTTATTTTTCTCCGGCGCCCTTTTTTCCTATCGGGCGCCCATTAAACGATATTTATTATAGGAGTGAATGGCGGCGCCCGATTTGTCCACTAGCCTCAGGCGCCCGAATTTACTGTTTCCCCTCAAGAAACATGGCAGGTGCTCAGAAAAGTCAGAGCTGCTTCAAACTGCGCAAATTCACTTTTTTGTACCATTGTTTGTAAATGCTATAACTTTGACCCAAACCAATAAATATACACTTATTGGATTTTTATTTTAATCAAAGACATGTAGCAAAATAAATTTGGACAAACATTTATATATAAATTATACTTTATTTGAAGAACGTTACCACAGAAAGTTAAAAATATCTTTTTTTTGACAAAATTCCTGTCTTTTTTGATGAATATAATAAAAACAAAAAATTGCAGCAGCAATCAAATAGCACCAAAAGAAAGCTGTGTTAGTGAGAAGAAAAGGAGGTAAAATTTGTTTGGGTGGTAAGTTTTATGACCAAGCAATAAACAGTTATAGCTGCAGTGGTCTGAATTATAAAAAAATGGCCTGGTCTTTAGAGAGGGTTTGGCACTGCAGTCCTCAAGTGGTTAAAGCTTTACGTAAGCCTTGTAACCTCCAAAACATTGGCTAGTATGTTTCTTGTGATGACCTCATGTTCAGTATTTTCGTTTTCTAGTTTTGAAAAATTGCCAGTCTGATGCAGATAAGAAAACTCCATCAATAGTTAGCACCAGCACTGATGTCTGAAATACCCATGAAATACAAGACAATTATAGGCACTGTTTCCAGAATATACTCTATTAATTCTTTGTTATAGTCACAATGTCATAAATATTGTCTATTCAGTTCAGCATAAACACAACACAACAGTAGCCATCCCATGTATTACTGGAGTTTGAATACCATGTAATACCGCTGTTCGCGTTCTCAGTGAACTGCGAACATATGGGGCTTGATTCACAAAGCGGTGCTAACTGTTAGCACGCCTGTGAAAACCCCCTTAGCACATCCAAACGAGCTTTATGCGCGTAAAACTTTACGCACGCACTGCACAGAGGGCAGGGCGCTCGGCGCGAAGTGCCTATTAAAGCCTATGGGACTTAGCGCGCGCAAAGTCCCATAGGCTTTAATGGGCACTTCGTGTAAAACTTTGTGCGCGGTACTTAGTACCTAAGTACCGCGCGATCTGATTCTGAAAACCGGTGCTAACCTACTTAGCACCCAGGTTAGCACGTCTACAGAATTTAGACGTGCTAAGTAGGTTAGCACCGCATAGTGAATCAAGCCCATGGTGTCTTTGACCCACCCCCTATGCATAATCATAGAGCCAAACTTTGACATATTACCTCACAGTCAGCAGACACATGGCAGCCAATCAGCTAGCACCCCCTTCTGGACCCCCACCCTCCTATTAAAAAGCAGTTGCAGTGGCCATACTGGATTAATTCTCTGCTGGCTGCTGACTGTTAGTGAGAGCAGGGTCAGGGTCAGACTTGCTGCAGATAGGTAGGGAAAGCATTAGCTAGGCCTGTGTTCTTGTTCCTCACTTGATGTGAAAGCACCGCAAACAGCACTTTTGAGTGCTAGTACGTCGGTCTCCTGTGTTGTTGTTTTTTGTGTGTGTGTGTGTGTGTGACACTCCACAGCCCACTGACACCCTGAGCTGTGTGCACACTACTGCTGTTGCTACATTAAGTTTCAGGCACAGTACCGCTCCAATGCATTATTATTTCACTGTATTCTGATCTTACTATTGCAGTTTAGAGTTGGGCCGAACGGTTCGCCTGAGTTGGGCCGAACTTTGGGGGTTCGCGTTCGCCTGCATCAGGCGAACTTTTGCGGAAGTTCGATTCGCCCCATAATGCTGTATTGAGCAAAATTTTTAGCCTCCATTTCACTGTCAGCAGACATGTTATTTGACTCAGTTGTCTGCCTACACTAATTAATTATTGGACAGCTGCTACACACTCTGCTAGGGAGATTTTAATTCCTCCCTCCTACCGGAGGGAGGAGGGTCTCTTCTGCCAGGGAATTATACTATTTTAAAAACCAGTATACATCATACCATAGCTGGGAATACATACATGAGTATACATCATACCATAGCTGGGAATCGAACCCAGATCTCACTGTGTGGTGGACACGTCACCCTAAGCGCTGTACCACTACAGAAGTAAGTGAAGCTAGCCTAAAATTTAACATTTATGCTCAATGCAATAGAACCATTAGGTTGCTTAAAGGAGAACTGTAGTGAGAGGTATATGGAGGCTGCCATATTGATTTCCTTTTAAGCTATACCAGTTGCCTGGCAGCCCTGCTGATCTATTTGGCTGCAGTAGTGTGAATCACACCAGAAACAAGCATACAGCTAATCTTGTCAGATCTTACAAAAATGTCAAACACCAGATCTGCTGCATGCTTGTTCAGGGTCTAGGGCTAAAAGTATTGGAGGCAGAGGATCTGCAGGATAGCCAGGTAACTGGTATTGCTTAAAAGGAAATCAATATGGTAGCCTCCATATACCTTTCACTACAGTTCTCCTTTAAAGGGAACCTTAACTGAGAGTGATATGGCTGTTTCCTGTAAACAATACCAGTTGCCTGGCAGTCCAGCTGATCTTTGTGACTGCAATAGTGGCTGAATCACACCCTGAAACAAGCATGCAGCTAATCCAGTCTGACTTCAGTCAGAGCACCTGATCTGCATGCTTGTTCAGGGGCTGTGGCTAAAAGTATTAGAGACACAGGATCAGCAGGCGATTCAGGCAACTGGTATTATTTTAAAAGGAAAAATCCATATCCTTCTCCGTTTAGGTTCCCTTTAAGGATTTGTAGCATAAAAGCCAACTCACATTGGCTGGGATTCGAACCTGGGTCTCTCTGTATGGTGGACAAGCACACTATCCACTATACCAACTGAAGCTGGCCTGAAAATGCTGGCCTGAAAATGCTGGCCTGAAAATGCTGGCCTGAAAATGCTGGCCTGAAATTGCTGGCCTGAAAACAAGCTGCATGCTTGTTTCAGGGTGTGATGCAGCTTGTTTTCAGGCCAGCAATTTCAGGCCAGCAATTTCAGGCCAGCAATTTCAGGCCAGCAATTTCAGGCCAGCAATTTCAGGCCAGCTTCAGTTGGTATAGTGGATAGTGTGCTTGTCCACCATACAGAGAGACCCAGGTTCGAATCCCAGCCAATGTGAGTTGGCTTTTATGCTACAAATCCTTAAAGGGAACCTAAACGGAGAAGGATATGGATTTTTCCTTTTAAAATAATACCAGTTGCCTGAATCGCCTGCTGATCCTGTGTCTCTAATACTTTTAGCCACAGCCCCTGAACAAGCATGCAGATCAGGTGCTCTGACTGAAGTCAGACTGGATTAGCTGCATGCTTGTTTCAGGGTGTGATTCAGCCACTATTGCAGTCACAAAGATCAGCTGGACTGCCAGGCAACTGGTATTGTTTACAGGAAACAGCCATATCACTCTCAGTTAAGGTTCCCTTTAAAGGAGAACTGTAGTGAAAGGTATATGGAGGCTACCATATTGATTTCCTTTTAAGCAATACCAGTTACCTGGCTATCCTGCAGATCCTCTGCCTCCAATACTTTTAGCCCTAGACCCTGAACAAGCATGCAGCAGATCTGGTGTTTGACATTTTTGTAAGATCTGACAAGATTAGCTGCATGCTTGTTTCTGGTGGGATTCACACGACAGTGGCTGGATAGTGTACTGGTTAAGGGTTCTGCCTTTGACATGGGAGACCAGGGTTCGAATCCTGGCTAGGTCAAGTACCTATTCAGTAAGGAGTTCAAAGCAAGACTCCCTAACACTGCAGGGTGGCCTCTTGAGTGCGTCCCTGTGGCTGCAGCTCTTGAGCGCTTTGAGTCTGACAGGAGAAAAGCGCTATACAAATGTTTGGATTATAATTATTATTATTACTGCAGCCAAATAGATCAGCAGGGCTGCCAGGCAACTGGTATAGCTTAAAAGGAAATCAATATGGCAGCCTCCATATACCTCTCACTACAGTTCTCCTTTAAGCAACCTAATGGTTCTATTGCATTGAGCATTAATGGTACATTTTACGGTAGCTTCACTTACTACTGTAGTGGTACAGTGCTTAGGGTGATGCACTGACGTGTCCACCATGCAGTGTGATCTGGGTTCGATTCCCAGCTATGGTATGATATATACTGGCTTTTAAAAAAGTATAATTCCCTGCCAGAAGACACCCTCCTCCCGGAGGGAGGAGGGAGGAGGGAGGAGGGAATAGGTTGGAGGGTTGGAGGGTTGGAGGGTTGGAGGCCAATTAAAATCTCACTAGCAGAGAGTGTAGCAGCTGTCCCATAACTAATTAGTGTAGGCAGACAACTGAGTCAAATGGTATAAAGGACCTAGCTTGAAGGGAGGGTGAGGAGGGAGGGGTGAGGAGGGAGGAGGGAGGAGGGAGGAGGGAGGAGGGAGGTGGGAGGTGGGAGGTGGGAGGCCAATTAAAATCTCACTAGCAGAGAGTGTAGCAGCTGTCCCATAACTAATTAGTGTAGGCAGACAACTGAGTCAAATGGTATAAAGGACCTAGCTTGAAGGGAGAGGGAGGTGGGAGGAGGGAGGAGGGAGGTGGGAGGCCAATTAAAATCTCACTAGCAGAGAGTGTAGCAGCTGTCCCATAACTAATTAGTGTAGGCAGACAACTGAGTCAAATGGTATAAAGGACCTAGCTTGAAGGGAGGGTGAGGTGGGAGGAGGGAGGAGGGAGGAGGGAGGTGGGAGGCCAATTAAAATCTCACTAGCAGAGAGTGTAGCAGCTGTCCCATAACTAATTAGTGTAGGCAGACAACTGAGTCAAATGGTATAAAGGACCTAGCTTGAAGGGAGGGTGAGGAGGGAGGTGGGAGGAGGGAGGTGGGAGGCCAATTAAAATCTCACTAGCAGAGAGTGTAGCAGCTGTCCCATAACTAATTAGTGTAGGCAGACAACTGAGTCAAATGGTATAAAGGACCTAGCTTGGTGGGAGGAGGGAGGAGGGAGGAGGGAGGAGGGAGGAGGGAGGAGGGAGGAGGGAGGAGGGAGGAGGGAGGTGGGAGGAGGGAGGAGGGAGGTGGGAGGTGGGAGGCCAATTAAAATCTCACTAGCAGAGAGTGTAGCAGCTGTCCCATAACTAATTAGTGTAGGCAGACAACTGAGTCAAATGGTATAAAGGACCTAGCTTGAAGGGAGGGTGGGCGGGTCCTCAAGCAGTGTGTTTGACCATAACATGTCTGCTGACAGTGAAATGGAGTGTAAAAATTTTGTTTTTTGATGCGAACTGGGCGAAGCGAACTTCCGCAAACGTTCGCCTGCGGGAGGCGAACGCGAACCACCGAAGTTCGCCAGGAACCGTTCGGCCCAACTCTAGTGCTAAATATCAAGCTGAGAGTTCCAGCAGGGGTGATTTAGCTCATGCAGGCTGCACTGAAAGGACCTTGTGTTGATATACTCTGACCTGTCATAATCAAAGACTGAGCGTAGGGAATAGAATAAGCCGAAGCCTAAAAACTATTCTTGCAGTCCAGCTTTAACTGAAATAGAGTGAAAATAACATTTGTACAGTTTTGTTTTGGTTTTGCTATAGTCAGTTAACACTGCTAATTATGCAGACAAGAAGTGCGTTGCACAGTTGTCTAACACAGTGTGTTTTTTACACAGATGACATAACTTTATGCCAATGGCTTTCAGCAGTGATGATAAAACATGCCGATATTCTTTTTGCATTAATTTTCATGAAAATAATGTAAATTTCGACTTTCAAGTGAAAATGCCATCAAAAAATAATTTTGTGATGTTTGTGATTTTTCACGCATTTTTGCACTAAAAATAATTATATGTCGAAAAAGGGAATTGGAAGACAGGAACTCATTGTATGTTATTTTATACCAAATATGCTATATTTATATGTTATACCATACTTTAATTTGTTTTTTTTCTCTTTGGGGCATTATACATTTAGATGTAAAAATGTCCTCCCTTTCCCCAGTGTGTTAACCAGCATGTTTTGTTTGGCTATAGGCTGTATATTATGTAAGTAAACCATGTTGTGGAGGTGTTTGTCACATTCTCTTTTACATATTATCACTTTTCCTTTTCAAGACTATATTTTTTTTCTCTAGGCTGCAATAAAAGTCCAGGGAAAATCCCTTTATCTTCCTAGTACATATCCAATTGCTAGCTACGACCAGCAATAACCCCCAATCAAAGCTGACAAGTGAATAAGTCTGTCTGGGAGCTCTGCAAGGCTGATTTGTTATACATTGGATTATGTGGAGGGGTACAGGCTCACTTTAAAATATCTCCGCTCTGCCATCTATAACTGATGACAAAATAAATATTCTCACTTTCATACTTGCGTCCAAAACCGTTGATGCAGTCATAATGCACAGTTTGGATTTCCTAAGTGTTTTTTAATGTGTTCCAGTGTCAGAATTTTTTCCCATGCTAAGTCACTTTACTGGGAGAGACAACACAATGCACTATTATTATGATGAGTTTAAAGGTCACTGCCCCCCTTCTACTCTGAAATGCATTTCATGCTGAATGGTGAAGAAATGACTTTGGCATTTGATGAAATCAGTGCTCACATTTTTTTCCCCTAAAGTTTACTAGCTTTTTGACCACACACTAAACTTACTTTCTTGTTTTTGTGTATTGTGTCTTACTAGAAAAGCTGCCAGGACAATAGGATTTAAATAATGTATTTTCTTCTTGAATTGCTAGCATACAGACTGAATGGCCATGGTAAGCAATATGAATAATAGCTTTTTAGATAAACTGCCTTTTATGTCTCTATCATGGTGAAACTGATGGAATTTTTTTTTTGGTTAGTGTTGATATGGGTTAAAAGATTTGTCAAAATTTGAGTAAGCACAGATCTCTTAAAGAGTACTTCCAGTGTAATTGAGGAACGTGTTAACATAGTCTTTATTGTCCCCCAACAGGGGATCATCGATCAAATGGGTAAATAACTCACCCGTTCACCCTGACATAGTCATTTATCTTAAACCCACCCTCAGATGAAAAAAAAATGCTAGGGCAGTTTTTGCCCAAAGCCAGCAGAGAAGTCCAGAACTCTAAGGGCCTGTTTTCACTAGGAGCAGTGCAATGCAGCTACACAGCCGCATCGCACGCACCGCGTGTATTCTGAAACACATGCACGCCAATGGAAGAGTTTCCACTGCATGCATGTTGTGCGGAGCAGCGCGGAGCAATCCGAGAATCTGCAGCATGCTGCAGATGCTCGCACGGCCGCATCCGCCCGCAGCCACGTCCCATCTCCTCAATTGACTTCCGCATCGGGAGATGCGGAAGATATGCGGCCGGCAGCGGAAGTGATGCGATGCGGCTAGGTAGCCGCATTCGCATCACTTTGTAATGGAAACCGGCCCTAAGGCCCCATTTACACTTAATCAGTTGCTCTCAGTTATAACTGAAAGGACAACTGATTTTCAAAGTAATGTAAATGTTTCCCAATGGATAAGTTCACACTATATGCATTTTAACTGAAAGATTTTTCATAATGCACTGCTATGGAGAAGGAAAAAAACCAAAAAAAACCATACCAACTTATTAAGTGTAAATGGGGCCTAAAGCCATCCTCACCTGTGTTGCCTGCCCCCAGCTCAGCTGCCATGGGCTGATATGTGGCTGCCAAGCTGGGGGTGGGCCACAGCTACACAAGTGGGGGATAGCCCCAGAGCTTTGGACTCCTTTGCAGGCAACAGGCAAGTGACGGGGGCAAGGTTTATGATTTATTACCATTTTAGGATGAACAGGTGAGTTATACACCTGTTTGATTTTGCCGATCACTGGTAGGGGGTAATAAAGAATACATTAAAAAAATAATATAATGGTTTGAAATATTTATGAAAACAGCATTTCTGCTATTGAAAACACTGATCCTAATGTATTAATGCATCTCCGAGGATCCAATCATTGACAGTGTGGATGTCAAAAGTAATCCTGCAAGTCTGCAGTTACAGTGGTTTGCAAAGGTATTCGGCCCCCTTGAAGTTTTCCACATTTTGTCACATTACTGCCACAAACATGCATCAATTTTATTGGAGTTCCACATGAAAGACCAATACAAAGTGGTGTACCCGTGAGAAGTGGAACGAAAATCATACATGATTCCAAACATTTTTATATAAATAAATAACTGCAAAGTGGGGTGTGCGTAATTATTCAGCCCCCTTTGGTCTGAGTGCAGTCAATTGCCCATAGACATTGCCTGATGAGTGCTAATGACTAAATAGAGTGCACCTGTGTGTAATCTAATGTCAGTACAAATACAGCTGCTCTGTGACGGCCTCAGAGGTTGTCTAAGAGAATATTGGGAGCACCAACACCATGAAGTCCAAAGAACACACCAGACAGGTCAGGGATACAGTTATTGAGAAATTTAAAGTAGTCTTAGGCTACAAAAAGATTTCCAAAGCCTTGAACATCCCACGGAGCACTGTTCAAGCAATCATTCAGAAATGGATGGAGTATGGCACAACTGTAAACCTACCAAGACAAGGCCATCCACCTAAACTCACAGGCCAAACAAGGAGAGCGCTGATCAGAAATGCAGTCAAGAGGTCCATGGGGACTCTGGACGAGCTGCAGAGATCTACAGCTCAGGTGGGAGAATCTGTCCTTACGACAACTATTAGTCGTGCACTGCACAAAGTTGGCCTTTATGGAGGAGTGGCAAGAAGTAAGCCATTGTTAACAGAGGAGCATACAAAGTCCCGTTTGCAGTTTGCCACAAGCCATGTGGGGGACACAGCAAACATGTGGAAGAAGGTGCTCTGGTCAGAGGAGAGGAGGCCAAAATGGAACTTTTTGACCAAAATGCTATGTGTGGCGGAAAACTAACACTGCACATCACTCTGAACACACCATCCCCACTGTCAAATATGGTGGTGGCAGCATAATGCTCTGGGGGTGCTTCTCTTCAGCAGGGACAGGGAAGCTGGTCAAAGTTGATGGGAAGATGAATGGAGCCAAATACAGGGCAAACTTTGAAGAAAACCTCTTGGAGTCTGCAAAAGACTTGAGACTGGGGCGAGGGTTTCTCCAGCAGGACAACGACCCTAAACATAAAGCCAGGGCAGCAATGGAATGGTTTAGAACAAAACATATCCATGTGTTAGAATGGCCCTGTCAAAGTCCAGATCTAAACCCAATCGAGAATCTGTGGCAAATTCTGAAAACTGCTGTTCACAAACGCTGTCCATCTAATCTTACTGAGCTGGAGATGTTTTGCAAAGAAGAATGGGCAAGGAATTCAGTCTCTAGATGTGCAAAGCTGATAGAGACATACCCTAAAAGACTGGCAGCTGTAATTGCAGAAAAGGTGCTTCTACAAAGTATTGACTCAGGGGGCTGAATAATTAAGCACACCCCACTTTGCAGTTATTTATTTGTAAAAAAAATGTTTGGAATCATGTATTATTTTCGTTCCACTTCTCACGTGTACACCACTTTGTATTAGTCTTTCACGTGGAATTCCAATAAAATTGATTCATATTTGTGGCAGTAATGTGACAAAATGTGGAAAACTTCAAAGGGGTCGAATACTTTTGCAAGCCACTGTATGTGGTAAAAGATAAAATATAGCAGCCTTCATGTGGGTCATACTGAATTATAATGGGAGTCAGTTAAAAATAAGTAAACTAGCAGCTGTGTGGCTGTGGTTTTAGGCAGGCAACCAATGGTCAGGAGTTATTGTTGGTGTTTTGTTTTGTTCTCTTTTATATAAACTCTGGCTTCTTGATGTATGTTTTTTTTTTTTTTTTTTAAATCTCCCTGCGTATGCTGCATGCATCTTCTGTCACATAACCATTAATTCACCAACCTCTCAGCAGTTCTGTCTTTGGCCTGATAAGACCAAGGTGAGATTTGCATACTCAAACCATTTAATAGTAGAACATGTTTCATTAATGCATTCCAGGTTTGTAAGATCGTTTATGATATCCACTCTAGAGATGCTTGGAGAGCCATGGAAATATATGGAGATGTGTTAGTAAATGATGTTCACTTTGTTTTATAAAGGAAGTAGTTAACCCTTTTTGTTACTATGTTGGATGTACATACGTACATTGGCCTTTTCCTGCATAGATCCAACGTCAGACATAGTCCGATATTTGAAGACTGTCTGCCTCTAGATGGCGCTGTTGCTAAATAAAATCCAACACAGCGTCATCCTCTTCAGATAACAGCATCAGACTAACACATTAAAAATGTTTCCAGATGTTGCAACACTAATATAATAACCCATTAGCAGCTTCAAACAAACTGTTTAGTTTGAAAGCTGCTCGTGCAGTGAGAGCCTCTGTCTGCATAGCTCGTTTGGCTGCCTAGTGCAGCCAAAGGAAGAGGTGGCAGGGAGCAGTTATATTTCCCTATTCTGGACTGCTTTTTCTCTTCCTCCACCGGCGGCTCTGAATAGTGATGATCGTAATAAACAAATTACGATTTCGCTAAATTGTGCGTACATTTTCGCAATTACGCTTATACATAATTACTATTTCCTGATGAAGATAGTCGTATACTATCGAAACATGTCGATGTGAAGGGCTCTAGGAGCATCCACGCAGTGTTTCCACACTCTGCAGCAAAAGCACGTGCAGTATAAGGTGCATGGTTGCATATGGGATCTTTGAAAGCAGGAAATCGCATTGGAACGCTGGTTGGAACGCAGGAGCCCGGAAAGGGAAGTGACGTCACTCCCAACTGGTCAATCACCCAGAAAGCTGTACAGCCGGAGCGCACGGAGCTGTAAGGAGCTTGCAAACGGACGCCATACCAGGGGAGCAGCGATACGGAAAGAGAGAGGAGTCCTGCTTGCGAGGCTACCGGCCGGAGCCCGCATGTGAAAATTAGAAAAGCTGCAGGACGCGTAAGTGACTGGACGCACAAGTGATTGAAAGCGTCTTTTGCGGCAGGTGGATAGACACTCTGAGATAACGGAGGGGACTGTTATAAACACATAGGAGGATTGACCCAATACATTTATCTATACGGATTTTATTGGAGAACTTTTTATGGGGAATTTTTATTAGAGATTCAGGTAGCTCCATGGTATGCATGACAGTGTGTATGGCATGAATGAAGTTATATTGTTCCACCTATTGAAATAATTTTTTTTTTAGAAAGTATATGCAGAGGGGGATATTGTGGAGTACTTTTGAAGTGACCTTGCATATGAAACCCTTTATGCTTATATGGTTTTAATTCCAAAGGCTATATATATATATATATATATATATATATATATATATATATATATATATATATATATTTTTTTTTTTTATGTATAGATAAATAAACTATCAATTATAAATTTGGATACGAGCGCTATTCTCTGTTTTTTGTCACGTAATTACTATTTGCAAATTCAATTGATTTCGTGTAGTCATTCGTAATTTTGCATAAACTTTTGCAAAATTTTGTGAAATCTTGCGTAATTTCTTGCTGACTTTAGCAGTGAATAGCAAAGTCCCCATGCATGTTATTGACACCAAAATTGCTACATATGTTAAGGAGAATTGTGGATACAAATAAAAAAAAGAATCTTGCGAAAAGACCTTATAGTTTTTGAGAAACTCGATTTTAAATATGCAAGTAAAAAATGTTTTTTAAACTTAGAAAAATGACAGTTTAAAAACCATTTTTCTTTGCATTTTTAAAATCGAGTTTCTCAAAAACTACAATATCTTTTTGAAAAATTATTTTTGTAAAGTATACCCACTATTCTGATTTACATATGTAGCCTTTATGGTAGCAATAGCATGCATGGGGACTTTGCTATTAACCTCTAAAGTCGGCACAACATTATGTGAAATTTCGTGACAATTACGCAAAAACTTACGCAAAATTTTGAAATACTACATTTACATACAAAATGAATGACGATTTTCTCTGAAATTTTGCATTACGATTACGATGTGTAATTGCGAATTCCGATGCGAAATTTCGCACATGCAAAATTTCGGCCCACCACTGGCTCTGAATTTTTGACAGGCCTTCTGGGTCCTGATCATAACTGATCACATGATATGACGTGATCAGGATCCAGGAGACTGTGACAGTGTTATAGCGCCACCAGGTGGTGGAAGAATCTCTTCCATCCCCCCTCTTCCAACAGCGGGTGGCGCTGTAACACTGACATGGTCTCCTGGATCCCAATCACATGTCATATCACGTGATCAGAACCCAGAAGACATGTCGGGAGTATGTCACAGCCTCGGTGGAAGAAGAAGAAACCGATCCAGACAGGTATGTACAAAGCTTCCTTCTTCCACTGTACCCTGCTGCCACATACCCTGCAAAGCCTGCCAGGCTGGGTAAGGCACAGTTCCCCAGCGGCAGGAAAAATTTTGCCCTGCGGCCAGATAAAGTTTTACTTTATTTGGTTGCTAACGGTTAAAGAAACATAACAGCTGTTAAAAAAAAAACAATAAGTTCATGCAGTTATTATTATTAGCACTATTAGAACTTCCTGTCATGCTGGGAGGGTGATGTAACAATATTAAAGGGAAGGTTCAGGGAGGGTGGGTTAAAAATAAAAATCAAATTCCACTTACCTGGGGTTTCCTCCAGCCCGTGGCAGGCAGGAGGTGCCCTCGCCGCCGCTCCGCAGGCTCCCGGTGGTCTCCGGTGGCGCGCCCGACCTGGCCAGGCCGGCTGCCAGGTCGGGCTCTTCTGCGCTCTAAGGCCCGGAACTTCTGCGTCCCACGCCGGCGCTCTGACGTCATCGGACGTCCTCCGTGCTCTACTGCGCATGCGCAGTAGTTCTGCGCATGCGCAGTAAAGCCCGGAGGACGTCCGATGACGTCAGAGCGCCGGCGTGGGACGCAGAAGTTCCGGGCCTTGGAGCGCAGAAGAGCCCGACCTGGCAGCCGGCCTGGCCAGGTCGGGCGCGCCACCGGAGACCACCGGGAGCCTGCGGAGTGGCGGCGAGGGCACCTCCTGCCTGCCACGGGCTGGAGGAAGCCCCAGGTAAGTGGAATTTGATTTTTATTTTTAACCCACCCTCCCTGAACCTTCCCTTTAAGTGACCATGACCAAGAATTGAACTTCATCCCAATCAGTAGCTGATACCCCCTTTTACGTGAGAAATCTATTCCTTTTCACAAACAGATCATCAGGGGGCTCTGTATGGCTGATATTGTGGTGAAACCCCTCCCACAAGAAACTCTGAGGACCGTGGTACTCCTGGCAGTTTCCTGTCTGTGAACCTTGTTGCATTGTGGAAAATCCAACTGTCAAAAAAGCAAGCAGCAGCTGCATCACCTTCCAGCAGTAAAAGTGTCACCATGTGATACATGTCAGAATGTAAATCAGGAATTTAAAATATTTTACAATGGACAAACACTGACTAAATAATTTATACATAATTATTGTAAAAATTAAGCACTTTTTTATTACCTTATTTTCACTGGAGTTCCTCTTTAAGTCCTTCTGACTTGCCTCAACGGACATTATGAATACAGTTATGGGTGGAGAAACCTCACCTCAATCTTGCCTAACTCAGGCTCACAGTTTCTTAAAGGACAACTGTAATGAGAGGGATAGGGAGGCTGCCATATTAATTTCTTTTTAAATAAACAGTACCAGTTGACTGGCTGTCCTGCTGATCCTCTTCCTCTAATACCTTAGCCATAGACCCTGAACAAGCATGCAGCAGATCAGGTGATTCTGACATTATTGTCAGATCTGACAAGATTAGCTGCATGCTTGTTTCTGATATGATTCAGACACTACTGCAGCCAGATAGATCAGCAGGGCTGCTAGGCAATTGGTATTATTTAAAAGGAAGTAAATATGGCAGCCTCCATATCCCTCGTGTTACAGTTGTCCTTTAATAACATTTTAATAGCATATGAAGCCATTACAATGCACATAAACAAAGCACAGCAGGTTTTCTGTGTCTGAAAGTTCTCTGACACCTCGTTCAGGTGGTCAAACAAATGCATTCACAGATTCACTCATCCAGGCACCACTGTTATCTTTGGTCCTGTAACGTGCATAGTGCAGAAGTGCAAACATTCTGTACTATCTGGGAATGTTCTGCTCAAACTACAAAATCCTTTGTGTTACTGTGCTGATGCACCGGTACAATTTCACCTTAATGGAAAATAGAGGAGTTGCTAACAGGTTAGTAAATTAGAAATTGTGTAGCTGCAGTTTCATGCACACATATACATTTTTATATTATTATCAGGCAATATTTTTTAACACAGTTTGTACTGGATTTTTGTTTTTAATCTTGTGTATGCATGCGCACAAAGCACATAAGGCTCAATAAGCATATCTTTTATCAACTCTTATGCTAGATACACACATGAGATAAAAGTCTTTGCAAAATGAAAGATTTTACCACCTTCCATGTAGTATTCTATTAAGATGAGTACACCCATCAGATAAAAATCTTTGCAAACTGAGGAATTAAGGTAGCCATACACTGGTCGATTTGCCATCAGATTCGACCAACAGATAGATCCCTCTCTGATCGAACCTGATCAGAGAGGGATTGTATGGCTGCCTTTACTGCAAACAGATTGTGAATCGATTTCAGCCTGAAACCGTTCACAATCTGTGGTGGTGGTGGTGCTGCCGCCGCTCCCCCCCCCCCCCCGCATACATTACCTACTCCGCTGGCGCGACTCCCCCGGTCTCTGCTGTCTTCTTCTCCGCTCTGGTCTGGTCTCCGGGGCCGGCAGGCTTCACTTCCTGTCTGGGGGAAGTTTAAACAGTAGAGCGCCCTCTACTGTTTAAACTTCCTGCCGAGACAGGAAGAAGTGAAGCCTGCTGGATCCGGAGACCAGAGCGGAGAAGAAGACAGCAGAGACCGGGGGATTCGCGCCGGCGGAGCAGATAATGTATTGCAGCTGTATTGCGTCGGTCGTCGGGCACTCGAACGCCGCTAGCGATACGCTCCCTACCCGCGGGCAATCGACGGTAATTTCCCGCATGGAGCGATCGACGGGATCGATCTATTTCGGGACAAAATAGATCGAAATTTAGCGTTGACGTTAACGCTTTGACAGCAGATTCGATCGGCGGAGAATCGGCCTAGTGTATGGCCAGCTTTAGACTATTTTCACAGTGGGGGTTGCATGTGATACCTATAAAGCAGGAACACAACAGAATGGGAAAGTCCCACTGCACGTTGCGTGACTGTTGTGTCGTGTACAGTGAAACATGCAGTCATTGAAAAGTATGCTTCGCTGTCACTGTTAAAGTGCACATATTGCGGTTACTCGTCGCTGCATGCAGTTAGGCTGCAAAGGTTGTGCCGTAAACAATAGGTGTTGCATTGCATTGCAATGGTCTGCCTTACAATGCTGCTGTACATCACATTGTAATGCCCTACTGTGAATGTAACCTTACTATCCCTAGTCCAGCTTCCCATTTTTAGTTGTTTGTAAGTTTGAATTATTTAGCAATGTAAAGATTTGTGCATAGCATGTCTGCATTTGTTTCAATGAGGAGCTGCATTATACAGCTCATTATTGCCAGAAGAGGAGGAGATACTTTCCCAGTGGAGAGCCATTCATATGACTGGCACCTCCCCCACTTTTTAGAGATTATGGGCCATATGCAATTCACTTTTTCACCTGAGTTTTCTCCTGGGAGATAATTTTTCATCTTCAATTTAAAAAAGTTTTCAGCACTTTTTCACCCAAAAAGTACCAAAAAGTAGGTGAAAAAGTTAGATAATAATTATTTTGAGCATTGTCTTGCTTTCTAGTGGCTTAAAAAGCATTTTATTGACAAGTTTAAAAATATCACCTAGGAGAAAACTCAGGTGGAAAAAGTGAATTGCATATGGCCCCATGTCTTTGTTGCCAGCACTGCAGCACTACTTAATTTTCTCTCTGCTAAGTTTGAAAAAAAAATGTACCCTGCCCACATTTTCCCAGAGTTTATAAACACCACATACCTTGTATCATGCTGCTCTGCCAGCAATAAGAAACTTTTTCTCACTGATCTTTTGTATAGTCATTTTAGAATAACTCTAGAGAGGGATCTGTGCACTGCAACAGCCAGCAATGTAAACTCATGAAAATCTACTGTCATGTGCATAGTAAGTGCCACCAAGAAAGCAGCTCACTTCTTTGACAGAGTTGATATGACATTTATTGTAAAAATATTGAGCCATATTGACTAAATATTGGTAATATTGCCCAGTGCAGGGATTGCACTGCAGTTTTATCATCACACTGACTATGCAAGTAGCATAATGGACATTAACCTAGCAACATCCAAGTTACCTAGGTAATATGGGTCGCACACTAATTGTGTAATGGGTGTGTGGTATGTAGTTGGCATACAACAACTTTACCAATTTTTGGTAAAAATGGCCCATAGTTACAAGTTACAAAAACATCTGTAGAGTGATTCACAGAACAATGAGCAGCAAAGTGATGTAAGAAAAAGGTTGTTGTTTTTTTGAGGTTGCTTTAAAGGACACCTGAAGTAAGAAGGATATAGAGACTGCTATATTTATTTACCTTTAGGCTAATTTCACACCAGGACGTTGCGTTAGAGGGGGCGTTAAGGTCGCATAACGTCCCCCTAACTCAACGCCTGGTGGTGCTGGATCTGGACGTCAGAGTGAGCCGCGTTGTGCAGCTCACTCTGGCGTCAGTGATGCCGTGATGCGCACTCTTGTGCGCATGCGGCATCACGTGGTCCCGCCGGCCAATCGCCGCTCAGAGCGGCTGCTCCAGGAAGTAAACACTGCACGTCATAACGTGCAGTGCATATTAATTAGCCATGTGCCTGGCCGCTCTCCGCTCCTCCCCAACATTACTGAGCATGTGCAAGCAGTCTAACACGGCTCAGCCGCGTCCAAAGTACTGCATGCAGTACGTTGTCTTGTGACGCAGCGTTACAATGTAACGCAACGTCCGCACTGTGAACAGCCCCATTGATTTTTCATTACTGTGCGATGGGCTGCGTTACAGGCTGCTCTAACGTGCGCCTGTAACGTCCCACTGTGAAACCAGCCTAAAACAATACCAGTCACGTGCTGATCTTCCCTGCATCAGTATTATCAAAATCACACACCTTAAACAAGCCTACAGAAAATCCAGTCAGGATACAATAATGGGATAAATTTGCTCAAAAAAGTATGCGTGATGTGTAGGTCCCAGCACTGGTAACCAGTAACTCCAAAAAATAAACCAAAAAGCACAAACCAGTATAAGCTGCTCGAAAAATACTACACTTTATTAAACATATGAATATGTAATAAATAATTCAATTATGCATATACACACACACTATATTTAAATAATGTCAGGGAATACTGACACAGAATTGTATGATAATGCAATACAAAGTGCTGCTGCTGACACCGATCACCCAGGGGGAACCTCCATAATAGATAGATCTTTTCCAGCAATGCTCATATCCTGGCCCTTAGAGGAACCTGTAACTAGGCAGGACAAATTGATCAGATAGGAATAGGTATATATATGTGTATAGAGACTATCACCTCTAAGCCTATTGAAAGAGGAGGGAGGGGCCTAAAGGATATTCATACAGCCTTCAAATAGCAAATGGACCTTGGCGATATCCTTATCTACCTCCGCGAGGAGACCACAATAGAAATAACGCAAAATGAAGGGTCATAACCACTCCCGGAGGGCATAGATAGACATGACCAATATGATCCAATGATGTCAAGCGATATACAACCTAAGTAAAGAATAAAGTGCCAGAGGTCCACTATGCTAGGACAGGGATAAGCCCCATAAACCTATCTGATCAGGTCCAAACTGGGGATACCCATCTCCGCCTCATGAGGCGACCTAAACTTTGAATAAAGTGTATCATAGAAAAAGGTCATAACCACTCTCGGAGGTAGGAAATAGGCACAACCAGCTTGATCATACAAAGTAACAAACCTAAGACCAAGGGCCAGCGTGAGGATACAGCTGCAAGCAAGACCTAGTATGCACCATATCCTGAATACTGTGAGGGACCTAATAGGTAGCCATTGTATAATTTTAAAGGGCACCCCTCACAGAGGATAATCGGTGCAATCAATGTGATCTAGTATAACATCTATTCATAGAATACACATATGCCAGCAAGCAATACATTTGATGTTGCTGGGAGCCGCTGTAGAAAAATTGAATTAAATCATTGAGTCCTATGCCATAAAAGACATATGGGGCTGACAAAAATATACAGTATTACGTCAGACTATTTTCCACATATTTAGTCATTGGCCAAATGATCTATAATGTTCACAGCCTGATCACAGCTGCATGCTGATATTGAAAAATACGCAGTATTGCCACCTAGTCGCTGTAAAGATGAGACATAAATAACTCCAATTCATAAGATATGTCCAGAGATTGAAGTGCCAATCATAAATGCATATAAAGCAAAGTTCATCTGAGTAGATATGCTTTGTTGCGGCCTCACTTGGTGACACAGAAAGTCAAAGTGGCAAACTGGCACTCTTAGGGCTCGTTTCCACTGTAGCGAATCCGCATGCGGGCACTGCATGCGGATTCGCATACTTAATGTTACTGTATGGGGTTGTTTCCACGTGTGCGGCGGCGGCGGCGTTTTTCTGTGCGGGGAAAATCTGCACGACAGGGTCGTGCAGATTCGCGTGCCTCAGGAATGCGGGCGAATCGCCGCTAATGTATTTAATAGTAAAAACGCATGCGTTTTTACATGCGTTTTTACCCGCGAATTCGCGGGCGATTTCGCACCTTTTCAATGTTATTTTGCCCTGGCAGTGTCATGGTTAATTTCGCATGGCACCCTGCCATGCGAAATCGCACGCGAAATCGCGGGTAAAAACGCATGCGGAAACGCATCCGCATGCGTTTTTACAAGCGTCGGAATGCGGCCGAAATCGCGTCGCAACAGTGGAAACGAGCCCTTAGTGTGGTAAATGTCCATCAGACGTACATAGATCTGCATAGATGGAGACTTCCTAGCCTGCAGATAGTGCCATAGAGCTACCACAAGTGTACAGTGTCCACAAAGCGTATCAAATGCTGTTATAAAAGCGCACGTCCATCTGGCCTGCGTAGCTCGCAAATCCCATTTAGGACTAGCAGACAGTCAATGCATGTTAGATTGCGCTCAATTAGGCTTTAGGACTGAAAAAAAGCAAAAACAGCACTCATCTTATCTGTCATCCGGACTGTGTAATAAGTTCACAGACAGTCCCAAGTGGCGGATGCATGCCGTCTATTGCGGCCAGCAGGCAGTCTATGCAAGTTGGATTATGCTTGGTTTTAGCTTTTAGGCTCAGAGAAAGGCATAGGCAGCACTTATCTTATCTGATGTCCGGACTTTGTAGCAAGTTCGCAGGCAGTCCCAAGTGGCAGATAGTGCAACTGTGGCGGCAGCTCAGCATGGACTCATATGTGTAGCAATGGCGGCGGCTCCTAAGGATCAGACAGCGACTCCCAGCATGAAGACAAGCGTAGCATGACGTCTACGCGTTTCGCCCCGCCCACCGGAGCTTCTTCAGGACGTGCTACGTCATCACGTTAGCCTTCCCATCTTACTCCTATATTTATACTGCCAAGCCCAATCAATGCTGGGCCAGGGAGGAGCTCCATCTAGTGGAGACAGAGGGATTAGCTGGCATTGTTAGGGTCCATTGAGGACATCTTGTGGACAATTAGAAAGTTGCGGATAATGGGCAATTTTCATGCTAATAGCATAACAGATATAGCTACATATAAAGTAATTCTCACATAGCAACCATCAAGGTAGGGTTAAGAAACCCAATCCAATTCATAATGAAAATTTACTTATTTAAAAATACCTTTAAATTCATATCCACATTCAAGCCATGTGGGACCAAAGTCTTTAGTTGGTAGATCCAAAAACTTTCTTTTTTAATTAATTGTGCTCCCATGTTGCAGAATCTAAATCCCGGATCCAATCGATATATGGCCTTGAATTTTAAGCCTGACGGATCGGAGTTATGAAATTCCGCAAAATGGGATGCTATTGGAGTTTTGTCTCTTTTTTCTGGCTTAGCAGAATCTACAATTGCTCTCACATGCTCCTGTATCCGAGTACGTAGCTCACGCTCGGTTTTACCCACATAATATTTGCCACAGGGGCATGTAATCTGATAGACAACAAAGGTGCTTAGGCAATCCAAAGGACACCTTATATCATATATCTGATCACCTGCTGAATTGGTGAAATGATCTGTTTTGTCAACATACTGACACACTGAGCATTTTTTGCACTGAGTCATCCCATTACGTTTTTGTAAAAAGGAAGGATTTTTCTTAGACCTATATTCAGACTGAGTCAAGATGTCTGCAAGATTTTTGTTGCGCCTTGCAGTCAGCAATGGTCGTGGGCCTATTATTTCCGCTATTTTCGTGTCATTTTGCAAAATGGGCCAAAATCGTTGCAGGGTGTCCCTAAGTTTGTCCCAATGGGGGCCATATGTGGCAATAAGTCTAGGACAAAATTGTACATTGGTGCGTGGCTTTTTGACCAATAGGTCCTCTCGATTTGTCTTTAGGGCTCTATAATAAGCTGTCTTTAATAGTTTGTTGGGGTAATTTCTAGCCCTCAATCTTATTTTTAGGTCCAAGGCTTCTCTTTTAAAGGTTTCAGTATCACTACAATTTCGCCTTAGGCGTAAGAATTGGCCTATAGGAACTGCAGACTTTTGGGATTTTAAATGAGCGCTCTCATAATGTAGTAATGTGTTACCCGCTGTGATTTTTCTAAAAGTAGAGGTTGAGATGCCTGTACCGTCTCTTTTTATTCTGATATCCAAAAATTCAAGCTCAGTATTGCTGAATTTGTAAGTGAGAAAAATATTGTAGGGATTCTGATTCAACCGGGCCACAAAACTGTGCAATTCCTCAATGGAACCTGTCCAAAGCAGGAACACATCATGCACATAGCGCAGCCAGAGGGCGGCGTGTTCCCGATATGCCTGGTCCAAATAGACCACCTCCTCCTCCCATGCGCCCAAGTGGAGACAGGCATATGATGGGGAACAGGCCGCCCCCATAGCCACGCCCCGTCGCTGTCGATAGTATCGATGGTTGAACGTGAAAAAATTGTTCATTAAAATAAAATGAAGCATAGTATCCACAAAGTCATTGTGGGAATCCTGGTTGGGGTAAAATCTGGCCAAGAACGTATTAACCGCTCGTCTTCCCACATCGTTAGGAATGGACGTAAAAAGAGATTCAACGTCCAATCCTACTAGTATCGCATGTTCGGGTATATCCACAGATCTAAGCTTATGTAATAACTGCATGGTATCAAGAACAAAAGACGGCAGCATCTCAACCATGGGTTGCAATTTTTTATCCACATACTGTGCAATTTTTTCCGTAGGAGAATTTATAGCCGCAATGATTGGGCGGCCCGGAGGGTTGATTGGATTTTTATGAATCTTCGGTTGTATGTAGATAGTCGGAACTACATATTGGTCGACCCTCAGAGCCTTTAGCTCTTTCTCTGTGAGAACATTGTCCAAATATCCCCACTCCAACCGAACATTCAAATCATCCTTTAATTTAATAAACGGATTGACCATGATTCTTTCATAACACTCAGTGTCTGCGAGTTGTCTATTAATCTCTTTCAGGTACATCTCTGTGGGCATAAGCACAATATTTCCACCCTTATCACTTTTTTTGATGGTAATATTTTTAAGGTTTTTTAATTTTTGTAGAGATTTACGTTCCGTAGGGGATAAATTATCTGGGACTGATCCTTGCAATTGCCATGTCTCCATGTCCTTAATAACACATTCATTGAATAATGTGATATATTTATTTTTAGATGTGGATGGCATATACTCAGAAGTAGGTCGCATATCCGTATGTAGGGGGAATTTTTGTTCAAAACCCATCTCCTCTTCCTCCATCCCCTCAATTATTTCAAAGTCGTCTATGTCAGTGTACCCCATCTGTTCACCTACTAAGCCTTGCAAGGCAGCATCTCCATATTCAATTTTTAAAAGGATTTTACGTAAGAACAACTGGATGTCTTTGTAAATCTCAAAGCTCTGCACTGTTTCTACCGGACAGAATGAGAGCCCTTTATTTAATACTGAGATGTCACTGGGGGTGAGTTCGAGGTCAGTCAGATTAATAATGTTATTATCTGTACATTGGGAAGATATTGAGTCATTTAATATTAGTCCTGATGATTTTCTTTGTCTCTTCCTCCTCTTTTTTGATGGTTTCTCTCTAAAAAAGTAGATTGTCTTGTTGTCATCCCTTCTGTTCTCTTTAGGATTCCCCTTGGGTCCCTTCTACGATTATTAGTACGATTGGGGGTACTTGATATAGATGCTATGGCCAGAGTGTCATCCTGGGATTCACCCGAGGAGGATGCCCAACTAATCTTTCTTCTTCTAGTTTTACTTCTTCCCCTAGGTTTCTGTACATATTCTGTAAACACTTTTTTAGTTGCGAAGTCATCTACATCTCTTTGAAACTTTTTCTGCTTATTTGCCTTCATTTTTTCATTTTCACTATCCAATGCTTTTTTCATCCTAAGATTAAAAATATCAAAGGATTTATGTTCCTCGTATTTATCCAATTCAACTGCAGATCTACACAATTGTTTTTCCATTTCAATTAACTGGATCGTCTCCTCCTCAGCCATCATGGTCATAACATATATTCCATTGGCTATGCTATGTTCCCTCCATTGGGACATAAATCGCTCATTTCTTAAATGTTCAGCAGGTATTATTCTTTCTCTTAAACCCCGTGGGATGATCTGAGCTTTTATATATTTTTTAAGGGATATTATGTTCCATTTGCGCCTAACTATTTTTAGCGCCAAGTCCTCATGGGTACGAAACAGATCCTCAATGGGGTCAAGCGTTAACTCCCCGGAACCCGATGGAAAATCCAGTCAACCTTCAGTCAGAAACATTTGATCTGGCTGAGTGGCTGCTTGTTCAAGGTCTATGACCAAAAGTATTAGACTTAGGATCAGCAGGACTGCCAAGCAATTTGCATTGTTTTAAAAGAAATAAATATGCCAGCCTCCATATCCCTCTAACTTCAGGTGTCCTTTAACCACTTCCAGATCCTTGGTACGTATATATATATATATATATATATATATATATATATATATATATTTATTATTATTTATTGTATTTACAAAGCGCCAACATATTACGCAGTGCTGGACATTGATTTAGGTTACAGACAATATTTAGGGGTGACAAACAGCAAGATGACAATACAGGAATACAAGAAAACCAGATCACACAGCACAGTATGAGTACAAGGTAATGCTTAGTCAGTCACTGGAGGGGAGCATGGAGATTAGGCAAGTTAGGTTCACTCAAATGCATAACATGGGTTTACAGTAATGGAAGTGCATGATCAGGTTGGACACAAAAGGAGGAGGACACTGCCCTAAGGCTTACAATCTAGAGGGAGAGGCAGGGACACGAGAGGTAGGGGACCAGAGTTCAGCTGTGGGTATATATATATATATATATATATATATATATATATATATATATATATATATATATATATATATATATATATATATATATATATGTGCCCCTGTTTACCTCACTTGCAGATCAGGAGATCAGGGGCTTATAAATATGCATTGTTTACTTACTGCTACTGTTCCCGATTGGCGCGCCATTTCCATTTGCAATCGTCGCATTCTTGCCTTTCCCTGATCAGGGTATGAGAAACAGCTTTTTCCAGCCCCGATCACCGTGCTTTTGATGAATGGGAGCTTGCGGCAGTGAGACGCAGGTCTCATTCATAACCGGAAGGAAACTGTTACACACACATTAATTACTATCTACTGTTAATAGCAGATGGTGGATTATGTGTAGCGCCATCTAGTGGCCAAAAAGTAAAATACACCACAATACACTTTTACATGAGAAAATTAAATACATTATAATTATTTTTTCAACCCCTTCCGTTCTAGCCCATAGTTACCAAAATAAAACACATTAAAAAAATACATTTTTTTAAATACATACATATTTACCTTAGGGAATGTTTTAATAGGTATGTTATGAGGGTATGTTATTGTTGCATTCATAAATAAAGGCTTGAAATTATTGTTATAATATTAAAAAAAAAACAACACTAAATAGAAAAAAATACATCTTTATTTCCAAATAAAATATTATTTCCATATATTGTGCTAGAGACACAAATTAAACGTAATAACGTGGACTAATAGGAAAATAAAATGTCTGTTTTATCTACAATAGCACATTTTGTTTTTCAACTACAATGGTTGGAAGCTGAAAAATTATGAATTTCTGCATTTTTTTTCTTCTTCTTCCCTGTAAAATGTATATAAAATAAAATATTTCTTAGCAAAAAGTACTGCGCAAAGAAAGCCTAGTTTGTCCCACAAAAAATATTTTGATCATTTCAGTGTGATAAGTAGAGATAAAGTTATTGGTGAATAAATGGGAGGAGCGTGATGTGAAAATTGCTCTGGTTTTGAAGGGGGAAAAACTGTGGTAAGGAAGTTGTTAAACTCTGTATGGGTTAGTGACATGCCTCTTTCCCACTTGCCCTTCAGATCATCCTGATCAGTTTGTTACAGTTAGGCCAACTGATGACCCAAAATTTGTGACAAGGGGGTGTATGGGTTATATATGGTATTAATATTATTTATTGTATTTATAAAGCACCAACATATTATGCAGTGCTGCACAATAGTTAAATGGGACAATGTACAAGGTAGGACATAAAATGAGCTCACAAAATAGAGACTGTTCTAGTTCACAAGAGGGGTGACAGACAGTAAGATTGCATAATCAAGCTGGAAACACTAGGGAATGGTAGTTCTAGATCAGGAAACTGGCCAATTAGGATAAGTAATTATCCTTAATGTGTGACATGACCTATATATATATATATATATATATATATATATGTTACGGCCAGAACCCGAAGTTTGGCCAGAACTAGAAGTGGCCGGCCACTTCGGGTTCTGGCCGGCCAATGCGCGAACTGGCCGCTGCGCTGCGGCCAATGTGAGGAATGAAACAATTCCTGTAAGGTTTAATGTGATGTTGTGGCCGCAGCGCAGCGGGTAAATGTATCGCACATCTTTACTTTATTCAATGGCATTAAGCCGCCCGGCTTTTTCCCTCCGCCTCTCTCTCCTCCCCCCGCCTCTCTCTCCTCCCCCCGCCTCTCTCTCTCTCCTTCTCTTTATGGGCACAGCCGGGCCAGGGACACGCGTGTCCCTCCGGAGTCGTTCGTCGCGGCAGGGGAATCCTGCCGTTCTTGCAGAGCGGGTGCTGGCAGAAGCGATGTCTGCAGCCTCCCCGCTCTGCTCTCCTGCCGCGACGAACGACTCTCCTGGACACGCATGTCCCCCGCCCGCTGCCCATAAGAGAAGGAGAGAGAGGCGGGGGGAGGAGAGAGAGGCGGAGGGAAAAAGCCGGGCGGCTTAATGCCATTGAATAAAGTAAAGATGTGATACATTTACCCGCTGCGCTGCGGCCACAACATCACATTAAACCTTACAGGAATTGTTTCATTCCTCACATTGGCCGCAGCGCAGCGGCCAGTTCGCGCATTGGCCGGCCAGAACCCGAAGTGGCCGGCCACTTCTAGTTCTGGCCAAACTTCGGGTTCTGGCCGTAACATATATATATATATATATATATATATATATATGTATGTATATATATATATATATATATATATATATATATATATATCAAGGTACATATCGTTTCCTCTCTGTGTCCACTGCTGAGATGATGCAGAAAGAAATTATATCTTTATTTCGCATTAACCTGGTATAACTTGAAGAGCTATTTTAATCAGATAGTAATAAGGTGTTATACAGCTTGCACTGCTTTTTTTTTTTTTTTATTAATATTGCAGTATACTTTTTTTATTAGCCATTAATGGAATTAGGAAAATATAATTTTCCCATGATTACTTTTATTGGTTCAGTAAATTAAAATTGCATGCTTAGGAGACAGAAGGAAATTAATTTTTGTGTAAAAAAAAAAAATTACCATAAACATAGATAGATAGTTGCACAAATCATTAGGTAATTTAATGATATATATAATAAAAAAAATCTTTCAATTTCAATCTACAGCTAGCTAAAAAAATGCAGAAACTGACAGCTCAAATCACTCCTCTCCTATGCCTCTGCAATGGCACTTTTTGGTACTCTCTGTATTCTGCAGGAATACAGTTGCTGTGAGCCATGTCTGTTCTGTAACCTGAGCGACAGTGCCCATCACCCACCCAAGTGCCCTTCAAGACCTTTATCTTTATTTTACTGCCAAGGGGGCTGGTCCTACAAGTGACATGAAATCCTTGAAAGTGGCTTTAAATTATTTGCAATTGTAACAAAGCACATGAATAATAAAATTTCAGTCTTTTCTATTGTTGTTTTTGAGTCATGCTCACAATATATGTCATAGTGCTAAAAAATACCCAGAATACTCCTCTTTCTGTTTGTCTGTTTGCTGCAAATGTCTGCATAAAGCACAAAGTAAAACATACAGTTTGTATTCTCATTATTTCACTGTGCTGGTTTTATAGTAAAAGGTAGAACCGGCACCATCCAAGGTAAGTATAAGCTCTTTTATTTGCAGTAAATCAATAACAGCAACGTTTCAGGGCAACCGCCCCTTTCTCAAGCTTAGCCGTCTATGAACGAACACATATACAAACACCCATATCAGCACGGACCAACTGGTCTCGCAAATTAGGTGCTCTTTTATATGAAATAATGGGTGGATTTTTAAATTGTTGTATATCAGGGAAACTGTCGGCCAGCAAATACCAGTGACGTTTAACAATTTTAGCAATATTTTCACTTTGAGTATTATATCTCGTCACAAAAGGTATTCTCTGGCCCACATCCCTGCTTCTGCCCCTGCTCACACTCCCGCCCTGTACCTTACTACGTGCAGCTGTTACAATATCACTAGGATACCCTCTATCAATGAACTTAGTCTGTATCTCATCCAGTCTCTGTGACCTGACTTGTTCATCTTCAACAATTATATTCATTCTTTGAAATTGTCCTACTGGCACTGATCTCCTAGTAGCCCATGGATGGAAACTCCCGAAATGGAGTAGGGAGCTCACATCCTACTCCATTTCGGGAATTTCTATCCGTGGGCTACTAGGAGATCAGTGCCAGTGCCAGTAGGACAATTTCAAACATAGCTGATGCGGAAGTCCGGACACTGGTGAGTGGGGAGGGGTGGCCAAGCTCTCTTCAAATACACCTATCGAGATCGACCAGTATAGTTCCCTGTCAGGTCCGCATTGAGGACGGACCATATGATTGGAGGAAAAATTGTTGTTACATTTTGATTTGATGATGATTACTTGTGTTGAGTATATGTATATATATATATATATATATATATATATATATATATATATATATATATATATATATGTTATATGTCAGTATGTGTTTGTTCATAGACGGCTAAGCTTGAGAAAGGGGTGGTTGCCCTGAAACGTTGCTGTTATGGCTGTTCATTGATTTACTGCAAATAAAAGAGCTTATACTTACCTTGGATGGTGCCGGTTCTATCTTTTACTACATTATATGAGCCAGAGTGCGGCTGGCTTTTCCGAGGCACATCCAGACGGATAATTGAGGAAGTGCTCCACCATCTACACACACTGTGCTGGTTTTATGAATTGATACATACCGGTACATTCCACATCTCATATTTGTGTGGATTTTGGAATATGTGCACATCATAGTAACATAGTTTAGTTGAAATAAGACATTCATCCATCAAGATCCCTAAGGCTGCTTTTACAGTGAGACGTTACAGGCGCACGTTAGTGCAACCTGTAACGCAGCCCACCGCACAGTAATGAAAAATCAATGGGCTGTTCAAAGTGCCCACGTTGCGTTACATTGTAACGCTTCACGTTATTTTAAAGTGCTGCATGCTGTGCGTGCTACATGGCTAAGCCGCGTTAGACTGTTTGCACATGCTCAGTAGTATTGGAGGAGGAGGACTCCCCCTCCTCCTCCTCGGCCAGGCACATGGCTAATTAATATTCACTGCATGGTGTGACGTGCAGTGTTTACTTCCTGGAGCGCCGCTCTGTGCGGCGATTGGCCGGCGGGACCACGTGATGCCACATGTGTCCAAGAGTACGCATCACGGCATCACAGAACGTGTGAAGATTCGCTCAACGTGGCTCAATGTAACGTCCAGCTACAACCCCACTATGCGTGTGAAGATTCGCTCAATGTGGCTCAATGTAACGTCCAGCTACAACCCCACTATGCGTTGCGTTAGGTGCACGTTATGCGACCTTAACGTAGCACCTAACGCAACGTCTTGGTGTGTAAGTAGCCTTAGATCCCTTTAAGAAACTAGAATGTAGAATCAAAGGCATAAACATTGCGTCACAGCCCACTGACAGCATAAGTTCTATAGCCTTAGCCCTTTGAAATTAGACATTTAATAACTTGAATAAAGGGAAAAATGGTGGGCACATACACTGTTCTCCCCATTTATTATGTTTTCAGTACATAGATCACCCTGGGTCAAGGTCAACCTGACTTTGTAGCACTTAGGTTTTGCACAAAATTGAATCCCACAATACATTAGAGCCCTGGGAGAATTCTGTGACTGGTGAAAAGACCCTGCTGCATGGGGTGAACTCTATGGCCTCAATTCACTAAGCAGTTTAGACTAGTCTACAGATGGTTTTTAGTCTACTGATGGTTTGGTGTAATGTTTAGACCTGTTTTTAGACCTGGTCTAACATTCAGTAATTACACAGTTCACAGAGGCAAACAAGGAGTAACCGCGCCCACTTTTTCTGACAGAGATTTGACCAGCTGATTTCTGTCGGTAAAGTAATTCTGTGGGGTATTTCAGATGCAAGGATGGAATATTTTGAATTAACTATGCAGGAGTTTAATTGTATGCAGAGGAGAGCTCGTCAAAGGAGAAGGATGTCAGTCATAGCTACTTGTTTGTGAATTGCATCTTTTGATCATTTCCCCGTCTTTTTTGACCTAACTACCGAATGTTTTACACCAGGTCTAAAAACAGGTCTAAAACAGTTGGTAATAGTGAATTCCCCTTTGATGCAGCTGACCAAACCATCAGTAGACTAGTGAATTGAGGCCTATGTATACCATCATTGTGTGCTATAAAAGGCAAATTATGTTTTATGCATGGAATTCCTGCCATGCAGTTGCAGAGAACAGTAGTACATTTTAAAGGACAGCTGAAGCAAGAGGGATATGCAGGCTGCCATATGTATTTCCTTTTAAGCAATTCCAGTAGCCTGGAAGTACTGCTGATCCTCTGCCTCTAATATTTTTAGCCATAGACCCTGAACAAGCATATGCAGATCAACAAGATCTTACAAGATTAGCTGCATGCTTGTTTCTGGTGTAATTGAGACACTACTGCAGCCAAATAGATAAGCAGGGCTGCCAGGCAATTGGTATTGTTTAAAATAAAATAAATATGCCTCCATATACCTCTTGCTTCAGGTGTCTTTAAGTTTCTCTCACCTGGTTAGACAGTAAAACTAAAAAAAAAAAAAAAAGCATCTTTGCAAAGCCAAGTACAATTTACACAAACCATAGTGCTGCTCTTGGTATTTTTAAAGTGAGTCCGTTATTTTTCATGGTCACAACTTCTCAAGTCCCACTATTGCTCTCCCACTCATAAATATATATGACTAATAGAGCATAATGGAGAAAAGCATACTAGATACTGACCTTCCAATTGTTTACTTTACATCACTTTATGACTTTCTACACATGCCAAATTATGTTTCCTTTCCATGTAAATGATCCACTACATGATAGAATAGCTCCAAATGTTTCATATTTACATCCGTTTTTCCTTCTGCACTGCGCATTATATTCATGCATGTTGGGCTGTTCCGACCCAGAGGTATATCAGAATACCAAATTTGTATTTTTGTATTAACAATCTATTTACAGAGACCCCATTTGATTACCATTTGCATGCACAATGGATTCCATGTGCATACAGCTGAGATAAATACATGTTCTCCCAGCTTAGACAGAACAATGGAAAAAGGACTCTTTGCAAGGCATGTAGCTGTCTAAGAGTAAACTGTGTATTGTTTTCCCGCCACAAAGTGTAGTTACACTTAGACGTGGAATCCTACTTTCACTATTTCACCTTTTTCTTAGTAATTTTAGGTTATTAAAGGAATACTATCAATACCCAAGTGTTCTAAAATGACTATGTACAAATAATGTCTAAGTAGCTGTGTAAACATTTTCCTACTTTTCATGTTAAATATCAGAGGCAAAAGCTGTAATTTATTATGGGTAGGATTTAGCTATATTGGGACAAATCAATTGCAGAAGGGCTGTCTGCTTCAATGCACAGCCAGAGTTGCATATCAGACTACAGAACGCAAATATCAAACATATCAAACTCTGAAAGCAAAAACCGTATGAAAAGCTGTGACAATTAGTTACATTTCCTCTGCTCTCTTCAGACACTTCAGTCAGAAACACAGGACACAGAAGCTGCAGCTGTTGTGAGCTTTCTCTCTGTCACACACAGAGTTACACATAGAGTTAACTGATCAAGTGTGAGGGGAATTACCTCTTTCCTCATGGCTCAGTCTACCGTCAATTTTGGCATAAGTAAAGTTTGAAAGTATTTTGATAACAATAAACAAAGTGGTTGCTACTAAAATGTATACACCAGTACTTAGATGCACTTCCCAAACAATTCCTGTGTCAATTGAAAAAAAGATGTGAATCGATAGTATTCCTTTAACCTCCTTGGTGGTATTATTCATTTTGGATTTAGGGTCTAAAAGTGGTAAATTTTTTGATGACCTTTTAGACCCTAAAATTCTGAAAACAAGAAAACATACCGCAAAGAAATCTGCATTAGCCCCGTCACACTATGCCCCGGGATCCAGCGCTGCAATTTTTCCTCCTCTCCTCTGAGTGGTGGTCTACCCCTATGGTGAGATCGCTTATCATGTGACAAATGACAATTTCTCCTGAGAGATCAAGACCCTTGGAGGACCCAAAGAAGATGAGCGGAGAGCATCTAGATCCCATGGGGGGTAATAACCGCTGCATATAACTCCTGTTGGCAACCCTGACCCAGGCTCAGGATTACTGCTTGCGGCATCTTTTTTTCACCCTGAGCCTGGGTCGGTCATAGTGCCGAGGAGGGTAAGATGACTGTTGTGGCCTGCCTATAAATTTGCCAAACTGACAAAATCTCCCTTTTTTGCAACTGTGGCAGCAAACTTACTTCTTCCAGCATGAGAAGTTAATGCCACAGAACAGAGGCTACTAGAAAATATTTTTTAAATATACACTAATCCACCAACAGGTAAGGAAAAAATCAAGAAACTCCCATCCAGTTTTGAGGAATTTTTGTCTCTTATTTGCTTATGAAAACAATGAAAGTAACGTAAAACAATATTTTCTTTTAATCCTTGCAACATGTAAATTTGAACCAAATAAATTGTACTTTTTAAAAAAGAAAAGTGGAATCTCTATTTAGGGTCGTTTCACGCTGGCACAATTTGTCGCACCGCTACCACAGCCTACGCTGCGACGGCAGTGCCCAATTTACCTCTAGCGCAGAACTACGTTACCGTGCGGGACCCGCGGCAATCTGTGGCAATCTGCGTTGGCCCAGAAGTTATGTTGGTCTATGGCGATGCGGGTTTCTTTTCTAAAATTGGCATCGCAACGTCATGGTACGCATGTGTGGAAGCATATTTTTACAATACACTTCAGCATACCCAAAGCAGGAAGTGACCGCAAGCGCGCATCACTTCCTGCTTGGCTAATGGCCAGACAGGGAACACTGTGTAATAATGCAGTGTTTCCTGAAGGCCTGTTTTTGGTGGCGCCAGTTTGCAGTGTAAAAGTGAAACCAGTAGTATTTCATAGCTTACATTTTTACTTTCTTTTTCTTTTTTTGTTTTTTGCAATAGTTATCCTTTAACTACTTGACCACTGAGGGTTTTTTCCCCTTTAGGATCATTGCAATTTTCACCTGTCAATGCTCCTCCCTTTCTTTTGCCAATAACTTAATCACAACTAATCACAGTGACATGATCTATATCTTGTTTTTTTTTTTCGCCACCGATTAGGCTTTCTTTGGAAGGTACATTATGCTAAGAATTATTTTATTCTAAACACATTTTAATTGGAATAATACGAAAAAAATATTTCTCAGTTTTCTGCCATTATAGTGGTAATATAAAATGTTCTAGTGTGGATAAAACTCACACATTTTATTTGCCCATTTGTCCCGGTTATTGCAACGTTGAAAAATGTTCCCTCGTACAATGTATGGCGCCAATATTTTATTTGGAAATAACAAACAGTCCAAAGGATTGGTTTGCACACCAGCTTCTCAATGAGCAAAAATGTAGTTTATTTTTCCATGAAGAGTCAAATACTATGCATGACAATTGTTTCGGGGCCACATAGGGTCCACTTCCTCAGATAAGTGCAGACAAACATCCAAATAAAAATTATGCAGGAGAACAGAGGCGCCAAAAGGATAAAAGGAAGCTAAATGAGCTTAAAAACCAAATTCTTGGCAAATAGAGAAGGTAGTGGTGGACTTACCTCCTCCAAGTAGACACACAACGACTGTAGTAAAGACAGTCAATATATTTTATTTATGAACTCCAAATATGCAACGCGTTTCGCAGGTTTGATCCCGCTTCATTAGGCAATAACAACGGAGCAATAGCATATGTGGTCAGTAGAAGAGCCAGGCACCTTTTAAGCTCACTTAGCGTCCTTTTATCCTTTTGGCTCCTCTGTTCTCTTGCATAATATTGAGTCCACCCTGGGTGGAAGGTTGAACCCCCATTTTTCTCATCTACAGAGAGTGACTTCTTATTTCTGAGTGGGGTCAGGAAAATCTCCCCACCTGCCTTTACAGTGGTTGCCTAATGGTAACCCTGGTTTGTGAGTATTAATATTTACTCTATCTAGTTACCATTTACCAGTACATATTACACTATTGGGGCTCTTGGTGTTCCTTGTTTTTATCCAAATAAAAATGTGCACACCATATTAAATACACTTGTGACAATAAGGTACACCCATGGAGCAAGAGTGACGCCCCCCTAATTACAATATGCAAACTTTAGCAAAATATAACAATCAAAACTGAAATTGCGTGTTCCACATATACCATCAAAAAATGTTGATTCAGGCCTGGTGCACACCAAAAAACGCTAGCAGATCCGCAAAATGCTAGCAGATTTTGAAACGCTTTTTCTTATTTTTATGTAGCGTTTCAGCTAGCATTTTGCGGTTTTGTGAAGCGGTTTTGGTGTAGTAGATTTCATGTATTGTTACAGTAAAGCTGTTACTGAACAGCTACTGTAACAAAAAACGCCTGGCAAACCGCTCTGAAGTGCCGTTTTTCAGAGCGGTTTGCGTTTTTCCTATACTTAACATTGAGGCAGAAACGCATCCGCAATCCAAAATCTGCAGCAGCCCGGGAGTATGCGTTTCTGCAAAACGCCTCCTGCTCTGGTGTGCACCAGCCCATTGAAATACATTACCCAAGCGGATCCGCACCCGCAAGCGGATCGCAAACCGCAGCCGAAACGCTCTGGTGTGCACTAGGCCATAGTGTGTATTGCCCACTAATGGGTCTCCTAGCAATCTTTGCCGAACACATGCAAAAAACCATAATCATGTTAAATAGAGAGCTGTCACTCACCCACAGATTTGAATCAATTGGATACAGATTCCTGCCGTGGAAAAAACACTCCCGCTGCCCGCAGCCGTTACTGGAGTCTAATTGCCGCCAAGGTATGCCGTTGTTGCTATGTGCAAGTACACAGCGCGCATGTGCGGGTGGCAACACCAATAAGAACATAGTTGTGACGCACAGGCATCACCATAAGTTCCAGGAGCCTGCTGAGACCAAAAGAGGCGTGGCCTAAGACCAATTGCAAGGTCCAATAGCCACCAGTGGCTGTAGCGCGCATGCCGCTAAGCATGGCCAATTGTACGTATGGAGCATGGTGATGCGTTAAAACCCACACATTGTATTTGCCCATTTGTTCCGGTTATTGTAACGTTTAAAATTTTTCCCTAGTACAATGTATGGCACCAATATTTTATTTGGAAATAAAGGTGCCTTTTTTTTTAGTTTTGCATCCAACACTATTTATAAGTCTGCAAATAAAAAATTACAGTAATATACTCCCTTGACATACCTATTAAAAAAGTTCAGTTGTTAAGGCAACTATTTATATATTTTTAATGTATATATATATATATATATATATATATATATATATATATATATATATGTTATAATTTAAGTAGGCCTCAGTTATTTGGACTGAGTTAGTCAAAAAGGCTTGATGAGCAGACCTGCCCTTTAAGGGGATTTTCTCTGAAGAGAGAAAATCTGCAGTTCTGTCAGCAGAACTAGAACATACCAAGAAGCTGTTCTGATCAAGGCCGCAGGTCTCCCTGACCTGGGCCTGGAACATTAAACATCAGTCATGTTTTGTAAATATTCACATTCCTGCATGTATGTCAAATGTCTCATCGATTATTAATCGAGTAGGCGGGTATGATGACACCATGAGTGGGTCCACCAATAGACTGATATAGGGGGTGGCGAAGATGATGTCATATTTAACTCTTTCCTAGCCGGTATTAAAGCTGGAGCAAGCAATGGAGAAGACACTTCTGCTTCTTCCTTCTGCACTAGCTCGCAAGGCCGACTGGGACCTAAGCATGTTCGTCCTTTCTGTAATCTGATATAATGTATGCTGTACATATGTAGCTTAGTGTAACGTAGTTAGGAAGAAGGTACCTGATTGACTTCAAGAGGGAGTCTAATCATGAGCTTATAACGCAACATGAAGATTGGCATGGCTAGGATATGATGAATGTATCTATCTGTATTCCTGTGACTTGAATAAATAACGGAAACATTGAAGGAAGCCTGAGCAAGTCTATATCCTGTTTGCTGTGTGGAGAGTCAAGTGATCTCACAGTCTGTGAGACGATGGTGTCGAAGCAAGGTGATAAGAACAGCTTATAACAGTGGTGCCTGAAATCCTTCCCTGCCTAACTATACAGGCAGACGGGGCCGGGGCCGACGGAAAATGGTTTCAAGATATTCCACAGCAAAACAAGCGGAATAGACGGACACGGACTGTAAAGCTTATCACGCTGAGACTGATAAGCTGGTGTGAGTAGTGTGTGGGAGCCGAGCACACACGGGCTACAATTCGAGAGAACCAGCGGCGACACTCGTGGATGTTAAACTTAGACTGACAGTGCACATCAGTCCTTGCCAAACCGGGTCACAGGTGTCTGGAAGCTCCGAGGCCGGCTGGCAGCTGCCGCTGGAGATGATCCGCTGAGCCAGTGTGGGTACACAGAGCTGACGCTCAGTAGTTCCAGAGATCCACTCAGTGTCGTGGAAAGTTGCCAAAAGCTGGTCGAATTCGCAGGCTTACAAAGTCTTCTGCTCAGGCAAGTATGTTTTACGTTGTTGTGTGCGTTTTTTTTATTGTATGAGAGGAGGGTAATGTGTTAATGTGTATATTCTGTGTTAATTGCAGTGGGGAGGCTGCGGGCTTCCCATCTCTCCTGTGCGTGGAGAGAGGGGTGAGGAGAGGGGCAGCTCCGATGTAAATACAGAATGTGTTTTCAGAGTTTATGTGCTTGGTTTTTTTTTTCCTCCCTCTTCAGATTCAAGCTTCCTGTGTTGTAAATTTACGGAGTGGTTATCTCTGCATTTGTCTCAGGCATGTTTGTGCTGGCAAGAAGTTTTTTTCTCTTCTCTTCTCTTCCCGTCTCTACAGAGGCTGGGAAAAAGGGGAGGGTCCCCCGCGGCAGAGGTAGCAGAGTAGACAGGAGAGAACAGTTGTGAAACTTAGAAGTACGTTTTTCTCGGGGAGCTGGGTGGACAGCCCTTGTCTCTGGGTAGCTTGTGTGTCTTTCCTCCGCGCGTTAACATTGCTAACATGCTTGTAAATATCTGCATCTGTTATGTTGTTCAGCCAGCTCGTCTGTTGTTCGTCTCAGTAATAGCGCTGTAATAGTTCCGAGTTATGGCTGAGATGAGCTGCAGATGAGTTGGGGAGAGAGGGGATAGAGGGAGAGAGGAGGAAAGCGAGTGTCTTTCTGTTTGTGAGATGTTCTGCACGTTTCTCGCATTTCCAGTCGGTTACAGTGGTTGGGAGTCGTATAGCTCGCTCGGGCGGTTCTTAATTATGTCTGTGATAGAGTGAGAAAGATTCCTACGTCTCTGGGGATCCGTATGTTTGATTGCAGTTCGGATTACAGCTGAGACGTGAAGGAATGCTGAGGCTGATTTTTGTGCACTGTGGATAGAAGCTGTGTGTAACGATGCATAAAAAAAGTATGTTCTATTTGTGTTTGCTCTCTCTCCTAGGTCTATAGGAACGAGAGGCTGCTATGGGAGCAGCCATCTCAGCTGGCAATCCAGGACTCAAAATGGCGGCAGTGGAGAGAGCCCGCCCCCGTGAGTCATGGCCCCCACACGTCATGGCAGGGGGGAGGAGGGGCTGGGGGATCCACGTCACGTCAGGCTGTGCTCGCGGCTCCGGGCAGAGCAGCTGGAAGGGAGGGGGGGAGAGATACAGAGACATGCTACTGTGTGTCTCGGGTTTCAACGTATTTCCCCAGAGTTTTTCCCAGAGTCCATGGACAGGAATGCCAGAATAGGAAGTGTTTCCCAGCTCGGTGCAGGGACACACGGAGCAGTACAGATCGGAAATGGGTCTGTACTGTGTTGCTTATGGGATTATTCCTGTAAGTGAGGCACCTTAATGGGTGGTGCAGCATGAGTTCCCAATAGAAGGAAAGGGGGACAGCGCATCAAAGGGGGTGCCGGAGTTGGAAAAAAGGGAGTTGACCAATTCGGGTTTCCGTCGCCGCTCTGCAGAGCGGTAATGTTTTTTCCGGTTTTGTCGTGAACAGGGCCAGAGCTGGACTGAGAGGTCTATGCTGGGCTGGAGCTGTTTTTGTGTGCGTTTTTTTTTCGTCCACTGATTGGTCAAATATGTTTTTTCCAGCTCCTATCAATTGTAGCACGAAGAACAAGGACTGACAACAGTTCATGGGGCAATTATACAGATGATAGAATTGCCGTTTACAGAGTGACAGTGTATCAGTACGCTGTTTGCCATGTGACTACCTTCCATGTGGGCATTCAGGGATCTGCATACAGGCATGTGACGCTGGTATGCTTAGCCCTGCACCCTGTGTAGTTTAAGTGCAAAGTGCTCCTTCCTACAGGGAGGCAGCCAGTTTTTTTTGGTAGTTTAGGTGGTGGCACGGCAAACATTGGTCAGAGGGTACAACACACAGAACTTCTAGCAGAGCTGGTATCGCGATGAAGTTCTAGATAAGTAAATGTGATAATGAGTAAGAGCATTGCAGGCTCACCCGCAAAGCAGCATCAGGTGTGGCATCCGTAATCTGTGCATGCGACGGCCGCGCATGGACAGATAAGGGGGGATGTGGAGTGAGCTGCAATGGGGTGAGAGCTTCCAAAGGTGAAGCGAGCTTCCATAGGTGAAGTCCGCGGGAGCATATTTTAAACAGGTAAGTACTGAGGATAGTACTGAGGTAGGGGGGTGAAGTTTAACTCCAATCTACCAATAAGAGTAAACAGAGTTCAGGAGAACCATAAAGCAACGAGATCAATTACGATATATATTGATCAATTTAAAGGGTAAAGAGTACAAGCCGCAGGGCGAATCCCAAATCATTAATAAGAATTGATTTGTTTGTATTTCGATTTCAGGTGTTTGGCAATATGGAATTGAGACAGCTGCAGTGCTGGCAGCAAAGATGGAGATGTCAGTCGGATAAGCGAACGGTTCCAGATGCCAATCTAAGCTTGGAGGAACACGAGATTCCTGAAATCGGAAAGAGACTAAAACACGAGATTCCTGAAATCGGAAAGAGACTAAAACACGAGATTCCTGAAATTGGAAAGAGACTAAACCACGAGATTCCTGAAATCGGAAAGAGACTAACAAAACTGTCGGAGCAAAGCATAATGCAAAGTGCTAATGTTTTTCTTTCCCAGGGTGGTGCTTTTATAATGAAGTGTACCATGCTGATGGTGATCCTAGGTTGCCATTCCGTCCTAGGAGAACGAAGAGAGGACATTCTCATGTATAATAAGGGGTTAATGAGAATGCAAGGCCCAAGCATGTTAATGTTGGGTGACAAAGGTACTGATCCTTTCACACCTCCCTCCGCTTGGCACAGATGGACCATGCAGGGACGGAGGAAAGGAGCACTTGTGCCAGGAGAAAGCAAATTTCATGGCACAATGTGGGTGAAAGGTCTGAAGGGTCAAGTGTGCGGGCAGTGGGAATTTAATGGCAGTGTAAATCTGCTATTGAATGCCACACTCCCAGAATCAATGCACCGATCCAAAGGTTTGTTAAAAGGTACATTGCAGTACAATGGGTACATGCAAAAGGTGGAGTGTGTGATTCAGGGGTTCCAGATTGGAGAGGAACGAGCAGGAGGCGTCAATTCTCTTACCAGAGAGACGCAGGGGACAACATCACACTCTGGAGTGACCAACAGAGAATGCCTCTGAAACAACTATACACACGTAAAGGCTGGAAAGCCAAGGGTGGGAGGTTCTCGAAACAAGAAGTAAAAATCGAGATCAAGCCACATTTCCAGGTGACAAAGAGGGTGGGGAGAGCGGTCCCGGGGGAGGGAAAGCCCACACAGGGAACCCCATCCACACTACACGGGTCACAACAGGGGACGATATTACACAGTCCATATGCAGCAGCTTATCCTCATGATAGTTGGGTAAGTGAAGAGGTACTCTTAATCGAAAGATTGCAGAGAGTACAGTCTTCCCGACCTCAGGTACATATTGTGCCTCAGGACGTAAGGGGGGAAGAGGTCCAATCAGGACAGCTGGGGACATATTTTGTCAGCGAGAGATTGGACAAGGGGAGGTATAGTAACTTTTCTGGAGAAGGATCTTTTGCATGGCATCTTCGAGATGTTTGGGTGAACAAATGGAAACGGTGCAACATTCCTTTAGGCACCGTCACTTCCTTAGTTCCCACCTCAACACATGTCTTACACCAGGACCTGAGAGGTCAACCTTTTTTGGTGCTAGACGGGGAGGTGAAGCAAGTAGAGTTGTCCTCATGCGGGCAATTCTTGCAGAAGTATCTGCGTTGGCCGGGGCAAGCCAAATTTAGTGAAGAAGCCTGCGGGCTCAATAACGCAGACTGCGAGGCTACCATTCAAAAGATCCACCCTGAAGCCAAACCAATAGTTCCGGTGGCTGAAGGAAAGGTTTGGTTTTTTAACATAAGGTCTAATGATACATTCAAGGTATATTCTCATAATTGTTCCGATAAGGGGGAGTTTCCAAGGGGAACATATTGTGTGAGTGGAGATCCCATATGGATCCTGTCATCCAGGTTTGATGACGTTGTTTCTCAAATTGTTAAGAGAACTCTAAAGGTCAAAGTTTCACGGGTAGTTCCCGTCATGAAAGAGAACACGACATGGGACGAAGGGGAACAGGGTTTGATCCAAGACGACCACATTGTGTTACAAAGGTTAAACAAACAGTACACTAAGTTAGAGGTAAGATTTCACCATGATACAGGTGATCTTAACGAGGTAGAACACAAAAATGAGCAGGTGAGTTCCAGTCTGCCCTGGTGGACAAAGGTTCCGGTGATGTTCCAGGGACACTCGGACGGGGCATCTGCAGTTCCAAAGTTCTTTCTACACCCACTGGTCGTCTGGATGGGGATGACAACTTTAGGCATCGTTATCCAGGTGAGGTTGCGGGTTAAAATTACGTAAAATAAATTAACCTGGTCCAGAGATTGGTGCCTCATAAACAATCTCCGGAACCAATAGTTTAAATTAAGGGATATACAGGGTTACGGGTATAGGTTTAGTAGTACCTAGGAGCTGATTGTATAAAGGCGCTCTTTTAGAAGGCACCTGGCACTGCTCCGTTTTGTAACAACCAAACGAGTTTCACTTTTCTGTGGTCATGCAAGTTTGTGAGTGATACGCAAGTGACGCAAATGCTGAGCATGTGGTATTGAGGGGCTTAGAAGTAGGGCCTCCCCAGAGAGCCTGGTTACAGGAAGACCAAGAGGTCTTGCTCTCTCTCTTCCAGGGGTAACCGCCTAGAGCAGAGAAGTTGTGTGAGCACGAACATCGAAAAGTGAAACATAAACGAAAGAAACCAGGTACTGGGAGGTTCAGACGCTGGGATCTGCGAGTCAAGCCGTTTTAGGGGGGATTGTTATAATTTAAGTAGGCCTCAGTTATTTGGACTGAGTTAGTCAAAAAGGCTTGATGAGCAGACCTGCCCTTTAAGGGGATTTTCTCTGAAGAGAGAAAATCTGCAGTTCTGTCAGCAGAACTAGAACATACCAAGAAGCTGTTCTGATCAAGGCCGCAGGTCTCCCTGACCTGGGCCTGGAACAATAAACATCAGTCATGTTTTGTAAATATTCACATTCCTGCATGTATGTCAAATGTCTCATCGATTATTAATCGAGTAGGCGGGTATGATGACACCATGAGTGGGTCCACCAATAGACTGATATAGGGGGTGGCGAAGATGATGTCATATTTAACTCTTTCCTAGCCGGTATTAAAGCTGGAGCAAGCAATGGAGAAGACACTTCTGCTTCTTCCTTCTGCACTAGCTCGCAAGGCCGACTGGGACCTAAGCATGTTCGTCCTTTCTGTAATCTGATATAATGTATGCTGTACATATGTAGCTTAGTGTAACGTAGTTAGGAAGAAGGTACCTGATTGACTTCAAGAGGGAGTCTAATCATGAGCTTATAACGCAACATGAAGATTGGCATGGCTAGGATATGATGAATGTATCTATCTGTATTCCTGTGACTTGAATAAATAACGGAAACATTGAAGGAAGCCTGAGCAAGTCTATATCCTGTTTGCTGTGTGGAGAGTCAAGTGATCTCACAGTCTGTGAGACGATGGTGTCGAAGCAAGGTGATAAGAACAGTTTATAACAATATACACACACACATATATCCTATAAAATAAAACCCCAGTGTCTCTGCATCCTCTGTCCCTGTGTCCGTGCTTCCAGATCTGACAGTTTGCTGTTTGTGAACCTCATTGCATTATGGGAAATCACAGCTTTTTCCAACTGCCAAGCAAGCAACATCTCCCTGTGTGCATATACTTTAGACAGCAGTGGGGGACGGGCGAGCAGGATGAGTCTGTGCACGCATTTATTTTTTTTTGGGGGGGGAGGAGGAATCGGCCATGGCCTAGTGCCCGTTTTTTTACTAGTATATATATACATGTTTGGGTACTATGGGGGAGTTTGGGAGGGAAATAGTTAATTTTAGATGTAAGAGTAGGTATTTTTATTAAGTAAAATGTTTTTGATGTAGTTTTACTGTTTGGCCACAAGATGTCCACAGTCATTATTTCCGATTCACGTACGTAAGGACGGGAATCAGAAGTAATGTGTGCACTGTAACGACAGGAAGATACAATAAATGCAGGCGTCTCATAGATGCCAGAGTTCATTGAAGCGGGGACTTAAATTAATGAATGGGGACTGCGTTCCCATTCATTCATGTCCCCACTAACCAGCGGTAATGATAGCAGCCGCCCGCTCCCATTGACTAATTTTCGCAGCCCTAGGACTTCAAATGAAGTTTCCCAGACCGTGATTATACTGCACCTGGTGCAGTGGCCCAGAAAATTCAGCAGGATCTTTAAAGTGTGGAGGGTATGACTATTATGTTTGTTTTTTGTTTTTTTGGGGCCAGTTAAACAAGTATACTCATCCTTTAAAATTAAGCTCTGATTTTAGTGTGAATTACATTCCAAGGATATTAGCAAACTGTTCTAAATATTCTAAGCTATCTTTGATATGTAGGCATCAAAAGAGTTCATTTCTTCAAGCTTTTTTTTTTTTTTTTTTTTTTTTAAAGAAAATGATAAGTGGGACACTCTGCCTGATCTAAGCAGAACTGGTGTTGTTAGGCTGGAAATATTACATTGCTACTGTTCTAAACATAGTTAAGAAAGTCTGTTTTGCAGATATGCCATTTTCAAGCCCAAATAAATGAGCTGAGCCTGAACAACTTTGAAGAATATCCATTTTACCACCTTAGTTACTCTATTTTACCTTTCTTTGCAAAGCTATTGTTTAGCAAGTATGTGGCATATTTGCTGAAGTTCGATTTTGAAAATTTACTGCTGTACCTTTGTTTTTTTATTGGGTTATTTCTTTTCTTTGTACTTTTTCTGAATCTCATACTCTGTACTTTAAAATTCTATTGTACTGGAAAGACAGAACCCCCTGCAGATCTACTGACATAGATATTCTTGAAATGAGGCATAAAAAACAATATAATCTGTAAATATAGAAACTTTGTACATGCAGATAAAAACTGAACTATTTTGGATGTGGAAACTATTTTATTCTTTTTGGCCACTCCGGGAAACAACTTGTAGTGGGTGGAATATGGAAGATGTCATTGATATATATATATATATATATATATATATATATATATATATATATATATATATATATATATATATATAATTTTCCTTTAAGAAATTAGAATTGCAGCAAAAACAGTAAACATTAGGAGGATGACCCTGCTCATGCGAGCCTACAATCTAAAGGGTAGTGGGGATACACTAGGTAATGGGGGGGAGAGGGATAGATGAGGCAGTGAGCCTTTGCCTCTGATTACACTGTGGACACTTAAGTTAATAGGGGCTATAAAATGTTGTAAGCTTGTCTGAAAAGGTGTGTTTTAAGAGTGCATTTGAAGATGTCCAGGTTTGGAGCATGACATACAGGCTGCGGAAGAGAGTTCCAGATGAGGGATGTTGCTCTTGTAAAGTCCTGGATGCGAGCATGAGAGAAGCTGATCAGCTTAGAGGCCAGGATATTTTTTTGGGAGGAGCGAAGGTTGCAGGAGGGACAATATCTAGAGATGTGAGGAGATGTATGGAGAGGTCAACTTGTGAAGGGCTTTCTATGTTACAGTCAGGAGTTTGAACTAGTTGGGGATTTACCTTAGAAAACAAGCTGTTGCTGTCAAAATTTTTGTACAGCTCTTGACTTACAACCTGTATAAATATATATATATATATATATATATATATATATATATATATATATATATATATATATATACTAAATTGTTGAGGACCTGACTGAGATGAGCCATGGTCAGAGAATGAAAGCTCCTGTCTACGATTCTGGCATGTTGTCCTGCAGCAATCTCCAAATCTCCTTTATAGAACGGTTCACTATGCTGACACATTTCTGGGGCGGCCCCCCTACCTCAAAGCATCAAGTCATGTGACCATGGGCCAACAATGACTGCCAGGCTCCCCCTTACACACCTTAAGAGCCTAGAATTTTGATCCACATTGTAGAGGAAGAGTTTGTTACTGCTTGCTTCATCACCGCTCCCCCCCAACACACACACACAGACACACATATTGCCTAGCAGAGAAAGAGTGGTTTAGTAGCATAACATCTCCTTTTTAACTGCTTCCAGACCAAAGCAGTACAAATCTACGTCCAGCAGGTGGTGCTGCGGCTCTGACTGGACGTAGATTCTACGGCTTTGGTATCCCACATCCCTGCCGCAATGACGATCTCAATGCTCTTTCCGCACCGCAATTTGTTCTCTTTGCCATCTATAAGATGACAGAGCTCTGTGAGCAGGTGAGAAGCTGCTTTCATTGGCTCCTGGCCACGTGATCATGGAGAGCCAATCACATTTGCTTACATTGATAGACAGCGTCAGGAGCCAATGAAAGTGGTTCCTGACTGGCTGACAGCACTCTGTTCATAGAGACGGCAGAGAGAAGAGCCTGTGGCGATGGGACACTGTCGTGACCGGTAAGAGCGGCAGGTATGTATGGCGATTTGTCGAGAGGCAGCCTTTTCACGGCACTAGCAGTCTTTGGGCCTTAAGGGGACAGAGACTACTGGTACAGAAGTGGTTAAAAACTAGGGCTGGGACCTTGAATCTGGCGAATCCATGAATCCCTCGAATCTTAAGAAAGATTCGAGATTCGTGGATTCAAATCCCCATGCCATTTTAGCGCATACAAATCCGACGAATCTGCCGCATCCGCCGCAACGTTTCGCCGCCGCGATTGCTGTGTATACATTACCTGCGCCGCTTGTGACGTCATCACGACCTCCGCCGACCTCGCGTTCCATCGCAGTGTGATGCGCCGCCACGTCATCGCGACCACTGCCGACCTTGTGTTCCGTCGCCGCGTGATGACGTTGATGCCGCCCCGCCTATAGTTCAGTGAAGGCCCGAGGTGTGCACGGTGTAGACGTCGCTCTCGCGTAGAACACCTGGCTGAGACTGAAGACGGACGGACAGACTGAGGGAGAGAGAACAACAGACAGGTACAGTATGGGGGCAGTAAGAGTACCTACGCTGGTCGGGGGGCACTAGACTGCCGGGGGGGGGGGGGCTCGGGCACTGAACTACCTATGCGTCACTAAACTACCTATGCTGGGGGGCATTAAACTACCTATACTGGGGGGCACTAAACTACCTATGCTGCTGGGGGGCACTAAACTACCTATGCTGCTGGGGGGCACTAAACTACCTATGCAGGTGGGGGGCCACTAAACTACCTATGCTGGGGGGCACTAGATTACCTACCTATGCTGGGGGGCACTAGATTACCTACCTATGCTGGGGGGCACTAGATTACCTACCTATGCTGGGGGGCACTAAATACCTACCTATGCTGGGGGGCACTAGACTACCTACCTATGCTGCTGGGGGGCACTAAACTACCTATGCTGCTGGGGGGCACTAAACTACCTATGCTGCTGGGGGGCACTAAACTACCTATGCTGCTGGGGGGCCACTAAACTACCTATGCTGCTGGGGGCACTAGACTACCTACCTAAAGGCCCCTCTACCTACCTACATACCTACCTATACACCTACCTATACATAAGGCCCTATACCCTGCTACCTATACTGAAGGTCCCTCTACCACCTACCTAAAGGCCCCCTATATGTACCTACCTACCTAAAGGCCCCTATACCTACCTACCTACCTACATACCTACCTATACTTAAGGCCCTATACCCTGCTACCTATACTGAAGGTCCGTTTACCTACCTACCTACCTACCTAAAGGCCCCTATACCTACCTACATACCTACCTATACTGAAGGACCCTATACCCTGCTACCTATACTGAAGGTCCCTTTATCTACCTACCTAAAGGCCCCTATACCTACCTAAAGGCCCCTATACCTACCTACCTACATACCTACCTATACTTAAGGCACTACACCCTGCTACCTATACTGAAGGTCCTTTTACCTACCTACCTACCTACCTACCTATACTGAAGCCACATGTACCTTACTACCTATACTGAAGGCCCCTATACCTAGCTACCTACCTATACTGAAGGCCCATATACCCTGCTACCTATACTGAAGGCCCATATACCCTGCTACCTATACTAAAGGCCCATATACCCTGCTACCTATACTGAAGGCCCATATACCTTGCTACTTATACTGCAGGCCCCTATACCTTGCTACCTATACTGAAAGCTCCCAATATTGAAGGCACCCATACCTAGCTAGCTATACTGAAGGCACCTTTACCTCGCTACCTATGCCTGGGTACCTATACTGCGGGCAACTATACCACGGATCACACAATTCTTATGTGCAGGATTCGTTAGATTCGGGATTCGAAAGGTTCGAGATATTCGAGAACCTTTTTAGATCCGGATCCGGATTCGGATTCGAAGAAATTGTGGATTCGTCCCATCCCTATTAAAAACTAACAGAGTAATGTTGAAATGTCAATTGTGCCCCACCAGCCCTACAACAAAGTATGAAAGTCTAAGTGGCACTACAGTGGTGCAGCACCCCACCTCCAAGTGGAAGAAACTGTTGGAAGAGGCAAGATCATGGTAAAATAAGTGCAGGCTATACAAACAAACACCAACTTTTAAAAGCGCACATAATCATTTTTGAGATAATAAACACCTTTTCAAAATATTATATATTGATGACGAGAAGTGCGCTAGATTAGTGTTGGGCGAACACCTAGATGTTCGGGTTCGCGAACGTTCGCCGAACATCGCCGCGATGTTCGGGTGTTCGCGCCGAACTCCGAACATAATGAAAGTCAATGGGGACCCGAACTTTCGTGCTTTGTAAAGCTTCCTTACATGCTACATAACCCAAATTAGCAGGGTATGTGCACCTTGGGAGTGGGTACAAGAGGAAAAAAAATATTTGAAAAAGAGCTTATAGTTTTTGAGAAAATTGATTGTAAAGTTTCAAAGGAAAAACTGTCTTTTAAATGTGGAAAATGTCATGTTTCTTTGCACAGGTAACATGCTTTTTGTCGCCATGCAGTCATAAATGTAATACAGAGAAGAGGTTCCAGAAAAAGGTACCGGTAACGCTAACCCAGCAGCAGCAGCACACGTGATGGAACAGGAGCAGGCGCAGGAGGAGAAGGCCATGCTTTTTGAGACACAACAACCCAGGCCTTGCATGAGGACAAGAAGCGTGCGGATAGCATGCTTTTTACCGCCATGCAGTCATAAATGTAATAAAGATAAGAGGTTCAATAAACAGGGACCGGGCGTCAACGCTAATCCAGCAGCAGCAGACGTGATGGAACAGGAGGAGGCGCAGGAGGAGAAGGCCACGCTTTCAGGTGCAACTCAGGCCTTGCATGATGACAAAAAAATGTGTGCGCAAAGCAATGCAATGAGTAGTTTTCAGGACACAATGGGCTATTCGGAGGAGCTATTCCCACCCCCACAATCTTCTACCTGTGAAAGGTCAATGGAACAGCCACAAATGTTGTGCCCGGATTCACAACCTTTTTCTGTGGAAAATGCACCTCGCACTGAAATGCAAGGCGAGGCCGAGGATGAACATGACATCAACAACTCAACATGACCAGAGCCGGATTAAGACCGAATAGGGCCCTAAGCAAAGTAGCAGGTTTGGGCCCCCCTCTGATTATATACATTTGCACAGTATGTATATATATATATATATAGGGAGAAAACAGCTGGGGGGGGGGTATACATTGAGAGGGGTAGTTAAAACTGAGCAACCAGCCAAAGTTAGGAGAGATCAGTCAGGTTAGGGTGAGGACATAAAATATGGAGGAGGCTAGACAGAAGCAGTGTTGTGCACTACAAGTACCTAAAAGTACGTAGCTACTCATAATCAGGGCCGGATTTCTGGAAAGGCCACGGCCTAGGGCGATAAAATCAGATAAGATAAGAAGGGCGGCATGACTTGGAGAGAGAAGAGGTCATATGTCAAAATTAATCACCTCTTCTGGTCCCGCAGCCAGCCAGCACCCTGCACTGCACTAATAGCTGAATTCCAGAGTTCCCCAATTCCAGCAAGTCTCTCTCTCAATCAACATCTGCTGTCACCTCATCTGATGATCAATTCCTCTTATCATGATCATACAAGTTGATGTGAGAAATACCAGGGATTTACATTACAAAGCAGATAGAACTAAGTTCCGCTGAGTTTTAATGCAGGCATTCAAAGACATCAGTGAACCCTGCTAATTTCTTCACTTTCTCCTTTACAATTGTGACACTGACCCCAGCAGCTGTAAATTACACTTTCTTATCTCTAGTCTACTTAAATTTATGGCTTTAGGGTTTTTTTTTTCTTCCTAGCCAGCAGTGGTCTCAGTTAGTGTTGGGCGAAGATCTAGATGTTCGAGTACGGGCCGAACAGGACGAACATGGCCGCGATGTTCGGGTGTTCGACCCGAACTCCGAACATAATGGAAGTCAATGGGGACCCGAACTTTTGTGCTTTGTAAAGCCTCCTTACATGCTACATACCCCAAATTTACAGGGTATGTGCACCTTGGGAGTGGGTACAAGAGGAAAAAAAATTTAGCAAAAAGAGCTTATAGTTTTTGAGAAAATCGATTTTAAAGTTTCAAAGGGAAAACTGTCTTTTAAATGCGGGAAATGTCTGTTTTCTTTGCACAGGTAACATGCTTTTTGTCGGCATGCAGTCATAAATGTAATACATATAAGAGGTTCCAGGAAAAGGGACCGGTAACGCTAACCCAGCAGCAGCACACGTGATGGAACAGGAGGAGGGTGGCGCAGGAGGAGAAGGCCACGCTTTGAGACACAACAACCCAGGCCTTGCATGAGGACAAGAAGCGTGCGGATAGCAATTTGCATTTTGTCGCCATGCAGTCATAAATGTAATACAGATGAGAGGTTCAATAAACAGGGACCGGAAACGCTAACCCATCACAGATGTTCATTGTTCATGTTACTTGGTTGGGGTCCGGGAGTGTTGCGTAGTCGTTTCCAATCTAGGATTGATTCATTTTAATTTGAGTCAGACGGTCTGCATTTTCTGTGGAGAGGCGGATACGCCGCCGATCGGTGATGATGCCTCCGGCAGCACTGAAACAGCGTTCCGACATAACGCTGGCTGCCGGGCAAGCCAGCACCTCTATTGCGTACATTGCCAGTTTGTGCCAGGTGTCTAGCTTCGATACCCAATAGTTGAAGGGTGCAGATGGATTGTTCAACACAGCTACGCCATCTCACATGTAGTCCTTGACCATCTTCTCCAGGCGATCGGTGTTGGAGGTGGATCTGCACGCTTGCTGTTCTGTGTGCTGCTGCATGGGTGTCAGAAAATTTTCCCACTCCAAGGACACTGCCGATACCATTCCCTTTTGGGCACTAGCTGCGGCTTGTGTTGTTTGCTGCTCTCCTGGTCGTCCTGGGTTTGCGGAAGTCAGTCTGTCGGCGTACAACTGGCTAGAGGAGGGGGAGGATGTCAATCTCCTCTCTAAAGTCTCCACAAGGGCCTGCTGGTATTCTTCCATTTTGACCTGTCTGGCTCTTTCTTCAAGCAGTTTTGGAACATTGTGTTTGTACCGTGGATCCAGAAGGGTATAAACCCAGTAATTGGTGTTGTCCAGAATGCGCACAATGCGTGGGTCGCGTTCAATGCAGTCCTAGGCCGAAGAGGTCATAGCCTAGGGTCACAAAACCTGTTTATTTGGGCAATTTCAATGGTGGCGAGTCTGACGTACATAAATCGCAGCAATGGCCGTTAGCAACGTCTGAATCTCACGAAATGTCTCATGCAGGTAGAAGACATATTGTTAGACTTGGGCTCCAAAGATGGGTTCCCTACATCTCTGCAAACCAGAGTTACAGGGCTCCAAATTTGGTAAAATCCCTCATAGGCTTTCATTGGGCCTCCTATTTACAGTTCCAAAATCTCACATCTTTTCAAAGGGCAATTACTCAGCAGTGGCAAATTTTCTAGCATTGTAGGGACCCTTAGGGGGAACATGACTGGTGAGTTTCGGGCCCCTAGGCCAAAGAGGTCATAGCCTAGGGTCACAAAAACCTGTTTATTTGGGCTATTTCAATGGTAGTGATGGTGACGTACATAAATCGCAGCAATGGCCGTTAGCAAAGTCTGAATCTCATGAAATGTCTCATGCAGGTAGAAGACATATTGTTAGACTTGGATTCCAAAGATGGGGTCCCTACATCTCTGCAAACCAGAGTTACAGGGGTCCAAAATTGGTAAAATCCCCCATAGGATTTCATTGCCTCCCTATTTCACTTTCCAAAATCTCACATCTTTTCAAAGGGCAATGGCTCAGCAGTACCAAATTTTCTAGCATTGTAGGGACCCTTAGGGGGAACATGACTGGTGAGTTTTGGGCCCCTAGGCCGAAGAGGTCATAGCCTAGGGTCACAAAAACCTGTTTATTTGGGCTATTTCAATGGTAGTGATGGTGACGTATATAAATCGCAGCAATGGCCGTTAGCAAAGTCTGAATCTCACGAAATGTCTCATGCAGGTAGAAGACATATTGTTAGACTTGGATTCCAAAGATGGGGTCCCTACATCTCTGCAAACCAGAGTTACAGGGGTCCAAAATTGGTAAAATCCCCCATAGGATTTCATTGCCTCCCTATTTCACTTTCCAAAATCTCCAAAAACCTGTGCAAAGAAAACAGACATTTCCCGCATTTAAAAGACAGTTTTCCCTTTGAAACTTTAAAATCGATTTTCTCAAAAACTATAAGCTCTTTTTGCTAATTTTTTTTTCCTCTTGTACCCACTCCCAAGCTGCACATACCCTGTAAATTTGGGGTATGTAGCATATAAGGAGGCTTTACAAAGCACGAAAGTTCGGGTCCCCATTGACTTCCATTATGTTCGGAGTTCGGCCATGTTCGGCCCGAACCCGAACATCTAGATGTTCGCCCAACACTACACGTGACCCGTTCGGCCAATCACAGCACTAGCCGAACGTTCGGGTAACGTTCGGCCATGCGCTCTTAGTTCGGCCATATGGCCAAACAGTTTGGCCGAACACCATCAGGTGTTCGGCCGAACCCGAACATCACCCGAACAGGGTGATGTTCTGCAGAACCCGAACAGTGGCGAACACTGTTCGCCCAACACTAGTCTCACTTAACTCTTTCCTGACTCATTTTCTGTTCCTACCATCTATGAGAGGAATAAAAATGCTGTTTGCTTTACTTTCATTGCTAAACTGTCACTGTCACCTGAGCTGTTACTACCCCTCTATGCTAGTCTGTATAGTTTGGCATCCTTCTCCTTTCCAGAGAGTTTTGAATGAGGATGATACCATTTATTGGCTTAAAAGAAAAAAAGTAATCTTTCTGTGAATAAGCCTTCTTAAGACTTTGTTCCTGTATACTGTCAATATGTTAGAGCAAACCACCATATGTACTTTCAACATTCAAAAGAGATACATAGATTTTTCAAATATAAATAAATATCATTCAGATGCTTTAAAGTGGAGCTGAACTCTTGCACAGGACAGAAGGAAAACATAGAAAAATCTACCTTGTATTTTTTTTAGAGCGCCTGTGTAATTCCCCCTCATCTGTGTCTAATCTGACGTTGTAATTTGATCTCTCCTGTGTCCCCTGACTGCCACAACATCTAAGCTAATTTGAAAGCACAGGATGTTAACAATATGTCTGCTTCCATGAAAGCAGGAAGTAGACACTGCCGATTTATTGCAGGATTTGTATCAGCTGTAACAAAGAAATGTTTTTTTTAAAGGTTATTATGTTATTGTGTATCTTTTGAAGCAGAGAGGAAGTTCTGAGTTCAGGTCCGCTCTAATTACAACCAAACATCCAAAGTGGGTATTGACAGGATGTTTGCTACTTACTTGTTCTCTGTTTCTCTCCATTGAGCTGTCCTGTCACCTGTTTGTGGCTATGACTGCAGCCAGTCACACAGAGGACAAAGAAGCAGCGCATGCTCTGGCCACTCACGCTCCCTGTCACCTGTTTGTGGCTCTGACTGCAGCCAGTCTCACAGAGGACAAAGAAGCAGTGCATGCTCTGGCCACTCACGCTCCCTGTCACTTGTTTGTGGCTCTGACTGCAGCCAGTCTCACAGAGGACAAAGAAGCAGCGCATGCTCTGGCCACTCACGCTCCCTGTCACCTGTTTGTGGCTATGACTGCAGCCAGTCGCACAGAGGACAAAGAAGCAGCGCATGCTCTGGCCACTCACGCTCCCTGTCACCTGTTTGTGGCTCTGACTGCAGCCAGTCTCACAGAGGACAAAGAAGCAGCGCATGCTCTGGCCACTCACGCTCCCTGTCACCTGTATGTGGCTATGACTGCAGCCAGTCGCACAGAGGACAAAGAAGCAGCGCATGCTCTGGCCACTTGCGACTTGCGCAAGTTTTCTGCTCCTGCCCAGATGTGCACAGCAACCAACGGCAGTATAGTGTTATGCATTCTTGACAAGTACATATATCAGCGTCATTTCTCAAGTATGCATTTTCAGAACACTATTGGCTGCTGTGCACTTTCGGGCAGGAGCACAAATTGCAGGAATTATTGAGCAGACAGAGCATCCTCTGATTCTTGGCTGAATGGGAGGCAGAGCAGAACAATTGAAATGAGCCCATTCAAACCAATGATCGATAGTCAGTGTTGGTCAGAATGTTTTTTGGTAGTGGTGGGGGTGGCGGGGGGGGGGGGGGGGGGGGGGCGGTAGATGACAGCAGGCCTAGGGCACTGGAAAGTACAAATCCGGCCCTGCTCATAATTCAAATTTTAATTTTTGTAGCTCTACCTGCAGCAGAGGGGGGTTAACATACCAATGCCTTAGCCAATGCGCTCCATGTTGCGCCCATGCTTTCTTCTTCCGGTTTAAAAAAAAAGTAAAGCAGTGACGTGGAACACAATGACTAACGCAGCGACATGGGTAAGTTAAACCTCCCCTCTACTACGGGCAGTGCTAATTTAAATTTCGATTACTTACAAGTAGCTACCTACTTTCAGGCTTGTAGCTACGCATAGAACACTAGTCAAATGTGAGGTTGTGATCACCATGAAGTAAATCAGGGTAGGAGAAGGTAAAAACTGAGGTGCCAGCCATAGGGGCAAGTGATCAACAAGAGGTGTGTGTAGGAGATGAGACAAATCAAATTGAAAAGTCAGCTGCAGCCAGGGGGAAAATAAAAGCTCAACTACCAGCTCAGCACATTGTACAAAGTACTCACAAATATACACAGTGACAGCACAGGCATCTTATTCTCCTGCTGCCTGTAGTTTGCAGGCTCTCTACTCCTCATCCCCACAGTGAGTTGATGTAAGGAGCAGGGGGGGGCGGTAACTGCACTGTGAGCCCTCTGTCTGTCTGGCCATTTGTTGACCACTCGTACCTCCGTTATTTTGCCATTGGAAGGGAGGGAAGTTTAAAATTAGCTGCTGCTGCATTCCTCCTCCTCCTCCCCCAGTACATCGTGCACGGTGGTGCTCTCATACACCCTGGAGATTCTGACTTGCTGTCCCTCAGCCCCAGCAGCTCTGAGAGACCTCCCTGTGTCTGTTGCCTGCAGCGCCAGCTAGACAGCTGATCTGATCAGCTGATCACACTACTCGGCTACCTCCGACTTCCTTTTAGCTGCCCGCTCTCCACTTCCTCAGTGACAGACTGTGTCTGTGCATAGGAAAGCAGGCGGCTGCAGGTGAACTTTTCAGCGGCTGCTGAATGTGTTATTTCTTGCATGCCAATAGGGATAAGGAGGAATGTAAAAGGCCAGATTACCTGCTGATGGGGCCCCAAGCAGCTGCTTGAGGTGCTTAGTGGGTTAATCCGGCCCTGAACATGACGCAAAATGGGGGCGGAACAGAAAGCTGCTTTCAATGTTTTGAAGGCCTTAATTGCCTCCGGTGGCCAGTTAGATGCATCATTCATCACACCCAAATCCCAGAGCAATGTGTGCAGGAATTTGAATCGCAGGAGGTGTACCGAGATCATCTGGACAAGTGACCAAGTGACCAAGTGACAAGTGACCAAGTGACAAGTGACAAAGTGAAAAGTGACAAAGTGACCAGTGACAAAGTGACAAAATGACAAAGTGACAAGTGACAAGTGACAAAGTGACAAGTGACAAAGTGACAAGTGACAAAGTGACAAAATGACAAAGTCACCAGTGACAAAGTGACAAGTGACAAGTGACAAAGTGACAAGTGACAAGTGACAAAGTGACAAAATGACAAAGTGACAAAGTGACCAGTGACAAAGTGACAACTGAGAGGTTGTTCTGGGGAGCTCCACTGCACTCAGTCGCATATGAGGAGAGGTCTTGTCGGGACTGCTGATCCTCCTCAGCTTGCTCAAAGCCTTGAAGGTTCCTGAAGATCCTCTGCTTGGAGTTCGCCGGGGTTCAGCTTGGTGTCGGGGTCGGCGGCGTCCTCCTCACTCCAACGTGGCAGATCTTCTGTTGAAGGGAAAAAAAACAAACATTGTTAAAAGTCCAGTACCGCTTCTGAAGGACTCACCAAGAGATGCAGGAGCGCTTCAATCTAGCGCACCATCGCTCGCTGGGTGATGTCCCTCCCTACGCGCTGGAATTCTACGATGCACATGCTAGCACGCTTTTGCGCAGTGCCGAGGCGCATTCCAGCAGCTAGCTACCAAGCTTCTGTGGATCTGATTGGGCCACCATGTTGAATCTCTGCCAAGTCCTCCAAAATTTTGAGCAATCCACGTTGCGTGACTGAGCAGTGACAACTCTACAGTCAGCATTACAATACCACTGCTGTGTTTACTGAAGAAATCAATGTTGAAGATGGAAAACCACTGGCATGATGCAAGTGGGGGATTCTGAAGATGAAAACGATCAGCGTGATGATACCAACATCAGGCAACCTGCCTCAGGAAACGCTGGTCCCAGCTATGACAAAGAACAGGACGAGGAACAGCTGGAGTTGGAGCAGGAATTGGATGCCCCCACTGCCGAGGGACAGAGCGGTGCACGTTGGACTTCCACAATTTAGCGGGAATGGACAGCTGAAGAGGAAGAAAGTGATGCTGGTGACGAATATGGTGCATCACAACAATCACAACGCTCACAAGAACATGAAGACAGAGGAGTCTGGCAGGACTCTCTGGCACACATGGCTCAATTCATGCTAGACTGCATTGAACGCGGCCCTCGCATTATTCACTATTCATTATTATTCATTATTCTGGAATCTGGACAACACCAATTACAGGGTTTATACCCAGTTTATACAAACACAATGTTAAAAAACTGATTGAAGAAAGTGTCAGACAGGTCAAAAATGGAACAATTCCAGCAGGCCCTTGAGGATGGAGACTTTAGAGAGGAGATTGACATCCTCCTCCTTCTCTAGCCAGTTGTACGCCGACAGACTGACTTCAGCAAACCCAGGAGGACCAGGAGGGCAGCAAAGAACACAAGCTGCTGCTAGTGCCGAAAAGGGAATGGTATTGGCAGTGTCCTTGGAGTGGGAACATTTTCTGACACCCATGCAGCAGCCCACAGAACAGCAATCGGGCAGTTCCACGTCCTCCAACACCAATCACCTGGAGAAGATGGTCAAGGTCCAGGACTACATGTCAGATGGCGTAGCTGTGTTGAACAATCCATCTGCAGACAGACGGTGAGTGTGACAGGCAGCACAGAAGGACCATGGCAACTCACTCATAGTACCACAGTTTGATAGTGCTGCCCAAAAATTATATGGATCCGTGGACCCGGGCACTGCGGGCAGTACTGGGAAGTGGGAACGCAGATTTTAGTACCTAAACACACGATACAACATGTTTTCCGGGGTCGGACTCTGAGGCACATACAGATGGTCCCGATCATCATCCTCATCATACAACTCTTCTCCTGAGTCTGACCCACCCACCACCTCTGCCACCCCAACATCCCCAGACACAGACCCCTCATCGTCCTCAACATTAACTTGGGATGCTGGCCTGAGCCAGACCTCCTCCTCCACATCAGGCCCCATCATCTCCTCAATGGCAGCCCTCATTAATCGCTCTGGCGACGGACCGATGGACACAACGTTCTCCTCCGGGGAGGGCTGCTGCTGACCACTGGCTGCTGGGGTGGATGTTATAGCTTGCGTGGGGCGTTGGCTGTTGCTGTTGTTGGGAGTGCTGCTCACAGCGGAGGTCTCTGAGGAACTCATGGTGAGCTCATATAGTGGTTGGCGGTGAGTGGAGTATTACTGATCCCAGCAATATACACACTGACTGGCAGAGTACGCAATGCTATATAGTCTGGCTGAGCGGTGTACACAGAGTGGCAGTACACACAATGCTATATAGTCTGGCTGAGCGGTGTACACAGAGTGGCAGTAAACAATGCTATATAGTCTGGCTGAGCGGTGTACACAGAGTGGCAGTAAACAATGCTATATAGTCTGGCTGAGCGGTGTACACAGAGTGGCAGTACACACAATGCTATATAGTCTGGCTGAGCGGTGTACACAGAGTGGCAGTAAACAATGCTATATAGTGTGGCTGAGCGTTGTACACAGAGTGGCAGTAAACAATGCTATATAGTCTGGCTGAGCGGTGTACACAGAGTGGCAGTACACACAATGCTATATAGTCTGGCTGAGTGGTGTACACAGAGTGGCAGTAAACAATGCTATATAGTCTGGCTGAGCGGTGTACACAGAGTGACAGTAAACAATGCTATATAGTGTGGCTGAGCCGTGTACACAGAGTGGCAGTAAACAATGCTATATAGTCTGGCTGAGCGGTGTACACAGAGTGGCAGTAAACAATGCTATATAGTGTGGCTGAGCGTTGTACACAGAGTGGCAGTAAACAATGCTATATAGTCTGGCTGAGCGGTGTACACAGAGTGGCAGTACACACAATGCTATATAGTCTGGCTGAGCGGTGTACACAGAGTGGCAGTAAACAATGCTATATAGTCTGGCTGAGCGGTGTACACAGAGTGGCAGTAAACAATGCTATATAGTCTGGCTGAGCGGTGTACACAGAGTGGCAGTACACACAATGCTATATAGTCTGGCTGAGCCGTGTACACAGAGTGGCAGTACACACAATGCTATATAGTCTGGCTGAGCGGTGTACACAGAGTGGCAGTAAACACAATGCTATATATAGCGTGGCTGAGCGAGGTACACAGTGGCAGTACACACAATGCTATATAGTCTGGCTGAGCGGTGTACACAGAGTGGCAGTAAACACAATGCTATATATAGCGTGGCTGAGCGAGGTACACAGTGGCAGTACACACAATGCTATATAGTCTGGCTGAGCGGTGTACACAGAGTGGCAGTAAACACAATGCTATATATAGCGTGGCTGAGCGAGGTACACAGTGGCAGCACACACAATGCTATATAGTCTGGCTAAGCCGTGTACACAGAGTAGCAGTAAACACAATGCTATATATAGTGTGGCTAAGCGAGGTACACAGTGGCAGTAACCAATGCTATATATAGTGTGGCTGAGCGAGCGGTGTACTACTGTTCCCAGCAGCGACACACAATGACTGGGGGGGACCCTGGCTAGTGTGGCTGGAGAGCGAACTACCCTGCCTACCTACCCAAAGCTAAACCCACAGACAAATGGCGGAGATATGACGTGGTTCGGGTATTTATTTACCCGAACCACGTGACCGTTCGGCCAATCAGAGTGCGTTCGGGTCCGAACCATGTGACCCGTTCGGCCAATCACAGCGCTAGCTGAACGTTCGTGGAACGTTTGGCCATGCGCTGTTAGTTCGGCCATGTGGCCGAACGGTTTGGCCGAACACCATTAGGTGTTCGGCCGAACTCGAACATCACCCGAACAGGGTGATGTTCTGCAGAACCCGAACAGTGGCGAACACTGTTCGCCCAACACTACGCTAGATATATCCAGCACACTTCTCATCAATATATAGTTTTTTTCTTCCCTGGAGGTGGGAGAAGGCGGTAATCCCGCCGGAGACAGATGCAGCAGGAGGTAGAACTACATAAGCATAATATTACGGGTTGTGTGATATGCCAGCAATATAATTACCTAGGCAGCGCCCTCCAGTGTTTGTATTTTGAAACCTTTTCAAAATATTATTGACTTGCTGGAAGGCAGCTTTGTAACCAATATCGAATCATGACAGTCTAGGCTTGCCAAGTGTTTAAACCACAAATTAGGGATAAATGTGCATTTCTTGAGACTAATGGAGACATTTTCTGCCGAGGGCCCAGCAAGGCAGCATGTACAATGCAGTAGCTTTCCTAATTGTTCAAAGAAAAAAAAAGACTGTATCCCAGTGTATTTTCTTTTGTTGAAGCTAAGTGTGCATGATCCATGTACCCTAGCTGAACTCGCATTCCTTGAATGGTTGTATGAATGCATGCAATAGTTTTCACTTGAGACACAAAATTGAAAGACGCCTGAGATACGCTTTTCTGTCTTCTGCAGAATAAAAGCTTAACACACTCCCATTACATTTTCATACTTTAAGTGTGGGGTTATAGCCGAGTCTGTAATAGAAGAACATCAGTTTTTACAGCTCTTTGGCAAACACATTGTACTTATCCATTACTTCCTGCTTTTACCGAAAATGACATTCTGCTGTTTATATTAAAAGTGTATTTTACATACGGGATCAAAAGGAAGCATATGAAGTGAAAAGCAAAAATTGCTAGGACCGAATTGCTACTTTTATACAAAATAGATAATAGTGATGTTAGCATAAATACATTGGGAAGGCAGGAATCCAAAAGTAAATAAATCTGAAACACAGCAATGCACTATAAAAGATATTTGCTCAGCATTTTATGGGTTGTGAAAGCAAGCAGTGGAAATTATATGAGTAGTCTCACTAGGATTTAAAACAACATTTATGGATCTGACTTTTGTATAGCAAATACACTTTCTACGCAACTCTCTCCAGGGCTGCTGCAATTCTCTTTTACCATTCAGCTTGTCCCCAACTCATGCCCCAATCTACCTCCCTGTCCTAACCTTTTTACTGCTCCTGTACCACTATTTTACTTCTCTACTTATTTTTATTCTATACTTGATTTCACCCTCTCTGCCCTAACTTTTCCCTACTGCTTTACAATTGTTTTATTTGTCCACTTAATTGGATCCTATAATCCCCTTAAGGCTGGTTTCACAGTGGGACGTTACAGGCGCACGTTAGAGCAGCCTGTAACGCAGCCCACCGCACAGTAATGAAAAATCAATGGGGCTGTTCACAGTGTGGACGTTGCGTTTAGGGATGAGCGTAATGACCTAATTACGAATTTCCGAAATTTCGCGAAATTACTACAATTACGATTTTAGCAGTAATCGAAATTTCGTAATTTTCACAAATTACGCAAATTTTCGTAATTACGATTACGAAATTTAGTATTTTAAAGTTTGCAAAGGTTTCTATCCCTCTAGATGCCTAAAATGAATAACCAACCAATCCTCCTCCCTCTCTCCCCCTCTCTCCCCCTCTCTCTCTCTCTCTCTCTCTCTCTCCAGAGATTTGTAGTATTTCAAAACCATACTCACATTCATGACATGTCCAGGGATCAAACCCAGGCCAACCACATGGAAGACAGCTATGCTCACCACCATACCACCAAACACACACTAAATAGACTGCTAACCTAAATCTTACTTGTAGACAGTCATATGAGACACATGCTGGGTGCAGGGCTTTGTGATTGGACCATGGACCATGCGATAGAGTGAGGTGCAAAAATGAAATCATGCCTAGCAGAGGATGGTTTCACAATGCTAAATGCTAGGCTGGCTGTGGTGCAATTGGTTAGTGCGTCTGGCTGGTAACAGCAAGGTTACAGGTTCGATTCCATCCAGGCATGTCTTTTCCTTTTGCGTTCAACAGTTGTCCAAACAGAGCCAACAGAGCCCCAGATAGCCATGTAGAGTTAGGTCACAGCTAGCCTGGCTGTGGTGCAATTGGTTAGTGTGTCTGGCTGGTAACAGCAAGGTTACAGGTTTGATTCCATCCAGGCATGTCTTTTCCTTTTGCGTGCGCGCGCTGCGCCATTGAACCCCATGGGGTATTTTGCGTGCGTAAAACTTTACGCATGCAAAACTTTGTGCTCGGTGTTTGGACAACTGTTGAACTCAAAAGGAAAAGACATGCCTGGATGGAATCGAACCTGTAACCTTGCTGTTACCAGCCAGACACACTAACCAATTGCACCACAGCCAGGCTAGCTGTGACCTAACTCTACATGGCTATCTGGGGCTCTGTTGGCTCTGTTTGGACAACTGTTGAACGCAAAAGGAAAAGACATGCCTGGATGGAATCGAACCTGTAACCTTGCTGTTACCAGCCAGACGCACTAACCAATTGCACCACAGCCAGCCTAGCATTTAGCATTGTGAAACCATCCTCTGCTAGGCATGATTTCATTTTTGCACCTCACTCTATCGCATGGTCCATGGTCCAATCACAAAGCCCTGCACCCAGCATGTGTCTCATATGACTGTCTACAAGTAAGATTTAGGTTAGCAGTCTATTTAGTGTGTGTTTGGTGGTATGGTGGTGAGCATAGCTGTCTTCCATGTGGTTGGCCTGGGTTTGATCCCTGGACATGTCATGAATGTGAGTATGGTTTTGAAATACTACAGATCTCTAGAGAGAGAGAGAGAGAGAGAGGGAGAGGGAGAGGGAGAGGGAGAGGGAGAGGGAGAGGGAGAGGGAGGGGGAGAGGGAGGGAGAGGAGGAGGAGCTGGCTGTGCTATTCATTTTAGGCATCTAGAGGGATAGAAACCCTTACAAACCTGAAAAAGTAAAATTTCGGTTGGAGACACGAAATTCGTCATTACGGGAGTGAAATTTCGATTACGAAATTGAAAATTACGATTTGAAAATTAATTACGAAATTACGAATTTGGGTCGTAATGTTAAATTTCGCATTCGTAATAAAAGCAGTTCGAAATTTCGAAAATTTCGGCTCATCTCTAGTTGCGTTACATTGTAACGCTGCGTCACAAGACAACGTACTGCATGCAGTACTTTGGACGCGGCTGAGCCGCGTTAGACTGCTTGCACATGCTCAGTAATGTTGGGGAGGAGCGGAAAGCGGCCAGGCACATGGCTAATTAATATGCACTGCACGTTATGACGTGCAGTGTTTACTTCCTGGAGCAGCCGCTCTGTGCGGCGATTGGCCGGCGGGACCACGTGATGCCGCATGCGCACAAGAGTGCGCATCACGGCATCACTGACGCCAGAGTGAGCTGCACAACGCGGCTCACTCTGACGTCCAGATCTAGCACCACCAGGCGTTCCGTTAGGGGAACGTTATGCGACCTTAACGCCCCCTCTAACGCAACGTCCTGGTGTGAAATTAGCCTAAAATGTAAGCTTCTCTCCTCCAGGGTTTGTATGTGTTACTTGTAGATGTTTGTAATTTCCACCCAATGTACACAACTGAATAATATATTGGCCTATCATACATAAATACATTATTAGTAATGGTAAGTAATAAAAAAAACTACAGCTGTACCTTGTTTTCTCCCAGGGAATTAATTTTTATTGTATCTACAATGTATTTTCAGCTCATAACAATAAATAAGTACTTAAAGCAACTTTAAAAGGTGGTATCAAACTTTTTTTTAGTATCTCCTTACTTGCTGGGGGGTTAGAAGTCATCTTATTGATAAGGTGTGAAAAGTAAACACACATTCAATTCATTTTTTTGTCTCCTAAGTTTTCTCCTTGGAAATTCTCTTTCATCTTCTCTTTAAAATAACTCTGCAAGAGAAAAGGTCCCAAAAAGTAAGTAAAAATGTAGTATTTTATTTTCCTGCTTTCTGGTGGCTATGTAATTGATAAAGTGTGAAAATATCACCTAGTAGATAAAACCTTACAGAAAAAAAGTAAATTGAATAGACGCTAAGAAGCTCAAGGTGTGTAGGTGTGTGAAAAAAGTGTAAGACACTGGCCCTCACCACTGTGGGTACTGCCAGTGATACGTGCTGGTTGGTTGAGACATCTGGTTAGTTGAGTTCTGGATAACCGGGACACTACTGTGTATATATATATATATATATATATATATATATATATATACCGTATATATATATATATATATATATATATACACACACACATATACACACACATATACACACGCTCACCTAATATTGTGTATGTCCACCTTTGTGCTACACAATCCTCAAACCATGGTCTCCTCCATGAGTGATCTGAAAGTGTCTTGTTTAAGTGGCAAAATGACTTTAGCACAGTGTCCGATAAATCCTGTAAGCTGTAAGGTGAGATTTTCATGGATCAGATTTTTTTGTTTTTTCCAGCATATTACCTAATTACATGGTTAGTTTGGTTAAAAAAAGACATTCGTCCATCAAGTCCAAGCAGTTAGTTAAACAACATTCCATTTCATTTCCATACTCCTTGGTTCAGTTCCGTTGCTTATGTGTACTTTTGCCAATCTGAATAGCCAGTAGCCACCAACTCACTATGTAGACAATTCAGGTGCAGTATCTATTCCGACACCTTTCTTTACTACATCACCAACTTTTCATTTTTGAGCAATTTCTGCTCCCGTTTGATTAAATGAGATGGGATAACTCTTTTTCTCTACATGCATAAATTAACCAAGAGCACGCATGGCCTTGTTGATGGCTCAGTAATTGTAATCCTGTCAACCACTTTTGGTAGTACTAACCAATGAATACCAGGAACATCACCCAGTAGTTGCCCTTTTGTAGATGGGCTTTCTTATTGGTCTAGCCATCACAAATATACCCTTGTCAAAATTACACAAATCATTGATAATTTTCCTTCTTTCTGCCTAATGTATTACAACTTGAACAGATGTGTCTCAAACAAACGAGATAACAATTTTTGTTCACTGCACCATCAGTGGTTTCAGGATTTTAGTTTCTTTTCTTGGTTAACTTTTTGTATGAAGAGAACACAAGTAAAAGGATCAGGTACATGTTGGAAATTGGTGTGGATGATAGCATCTCCACCAAAATTAACCACTTAGCAAAGGTATGTAGAAGGCAGATCTCCAAGAACCTCCTATTTTGTCTCTTCAATTATGTTGACAATACCCCAACATAGGCGCCTAAACAAAAGAAACCATCAAATCATGTACATGTTATGATGATTGCGGCAAGGAAAACTATCTACAATAGATTTATCAAACAGCCCCTAATGTATGGGACCTAAAGGAGGAACTCTCACATATCATGAAGTTGGAAAGACTTGATGTGATGAATGATTAACAAAGAAGCTGGAACTAAAATCTTCTTTAACAAATGGAAACCAGATATCGGCAATGCTTTCTCCGGAAAACAACTGAAAGCCATCATGTCGCCTTTCCGGCTCACCTCCTGGTATTTGAAGAAGATTTCTGGGACACTACTAGTACTGGAGGTTGACTAAAAGGGCTATACGTCTTGTAGGCTATGGACTCAGGAAGTTTAGGTACAGGAAGATTGTCCTTTAGGCTGAGAATCATCCTCTGGATATTCCTGATACGAACACTGGGAACCCATGTGAGTGGGGACTTGGTAGACTGGGTACGAGAAGAGCAAAAGGGAGCAGGAGAGTTGGATCTAAGGGGGAGGTTTGTTATTAAATTGGGGGGAAGGGAGTTGAAGGATAAGGTGGAAAAAGGTTAATGGCATTTACTGTGAATTGTATAGAGTACCAAGATGATGTACTTATGTTATTACTAAAAAGTCAGCGCAGATCAAAGAGGAATTTATACAGTCAAAGAACCTTCACCACAGTGATATTCCAACTTCATATGGTCTTGTGGTTAACCATCACCAAAAAAGAGTAGCAGGGGCTTACCAGCTGCCAACAACCCACATTATAACAGAAAACAAAGCAAGCGCTCACCAATATGGGCTGCAACTGAATGACTCATCACCTCATATGCACCGCTTAAATAGCTCAAATACACACTCAGCAATCAGACAGATGCAAAACATATGCAAAACTAAACTAAATACTTACCATGCAAAACAGGATAGCACAATGGGTGCTGCTAGCCTGGTAGTTACAGAACTGTGGAAACAAAATATAGGTAGAAGGCTGCGCATCCCTGACCGAATACTGTACAATTGAATGGTTAATCACTGTGGCGCACACCGCCCCCCCCCCTGGACTAAAATGTACGTCCGTATCCAAACAATGCAATACTGGTTTATGGAGAAATTTTAGCTTCCATCATAGTTTTGCATGCAAAAATATAATATACTGGACATCTGCACCAACGTTGAGGTAAATCTCCAGAGCAGATGTCCTAACACTAAACTGACCTAAGTTAAAAGCTTTTAAGTTTAGTGTTAGGACATCTGCTCTGGAGATTTACCTCAACGTTGGTGCAGATGTCCAGTATATTATATTTTTGCATGCAAAACTATGATGGAAGCTAAAATTTCTCCATAAACCAGTATTGCATTGTTTGGATGCGGGCGTACATTTCAGTCCAGGGGGGGCGGTGTGCGCCACAGCGATTAACCATTCAATTGTACAGTATTGGGTCAGGGATGCGCAGCCTTCCACCTATATTTTGAACCCATATTATAAGGTTGTATGTCTCGCATACAATGGTAGTTCTAACGGACCTCGAACAGATATGGATCCAAACTTCACCATACCATATATCGGAGTGAGGGAGTGGTGGAAGTTTGGATCAATATCTGTTCAAGGTCCATTACCACTACCATTAAATGCGAGACATACAACCTTGTAATGTGTGTTGTTGGCAGCTGGTAAGCCCCTCCTACTCTTTTTGGGTGAAGTTTAACCGCAAGTCCATATGAAGCTGGAATATCACCGTGGTGAAGTTTCATTGACTGCATTAATTCCTCTTTAATCTGCACTGACTTTTTAATACTATATTTGTGGACTTTGGATTTTGTTCATTCTCGGCAGCGATCACATGTTTTATTTCCTTGGTGCTGATAAACTGTCGGCTTGTAAGATGATGTACACTTATGTGCTCTGCGCTGGCGGCAAAAAGATTGTCATGTTGTTGAAAATGTTCAATAAACATATTTCTACAAAGAAAAAAAAAAAAAAAAGATTAACCACTTTAGTGAGACAGAAAGCATGAAACGGATACTTCACAGGGAGAAGGTAAACTCTGTTAACAAGTTAGATAAGTAGCAACATACATTTTGGGTGAGAAAGGTGTTATATTCTTGCTTAGGAAATTCTGAAGCTAAAAAAAGATATTATCGACCTTAAAAGGAGACATGTATTTTCTATGTTTTCGCTGTAGAGGAATTGTCACAGGTGGCTGGGAATGGTAAATTCTCTGTGTCGCCAGTTCAGTTGAATTATTTATGGACTGTGAAAAATTATCAAATTGCAGAATTCAAGAGGCTGAGAAGCAGGCTTCACATGCAGGAAATGATGGAACTGTTAGGACACATCCTTTGCAACTGAATCTTTAGACTCACCTGACTGGCTATCCCTAAACAGTGGGTGGAACCAGGGCCGGGCCGAGGCATAGGCTGGAGAGGCTCCAGCCTCAGGGCGCAGTGTAGGAGGGGGCGCAGAATTCATTCAGCTGTCATTCCTAATTGTGTTTGAAGCAGAAAGAAATAATACAAGGGGATACATGGCAGTGACTGCAAGCCAGATAACTAGATATTAAGGTGTTGGGGAGGTTGTGGGCCCTGTGGCACCTCTTAGTCAATAGCAATCAGTGTGTGATGGCTGGGGAGGCAGGGATGGAGGGGCGCACTTTGGTGTCTCAGCCTTGGGTGCTGGAGGACCTTGTCCCGGCTCTGGGTGGAACTGTTGCAAACTACCAAACTGTCAGACAAAGGCATAGTCTGGGGGATAGGTCAAGTGTAAAGCTAGACTACAGAAAGTTATGGTCAGAAATGCAAAAGCTCAGAACAGCAGTCAGGATAGAGCTGGTATACAAACAAGGTTATCAATAAAATCAGGTACCAATGCAGCATGCAGGAACTGGACTCTGGCTGACAAGAACAAAGTAACTTTATTGCTTAGTCAATAGGATTGTTTTAACCACTTCAGTCTACAGTGTTGTTTCACCTTATGCATCCGAGCAACTTTCACCTCGCATTCATTCGACTATAACTTTATCGCTACTTATCACACTGAAATGATCTATAGCTTGTTTTTTTCTGCCACCATTTAGGCTTTCTTTGGGTGATACATTTTGTAAAGAATTTTTTTAATCTAAATCCATTTTAACAGGACGATTAAGAAAGAAATGGAAAAAATTCATTATTTTTCAGTTTTTGGCCATTATAGTTTGAAAGTAATACATGCTACCGTAATTAAACCCCATGTATTTTATTTGCCCATTTGTCCCGTTTATTACACCATTTAAATTATGTCCCTATCACAATTTATGGCGCCGACATTTTAATTGGAAATAAAGGTGCATTTTTTCAATTTGCATTAATCACTATTTACAAGCTTGCAATGAAAAAATTATAGCAATACACTCTCTTGACATGCATATTCAAAAAGTTCAGACCCTTAGGTAACTATTTATGTTGTTTTTTTTTTTTTTTAAGTGTCATTTTTTTATGTTCTTAATTAAAAATTGTATTTAGGTAATTTTTGGTGTGGGAGGTAAAGTTAATTTTAAATGTAATATTATGTGTTTATTTAATAAAAAAAATGCATGTGGGTGTAGTTTTACTATTTGGCCACAAGATGGCCACAGTCAAAAAGTCCTGGAAGAGGACGCTCTCGCTTCCAGGAAGCATTAGGACGGGAAACTTTTATTTTGTGCAGAAGTACCGCGGCCTCTGATAAGAGGCTGTCGGTTTTTCTGCCGGGGACTTAGATCAGTTGATCTCGGGGCTAATGGAAGGCGGTGGGAGCGCGCGCCCAGCGCAGCAGCAGGGCAGTCTCTCTGGACAGATATATCCGTCCAGATAGACTTAAGTGGTTAAAGTCTTTCTTACATGGTCTGTGCTAAATATCTAGCTGGAATAAGCAGTTCTAATATAAATCAGTAAGTGGCACATAATTATTTTTTGATAAAAGTATAGTGGAAGAAACCGCAGGAGTCAATTATGACTGACAGAAGCTTAATATAGAACCAGCATGAGCAGTCCGGTGCTGGACACCAGAAATGTAGAACAAATAAGACATGAATAGAGAGATGGCGGGGCCAGTAGCACAGAATGACATTGTTGTCACTGATCAATTACATGCATACAGTAGACTCAGAACAACTCCATTGTTAAAACTTACTTCCATCATAGTCAACATCCAAGATTATTAAAGGACCAGTGTTGCAAAAAAAAAAATGTAATAATTAAAATACATGTAAACACATACAAAGAAGAAGTATGTTTCCTGCAAAGTAAAATGAGCTATAAATTACTTTTCTCCTATGTTGCTGTCACTTATGGTAGGTGGTAGAAATCTGACAAAACTGACAGATATAAGACTTGCCCTTCTCCTAATGGGGGTTTTCAGGGTTTTCTTTATTTTCTAAAGCACTTGGTGAATGGCAGTTGCTCCATCCAACTGCCAAAAAAGTGGGCAGGAAGCAGGGAGGCTGGCCAGTATTTTTGCATGAATCCTTTTCTGGGAATGTCTTTATAAAGAATAAAAGCCATGCTGAGAATTCCCCCATAAGGAAATCGGCTAGTCCAAAACCTGCATTGGTGTCAGACTGAGAGCAGTGGCGGGCATAGCAAACAGTTGATCCCTGTGCAGAATAACTGAAGTGGGCCCATGTGGGGTATACAGCGTGCCATAGTAAAAGTGGGTGTGGTCACATGCAGAGCTAAATAATGGCCACAACATGAAAATGTGTGAACTTAGTTCACCTGCTGTAGACACTGTGTTAATGTGGTACACTTGCTTTGCACCTACATTATGTATAATACATGCATAAGTAAGAATCACTGTTCCTCAAGCAACAGTGTCACACATGCTGCTAATGAAGAAGACTGTAAACAGTCTGTGTGGCCAGTGCAGGGACTGGGAATCCTGTCAAAGTTGATGGACGCATTAATTCCACTCAATATCAGCAGATTCTGGAACTAATGTCCATGAATCAGTGACGAAGCTTAAGCTGCGCCGGGGCTGGATCTTTCAACAAGACAACGACGAACACTACTCAAAATCCACTAAGGCATTCATGCAGAAGAACAAGTACAACATTCTGGAATTGCCATCTCAGTCCCCAGACCTGAATATGATTGAAAATCTATGGTGTGAGTTAAAGAGAGCTGTCCATGCTCGGAAGCCATCAAACTTGAATGAACTAGAGATGTTTTGTAAAGAGGAACGGTCCAAAATACCTTCATCAGAATCCAGACTCTCATTGGAACCTACAGGAAGCACTTAGAGGCTGTAATTTCTGCAAAAGGAGGATCTACTAAATATTGATTTTATTTATTTTTTGTGGTGCCCAAATTTATGCACCTGCCTAATTTTGTTTAACCAGTTCAGCCTATCTGGACGAGCTTCCTCATCCAGATAGGCACTGCTGCTTCTGCCGCATGGTGCGCACGATCGGGCGCGCTCCCGTGCGCGTACCCGCTGCCCGCCGCTAGCCCCCCGATCAGTGAATGGGAATATAATTCCCATTCACCGATCTAATTTCCCCGCAGAAAAACCGACGCTTTCTAGTGAGAGAGCGCGGTATTTCTGCCCCCCCAGGAAACGTCTCTGTGTACTTTAGTTCCTGGATGCGAGATCGTTCACATCCAGGACTTTTTTTACTGTGGCCATCTTGTGGCCAAAGAGTAAACTGCACCCACATACATTTTTAATAAAACAATTCTATTATTTTACATTTAAAATTAGGAGTTTCCCTCCCACACCAAAAATTACCCACATACATATTTTATTAAAAAAAAAAAATACAATAAAAAAAACAAAAACAACATTAATATTTACCCAAGGGTCTGAACTTTTTAAATATGCATGTCAAATCATTGTGATAAGTAGCAATAAAGTTATAGGCGAATGAATGGGAGGTGAACGTTGCTCGGATGCATGAGATTTTCGGCACTGCGGTGCTGAACCGGTTAAACAATTAATGCACACTTTCTGTAAATCCAATACACTTCATTTCACTTCTCAAATATCACTGTGTGTGTCTCCTATATAATATATTTAACTGACATTTTTTATCATAGCCCCAGGTAAGTTCAGCTCATTTTTTAAAATATACTTTAGATTTCCTTAAATGGCAAGTTTTGGCCAAGCATGTTAACTGTGCTGTAAAATGGCTTAGTGCATATAAAACATGAGCAGTGCATTAAAGAATACCTCTATCACAGTGATAAACCTATTTCTAACAGACAAAAATAGGGTAGATAAATATGGTACTTTATTGCTTTAGTGACAAAGAAGAACCAATACAGGTGACTTTTTTAGATTTACCCACTCCCGCAATAAGATGTATTTGCAGGCCTTGTTGAAATGTTTCAAACTCTTCCGTGATGGACGAAAGATTGTCAGGGAATTGAAATGAGGCCCTGAAGGCCCTAAATCCCATTGGAAACACAATGAAGTAGGCACATTAGCTTATGCAATGCAGCAAAGCTGGGAAGAAAAAATAGTTTGCCGTGCAAATGAACCTGATGATAGCAGACTGTTACAGATGAGATGTTTAGGAAAAGGGATTTAGAAACAATCACTTCAATTGATTTAGAAATATTTCCTTCATTGCGCTGATGTGAACCAGACAGGAGATCATTAATGATAAAACCCCATGAGAACAGACGATAGTGAGAAAGCTAAAAAATATGGATGCTGGCGTAAGAATTTTAGCAGAAGGCGAGGTGGGTGGGAGAAAGTGAGAGAGAGAGAAAAAGAGATGTCTGTCACATTATGTAAAATAAATTTGCCACTACAAAATCAATTAGAACCACAGTAAGTTATTTCCCCCAGCATTAGTTTTAATGCAGATTTAATTATTGTTTATTGCTGATTGCAGTAGGGACTAAACACCAGGTTACTTTTTGTGAAGTGACACTTTCTGTGGTTCAATTATGGAAAATTAAACAATACAGTGTGCAACATAATTCTTGAAAATAATCATTAACTATGTTGATGACAAAATCTGGCTTTCACAAATGTAAAAATATACTGATAGACCAAGGGAACTTCAAGTGAGCAAACAATGAAGGGCGGTGCTGCTGACCTCTTTTTAAAACATATGACTTGGGTAGCTGTTATGCGTACATCAAAAAAGGGCGTCGGCAAAAAAGGGCGCGTGGTGTAAACGATAAGCAGTATTATCGTTTATAAAAATATTGTGTAGAATTTTGTTTACAAATAGTGTTTTAACAATTTATAAATCATTAAATAATGTGTATGAAATCGGCAATTCTTAAAACGTTAATCTTCCCTGTTTCTAAACTGAAACTTATAATTACGTTTGTTTAAAAAAACAGTAGTATTAGTTTAAACATTATAATTATATATTGTTATGAATAATCTTGATTTATAGTTTATTATTATAATAAAATGTGAAAATATTGTTTATAACAATGATATTAATATAAGTACATTCATAATAACTGTTGATTGGTATTATTAAAATTGTACTAAAACTATACCTAACCCTACTCTCACACAGAACCCTCCCTGTACCTATCCTTAACCCCTAGACCCCCTGGTGGTGCCTAAACCTAAGATCCCCCTGGTGGTGCCTAAACCTAAGACCCCCCTGGTGGTGCCTAAACCTAAGACCCCCCTGGTGGTGCCTAAAACTAACCACCCCAAAGCCCTCCCTGTACCTATCCCTAACCCCTAGACCCCCTGGCGGTGCCTAAACTTAAGACCCCCCTGGTGGTGCCCAAAACTAAGACCCCCTGGGGGTGCCTTAACCTAAGACCCCCCTAGTGGTGCCCAAACCTAAGACCCCCCTGGGGGTGCCTAAACCTAAGACCCCCTATGGATAATAATGTTTTACAAACATTAATAAATAAAAAATTTAAATAAAAAAATGTAAATATTTTTTTGGGGTGGATAATAATGTTTTAGAAATGTTTTACAAATAGTGATTGTAAAAAATATATTGCAATTTACGTTAGGTATTGATCGCTTTATTTTGTGAATAATAATGTTTTACAAACAGTAAGGGTTAAAATGTTAAATAATGTTTTAATTAAATAGGATAAATATGTTTAGTATTTTTATAAACGTTATTCGTCACAGGCTCATTTTGTAAACGTAAATCATCACAAGCACAGTTATAAAACATTAAAAATCTCCGGGCGCCGTTTGTAAAACGTTAAGAATCTCCGAAGCCCTTTTTTCCCTGTTCGGCGTCCATTAAACGATATTTATAATGGGAGTAAATGGGGCGCCCTTTTTGTCCACTTGTCTCATGCGCCCAAATCTCCTGCTTCCAGCTGTTATACTGTTCCTGTGCCCAGTCACTGACTGGCTTAGACATCTTGGGTGAGAAAAAGGGAAGTGTACAGGAGCTCTCCAAAAAATGCATTAAAAGGAAATGGCAAATTGTTCTCAGTGGGGTTAAGTTGATATCAACCAGTATGTTTGTAAAAACAACCAGCATGGGTGTAAAAACAATTAAACTCCTTAGCTTATCATGCAGAGCTCTACATAAATTGTCACTTCTATATATTTTCTCCGTAATCAACAGATACCAACCCACCCAGAACCTTTGCTCCTCCCAGAAAAATGTATTGTTCTCTAGCCTGGTCACCTCTTTCCACTCCTGAATCCAGGACTTCTCAATAGCATCACCTCTTCTTTGGAACACTCTCCCTCAGCGTGTCTACCATGCTCCAAGCCTGGAATCCTTCAAACATTCTCTAAAAACACCTGCTGCCCTTGAGGTAATTGACATTGCTTGGAAAGCATTCCTCTACGCTGTTTTGATTTGGTTCACACCAACATTCAATTGCAATCTAGTTCTGCTTTTATAGCAAATGATAACTGGTACAAACATGTTGCTTGCTGATTGATAGCATTAGGGACATCACAGTTTGCCTGGAACATTTGCCAGCTGGAATAAATTACTTTGCTGCTTCAAGTTTAGTCATGTGAAATTCAAATTTTTTGAACTAATCCTTATTTTTGAGGGAGTGATTGTGCTAGCGGGTTCAGGGACTGAGGGCTCTGGTGGGTTTAGTGGGTAGGATTCTGGGTACATTTTAGGGATTAATGTTTTAGCTACAATTGATGGATTCATAACGTTTTTGATATTTTGAATTATATCTGAGTGTGTGATCAATTGGTACACACCCTCCACATATCAATCTCACAATATTTGCTTGTTCTCTAAAAACACACCTGTTCAGACAAACCTATAATTTACTATATGTAGCATTGGCGTTTCCACTAACCTCTGTGTCTCCTTCCCTAATATTTCTAACTCACTACCCTCTAGATTGTAAGCTTGCAAGGGCAGGGACCTCCTCCTAGCGTTTCTTTTTCTGCTGTAATTTATCATATAAACATGTGCCAGTGGTGAAGACTCAAGCCACGCATCAACTATGTATGTACAGTATTTGTATTGCTTGATGTCCTGATTGTACAGAGTTTTGTATGTCTCATATATCTATGCTTTCCACTATTTGTTTTGTATGTTGGCACTATATAAATGAACCCAATAATAACTCAACAAGCTCTCCGTCCACTAGAAAAATCTTTATTGTCACTGATGGGTTCTCACGGACTAATCAAAGAAAACACATAACCAATGTAGGTTAAAAATAATGTTACACACAATTAAAAGTCTGGTATTGATTTCATAGATGGGAAAAAACACTGGCTGTCCCTTACATACATTTCCATGCACTTCTCTCCAGTCCTGTAGTATGTGTGGAACAGAGTGCAGAGGAGGTATGCAAGGGATAGCCGACTGTCATTCCCATCTATATTATCATCACCGATCTTTCATTTGTGTGTGACATTATTTTTCTACTTTCGTTATGTGTTTTCTTTGTTTGGTTTGTGAGAATCCATCAGTGTCAATAAAGATTTTTTTTTTTTTTTACTATTGGAAAGATAGCTTGTTATTTTTTACACACAGTGCTTAGGTTTTGGCTGTATTTTTGGCTGTATCTCCAATAGCATTTGACTCAAACTGACATAAGCAGACCAGTATTATGGTCAGACAATTTGTTTCATTATTGATGATGATGTTATCCATTTAGACATATCTGACTCTTGGTGATTTCATGGGTTAGCTCTCTCCATGCTGTCCAATCTTGTACCATTTCCACCAGGCTGCCTTAAGTTCAATCCTGCGCCAGCTTTGATGGTGTCAAGCCGTGTTCTCTGGCGGCCTTGTTGCATTTTGCCATTGATCTGTCTGTGCATTAGGTCTTTCTTTAAGGAATTTGATCATATCACATGTCTGAAATATGTGAGTCTGTGTCTGGTGATCTTGCCTTCCAGTTACATGTCTAGTCTCATACATTCCAATACTCCTTTGTTTGTCATCCTTGCTGTCGATAGAATGCAAAGCAACCGTTGCCAGCACCACAGCTCAACAGAGTCGATTTGCTTTTCTTAGGGTCCATCTTTCACAGCCATACATGGTTCTGGGGAACACGATGACATGAACCAGTCTACAGTCTAGTTTCATTATTGTGTGCATATAAAACACAGTCAATAGAACCTAAAAGATAGGAATGTCATAATTTGCCTTTTGACTTTAACTCTGTGCAGGTGCTGAAAATGAGAAAGTAAACTCCACAAATCCAACACAAATGAATTAATTAAGTTTCTGGACACACACCACTTGAATGGTACTGTGTCAATAACAGGACAGCAAAATCCCTTGTAGTTTAATTCGCTAAACTGATACCCTCATATCCTCCCCCTGGAAAGGTAGATATATGTGTATTGAGTTTTGAAGAATATATTCCTAGGAATCTTTTACATTAGTGGCACCCAACTTCTGTGGTCAAGATCATCTGTTTCATGTTTGTACCAAAAGTAGGAATAACTCTTAGTTGCTAGAGTTCCTCAAGGAGAACAACTTGAAGGTTGTTTAATTAATGTATTCCTTCATTAGGAACGGCATAACAGAGCTGACAGCAGTGTGGATTTTCATTTATTTCCTCATCTCTGCATCGTCTACGTAAGAGAATGACAGCAAGGATCTCATCTGTGATTCTGTAAAGAGAACTAACGTGCTTTGTCAGGGACCTTGAGAATCAAGGTTGGATTGCTGCTGCAATAAAGGACAGAATGCACTAAGTAGAAATACTGCTCCAAAGGAAAATGTGGAAAATGCATTAGGGATTGCCAACCATCCATAAATTTATCAGCAGCACATAAAAAGGCCAGACAACTTAGAGCAAAACTAAAGTCAAGTAAAAAACAAGATGCACAGAATTTGGCAAAGTTGCATGAGCAAATAATAGGTTGATTCACTAATGGGCGGTAAAGATATTTTACCCGGCTGATTAATTAGGTCAGGGTACAGCACCTCATTGGATGCTTCAAGCAGAACCGTCATGACATATAGTAGAATGTAATAACATACACGATACCCATTTTTACATTAATTATCTTAGATTTAGCATAAGAAATGCTTCTTATATCTATATTTTGCTGTGTATTGAAATGTAACACAGCCCTTGCAGTGATGCTACCTAAGCCTATGCTATGATGTCACTATGATGTCACAAAACTTTCTGCCGCAGAGAACTCTGGGAGACCAGTGTTTCTGCTCACTTTGCAATGGGGAAAAAGAATGTTCCACCTTATCAGCAGTAAAGATGCCACCACCAGTGATAAATGTAAGACTGTAAATCGGAGTGAGGAAATATCTTACAATAGACAAACATTGATTAAATCATGTATTAATATATATTGTATATACACAAAAAGCATTTTTTTTAATTAAGTTTACATTTAGCTATTTTTTAAGTGAGTGCAATTCTTTCACACTGCTTACTATAGGATTTGGGCATCAGAGCTTTTTAGCTCATTAACTGCAGCACAAGAGTTGTGAAAACACTGAGCATTGAGGGAAAAAAATAAAATGTTGTTTTTTTATTTCCCGCCCTATTGATATTAAGTATTTAGACATGCAGATTATAATTTTCCGGCAGGGTCCTCCCTTCCCTAGTGTAGTCTTATGATCATGTGCTTCTTTCCTATGACAGCCTCGTACTTGTATTACTGGGCCTACCTAACCAGCCCATAATTGCATAATCTTGTACTGTTTGCCTTGTATAACTTTGTTCTATGTTATATAACCTTGTTACGTCTGTCATCCTTGTATCATTGTATATATTTATTGTCCAGCGCTCCGTAATATGTTGGTGCTTTAAAAATACAATAAATAATAATAATAATTATCAAACATTAAAATTCTGCATGTACAAATAGGTGCAAAATAGCGGTAGTAGAACATCAGTAATTTTACGATATTCTACTTTCACTCTCCTATCCTAACTTTCAAAGAAGCTGTCCCCTATCTATTCCTAACACTAAAGGGGCCCATACACTCAGCCGATTTTCTGGCCAACCTATCGATCCCGATCGATTGATCGATTGATCGTTTGCAAATCGGTTGGCCAATCGACCGATCGATGGACGATTTCGATTGATTTCAATGGATTTCCATCGAACTGGCAGGGTGGAAAATTTAGGTCGATCTGATGAGATTGCTTATCAGTTTGCATTGGCCTTGATGGAAATCTGATGGCAAAAAAATGCCATCAGATCGAATTTCAATACATTTCAAACTGAAATCTATTGGAATTCTATCCTGGTAAAAAATGTTCTAAAAACGCATCAGATAGATCATCAGATGCATTTCTTATCTATCTGCTGCCAATCTGACGAGTGTATGGGCACCTTTAAGGTGGCCATACACTTATAGCAGAATCTGCCTGTCAAGTCGAATCTGACTGGAATCTATCTGATGTGTGCCACACATTAGGAACAGATTTCCAAACAGCCCCAAAATGCGCAGTTTCAAAAGTATAAAAAACAGTGAAAGCCACAAGAGCTTAACTCCTGTAAACAAATACCAGCCTGATACATAAAACAACTTTCTTGAACCAAACAAACAAAAAAAAACACTTTGAGGGTCACATTTACTTCATTACTTCACAGAATAGAGGGCCAGATTTATCAAGAGTGTCTAAGAAAAAATATTAGTAGGTGTTTAGAATGCATGCAGAACTGTCTCAGGCATCCTAAGAAATCTCTAGCTAGTGCAGATTCCTTCTAAAACTGTAAGGACTAGAAGGCGCTAAGAAGATCTCTTTAGGGAATTGCTGTTGCTGAGGTAACCAACACATCTGCTGTCAGCAAGCTCTGAGTGAGGGGGGAGGAGCCCTTCACAAATCACTTCTATTCTGCACTCTGTAGAACTGCTAATGAGCACTTCTTATTCAAGGACAGTTCTGCGCTGTTCTTAATCTAAGGAAAACACTCAGAACTGCCTCAGACTACCTTCACTTAAGAAAGCATTGGGAAGCTTCTTAACAATGTGCAAAACAGTTCCCCCTGCTGGTAAGGACAGATTAAGAAGACATATCTGTCGGTAATGCGTTGATAAATCTCCCCCAGAGACACCGAGAGCCCAGTATAGTGTAGTATGTACTGGTATGTGGATATCATATGACAAGTAAGTATGTATTTATACTCACAAACATGGGTTACCGTCCAGGTAATCACTATATCAGCAGGTGAGGTGAGGAGATTAGACCTGTCCCCACTCAGGATTAAGAAGTCGCTCTCTGTAGATAGGAAATAAGGAGCAACCAAGGGTGGACTCAGAAACTGTATAAGCAGACAGAGGTGCTGAGCTTTGCACCAGACTTATTTGAGTTTTATGCTCCGTTTCTATTGCCTGATGGGTTGGAAGATGCCCGCGAAACGCGTTGCACTTGCACTTTCTGGAGTATACGTTCTGGAGTAACGTCTAGGGACATTTACTGGAAATCAGAGGCTGAAAGTAGCAGAAGTTACCATGTCCCTAGTCAGAGATGCAGTAACACCCCGGCAGTGAACCCAGTCGCCAATGCTAAGCCCCATGCAGTCACCGCATTGCTCTGCAATGCTCGCTCTATAAAAAATAAGACAGCCATTATTGCGGACCCTATTCAGACTTGCGATCTTTCATGCATCACTGAAACCTGGATTGATGCCAATGCGGGCCCCACATTGGAAGCAACCATCCCATACAATTACTCAGTCCTAAGTGAGAGAAGATGAGACCGCAGAGGAGGGGGTGTAGCAATTTGCGTCAAAACAACTCTGCAGCTCAGAGCCCTGAATGTTGGCTCAACAAAGTCCTTTGAATGTATAGGTGCCCAGATCTCAGCAGGTAAAGGCTTGAAAATTTTTGTGGTTTATCGTCCCCCCGGAGATGCTGACCCATTCCTACAGGAATTCTCAGAACTTCTGGCCATGCTGACTTTGTCTTATCCGAGATGGATCATCCTTGGTGACTTCAACGTCCGGGCTGATAACACTCAATCACAAGATGCAAATGAACTAATAAATCTCATGGGTGGACTAGGCTTCACACAAGTTGTAAAATCTGCTACCCACAGAGGAGGGCATACGCTAGACTTACTGTCCCACCTTGGAATTGACATTAGTAACATAACGGTAACCCCAATGGTGTGGTCAGACCATCACATAATACAGTTTACTATTGAACATCACCCTATCAAGCAGCTCCCTAAAGAAACAATCAAAACCCGTTCTGAGTAAATTAACACCGGAGAGGGTAACTGCCAACCTGGATTTTACAAATCTGCTCCACAGTCAAATGGACCCAAACACTCTAGTAACCCAGTACAACAACACAATATATGAAACACTTGACAGTATTGCCCCACAACACTTGACAGTATTGCCCCACGGCGCACCAAATCAGCAGCCAAAAAGCAGAAAGCTAATTGGTTTGACAAAACCATCATGGACCTAAAAAAGAAAGGGCGCAGACTAGAAAGACAGTGGCGTACATCAGGGTCTGAAGAGCACAAATCTAGCCTAGTTCAACACCTCAGACAATACCAACAAGCAATAACCAAGAAAAAATCAGACTTTATCTTGCACAAAATATCTACAGCCAACAACTGAGCTGCTCAACTCTTCCACACAGTGGAATCACTCTGCAATCCTTCCTGCCTAAAAGCCCCAACCACATTCTCCAGGGAAAGATGTGAAGAATTCTCTGTCTTCTTCACAAACAAGGTGTCTACCACCCGTGCCAGCATTACACTAACAACATCAATTGACCACTGGACTTTTTGCATATGCCTACTACCGTACCACCATGGCAAGTCTTTGACACTCTGAGTGAAGAAGATTTTGGAATTCTCATTCAAAGTCTCCGCCCCACTAGCTGCGACCTGGATCCTGGCCCAACTGGATCCTTAATGCAGTGCCCAGAGCTGATCAGGCCAGCACTTCACAAAATCACTCAGTGCTCCTTGCAAAGTGGACTTTTCCCAGAAGAACTAAAGAAAGCAATCATAAAACCCCTCTTGAAGAAACCATCACTACATCCTGATTCTGTAACCAACTACAGACCTGTGGCAAACTTACCATTCCTATCAAAAGTCATAGAGAAAGCAGTCGCCAACCAGCTAGAAGACACGCTTACAGATAACAACATCTTTGATACTTTTCAGTCAGGATTCAGGAAAAGGCACAGCACTGAAACGGCATTAGTCCGAGTAATGAATGATCTACTTACTGCAAGGGACAAGGGTGATTGCTCAATTCTTATTCTTCTTGACTTGTCAGCAGCATTTGATACTGTGGATCATGAAATACTAATCCAGCGACTGGAGAATTACTGTGGCCTAAGGGGTACTGTTCTTAGCTGGTTTCAGACCTTCCTATCTGGCAGGTCACAGCAAGTATGTCTGGGCACACACTACTCTAAACCAGTGCCACTTGCCTATGGAGTTCCACAGGGTTCTGTACTATCACCATTACTTCTTTGCAGTCTACATGCTCCCACTGGGCAAAATAATCCAGAACTATGGCCTAGGATACCATTGTTATGCAGATGGCACACAACTGTATCTGTCCTTCAAGCCTGGCACCCAAGACCCATCAGCATCCATAAATGTGTGTCTAGTGGATTTACAAAATTGGATGAACACCAGCTGGCTGAGGTTGAACTCTGACAAAACAGAGGTGTTGGTGGTAGGTGGTCCACACATGATGGATAAAGTTCAAAACGCTCACCACCTCAAACTAGCAATTGGGGGAGATACCGTACAGTATAAAGACTCTGTGCGAAACCTTGGAGTGATCCTGGATGGAAACCTAAAACTCAGACAGCAGGTATCAGCTGTCGTCAAGTCTATCTTCTTCCATCTAAGAAATATAGCGAAAATCAAACACCTTATCCCAGCTGAAGACCTACCTGCCCTGGTTCACGCGTTTGTATCCTCCCGCCTAGACTACTGCAACCCATCATCGGATCTACAGAAAAGGCTCTGCGCCTCTTACAGCTAGTACAGAATGCTGCAGCCAGACTCCTAGCCAATGCCCTCCGCAGCTCACACATCACCCCAGTACTGCAAATTCTTCACTGGTTGCCAGTAAAATGGAGAATCAATTTTAAGATCTGCCTGTTGACATTCAAGGCTCTACACCACATGGGACCCAAATACATAGCGGATCTATTGGAACTTTATGCCCCTCCACGCACCCTCCACTCTGCCAACAAGTTGAAGCCGGTTATTCCCAGGATACACTTAGGGCCTGATTCACAAAGCGGTGATAACTCAGTTATCACGCCTAAAAGACTTTAGGCATGATAACCTTTGCACCACACTGGTGAAAAGCCAGTTTAGGCGTGATAAGTTTAGGTGTGATAAGTTTAGGTGTGATAAGTTTAGGCATGCTAAGTTTCGACAAGTGTAGATAGCGTGCAAAGTCCCGCACGCAAAGCAGCGCCATTAAACTCTATGCGAAGTGCACCAGACTTTGCTAGCGCAAAACTTTTGATCAGCTGTGCACTGCGGTGCTAACGCAGTTGGTGCTTAAACTTATCATGCCTAAACTTATCACACCTAAACTTATCATGCCTAAACTTATCACACCTAAACTTATCACACCTAAACGTATCATGCCTAAACTGAGTTTAGGCGTGATAAAGGGCTTTTCACCAGGGTGCTAACTGTTAGCACCGCTTTGTGAATCAGGCCCTTAAAATTTGGTGCTCGGGCCTTTTCCTATGCAGCCCCTACTCTATGGAACTCACTTCCACAACCAGTACGAGAGGCTCATTCTCTGGACAGCTTTAAAAAAAGGCTAAAAACTCACCTCTTTTCCCTAGGCTTTGAGACTGCATAATGCAGGGTCACATCGCTTTGAGTCCCAAGGGAGAAAAGTGCTATATAAATATTATTGTTATCGTTGTTGTTATATAAATAATTTTTTTGTTGTTTTGAATATACACAACACTCGTGTGTGTCTGCTTGCGGGAGGTAAACCCACCTCTGCCTCCTCTCATTTTTAACATTTTAGACTATTTTATTAGCCTCTGTCTGCTTATACAGTTTCTTTAGGAATCAGTGCCATTAAGTAGTGTAGTGAGCGTGTGAGCAGTGAATTGCAAAAGGTGCTGTTTGTGAATCTTCTATTATCAATAAAAGTAAAACAAATTAAAACGAGTTACAGTGTGCTACATAGAAATCAAAACCACCTTTTGGTATGAGTGATTTATTGTAGTTTTTTGTTTGTTTGTTTGTTTGTTTTGGTATTTTTTTTGTTAATTAATTATAGATGACTTGCTCTTGGATATTTTTCAGCATATGTTACATTTGTGATTCTGTATTCTGCCTTATATGATGCCTTCAATATTGTATTGATCTCTCCTTACACAAGCTAACAGGGCACCATTGCAGACTTGGTTGAGGTCAGAGAGGATATGTCATTGCAACACGTCTTTGAACATATATGAGTAATGAACATCACAAAAATAAAAGCCAGCTATACTTAAAATGTACAATGCATTAAAAGATATCAACCACAAAGATCAATCAATTACATTTCTGAAAGTAAAAAAACTCGGCAACGAGCAATCATGAAAACATTATGTGAAAATAATTGGCCAGCATACAATACAGCAAGGCAGTGCCTGGTTTTCTAAACAAATTCAACTTCTAAAGATGAAGATCAAATGCTTTGTATGCTAAATGGCAATGTCTGATAAACACATTAAATAGGGTTCATCTAGTATCTGTAATATGTTTAAAAATGAAAATGAACCCTGTAAACTGCTTTTACTGCCTGTTTGTTTGCTTTTTTATCATTGATCCTGCAGAAGGTTTCTAACTATATAAATTCACTTCATTATTTGCAGAGTTTTATCAAAACTCAATTAACGGTAGGTACTTCTACTTCTGATATAAACAATAGCCTTAATTCACTAAGGTTATCTCCTGTCTTTAATAATAATTCTGGAGTTATCACCATGGTGATGAGGCATGTAGTATTCAGGAAACATTTTAACTCCGGCAAACCTAAAGTTAACTCTTCTGTCTTTAAGTTAAGGAAATATCTCTAAAGTTAACTCTTCAATCCTTAAAATAACTCCAGAATTCTAAAGTACAAGACAGGCTGTTAATTAACTGCATGTGAAAATAACTACAGAGGGGGCAACTCAAGGACAGAAGTGATAAGATTACTTTTTACTGTGAAAACTTATCTCTACACCTTAATAAGGAAAGATTGATGTGTGGTGGTAAGTTTTCTCTTGCCTTATTATCTCCAGCATGATCTTAGTGTATTGAGGCCAGTGTATCTAGTTAAAGAGGTCAAGAAAAGCTCAGGGGGATATGTATCTATATATATATAATAGCCTCAATTCACTAAGATCATGCTGGAGATATAAAAGGCAAGAGAAAACTTACCACAACACATTGACATTGCCTTATTAAGGTGTAGAGATAGTTTTTCACAGTGAGAGAGTTATCTTATCTCTTCAGTCCTTAAGTTACCTCCTCTGTAGTTCTTTTCACATGCAGTTAATTAACAGCCTGTCTTTAACTGTAGAACTCTGTAGTTATTTTAAGGATTGAAGCGTTAACTTTAGAGATGGCACAAATGGTTCGCCGGCGAGCGGGAACCGTCGAACTCCCGGGGTTCGCGATCGCAGAGCACCGCAAACTTTACCGGAAGTTCGATTTGCCCCCATAGTGCATCATGAGGGCCAACTTTGACCCTCTACATTACAGGCAGCAGGCCCATTGTAGCCAATCAGGCTACACTCCCTACTGGAGCCCCACCCCCCCTTATAAAAGGCAGGCGGCGTCAGGCTTTTCACTCACTCGTGTGCCTGCATTAATTAGAGAAGGGATAGCTGCTGCAGACTCTCATATGGAAAGCTTAGTTCGGCTCTTGTAGGTTTCTTAGCCTGCTCTTTGCTGATTCTTATTGCTAAAAAAGCACCCCTTAACAGCTCTTTTGAGAGCTAATCTTGTTCTTCTGATCTTTTTTTTTTTGTGTGTGTGGCCCACTTGCATTATATACAGCCCTGTCAGTTAGTCACAGCTGGCCTTTGGCCCCTTGGTGGTAATTACTACAGTGCCAGGTGCAGATTTGTAATACCCATCACTGCATATAACTACCTGCATATAACTACCTGTTGTTCACAGTGCACCCACCTACCTACCTGAGTGCACGCAGTGTCACTGTGCCTGTCCGGTACCTGTCTGTGTGTGACAGGGGCACATTGTAATACCCATCACTGCATATACCTACCTGTTTTTCACTTCAGTGCACCCACCTACCTACGTGAGTGCACGTAGTGTCACTGTGCCTGTCCGGTACCTGTCTGTGTGTGACAGGTGCACATTTATAATACCCACCACTGCATATACCTACCTGTTGTTCAGTGCACCCACCCACCTATGTGAGCGCTCGCAGTGTCACTGTGCCTGTCCGGTACTTGTGTGTGTGTGTGACAGGTGCACATTTGTAATACCAGTCATTGCATAATTGTTCACAGTGCCTGTGTGACCGCACGCTGTGTAATATACCACTCCGAGCATACATTAACTGCACCTGTGTGACAGCTGCACATTTTATTGTAATACCAGTCACTGCATACCTTTCACTGCACCTGTGTGACTACACATTGTATTAGTCAAGTCAGTGCATACCTTTTCACTTCATCCCCCACGATAATGACAAAACAGGTAAGGCAGAGGCAGGGGCAGACCCAGAGGCAGGCCACCCGGCAGGTCAGTTCGAGGTCGAGGTTTGTGCGGCCCTGACCCAAAGTACAGTGCTCAGAAGAAGGCACGTCCCATCAACTCCCAAGATTGTCAGGATGTGGTTGACTATTTAACACAGAACACCTCATCTTCCGCAGCCACCAGCGCTACTACAAGCACCACATCCGCTGCATTTGACAGTTCACAGGAGTTATTTGGTGGGGAAATCGCTGATACACAGCTTTTCTTGTTACAACAAGATGAAGGCGCTAAACAAGTTACACCACCTCATATGTCTGAGTTAAGCGACACTATGGATGTAAAGTGTGAGGAGGAGGATAATGAAGTACCTGCTGTTGGTGCGGGTTATGAGGTGTCTGAGGCAATCGAAGCTGGGGAGGATGATTATGATGATACGGATGCCATGTGGTTTCCAATGGAGGAGATGAACAGGGGGACAGTTTAGAGGGGGAGTCAGAAAGTAATAGGAGGAGACGAGTTGCTGAAATAAGCAGGGGGAGCTCATCATCAGAAACAGCTTGTGGCAGTTTCCGGCGCCATGTATCGCCACCTATGGACAGCCAGCCAAAATGCCCTTCAACGTCAGCTGCTGATGGCACCATAGTGCCATCACCCTAGGGGGGCTCAGCGGTTTGGAAATGTTTTAGTGTGTTTGCTGTAGATCAGAGCAATGCGATCTGTTCTCTCTGTCTCCAAAAATTAAGCCGTGGAAAGACCAACACCCATGTAGGGACAACTGCTTTACGAAGGCACATGCTGAAAAGGCACAAACTGCAATGGGAAGACCACCTGAGGAAAAGCAGCACACAAAAGAAAAGGCACCCTCCTTCTCCTCTTCCTCCTTCAGGTGCATAATCTTCAGCCGCTTTCTCCCTTGCACCTTCACAATCACAGCCACCCTCCTCCACTCCACCTCTCACCTTGAGTGGTTCCTGCTCTTCTGCCCACAGCAGCAGCCAGGTGTCCATGAGGGAAATCTTTGAGTGGAAGAAGCCAATGTCTGCCAGTCACCCTCTTGCCTGGCGTTTGACAGCTGGCTTGGCGTAACTGTTAGCTCGCCAGCTGTTATCATACCAGCTGGTGGACTCTGAGGCCTTCCAAAAATTTGTGGCCATTGGGACACCGCAGTGGAAGATACCAGGCCGCAATTATTTCTCAAAAAAGGGGATACCCAAACTGTACCATGAAGTTGAGACGCAAGAGGTGTCATCTCTGGCACACAGCGTTGGGCCAAGGGTCCATCTGACCACGGATGCCTGGTCTGCCAAGCACGGTCAGGGCAGGTACATTACGTACACAGCCCATTAAGTCAACCTGGTGACCGCTGGCAAGCGGGGAGTACGTGGCTGTGCAGCGGAACTTGGGACACCTCCATGGCTTGCAGGCAGGCCTGCTGCCACCTTCCTTTCCTCCTGCTACATCCTCTTTGCTGTCATCCTCTTCCTCCTCCTTGGCTGAGTGTCAGTTCAACTCTACTGGTGCTGCAATCTCCTCTCCAGCTACACAGCCCCAGCTCCCCAGGGCCTATGCTGCATGCCAGGTACGATGGTGTCACACCATATTAGACATGTCTTGCCTCAAAGTGGAGAGTAACACTGGAGAAGCTCTTTTGGCTGCTCTTAACAAACAGGTGGATCAGTGGCTGACCCCAGACCAACTGGACATCAGCAACGTGGTGTGTGACAATGGCAGCAATCCAAATTCAGCTTTGAATTTGGGAAAGTTGACAAATATTCCCTGCATAGCACATGTGTACTGAATCTCATCATTCAGAGATTTGTGTCTAAGTACCCAGGCTTACAGGACGTCCTGAAGCAGGACAGGAAGTTGTGTGGGCATTTCAGGCGGTCTTACACGGCCATGGCATGCTTTGCGGACATTCAGCGGAGAAACAACTTGCCGGTGAGACGCTTGATTTGTGATAGCCCGACTCACTGGAATTCGACCCTGGTCATGTTTGACCACCTGCTACAACAGGAGAAAGCCGTCACCCAGTATCTCTACAACTACAGTAGAAGGACACAGTCTGGGGAGATGGGGATGTTCTGGCCCAAGAACTGGACACTCATGCAAAATGCCTGCAGGCTCATGCGGCCGTTTGAGGAGGTGACAAACTTGGTGATTCGCAGTGAAGGCACCATCAGCGACTTGATCCCCTATGCTTTTTTCCTGGAGCGTGTCATGCGTAGAGTGATGGATCAAGCTGTGGAAGAGCGTGAAGAGGAACAGGAACAGGCGGAAGAGTTGTGGGATCAATTCTCATCAGAACCAGATGTTTCCTAAACACCTGCGGCAGCACAGAGTGGGGGAGGAGGAGGAGGAAGAAGTGTTGTATGGGGAAGAGGATTCAGACTCAGATGATGAGGAAGGTGGTTTTTTGGGGGGAGGAGGAGACGATAGAAGAACAACCGCAGCAGGCATCACAGAGGGCTTGTGCTGCTCAACTTTCCTGTGGTATTGTTCATGGCTGAAGGGAGAAGGAGAACTTACCTGATGCCACTGAGGAAGAGCAAGAGGAGATGGATAGTACGTCTGGATCCAAATTTGTGCAGATGGCGTCTTTCATGCTGTCCAGCCTGTTGAGGGACCCCGTATAAAAAACTCAAGGGGAATGAGCTGTACTGGGTGGCCACACTACTAGACCCTCAGTATAGGTACAAAGTGGCGAAGATGTTACCAACTCACCTGAAGGCAGAAAGGATGCAGCACATGCAGAACAAGCTGGCAACTATGCTTTACAGTGTGTTTAAGGGTGATGTAACAGCACAATGGAATAAAAGTACCACTGCCAGTAATCCTCCTCCCATGTCCACGCAGGCAAGGACAGGACGCTCCAGCGATCTTATGGTGATGTCGGACATGCAGACATTCTTTAGTCCAAAGCCTCGCCTTAGCCCTTCCGAATCCTCCTTCAACCAACGCCTGGACTGGCAGGTAGCTGACTACCTGGCCTTAAGTGTGGATGTAGACACTGTGAGCAGCAATGAACCCTTGGACTACTGGATGCGCAGGCTTGACCTGTGGCCAGAGCTGTCCCAATTTGCCGTCCAACTTCTGTCTTGCCCTGCCTCAATCATCCTGTCAGAGAAGTCCCCTAAGTTACAAAAGTGTTCAGTACCTCACCTTTTTCAAAATGAATGAGGCATGGATCCCGGAGGGCTACTGCCCGCCCGAAGACTAAAGGCTCATACACACATCAGACCATAGTCTTTGGAAAATGAAAGATCACAGACCAATTTTACTCCCTTCCATGTAGTATGAGAGCCATACTCTACACAGTCTATTCTATAGAGCTGAACTCCCCATCAGACAGAAATCTTTGCAAGATGCTACACACACAGATGCTGTGTAGACATTCAAAAGATCAGTATCTGCAAAAGATCTGTTTCTGCAAAAGATCTGTTCCTGCAAAATGCATTCATAGTCTATGATATCTGCAGATCAGATCCACCAGGATGGATTTTCAGATCTGCGGATGATTGTCTGATCTGCAGATGAATGTCAGTTAAACAAGGTGTGTATCTGATCTGCAGATCTCATAGACTATGAATGCAATTTGCAGGAACGGATCATTGGCAGAAACAGATCTTTTGCAGATACTGATCTTTTGTGTCTTTACAGCATCTGTGTGTGCAGCATCTTGCAAAGATTTTTTTTCTGATGGGGAGTTCAGCTCCATAGAATAGACTGTGTAGGTATGGCTCTCATACTACATGGAAGGGGGTAAAATTGGTCTGTGATCTTTCATTTTCAAAAGACTATGGTCTGATGTGTGTATGTGGCCTTAGGCTACATACACACTTGAGATAAAAGTCTTTGGAAAAGACAAGATCACAGACCAATTTTACCCCATTCCATGTAGTATGAGAGCATACTCTACACAGTCTATTCTATTGAGCTGAACTCCCCATCAGATAAAAATCTTTGCAAGATGCTGGACACAAAGATGATGTACACATTCAACAGATCAGTATCTGCAAAAGATCAGTTAATGAAAAAGATGCATTCTTGCAAAATGCATTCATAGTCTATGATATCTGCAGATCCTCATACACTCCTTGTTTAACAGACATTCATCTGCATATCTGACAATCATCATCTTTTCCATCACTTTTGTGGCCAGCATGAATGTTTCTAGTTTTCAAAGTTCATCTCCCCATCAAAGTCTATTGCGGTTCGCGAAAGTTTGCGCAAACCAAACTTTTGCGGAAGTTCGTGGTTCACGTACCGAAAATTGGAGGTTCAAGCCATCTCTAGTTAACTTTAGAGATCTCTTCTAGACAGACAAGTTAACTTTAGGTTTGCCTGAGGTAAAATATTTCCTTAAAGAGAATCTGTACTCTAAAATTCTTACAATTAAAAGCATACCATGCTATTCATTATGTTCTCCTGGGCTCCTCTGTGCTGTTTCTGCCACTCCCTGCTGCAATCCTGGCTTGCAATTGCCAGTTTTAGGCAGTGTTTACAAACAAAAAACATGGCTGCTAACTAGCATGTGATAGGCTGTGAGAAGCTCAGTCTGTGACTCATACAGAGCCTGGAGGGGGCTTGGAGAGGGTGTGTATAGCTTCTGCCTACCACAAGCAGAGCAGCGCATTCCTGCCTGAGTGCCTGAGCTCGACAAAGCTGACAAAGGAAAGAAGATTAGGTTATATAACAGGGATAATACAGCCACTGTGCAACTAGGAAAGGCTGCAGTAAGACAGACCACTTTAGAACAGGTATAGGAACTTATAGGATAGAAATAAGGCTGATCATTTTGTTACAGAGTCTCTTTAATGCTACATGCCTTATCACCATGGTGATAACTCTAAAAATGTTAATAAAGACAGGAGATAAGCTTAGTGAATTGAGGCCACTATGTATATATTGCATGTTACATCTTTGTCTCATGGTGGAAGTACTGGCACTGATACCATCCCTTCCCTAGCAATTTTGTTTGTGCCAACTCAGTACCATGTATTTTTCAGCTGGATTGTTGGCTTTGGCAACACTTCATGTTTTGCACCTACTAAATCAAGCTGAGTTTTCCTTGGTGCTAAAAAGTATTACCACCAGCCTAATTCTCCCCATGCAAAACACCATACAATCCTTAAAAATCTAGAATGACCTCCCCTTTCCCAGTTTAAAACATGATGCAACATTTGTATTGATGTGACATATTTCCTTTTATTCATACACTACAGGGCTGCAATCAAGCATGCCTTGGTTTCTTATGTCACAGTGTCACACATCAAGACTTTTAACAACGTAAACATGTGACACTCACATACTTGAAAAAATGTAATAATCTAGGTTGTAAACTAGATACAACTTTAACCACTTTACCTCCCGTGGTACGAATCTCTCCTGGCGTCCCAAGCCTGCTTCTCGTGAGGTCTCCACGTCTTGGCGTCCCCTTCCACACTCCAGCGTAGCCCTTGCTGGCAGTGTCAGGAAAGCAGTCCGGAAGTGCATGTGAGAGGTTAGGTTGCGTGCTCGCCCAGACGCGCTTAGGCTCCGCCCACCTACGCGTTTCATGCTGTGGGCGTTTCCTCAGGGTATATGACACTCCCCTTTCCCTGGCTCACGTATGCAGAGACCAGATCCCTCCTCCATGGGTACGTCAGAGCTTGCATAGTGTCCCATCAAGGTTCTTGACGTCACAGTGAGGGCAAGCAATAGGATGATGGCATTAACTTCAACAATCGTAAGTTGATCTAATTGTGCAATCTGCTCAAAACATTAGGCTCAGGGATCACTGACTTCATATTTCAGAGCTTTTTCACATAGCTTTGCACGGACACAGAGAATCCACACTCAGCCCAATCAACTATATGCACTCATACGCAGATATGCACGCAGGTCCAATTCCCTATTGAGGCCATGTGGATACAGTGTATTCAACTTGCAATTCCACATGGCCTCTCTAAAATATAATAGATCATCATAGTCACCTCTTCTATTAGTCACATTTAGTCTGTAAATTCCCTTTACTTTTGTACAGTGCAGTTTCTAGGCTAAAATGCACCCAGGGAGAGGGTGTAAAAATCCCCCCCCCCCCCCCCCCGAGCAAGGTATAGGTGCCCGCAGTATAGGCTAGCCAGGTCTAGTTGCACTTAGTATAGGTCCCCCCAGGTATAGGTAGCCAAGAATAGGTACCCCAGTATAGGTAGCCAGGCATAGGTGAGCCAGTATAGTTACCCCCGCTATAGGTTAGCCAGGTAGGTGCCTCCAGTATAGGTAGCCAGTATAGTTGCCCCCAGTATAGGTTAGATAGGCAGGTGCCCCGGTATAAGTTAGATAGGTAGGTGCCCCAGTACAGGTTAGCTAGGTGGGTGCCTCTAATATAGGTAGCCAGAATAGTTGCCCCCAGCATAGGTTAGATAGGTAGGTGCCCCCAGTATAGGTTATTTAGGTAGGTGCCTGCAATATAGGTAGCCAGTATAGTTGCCACCTGTATAGGCTAGCTAGGTAGGTGCCCCCAATGCAGGTTAGATAAGTGCCCCCAGTATAGGTTATATAGGTAGCTGCCCCCCAGTGTAGGTTAGATTAGGTAGATGCCCCCCAGTGTAGGTTAGATAGGTAGCTGCCCCCCAGTGTAGGTTAGATAGGTAGCTGCCCCCCAGTGTAGGTTAGATTAGGTAGGTGCCCCCCCAGTATAGGTTAGATAGGTAGCTGCCCCCCAGCATAGGTTAGATTAGGTAGCTGCCCCCCAGTATAGATTAGATAGGTAGGTGCCCCCAGTTTAGGTTAGATAGGTAGCTGCCCCCCAGTGTAGGTTAGATAGGTAGCTGCCACCCAGTGTATGTTAGATTAGGTAGGTGCCCCCCAGTATAGGTTAGATAGGTAGCTGCCCCCCAGTGTAGGTTAGATTAGGTAGCTGCCCCCCAGTGTAGGTTAGATTAGGTAGGTGCCCCTCAGTATAGGTTAGATAGGTAGCTGCCCCCCAGCGTAGGTTAGATTAGGTAGGTGCCCCCCAGCGTAGGTTAGATAGGTAGCTGCCCTCCAGTGTAGGTTAGATTAGGTAGGTGCCCCCCAGTATAGGTTAGATAGGTAGGTGCCCCCCAGTATAGGTTAGATTAGGTAGCTGCCCCCCAGCGTAGGTTAGATTAGGTAGGTGCCCCCAGTGTAGGTTAGATTAGGTAGGTGCCCCTCAGTATAGGTTAGATAGGTAGCTGCCCCTACAGCATAGGTTAGATTAGGTAGGTGCCCCCCAGTATAAGTTAGATAGGTAGCTGTCCCCTATAATGGAGGGGGGAGCCGGAGCCACGGGAGGGCAGCCCGACCTCTCCCGGGCCACCCTCCTGCTCCCCCCTCAGATGCAGAGCGAGCAGGCAGGGAGCGCTGTATACAACATACCTCCCTGCGCTCCAATCGCCGCTCTCTCGGCGCCGGTCTCTTCCTCTCTGCCTATACGATGATACACACGCTGCTTCCAGCTAAACAGGAAGCAGCGTGTGTATCAGTGTGTAAGCAGAGAGGAAGAGACCATTACTCCCATGGAACTCGGCATAATGTGTCGCAAGAAAACTCTTTTCCTCATCTACTTCTTCAATTAGCCTGAAGTGCTCCAAGACTCTATCCTTTAGCATCCTTTTGGTTTTGCCTATGTATTTCAGACCACAAGGGCACTCAATCATATAGATTACCCTTGTGGTCTGGCAATGTATACATGATCTAATATCATACAGCTTTATCCCTGCATTGTCACTGAAATGTTTATTTTCTACTCAATCAATGTATGGGCATAGTTTGCACTTCGCACACTGATAGGAACCATTAGGGACATGTCTACTCAACCACGTAGAACTGTCCCTCTTATACTCACGTTGAACTAATTTGTCTCATACGTTTTGTGCTCTCTTTGCCGTCATTAAAGGGAAGGTCCAAGCAAAAAAAAAAAAAAATGAGTTTAACTTACCTGGGGCTTCTACCAGCCCCATGTAGCCATCCTGTGCCCTCATAGTCACTTACTGCTGCTCCAGTCCCCCGCTGGCAGCTTTCTGACCTCGGAGGTCAGGGCCGCATTGCGTACATTTTTACGCATTCCCGCTAGTGCAGGAACATTAACATATACATTTTTACGCGTTAGTGGTGCAACGCATGCATTTTTGTTCCTGCACTAGCTGGAATGCGTAAAAATGTATGCAATGCGGCCCTGACCTCCGAGGTCAGAAAGCTGCCAGCGGGGGACTGGAGCAGCAGTGAGTGACTACAAGGGCACAGGATGGCTACATGGGGCTGGTAGAAGCCCCAGGTAAGTAAAACTCATTTTTTTTTTTGCTTGGACCTTCCCTTTAAGGGCCTAGGGACTACAATTTCCAATATTTCTGGTGATGCTGTCAGGATACCCCAATTTTTTTCCAGGATTTTATGAAAATCCTCCCAATGTCCTCCATATCTGCTGATTAACCTCAGATGGTTATCCTCTTTTTTTCTGTCTCTCAATACCATCTTCATATAATAAGGTCTGTCTATTTACATTCCAAGCCTTTTTCAAGACCTTACGCAGAATTCGATGGGAGAACCTCTTCGAAATCTATCATACATCTCTCTGGCTTCTTGTCGAAAAATTTGATCTGTAGAACAATTACGACGTAGACGTATGAATTGGCCATACGGTATCCCCCTGATAAGTGACGGTGGATGATGGCTTGATGCGTAAAGCAGGCTATTACCTGCAGTGGGCTTATGAAAGGTGGATGTAACCAATTTCTCATTGCTGACCTCCAATTTTAGATCCAAAAAGCTCAGAGATTGTGAACTTACTGTATAGGTTAATCTTATGTTTTTATTGTTAATATTTAATCTCTCCATAAACTCTTTCAGCTCTAATTCTGTTCCAGTCCAGACCAGGAGCACGTCGTCTATGTAACGAAGCAAGAGGGCGGCGTGTGCCTGGTAGCCATCGTCTCGATAAACCACCTGGTGCTCCCAAAGCCCCAGGTGGAGACAGGCATAAGCCGGTGCACACGCCGCCCCCATCGACATGCCCCTGATCTGCCTGTAATATCCTCCATCAAACATGAAACAGTTAAATCTCAAGATCATCTCCACTGAATCGTATATAAATTGATTGAACTCCTCTGCTTCGGGATATAAACCCTGCAGAAAGAATTCAACTATCCGGAGCCCATCCTCATGAGGGATCGACGTGTACAAAGACTCCACGTCAATCCCCACAAGGAGGGACCCCAACAGGCTCTTAGTGTCCTGAACAAAGGATGGGAGCTGACTCACAATAGGCTTCAATCGCTCATCAACATACAGGATCTTCTCAAAAAATTAGCATATTGAGATAAAGATAATTATTTTCTGTAATGTACTGATAAACATTAGACTTTCATATATTTTAGATTCAAATACACACAACTGAAGTAGTTCAAGCCTTTTATTGTTTTAATATTGATGATTTTGGCATACGGCTCATGAAAACCCAAATTTCCTATCTCAAAAAATTAACATATTTCATCCGACCAATAAAAGAAAAGTGTTTTTAAAACAAAAAAAGTCAACCTTCAAATAATTATGTTCAATTATGCACTCAATACTTGGTCGGGAATCCTTTTGCATAAATGACTGCTTCAATGCGGCGTGGCATGGAGGCAATCAGCCCGTGGCACTGCTCACGTGTTATGAAGGCCAAGGATGCTTTGATAGTGGCCTTAAGCTCATCCAGAGTATAATGAATTGGTTGTGTAGTACAGATAATTACTAGAAGATTAGTAGCAAATAAAATGTTCTCACATTTTTATTTTCAGTTACGTAGTTTTTTTTTTTTTTTATAACATTGCATCATTCTCTAATATTTGCAGCTTACGCACTACTCAGAATTCTAAATGTTTTTACATAGCAGTCTTGTGAACTATTGACCTGCGCTCTGGAGAGAAAAATAAAATATTGTGACTGGTGCAAAAATGGAGTAGAAGTCCAAATCAAGAACTCTGATTGGTTACTCTGAGCCACTACAGATTTTCAACAGATTTGCTCCTATTCTTCTTGCAGTTTTGATAAAATATACCCAAGTGTCTGCTATTTTGTCCTTTTTTGTTCTTGACCCTAATCTCTTTAACCTAATTCCACATCCCTCTGTAACGATCGGTGTCAGCACACAGAGAGAATCTGATTATTGGTGATCTGCAGTATCACCAAGAATACAGAAATATACCTGATTATTGATGATCTGCAGAATCACCAATAATACAAGTATAACTAACCTCTGGACACCTGTATAGTGCGAGTGTTTGGTGCAACAGTAATGACTTTGAGTAGGACCACCCGAGGAGCAGGTGGTACTTGGCAGTATGAGAAATACCTCCCTCTGGGAAGTGTGAAGACCTTCCAGCAGCCTGAGACTTCCAAGGGGGTGGAGCCCCAGGCTGGAAAGCCGGAAGGCACTGTGGCTAAGTGACACCTAGAAGGTGGGCGTCACAAGCAGCACTGAACTAATCCCTCAATGGAGAGTGATAGCTCGCAAGGTCGGGCAGGCTAGGTCGGCAACACACGGGCAGATAAGGTACAGAGACAGAAGGCTGATTCGGTAACCAGGGACAGGCAGGGTTGGCAACAGGTAATCAGATATGCGTAGGTACCGAATCAGAAAGCAGAAGGAGAGTCAGGAAAGCAATAGGTCATAACAGATATCAAACAAGGCCTAGTCTTGGGTGTGAGGTCCGTGGTCCAACACCCTGGAACTAGTCTGAAGTATAACACAATAGTAACACAGTATCCCTAGTCTTGGGTGTGAGGTCCATGGTCTCAACACCCTGGAACTAGTCTGAAGTATAACACAATAGTAACACAGTATCCGTAGTCTTGGGTGTGAGGTCCGTGGTCTTAACACCCTGGAACTAGTCTGAAGTATAACACAATAGTAACACAGTAGTAATCTGGCTCAGTGTGAATTCCCAGGTCCTCCTGGTTCTAACACACTGTGGGATCTGACTATGGTCTGAGTGCTTTCACGTAAGTGTTCGCAATGGCAGACAACTTGAGACTGACCAGCAATAACTATATATAGAGCGGCGCTCTCCGGCGCCACCCATCGCTGATCAACCAATAGCCGCCCGCTCTGAGATCAGCTGACCAACCTGGTCAGCTGATCCCTCTTCGTTTGTCATAAAGGCTCTGCCTCTCAGCGCGCGCGCACGTATTCCTCAATCTGTGTGCACTAACAGGCCCAGCCACATCAGACGCACGCCGCTGCGTGTAAACCGCTGAGCTGAATGCGGAACCAGCCGCCTCGCTGCCAGTCTGCGCGACGGCTTTTCTGCAATCTATTACACTCTCCTTCTATTGTATACCTGTTTAAAATTCTCTTTTTAGCTGGTCTCTTTGCACTGGCATTTTTCCATCCTTAGTCAAGCACTCTGTAGTAATTTGAATACTTAAAAAGCACTCCTGAACTCTTCTGCTCTCTAGCTACTGGTCTGTTTTATTTCTTCCCTTTTTATGCAAAGTGCTTAAATGATATATTCACTCAGATTTGGTGAAGTACCTCTCTTCTAACTCTCACTTTGATCAATTTCAGTCTGGTTTTCTGCTATAATCACTCTACTGAAACTGTCCTATACAAAGTAACCAATGACTCACTAATTGCTAAATCTAAAGGCTATTTTATACGCCTTCTTCCTGACCTGTCTTCAGCTCCTGAGTCCTGACACTGTTGACTGTGCTTTACTACTGCAGATCCTCTCCTATCTAGGAATACAGGTATATGCCTTTTCATGGTTTTCTTCATATCTGAATGGCTTCTACTTCCACTGTGCTCACACTTTCTCATGAAGTACTCAATATTGTTTTTCATTAAAATGCCTTTTAAGCCTCCAGTAATAAAGAAAATACTCAGATTAATTTTGATAGTCCTTTTTCACCTACTGTTTGGTACTTGTTCAGTTGCTGAGTGTTAAAAAGTGATTTAAACATTAGATGAAAACTTATCTCCTAGGGGAAAATTTAGGAGAAAATGAGAATTAAATAAGAGCCAACGGCCTCAATTCTGGTAGGGTTATCAAACAAATTACCTCATGTGAGGTAATTTACCTCATGAGGTAATGACATGGACCATAAACGATCTGTGGATAAACTTGGCTATCTACTGTATATAAGGGGAAAAGGGGTGTGTCTATAGCTATGGGAATAAAAAACAAAATGTCTAGCTCTGTGCACCAGTAGTACACATGATTCCTCCCAAGCTGCATTTTGCACTGTTTCTATACCACATTGACAGGGTAAGAAAAAAAATCTCCCTACAGTTCCTCTTTATTACATTTCTACAATGTGCTTTTTATTTATTTATCTTTTAGAGGTAAACTTGGACTGATGGGAAGCTTAAAAGTAAATCAATGTAGAGCTGTGGAAACTTCTATGCTGAATACACACGGTTCGTTCCTGGATCGAATGCGCCATTCGATTCCCAATGAATCAATTATTCCCGAACATTTCTGAGCGCATTTCGATGATTTTTAGGTCGATTGCCATGTAAAGTATGGCAAATCGACCTAACGATCCATCGAAACGCGAATCGGACATGTCGGAAATAAACGAATCGACGGGAATCGAGCAGCGCATCGATGGGTATCGAGTGCGGGAACGAACCGTGTGTATCCAGCACTACTAGTGACACTGATCATTGATGATACTACTACCATTTCAACTGAGGAATTATAAGCCACTTTGTAGTCTTCTAAGTGCAGTGTAAACTGTAAAGTAAAATACAGATTGTGAAGGAGTGTTTATGTTTAGGTTTAGCACATAGGTGATTATAAAAGACGTTGGCCTCAAGTCTGGTAGCTATGTGAGGTAAATGTTTTTTGTAGGTAAAATACCTCATGAGGTATTTTCCTCTTTTTTTTAGCAATTATGAAAGATTTTCCTCCATTTCCGAATATGAGGTAAAACATAAAAATAAAAGACACCGAGAGCCCAATATAGTGTAGTATGCATTGGAATAAATGGAATCAGGCTGCATTAATAAAAACTGAGAGGAAAGTAAAGAAGCAAAAAAAGACAACCCATCAGGACCTGCAATTTCCTTTGTGTGACAATGTACCAAATAAGAGTCAGGTAAACTGGGAAATTATCATTTATCAACAAGAAAAGTAATAGTTACGTTTAACTTTTGGATTGCCTGGTTAGCATCCCTATTACTTGTTTACCAGATCAAAATAAAGAATTGATTTTTGATTTTATGCCTCACAGTTACACTTTAACCACTTCCCGACCGCCTAACGCACAGAGGCGGCCGGGAAGTGGAGCCCTTAAGGACCGGCTCACCCACAGAGGCGGCGGTCCAATTAAGGGCATGGGCGGAGCGATCGCGTCATCCGTGACGCGATCCTCCGCCGGCGCCTGTCACCGCTCGCCCGCCGCAACATCCCGCCGGCTATACGGAAGCGCCGGCGGGATGTTAACCCCGCGATCGCCGCATACAAAGTGTATAATACACTTTGTAATGTTTACAAAGTGTATTATACAGGCTGCCTCCTGCCCTGGTGGTCCCAGTGTCCGAGGGACCACCAGGGCAGGCTGCAGCCACCCTAGTCTGCACCCAAGCACACTGATTTCTCCCCCCCTGCCCCAGATCGCCCACAGCACCCCTCAGACCCCCCCTGCCCACCCCCCAGACCCCTGTTTGCACCCAATCACCCCCCTAATCACCCATCAATCACTCCCTGTCACTATCTGTCAACTTTATTTTTTTTATCTCCCCCCCTGCCCACTGCCCCCTCCTGATCACCCCCCCACCCCTCAGATTCTCCCCAGACCCCCCCCCCTCCCCCTGTGTACTGTATGCATCTATCCCCCCTGATCACCTGTCAATCACCTGTCAATCACCTGTCAATCACCTGTCAATCACCCATCAATCACCCCCTGTCACTGCCACCCATCAATCAGCCCCTAACCTGCCCCTTGCGGGCAATCTGATCACCCACCCACACCAATAGATCGCCCGCAGATCCGACATCAGATCACCACCCAAACGCAGTGTTTACATCTATTCTCTCCTCTAAACACCCACTAATTACCCATCAATCACCCCCTATCACCACCTGTCACTGTTACCCATCAGATCAGACCCTAATCTGCCCCTTGCGGGCACCCAATCACCCGCCTACATGCTCAGATTGCCCTCAGACCCCCCCTTATCAATTTGCCAGTGCAATATTTACATCTGTTCTTCCCTGTAATAACCCACTGATCACCTGTCAATCACCCATCAATCACCCCCTGTCACTGCCACCCATCAATCACCCCCTGTCACTGCCACCCATCAATCAGCCCCTAACCTGCCCGTTGCGGGCAATCTGATCACTCAGAGCCGGGACAAGGTCCTCCAGCACCCAAGGCTGAGACACCAAAGTGCGCCCCTCCATCCTTCCACTCCAGCCATCACACACTGATTGCTATTAGACTAAGAGGCACCCAGGACCCCCAACACCTTAATCTCTAGTTATCTGGCTTGCAGTCACTGCCATGTATCCCCTTTTCTTATTTCTTTCTGCTTCAAACACAATTAGGAATGACAGCTGAATGAATTCTGCGCCCCCTCCTACACTGCGCCCTGAGGCTGGAGCCTCTCCAGCCTATGCCTCGGCCCGGCCCTGTGATCACCCACCCACACCAATAGATCGCCCGCAGATCCGACATCAGATCACCACCCAAACACAGTGTTTACATCTATTCTCTCCTCTAAACATCCACTAATTACCCATCAATCACCCCCTATCACCACCTGTCACTGTTACCCATCAGATCAGACCCTAATCTGCCCCTTGCGGGCACCCAATCACCCGCCTACACGCTCAGATTGCCCTCAGACCCCCCCCCCCCCTTATCAATTCGCCAGGGCATTATTTACATCTGTCCTTCCCTGTAATAACCCACTGATCACCTGTCAATCACCCATCAATCACCCCCTGTCACTGCCACCCATCAATCACCCCCTGTCACTGCCACCCATCAATCAGCCCCTAACCTGCCCCTTGCGGGCAATCTGATCACCCACCCACACCAATAGATCGCCCGCAGATCCGACATCAGATCACCACCCAAGCGCAGTGTTTACATCTATTCTCTCCTCTAAACACCCACTAATTACCCATCAATCACCCATCAATCACCCCCTATCACCACCTGTCACTGTTACCCATCAGATCAGACCCTAATCTGCCCCTTGCAGGCACCCAATCACCCGCCTACACGCTCAGATTGCCCTCAGACCCCCCCTTATCAATTCGCCAGTGCATTAGTTACATCTGTTCTTCCCTGTAATAACCCACTAATCACCTGTCAATCACCTGTCAATCACCCATCAATCACCCCCTGTCACTGCCACCCATCAATCACCCCCTGGCACTGCCACCCATCAATCACACCCTGTCACTGCCACTCATCAATCAGCCCCTAACCTGCCCCTTGCGGGCAATCTGATCACCCACCCACACCAATAGTTCGCCCGCAGATCCGACGTCAGATCACCTCCCAAGGGCAGTGTTTATATCTGTTCTCTACCCTAAACACCCACTAATTACCCATCAATCACCCCCTGTCACTGCTACCTATCAGATTAGACCCCTATCTGCCCCTAGGGCACTCAATCACCCGCCCACACCCTCAGAATGCCCTCAGGCCCCAGCCCTGATCACCTCGCCAGTGCATTGCTTGCATCTATTCCCCCCTCTAATCACACCTTGAGACACCCATCAATCACCTCCTGTCACCCCCTAGCACACCTACCCATCAGATCAGGCCCTAATTTGCCCCGTGTGGGCTCCTGATCACTTGGCCAAACCCTCAGATCCCCCTCAGACCCCCTTCCGATCACCTCCCCAGTGCATTGATTGCATCTATTTTCCCCTCTAACCACCCCCTGAGACACCCATCAATCACCTCCTGTCACCCCCCTAGCACTCCTATCCATCAGATCAGGCCCAATACAACCTGTCATCTAAAAGTCCACCCTGCATATGACCGTTTCCACAAAATTCGCCCCCTCATAGACCACCTGTCATCAAAATTTGCAGATGCTTATACCCCTGAACAGTCATTTTGAGACATTTGGTTTCCATACTACTCACGGTTTTGGGCCCGTAAAATGCCAGGGCGGTATAGGAACCCCACAAGTGACCCCATTTTAGAAAAAAAAAAACCCAAGGTATTCTGTTAGGTGTATGACGAGTTCATAGAAGATTTTATTTTTTATCAAAAGTTAGCGGAAATTGATTTTTGTTTTTTTTTCACAAAGTGTCATTTTTCACTAACTTGTGACAAAAAATAAAATCTTCTATGAACTCGCCATACACCTAACGGAATACCTTGGGGTGTCTTCTTTCTAAAATTGGGTCACTTGTGGGGTTCCTATACTGCCCTGGCATTTTAGGGGCCCTAAACCGTGAGGAGTAGTCTAGAAAACAAATGCCTCAAAATGACCTGTGATTAGGACGTTGGGCCCCTTAGCGCACCTAGGCTGCAAAAAAGTGTCACACATGTGGTATCCCCGTACTCAGGAGAAGTAGTATAATGTGTTTTGGGGTGTATTTTTACACATACCCATGCTGGGTGGGAGAAATCTCTCTGTAAATGGACAATTGTGTGTAAAAAAAATCAAACAATTGTCATTTACAGAGGTATTTCTCCCACCCAGCATGGGTATGTGTAAAAATACACCCCAAAACCCATTATACTACATCTCCCGAGTACGGCGATACCACATGATTGGCACTTTTTTGCAGCCTAACTGCGCTAAGGGGCCCAAAGTCCAATGAGTACCTTTAGGATTTCACAGGTCATTTTTGTTTCAAGACTACTCCTCACGGTTTAGGGCCCCTAAAATGCCAGGGCAGTATAGGAACCCCACAAATGACCCCATTTTAGAAAGAAGACACCCAAACGTTTTCCGTTAGGAGTATGGTGAGTTCAGAGAAGATTTTATTTTTTGTCACAAGTTAGCGGAAAATGACACTTTGTGAAAAAAAAACAATTAAAATCAATTTCCGCTAACTTGTGACAAAAAAATAAAAACTTCTATGAACTCACCATACTCCTAATGGAATACCTTGGGGTGTCTTCTTTCTAAAATGGGGTCATTAGTGGGGTTCCTATACTGCCCTGGCATTTTAGGGGCCCTAAACCGTGAGGAGTAGTCTTGAAACAAAAATGACCTGTAAAATCCTGAAGGTACTCATTGGACTTTGGGCCCCTTAGCGCAGTTAGGGTGCAAAAAAGTGCCACACATGTGGTATCGCCGTACTCTGGAGAAGTAGTACAATGTGTTTTGGGGTGTATTTTTACACATACCCATGCTGGGTGGGAGAAATACCGCTGTAAATGGACAATTGTGTGTAAAAAAATCAAAAGATTGTCATTTACAGAGGTGTTTCTCCCACCCAGCATGGGTATGTGTAAAAATACACCCCAAAACACATTTTACTACTTCTCCCGAGTACGGCGATACCACATGTGTGGCACTTTTTTGCACCCTAACTGCGCTAAAGGGCCCAAAGTCCAATGAGTACCTTTAGGATTTCACAGGTCATTTTGATAGTAGCAAAAAAGTTTCTGTACCGTGTTAGCCAAACAAATTATATAGGTAGAAAAAAAAAAACAACGTTTTGTAAGAAATAATACCTTTTAATGGCTAACTAATAGAGTTAAATGATGCAAGCTTTCTGGGATCTAGTCCCCTTCTTCAGGCATATTTCCAGATGTAAGCTGAAGTAAAACACTGATGCAGATAAATGGTAAACACGAAGATGACAGTTGTGTTGGTTACTGTTTATCCGTTAGGTGTCAGGTGATCAGCAGGCTGGAGCCAGTGAGTTAGTGCAACCATACATGAAATCCAGCCATCTAGCCATTAAAAGGTATTATTTCTTACAAAACGTTGTTTTTTTTTTTTTTTTTCTACCTATATAACAGGTCATTTTGAGAAATTTCGTTTCAAGACTACTCCTCACGGTTTAGGGCCCCTAAAATGCCAGGGCAGTATAGGAACCCCACAAATGACCCCATTTTAGAAAGAAGACACCCCAAGGTATTCCGTTAGTAGTATGGTGAGTTCATAGAAGATTTTATTTTTTGTCACAAGTTAGCGGAAATTGATTTTAATTGTGTTTTTTCACAAAGTGTCATTTTCCGCTAACTTGTGACAAAAAATAAAATCTTCTATGAACTCACCATACTCCTAACGGAATACCTTGGGGTGTCTTCTTTCTAAAATGGGGTCATTTGTGGGGTTCCTATACTGCCCTGGCATTTTAGGGGCCCTAAACGGTGAGGAGTAGTCTTGAAACGAAATTTCTCAAAATGACCTGTGAAATCCTAAAGGTACTCATTGGACTTTGGGCCCTTTAGCGCAGTTAGGGTGCAAAAAAGTGCCACACATGTGGTATCGCCGTACTCAGGAGAAGTAGTATAATGTGTTTTGGGGTGTATTTTTACACATACCAATGCTGAGTGGGAGAAAGATCTCTGGAAATGGACAATTGTGTGTAAAAAAATTAACAAATTGTCATTTACAGAGATATTTCTCTAACTGCGCTAAGGGGTCCAAAGTCCAATGAGCACCTTTAGGCTTTACAGGGGTGCTTACAATTTAGCACCCCCCAAAATGTCAGGACAGTAAACACACCCCACAAATGACCCCATTTTGGAAAGTAGACCCTTCAAGGTATGCAGAGAGGGGCATGGTGAGTCCGTGGCAGATTTCATTTTTTTTTTGTCGCAAGTTAGAAGAAATGGAAACTTTTTTTTTTTTTTTTTTTGTCACAAAGTGTCATTTTCCGCTTACTTGTGACAAAAAATAATATCTTCTATGAACTCACTATGCCTCTCAGTGAATACTTTGGGATGTCTTCTTTCCAAAATGGGGTCATTTGGGGGGTATTTATACTACCCTGGAATTCTAGCCCCTCATGAAACATGACAGGGGGTCAGAAAAGTCATAGATGCTTGAAAATGGGAAAATTCACTTTTTGCACCATAGTTTGTAAACGCTATAACTTTTACCCAAACCAATAAATATACACTGAATGGGTTTTTTTTTATCAAAAACATGTTTGTCCACATTTTTTGCGCTGCATGTATACAGAAATTTTACTTTATTTGAAAAATGTCAGCACAGAAAGTTAAAAAAATCATTTTTTTGCCAAAATTCATGTCTTTTTTGATGAATATAATAAAAAGTAAAAATCGCAGGAGCAATCAAATAGCACCAAAAGAAAGCTTTATTAGTGACAAGAAAAGGAGCCAAAATTCATTTAGGTGGTAGGTTGTATGAGCGAGCAATAAACCGTGAAAGCTGCAGTGGTCTGAATGGAAAAAAAGTGGCCGGTCCTTAAGGGGTAGAAAGCCCTAGGTCCTCAAGTGGTTAACTCTTTACTCAATAGAGCTGAACATAACTGCATTAAGGCGCGTACACACACCATGTTTTTTTCAAACTACGGGTCCGTCAAGCCAATTGTGATGTAATATCCTCCCTTAACCTGCTTGCTGATTGATGATTCTTTAGCCCTCCCAAGTCCCAGCCCTCAGACACTCCCACCAGTCTCTGGTCTAACGGGGTATATTGTCTGTCACTCAGTGGGGGGGGGGGGTGCGGGTGAACGTGCTGTCAGTGGGTGCGGGCGATCGTCCCGGGGGGGCTGTCAGATGAACAGAGGTGAGCCGTTTTAGTTCTATACTGGGAAGTCCGGATCTTTTCATTGATTTGGATGATTCGAATTGGATCATTTCAAAGATCTGGATCGTTGAACCGAATCTTTGAATCATTTGCAGCAGAGTAAGAGGTGCAGGGAGAGATGCAGCAGGAAGATTGTGCTTGTGCACAGGAGCTGCAGTTCCTGTTTCTTCCAGACATCTACTGTGAACCAAATCTCGGATGATTCGACTCACAAAAAAGATCCAGATCAAAGATCCGAATCGTTCATGATCTGTACAACACTACAGTGCAGTGAATATTATTTAGCCATGTGGCTAGGAACAATAGGGGACTGTTCTGTATACTCTAATGCAAGGTGTGCGCTGTGAAAAGCACATTGATTTTTCAGTGCTGTGAGTTGGGCTGCATTACAGGCTGCTGTAACGTGAGCCTGTAGCATCCCACTGTGAAAGCAGCCTTAGGGCAGGATAGGGAAATGAAGGGGAGGACCAGGGAGTGCAGTGGAGAGAAAAAACCCTCCCAGCATGCTCTGCACCTTCTGTTATGCGGCCTGCGGCCTCCTTAGCAGCCTGGGGATAAAGAGGATTGCTATTCAGCCAACAAAAAAGTAAGATATCGTTTTAACTTCAGTATTGCCTTGTTGGCTTCCTTCCAAACTGTTTAGGAGAATAGAGATTTAAATTAGCTTTTTTTGCCTAACAGTTACTGTATTACCTGGTGGTGGTGTATGCTTTATCTCTTCATGTTTTTCTTCAGTAGAGCGTTCTAGCTTGTTTTACTGCATGCCTATCTGTGTGTGGAGACCACTCTGCTCCATTAGATCTTGCTCTGTCTTCTATCCTGTAACAATAACCATCACCATATTTGCCTAATCCTTGCCAATATCCCTAACTGATACTCACCTTCTGTCCTCTTCAGAGTTGCTTGCTTCAGCTGAGTAACGACCAAACATCCATCAAATGTAGCCATGAGAACTGAAAAGTGTTCCAGGCATTTTGCTCATATAACTGAATGTTCAGTACTGATGCTAATTCCTGGCAGGTGAAAGTAGTGTTCGGTTATATGTGATACCTGTTATTTATAGCTGTATGTTTTAAAGACAATACACACCTTTAGCCATACACTTTAACAATTAACATCTGCATAATGAGTTACTGTTTAACAATTAACATCTGCATAATGAGTTACTGCTGACTGCAGTAAATTGATTATCTGTACTTATTAATCCCTGCCAGTCGTCTTTATTCATTAGAACTGAATAAACTGTTCTGGAGAAGTGTAATGTAGAACAGCATACTGTATCTTAGCAAAGGTTAGGATATATCCTCTTAAAGACGATGGGGCAGATTCACTAACTGCTGGTAAAATTTATGTGCGAAGACAGAGCATGTACATTTTACTGACATTTGTGCAAAGTACATAATGGGCATTGTGCAAACAGCACAATTTGCGATATGCGTGTAACATGCATTATGCCAATGACGTCATTCACATTATACAAGCACTGTGCAATTAATGTGCATATCGTATGGATAATGCGAGTTGCATTATTTGCACAACACTCATTAGGTCCTTTGTGTAAACACCAGTACTGCCAGTTAGTGAATCTGCCCCAGTGTCAGACAAGTAAACCTGGTTATGGATAATGTTTTAACCTCTCTGGTGGTATGATTATTTCCTGATTTTAGGGTCTATAAACAGTGCAATTTTTTTCACATGTTTTTAGACCCTAAAACCAGGAAAAAATCCTTCCACAGTAATATCTGTGGCAGCCCCTGCACTTACTCACCTATCTGGGATCGAGTGTTGCAAATCTCCCTCCTTCCTCTGGGTTGTGCTGTATCTCTATAGTGGCATTGCCGTCTGTCGTCATAATGACAAATGCCGATCTCACCCAAGACAGAGCCTCCGTGGACCAGAAGAAGAATGGCTGCCAGTGTCTGGATCCCGGGGGAGGTGAGTTCAAATGCCTGTTGTGCTGCAGGCTCTGCCTATATCTCCCAACGGCTACCCTGAGTCAGGCTTGGGATTACTGCTCCTGGAGTTTTTTTTTTTACCCCAAGCCTGACTCTGGGTTACTGCCAAGGAGGTTAAAGAGAACCTGAACTGAAAATAAAAAGTCAAAATAACCATACACAGGTCATACTTACCTCCTGTGTAGTCCAGTACTCAATCTCTTTCTCCTCTCCTGCGTCCCATTTGTCCACTGGGATCAATGGATTTCTCCGTCCTCCATTTTAAAAATGGCCATTACCCCCTAACAGCTTCCTGGTCAGCACACTGTTAAATGATAATATCAACCACTCGAGCCATAGGGAAACATGGACATTACCCTCAGTTGTAACTGACAGCTGCTGATATATAACTGACAGCAACTGGTATATTTCAGTTCTGACAAAATGTTGTCAGAACTGGAAGGGACCACTGTAAGAAGAAAATGGTGAGCTTCTTAGAGGAACTGGAGGTGAGGTAAGTGTGTAATATTCATTTGCAGCTACGTCATGTGTTTATTTTAAACATTTTTACTAGCTTCAGGTTCCCTTTAAGTAGCCGTTGACTCATATATATTTGTTATATATGACTCATATATATTTGTTGGGAATGCTTTGTGTTTACACAATGCTTTTTTTCAAACAGTCCTTTACTTTTTTAACCCTCATCCTACCAACACATTTTAAATGAAAATCTTACCAACTGAGGTCCGAATGGTCTCCATGCAGTTTCTGTGATTGCTGATGAAAGTAATCATCACTGGATGACTTTTTAATGCAAGAAACATATTATTTATTGTAGAGAAAACAAAATTGAAGTAATAAGGTCGATCATTTCTGGATTAAGAAGGACATAAAAGATTCATTAACTTAAGAACTGGTGACAACAGTTGTCATTCCAGGCTGATTATGTCCTGGACCCTGCGTCTTCTCATATTTGGTGCATCTTTTCACCAGACTGCACCATTTTTTCCATATCATTTTGCATCTTTTGCATGCTCTTCCAATAGCACATCTTTTGCATGTTCTTGTGCATTGGAAGAGCCAAGACAGGTTCAATTTGATCCATTCCATGTCCCGTGCCACGTCCACAACCACCTCCCCGTTTATGTCCTCGCCCATGTCCACGGCCACATGTCTGTAAAGGACTTTCTTCTGATACAGGAATAATACTGGTTTGACCCGAAGTGGTTGGTTGACCATACTCTGTGTAACTAGGATCATCCTTGTAACGATCGGTGTCAGCACGCAGAGAGAATCTGATTATTGGTGATCTGCAGTATCACCAAGAATACAGATATATACCTGATTATTGATGATCTGCAGAATCACCGATAATACAGATATATTACTAACCTCTGGACACCTGAAGCGTGTAAGTGTTTGGTGTAACAGTAGGAATTGGACCACTGGGGTAGCAGGTGGTCCAATAAGTAGAGACAGACTCTACTGCAGTCAAGGGCTCCAGGAGGAGGAGACCCTGACTGGTTTTGCAGCAGTGCCCCCTCTGAGGAGCAGGGGACCCCTGCAGGAGGACTTAGCATCCAAGGGGCGGGTGACAGCCAGAAAGGTCGGGCAGGCCGGGTCAGCAACACACAGACAGATAAAGTACGAAGACAGAAGGCTGATTTGGTATCTAAGACAAGCAGGGTTTGGCAACGGAATATCAGATGTGCAAGGTACTGAATCAGAGATCATTGGAGTAGTCAGGAAAGCAATAAGTCATAACAGATATCAAACAATGTCTAGTCTGAGTGTGAGGTCCATGGTCTCTACACCCTGGAACTAGTCTGATGTATAACACAAGTTCCCTAGTCTGGGTGTGAGGTCCGTGGTCTCTACACCCTGGAACTAGTCTGATGTATAACAGAATGATAACACAATTTCCCTAGTCTGGGTGTGAGGTCCGTGGTCTCTACACCCTGGAACTGGTCTAAGGAATAACACAGATGATACACAGTATTCCTAGTCTGGGGTGTGAGGTCCGTGTTCTCTACACCCTGGAACTGGTCTAAGGAATAACACAGATGATACACAGTATTCCTAGTCTGGGTGTGAGGTCCGTGGTCTCTACACCCTGGAACTGATCTAATGAAAAACACAGATGATACACAGTATTCCTAGTCTGTGGTTTGAGGTCCGTGTTCTCTACACCCTGGAACTGGTCTGAGGAATAACACAGATGATACACAGTATTCCTAGTCTGGGTGTGAGGTCCGTGGTCTCTACATCCTGGAACTGATCTAATGAATAACACAGATGATACACAGTAAACTGGCTAAGTGTGGATTCCCAGGTCCACCTGGTTCCACCACACTGAAGATCTGACTAAGGTCTGAGTGCTAACACATAGGTATTCACAACGCCAGACAACCAGCAACTGAACAGCAAGATATATATATATATATATAGTGAAGCGCTCCCCAGCACCGCCCAGCTCCCATCAACCAATCATCTGCTGAGCTAGGATCAGCTGACCGCCTTGATCAGCTGACCCTTCTCCTATTGGCATAAAGAGCCTGTCTTGCGGCGCGCGCGTAGCCCTCCATCTGTGTGCACTACTAGGTCCAGACAAACCAGACGCATGTTGCGGCTTCTCCGCAATCCGTCACAGTACCCCCCCCCCCCCCCCGCCCCGAGGAGTGGACTCCGGACACTTTCAAACCAGGCTTCCCAGGATGTAAGTCATGGAACTCTTTTTTTAATTCCTCCGCATGCATGTGACAATCTGGCACCCAAGATCTCTCCTCTATGCCATATCCCTTCCAGTGGACCAGATACTGCACAGAATTCTGCACCAGGTGAGAATCCAGCATCTTTTCAATCTCATACTCTGGTTGGTCATCCACCAACACAGGGGGGGGGGTCCACCTGTACTGCTGGCTTCAACAGGGACACATGGAATGATCTCACACCTTTCATACTGGCTGGGAGATCAATGGCATACGTGACATTATTGATTTTCTTGGCCACTGGAAAAGGTCCTATAAACTTAGGACCCAGCTTGGGTGACAATTGTTTTAAGGCCAAGTGACGAGTGGACACCCACACCAAATCTCCTGGAGAGAATCTCCACTCTACAGACCGATGTCTATCTGCCTGCTTCTTCTGGGTTTGTAAAGCTTTCCCTAAGTTCCTCTTAACCATTCCCCAAATCTCTTTCAGGGCCCTTTGCCAATCCTCCAGAGCTGGAAAAGGAGTAGGCGTGACCGTCAAGGGAGCAAACTTAGGTGATCTTCCTGACACCACCTGGAACGGGGAGAACCCAGAAGAAGAGCTCTTCAGGTTGTTGTGCGCAAACTCTGCAAACGGCAAACAAATTTACCCAATCGGTTTGCGCATCAGCAACATAACACCTGAGGAATTGTTCCAGCGATTGGTTAACTCTCTCGGTCTGACCATTGGTCTGTGGGTGATAGCCTGATGAGAATGCAAGTTCCATGTATAATTGATGGCAAAAGGCCCTCCAAAATTTTGAAACAAATTGGACTCCCCGATCTGACACTACATTTTCCGGAATGCCATGCAGCCGGAAGATGTGCTGGATGAAGAGATCAGCTAATTCCTGGGCCGAAGGGAGTCCTTTCAGAGGGACCAAGTGTGCCATCTTACTGAAACGGTCCACTACCACCCAAATGACTGACTTGCCTTCAGACCGAGGGAGTTCACCCACAAAATCCATGGATATATGAGTCCAGGGTTCATTGGGGACTGGCAAGGACTGTAAAGTGCCAACGGGGGCCTGACGAGAGGGTTTACTCCTCGCACATACCACACACTCTCTTACAAATTCCTTGCAATCTGTAGCCAAAGTAGGCCACCAGGCACATCTAGCCAATAGATCCTGAGTTCTGGTGGCTCCAGGATGACCAGCATTCTTGTGAGAATGGAAGAATTGCAGGATTTGAAAGTAGAAAGGCAGTGGCACAAACAAAACCCCCTCAGGTTTTCCCTCTGGAACATCCTGTTGGTAGGGACTCAACGTGGCTGTCCAATCTCTCCATGTCTCAGTGGCTGCCAAAACTACCTTTGGAGGTAGGATGGTTTCAGGGGCTGCAGGCTGCACTGACTCGGGCTCAAAACATCTGGAGAGAGCATCGGCCTTGACATTCTTACTTCCGGGAGTATACGTGATTACAAATCTGAATCTTGCAAAAAACAGGGACCACCGGGCCTGGCGAGGGCTAAGTCTCTTAGCCCCCTCAATGTACTACAAATTCTTGTGATCTGTATAAACTGTGATACTGTGTTCTGCACCTTCTAACCAGTGTTGCCATTCCTCAAAAGCTAATTTGATGGCCAGGAGCTCCCGATTGCCGATGTCATAGTTTTTCTCGGTGGGTGAAAATCTGCAAGAAAAGTAGGCACATGGATGCAGCTTGCCCTACAAGCCTGACCTCTGAGACAACACAGCTCCCACCCCCACTTCTGAGGCATCAACCTCCACAATGAAGGGAAAGGCGACGTCAACATGCCTCAGTATCGGGGCAGAACAAAACAGTTTCTTTAAGGTCGAAAAGGCCGCATGAGCCTCTGGTGACCAGTGATGAGTACCAGCCCCTTTCCTGGTGAGACTGGTGAGAGGGGAGATGATGGTAGAGTACCCCTTAATGAACCTTCTGTAGTAATTGGCAAACCCCAGGAATCTCTGAAGTGCCTTCAGCCCCACAGGCTGAGGGCACTCCAGAACAGCAGAAACTTTCCCTGGGTCCATCGAGAGGCCTGAAGTGGAGATAATGTATCCCAAGAAGGCTACTGACTCTACCTCGAAGAGGCATTTCTCCAATTTGGCATAAAGTTGATTCTGTCTTAACTTTTTTAAAACCCATCTAACATGCTGGCGATGTTCAGAGAGACTGGACGATAAGATTAGTATTTCGTCCAAGTAAACCAGAACAAACTTCCCCAACACTTCACTGAACACCTCATTGATTAACTCCTGGAAGACGGCCGGCGCGTTGCACAACCCGAAGGGCATCACCAAGTACTCGTAATGCCCATCGGGTGTGTTGAAGGCCGTCTTCCATTCGTCGCCATCCCTGATGCGGACTAGATTGTATGCACCCCTGAGATCTAGCTTGGAAAAAATCTTGGCGTTGGTCACCTGCGTGAACAAATCGTCAATCAATGGCAAAGGGTAGCGGTTTTTCACTGTGATCTTATTCAGGCCTCGATAATCAATACAAGGACGGAGGCCTCCGTCTTTTTTCTTTACAAACAAGAAACCTGCCCCTGCTGGTGACTGAGAGGGACGGATGAACCCTTTTGCCAAGTTTTCCCTGATGTATTCCTGCATAGCTAGTTTCTCCGGCCCAGATAGGTTATAAAGATGACATGGTGGCATACAACCAGATCTCAGATCGATGGGACAATCGAAGGTACGATGGGGGGGAAGTTTGTCCGCTGACTTAGGACAGAAGACGTCAGCAAATTCTGCGTATTGTCTCGGTACACCTTCAACCTGAATGTTGGTATTACCCATGGTTACTTTCGCTAAACAATGATGATAACAATGGGATGACCAGCTCGTTAGCTGACCTGAAACCCAGTCTATCTGAGGCGAGTGAATTTGTAACCAGAGCATGCCAAGAATGATGGTAGAGGTTGCCATATGCAAAACCAGAAATTGCAGACTTTCCCCATGTAAGACCCCCACACTGAGATGCAAACTAGGAGTACAGGATAAGGGGTGCCTACTCTGCAGAGGAGAGTCATCTACAGCAGTAACCCGAATCGGTTGATCCAAAGGGAGCATGGGTATTCCCAATCTTTTAGCAAAATCGTAATCAATAAAATTAGCCGCTGAACCGGAATCAACGAAAGCTTCAGTGGAAACAGTCTGACCTTCCCATGTGACAGAACAGGGAAGTAGCAGACGATTGTCATGTAGAGGTAAAGACTGCGCGCCTAGGGTATTACCTCTGACTACTCCTAGGCGGCAGCGTTTCCCGATTTCTTGGGGCAATTCTGCACTCTATGACCCTCCTCTGCACAGTATAAACAGAGCTGTTCTGTTTTCCTGCGATTCCTTTTTGACCGTGTCAATTTGGACTGACCAATTTGCATTGGCTCAGATGGCGGTGAGGCAGGTGGGGGAGAGGTATAGGAGACATATCTGATCTGGTCCTTACCACGGGTTTGTTTTTGAAATCGTAACCGACGATCAACCCGTACTGCCAAAGAGATAGCTTCCTCAATGGTTTTCGGTTCAGGGTATCCCAACATCAACCCAGAGACTGCGTCTGATAACCCTGATAGAAAACAATCCAGCAACGCAAAAGCCCCCCACCTAGCCGATACCGACCACTTCCTGAACTCAGCTGCATAAACCTCCACTGGATCCTTGCCTTGGCGCAAGGTCTTCAACTTCCACTCAGCGGTAGAGGCAATGTCTGGATCATCATAAATTATGGCCATGGACTTCAAAAATTCCTCAACTGACCTGAGTGCTTCATGCCCTGACTCTAAATTATATGCCCAGGTCTGAGCATCCCCTGAGAGTAAAGTCTTAATAAAGATAATTCTCTGTGCCTCTGTTCCTGACAGGTTAGGCCTCTGTTCAAAATATGACATTACACGATTCTTAAAATTCTGAAAGTCAGATCTGTGGCCAGAAAACGTTTTGGGTACAGACATTCTCAAGTCTGTAACTAAAGAGGATCGCACTGAATTTACAGTCGTCTGAAGGACTTGTAGTGACCCAGATATAGCAGAGATCTGGGCCTGCTGACCGTCCATCACTCTGATGAGGTTTTCCACCGAAGTGGTGAGTGTGTCAAGACGACTGCTAAGTGCGTCCATATTGGTTTGGTCTGGCATTCTGTAACGATCGGTGTCAGCACGCAGAGAGAATCTAATTATAGGTGATCTGCAGTATCACCAAGGATACAGATATATACCTGATTACTGATGATCTGCAGAATCACCGATAATACAGATATATTACTAACCTCTGGACTCCTGAAGCGTGTAAGTGTTTGTAATAGTAGGAATTAGACCACCGGGGTAGCAGGTGGTCCAATAAGTAGAGACAGACTCTACTGCAGTCAAGGGCTCCAGGAGGAGGAGACCCTGACTGGTTTTGCAGCAGTGCCCCCTCTGAGGAGCAGGGGTCCCCTGCAGGAGGACTGAGCACCCAAGAGGTGGGTGACAGCCAGAAAGGTCGGGCAGGCCGGGTCGGCAACACACAGACAGATAAAGTATGAAGACAGAAGGCTGATTCGGTATCCAAGACAAGCAGGGTTTGGCAACGGAATATCAGATGTGCAAGGTACCGAATCAGAGATCAGAGGAGTAGTCAGGAAAGCAATAAGTCATAACAGATATCAAACAATGTCTAGTCTGAGTGTGAGGTCCGTGGTCTCTACTAGAGTTGGGCCGAACGGTTCGCCGGCGAACGTGGTTCGCGCGAACGTAGGTGGTTCGCGTGCGGGTACCGCACGCGAACCTTTTGCGGAAGAAGTTCGGTTCGCCCCATAATGCACTGAGGGTCAACTTTGACCCTCTACATCACAGTCAGCAGGCCCAGTGTAGCCAATTAGGCTACACTAGCCCCTGGAGCCCCACCCCCCCTTATATAAGGCAGGCAGCGGCGGCCATTACGGCCACTCGTGTGCCTGCATTAGTGAGAGTAGGGCGAGCTGCTGCAGTCTCTCATATAGGGAAAGATTAGTTAGGCTTAACTTCTTCCTGGCTGCATACCTGTTCTGTTCAGTGAGCCCTCAGCCCACTGCATACCTGTACTGTGATCCTGCCACTGCATACCTGTACTGTGATCCTGCCACTGCATACCTGTTCAGTGATCCTGCCACTGCATACCTGTTCAGTGATCCTGCCACTGCATACCTATTCTGTTCAGTGAGCCCTCAGCCCACTGCATACCTGTACTGTGATCCTGCCACTCCATACCTGTTCAGTGATCCTGCCACTGCATACCTGTTCTGTTCAGTGAGCCCTCAGCCCACTGCATACCTGTACTGTGATCCTGCCACTGCATACCTGTTCAGTGATCCTGCCACTGCATACCTGTTCAGTGATCCTGCCACTGCATACCTGTTCTGTTCAGTGAGCCCTCAGCCCACTGCATACCTGTACTGTGATCCTGCCACTCCATACCTGTTCAGTGATCCTGCCACTGCATACCTGTTCTGTTCAGTGAGCCCTCAGCCCACTGCATACCTGTACTGTGATCCTGCCACTCCATACCTGTTCAGTGATCCTGCCACTGCATACCTGTTCAGTGATCCTGCCACTGCATACCTGTTCTGTGGACCCGCCACTGTATACCTGTTCTGTTCAGTGGACCCGCCACTGTATACCTGTTCTGTGAACCCGCCACTGTATACCTGTTCTGTTCAGTGGACCCGCCACTGTATACCTGTTCTGTTCAGTGGACCCGCCACTGTATACCTGTTCTGTTCAGTGGACCCGCCACTGTATACCTGTTCAGTGAACCCGCCACTGCATACCTGTTGTGTTCAGTGAACCTGCCACTGCATACCTGTTGTGTTCAGTGAACCTGCCACTGCATACCTGTTTAGTGAACCCGCCACTGTATACCTGTTCTGTTCAGTGGACCCGCCACTGTATACCTGTTCAGTGAACCCGCCACTGTATACCTGTTCTGTTCAGTGGACCCGCCACTGTATACCTGTTTAGTGAACACGCCACTGCATACCTATTGTGTTCAGTGATCCTGCCACTGCATACCTGTTCTGTGAACCCGCCACTGTATACCTGTTCTGTTCAGTGGACCCGCCACTGTATACCTGTTCTGTGAACCCGCCACTGTATACCTGTTCTGTTCAGTGGACCCGCCACTGTATACCTGTTCTGTTCAGTGGACCCGCCACTGTATACCTGTTCTGTTCAGTGGACCCGCCACTGTATACCTGTTTAGTGAACACGCCACTGCATACCTATTGTGTTCAGTGATCCTGCCACTGCATACCTGTTCTGTGAACCCGCCACTGTATACCTGTTCTGTTCAGTGGACCCGCCACTGTATACCTGTTCTGTGAACCCGCCACTGTATACCTGTTCTGTTCAGTGGACCCGCCACTGTATACCTGTTCTGTTCAGTGGACCCGCCACTGTATACCTGTTCTGTTCAGTGGACCCGCCACTGTATACCTGTTTAGTGAACACGCCACTGCATACCTATTGTGTTCAGTGATCCTGCCACTGCATACCTGTTCTGTGAACCCGCCACTGTATACCTGTTCTGTTCAGTGGACCCGCCACTGTATACCTGTTCTGTGAACCCGCCACTGTATACCTGTTCTGTTCAGTGGACCCGCCACTGTATACCTGTTCTGTTCAGTGGACCCGCCACTGTATACCTGTTCTGTTCAGTGGACCCGCCACTGTATACCTGTTTAGTGAACACGCCACTGCATACCTATTGTGTTCAGTGATCCTGCCACTGCATACCTGTTCTGTGAACCCGCCACTGTATACCTGTTCTGTTCAGTGGACCCGCCACTGTATACCTGTTCTGTGAACCCGCCACTGTATACCTGTTCTGTTCAGTGAACCCACCGCATCAGTGCGCATACCTGTGCAGTTAAGTGAACCCACCTACCTACGTGAGTGCACGCAGTGTGATATACCACTCCGTGCATACCCAATATGGACAAAACAGGTAGAGGAAGAGGAAGAGGTAGTGGCAGAGGCAGAGGAAGGCCACCCGGCAGGTCTGCGCGAGGTCGTGTAAATGTAATTTCGTGTGGATCTGGCCCACAGTACAGTGCTCGGAAGAAGGCACGTCCCATCACCTCCCAAGATTGTCAGGACGTGGTTGAGTATTTAGCGACACAGAACACCTCATCTTGCTCAGCCACCAGCGCTACTACTAGCACCACTTCCGCTGCATTTGACACTTCGCAAGAATTATTTAGTGTTGAAATCACTGATGCACAGCCATTGTTGTTACAGCCAGATGAATTTTCACCAGCTAATATGTCTGAGTTACGCGGCAACACTATGGATGTAACGTGTCAGGAGGATGAAGGACCTACTGATGGTGCAAGTTTGGATTTGTCTGAGGCAAGCGAAGCTGGGCAGGATGACTACGATGATGACGGTAATAGGGATCCTCTGTATGTTCCCAATAGAGGAGATGAAGAGGGGGACAGTTCAGAGGGGGAGTCAGAGAGTAGTAGGAGGAGAGAAGTTGCTGAAAGAAGCTGGGGCAGCTCTTCGTCAGAAACAGCTGGTGGCAGAGTCCGGCACCATGTATCGCCACCTATGTACAGCCAGCCAACTTGCCCTTCAGCATCAGCTGCTGAGGTCCCCATAGTGCCCACATCCCAGGGTGGCTCAGCGGTGTGGAAATTTTTTAATGTGTGTGCCTCAGATCGGACCAAAGCCATCTGTTCGCTCTGCCAACAAAAATTGAGCCGTGGAAAGGCCAACACTCACGTAGGGACAAGTGCCTTACGAAGGCACCTGGAGAAAAGGCACAAACAGCAATGGGATGGCCACCTGAGCAAAAGCAGCAGCAGCACACAAAAGAAAAGTCACCCTCCTTCTCCTCTTCCTCCTTCAGGTGCATCATCTGCTTCTGCCGCTTTCTCCTTTGCACCTTCACAGGCACCCTCCTCCACTCCGCCTCTGCCCTTGAGCGGTTCCTGCTCCTCTGCCCACAGCAGCAGTCAGGTGTCCGTGAAGGAAATGTTTGAGCGGAAGAAGCCACTTTTGGCCAGTCACCCCCTTGCCCGGCGTCTGACAGCTGGCGTGGCGGAACTGTTAGCTCGCCAGCTGTTACCATACCGGCTGGTGGACTCTGAGGCCTTCCGTAAATTTGTGGCCATCGGAACACCGCAGTGGAAGATGCCAGGCCGCACTTATTTTTCGAGAAAGGCCATACCCCAACTGCACCGTGAAGTTGAGAGGCAAGTGGTGTCATCTCTTGCGAAGAGCGTTGGGTCAAGGGTACACCTGACCACGGATGGCTGGTCTGCCAAGCACGGGCAGGGCCGCTACATTACCTACACAGCCCATTGGGTGAACCTGGTGGTGAACGATGGCAAGCAGAAAGCGGCGGACCAAATTGTGACACCTCCACGGCTTGCAGGCAGGCCTCCTGCCACCTCCTCTCCTCCTGCTACATGCTCTTCGCTGTCCTCCTCCTCCTCCTTGGCTGAGTGGCAGTTCTCCTCTCCAGCTACACAGCCCCAGCTCCGCAGGGCCTATGCTGCATGCCAGGTACGACGGTGTCACGCCATCTTAGACATGGCTTGTCTCAAAGCGGAGAGTCACACTGGAGCAGCTCTCCTGGCTGCTCTTAAGAAACAGGTGGATGAGTGGCTGACCCCGCACCACCTGGAGATAGGCAACGTGGTGTGCGACAACGGCAGCAATCTGCTTGCCGCTTTGCATATGGGGAAGCTGACACACATACCCTGCATGGCACATGTCATGAATCTAGTGGTTCAAAGATTTGTGGCAAAGTACCCTGGCTTAGCGGATGTCCTGAAGCAGGCCAGGAAGTTCTGTGGGCATTTGAGGCGCTCTTACACAGCCATGGCACGATTTGCAGAAATTCAGCGTAAAAACAACATGCCGGTGAGACGCCTCATTTGCGATAGCCCTACTCGATGGAACTCGACCCTGCTCATGTTCTCCCGCCTGCTAGAACAGAAGAAAGCCGTCACCCAGTACCTCTACAACTGGAGTAGAACGAAACAGTCTGGGAAGATGGGGATGTTCTGGCCCGACAACTGGACACTGATGAAAAATGCATGCAGGCTCATGCGGCCGTTTGAGGAGGTGACCAACCTGGTGAGCCGCAGTGAGGGCACCATCAGCGACTTAATTCCCTACGCGTACTTCTTGGAGCGTGCTGTGCGTAGAGTGGCGGATGAAGCTGCGAATGAGCGTGACCAGGAACCGTTACGGCAGGAACAGGCATGGGACCAATTTTCATCAGACCCAGCTGTTTCCTCAACACCTGCGGCAGCACAGAGGGGGGAGGAGGAGGAAGAAGAGAGGTCGTGTGCAGAAGACGAGTCAGACTCAGAGGATGATGAGCAAGGTGTTTCTTTGGGGGAGGAGGAGGAGGAGGGGACAGCGGCAGGACAACAACCGCAGCAGGCGTCGCAGGGGGCTTGTGCTGCTCAACCTTCCCGTGGTATTGTTCGCGGCTGGGGGGAGGAGGTTGACTTACCTGACGTCACTGAGGAAGAGCAAGAGGAGATGGAGGGTACTGGATCCGACTTTGTGCAGATGTCGTCTTTTATGCTGTCCTGCCTGTTGAGGGACCCCCGTATAAAAAACCTCAAGGGGAATGAGCTGTACTGGGTGGCCACACTACTAGACCCTCGGTACAGGCACAAAGTGGCGGACCTGTTACCAACTCACCGGAAGGTGGAAAGGATGCAGCATATGCAGAACCAGCTGTCAACTATGCTTTACAATGCCTTTAAGGGTGATGTGACGGCACAACGCCAGCAAGGTACCACTGCCACTAATCCTCCTCCCGTGTCCACGCAGTCAAAGACAGGACGCTCCAGCGATCTCATGGTGATGTCGGACATGCGGACGTTCTTTAGTCCAACGCCTCGCCGTAGCCCTTCCGGATCCACCCTCCACCAACGCCTCGACCGGCAGGTAGCCGACTACCTGGCCTTAAGTGTGGATGTAGACACTGCTGTGAACAGCGATGAGGAACCCTTGAACTACTGGGTGCGCAGGCTTGACCTGTGGCCAGAGCTGTCCCAATTTGCCATCCAACTTCTCTCCTGCCCTGCCGCAAGCGTCCTGTCAGAGAGGACCTTCAGCGCAGCTGGAGGCATTGTCACAGAGAAGAGAAGTCGCCTAAGTCACAAAAGTGTTAAGTACCTCACCTTTATCAAAATTAATGAGGCATGGATCCCGGAGGGCTGCTGCCCGCCCCAAGACTAAGTCAGTCCCCGCACACACAGCATCTCTGCCTGCACGCCGTGTGACTGGCTGCCTGGCCTGCCCCAAAAAGACTAAGTCGCTCCCAGTCCCTCCACACAGCATGTCTGCCTGCAGGCCGCTTCACTACCTTCTCCGCCACCACCAACAGGGTCCGGGACTCCAGGCGGATTGCTGAATTTTTTAGGCCGCTGCTAGCAGCGGCCGCTGTAATAATTTTTATGGTGCGTGTACATGACTGCCTAATTTTTCTGGCTGCACTGAGGGCAGCTGCAACAACAAAAGAAAAGGCATGTACATGCGCCCATTCCCCTTCGTGATCATTACCTTGCCGTGGTGAAGGGGCTTGCGTATCACAATGAAGCAATGACCGGCGCCTAGATGAGTGTCTCGGGGGGCACACAAAAGATAATAAGGTCGTTGCTTCATTGTGGTCAGACCAAATTTGATCAGCTGGACAGTCACTGTTCTGTCATTCAGCTACATCAGCCAGGCCGACCATATGGGCTGTAAAGCCACAAAAACCTGCACTCTCGCCATGGTGCGCACCAGTCCAGCACGGCCGTCACTAGTACAAACAGCTGTTTGCGGTGCGTTACACGGTGAGTTTGGTGTGTCAGTGTGAAGCAGTACCTTAATTACACTACCTGATTGATGTATACACATGCAAGATGTTTTAAAGCACTTTAGGCCTGTCATTTAGCATTCAATGTGATTTCTGCCCTTAAAACGCTGCTTTGCGTCAAATCCAGATTTTTCCCGGGGACTTTTGGCGTGTATCCCACTCCGCCATGCCCCCCTCCAGGTGTTAGACCCCTTGAAACATCTTTTCCATCACTTTTGTGGCCAGCATAATTATTTTTTTTTTTCAAAGTTCGCATCCCCATTGAAGTCTATTGCGGTTCGCGAACTTTAACGCGAACCGAACGTTCCGCGAAAGTTCGCGAACCCGGTTCGCGAACCTAAAATCGGAGGTTCGGCCCAACTCTAGTCTCTACACCCTGGAACTAGTCTGATGTATAACACAAGTTCCCTAGTCTGGGTGTGAGGTCCGTGGTCTCTACACCCTTGAACTAGTCTGATATATAACAGAATGATAACACAAGTTCCCTAGTCTGGGTATGAGGTCCGTGGTCTCTATACCCTGGAACTAGTCTGATGTATAACAGAATGATAACACAAGTTCCCTAGTCTGGGTGTGAGGTCTGTGGTCTCTACACCCTGGAACTGGTCTAAGGAATAACACAGATGATACACGGTATTCCTAGTCTGGGGTGTGAGGTCTGTGTTCTCTACACCCTGGAACTGGTCTAAGGAATAACACAGATGATACACAGTATTCCTAGTCTGGGGTGTGAGGTCCATGTTCTCTACACCCTGGAACTGGTCTAAGGAATAACACAGATGATACACAGTATTGTTAGTCTGGGTGGAAGGTCCGTGGTGTCTACACCCTGGAACTGATCTAATGAATAACACAGATGATACACAGTAAACTGGCTAAGTGTGGATTCCCAGGTCCACCTGGTTCCACCACACTGAAGATCTGACTAAGGTCTGAGTGCTAACACATAGGTATTCGCAACGCCAGACAACCAGCAACTGAACAGCAAGAGATATATATATATAGTGAAGCGCTCCCCAGCGCCGCCCAGCTCCCATCAACCAATCATCTGCTGAGCTGGGATCAGCTGACCGCCTTGATCAGCTGACCCTTCTCCTATTGGCATAAAGAGACTGTCTTGCGGCGCGCGTAGCTCTTCATCTGTGTGCACTACTAGGTCCAGACAAACCAGACGCATGTTGCTGCAGGGAAGCCGCCGCTTTGTGCGCGGACACCGCCGCCTCACTGTCAGAGTGCGCGGCGGCTTCTCCGCAATCTGTCACAGTACCCCCCCCCCCCCCCCGAGGAGTGGACTCCGGACACTTTCCACCAGGCTTCCCAGGATGTAAGTCATGGAACTCTTTTTTTAATTCCTCCGCATGCATGCGACAATCTGGCACCCAAGATCTCTCCTCTATGCCATATCCCTTCCAGTGGACCCGATACTGCACAGAATTCTGCACCAGGCGAGAATCCAGAATCTTTTCAATCTCATACTCTGGTTGGTCATCCACCAACACAGAGGGGGGGGGGGGAGGAGTCCACCTGTACTGCTAGCTTCAACAGGGACACATGGAATGTTCTCACACCTTTCATACTGGCTGGGAGATCAATGGCATATGTGACATTATTGATATTCTTGGCCACTGGAAAAGGTCCTATAAACTTAGGACCCAGCTTGGGTGACAATTGTTTTAAGGCCAAGTGACGAGTAGACACCCACACCAAATCTCCTGGAGAGAATCTCCACTCTACAGACCGATGTCTATCTGCCTGCTTCTTCAGGGTTTGTAAAGCTTTCCCTAAGTTCCTCTTAACCATTCCCCAAGGCTGACCGCCTTGATCAGCTGACCCTTCTCCTATTGGCATAAAGAGCCTGTCTTGCGGTGCGCGCTCGTAGCTCTCCATCTGTGTGCACTACTAGGTCCAGACAAACCAGACGCATGTTGCTGTGGGGAAGCCGCCGGTCTGTGCGCGGATACCACCGCCTCACTGTCACTTCTCCGCAATCCGCCACAATCCTGTTCTGAGATGTGGTCATTTTCAGCTCTCGTGTTGTCAGTTTCTTTCAAATCTGAGTCATTGTTGTCCTTCCAAATTGACTCCATGACATCCGCAGCACTGTATCTAACATATCTCCTCTGGTTTGACATTGTTACCACAAAAAAATTGAGAAAAAACAAGTTGTGATACATTGTTTCTCATGCAGTAAAATGCCAAATGTTTGGGGGGGTCTGTTTGGAATAGAGATGGCCCGAACGGTTTGCATGTGAACTTGTGCGCGCGACCAACACAGGTTCACGTCAAAACGTGAACATTTAGCGAGTTCGACCCGCCCCCTATGCTACATCATTGGGCTAAATTTTGACCCTCTACATCACAGTCAGCAGACACATGGCAGCCAATCAGGCTGCACTCCCTCCTGGACCCCCCCTCCCCTTATAAAAGGCAGCAGCGTCGGCCATTTTCTCACTCTGTCTGCTGCTGCATTAGTGAGAGAAGGGAGAGACATTGGAGAGATAGGGTAAGCATTACTTAGGAGGTCTTGTTAGCTTGCTCCTGGCTGATATTTGTTGCTTAAAAGCACCACAAAAAAAGCTCTTTTGAGAGCTAATGTTCTTGTGATGTGTTTTTTTTTGTGTGTGGCCTACTGACACTGCATATACAGCCCTGTCTGTCGCAGCTGGCCCTTGCTAATTGCTATACTGTGCCAGGGCCAGCACATTCAGTGCATACCTTTTCACTGCACCTGTGTGACTGCATATTGTTGTACCAGCAGTCACTGCCAGTGGTGCTCAGCAGAGCTCGAATATTCGAGTAGCTCGAATATTCGAGCTCTTTTCCAGCTATTCGAGCTCGGTATTCGAGCTCCGAATAGCTGTAGCGATTCGAATGGGCTATTCGAGTACACTCGAATAGCCCATTCACTATTCGAGCTATTCGAGCAAAACGGCGCTATTCGAGCTCGGTACCGAGCTCGAATAGCAACATAGCCCAGATTGATGTCCTTAGAGCCAATCAGAGGGCTCCCAGGCCCTCTGACGGCAGCCAATCACAGAGGGGGACCCTGGCCAGCCCCTACCCTATAAATAGCGGCCGCCATGTTAGGTTTCTCCGTGCTTGCCTGAGACTTGTACAGAGAGAGAGTTGCTCCTTTGTGCTTTGGCTTAGCAAGAGCTCTATTGTGGTCATTTACCTAGCGTTTTTGCTCACATACACCTCCTATACACACCTATATTGTTGTTAGTTAGTTAGACATTGTATTTTAGTTAGTAGCTTTTGTGTTACATAGAGACAGGCCAGCTGCTGCAGGCTTACAGCTTTAGGCCTCAGGGCCTTGCCTGTGTGGGCAGCTGTCCTCCTGTCCTCTGTTTATTTCTCTCTATTCTATACCAGTATTTCTGCTGTCCTTTACTACTGATTGTATTAGTATTGTAGTTATATACTGTAACTGTACTAGGACACTCACTGTCACTGTTCATAGGCTACTAGCTGCTCCTGCGTGTGTGCACTCACTTTCTGTGTACACACTACACACACTCTATTTCCTTCTGATAACTGATTGATTATTGTAATTGATTATTGTAATTAGTTAGTTGTACTTACTGTTACTACTTACTGTACTAGGAGTCTAGGACACTCAGTCACTGTTCATAGGCTACTAGCTCCTGCGTGTGTGCACTCACTGTCTGTGTACACACTACACACACTCTATTTCCTTCTGATAACTGATTGATTATTGTAATTAGTTAGTTGTACTTACTGTTACTACTTACTGTACTAGGAGTCTAGGACACTCAGTCACTGTTCATAGGCTACTAGCTCCTGCGTGTGTGCACTCACTGTCTGTGTACACACACTACACACACTCTATTTCCTTCTGATAACTGATTGATTATTGTAATTAGTTAGTTGTTTGTACTTACTGTTACTACTTACTCTTACTGTACTAGGAGTCTAGGACACTCAGTCACTGTTCATAGGCTACTAGCTCCTGCGTGTGTGCACTCACTGTCTGTGTACACACACTACACACACTCTATTTCCTTCTGATAACTGATTGCTTATTGTAATTAGTTAGTTGTACTTACTGTTACTACTTACTCTTACTGTACTAGGAGTCTAGGTCACTCAGTCACTGTTCATAGGCTACTAGCTCCTGCGTGTGTGCACTCACTGTCTGTGTACACACACTACACACACTCTATTTCCTTCTGATAACTGATTGCTTATTGTAATTAGTTAGTTGTACTTACTGTTACTACTTACTCTTACTGTACTAGGAGTCTAGGACACTCAGTCACTGTTCATAGTCTACTAGCTCCTGCGTGTGTGCATTTACTGTCTGTGTACACACACTACACACACTCTATTTCCTTCTGATAACTGATTGCTTATTGTAATTAGTTAGTTGTACTTACTGTTACTACTTACTCTTACTGTACTAGGAGTCTAGGACACTCAGTCACTGTTCATAGGCTACTAGCTCCTGCGTGTGTGCACTCACTGTCTGTGTACACACACTACACACACTCTATTTCCTTCTGATAACTGATTGATTATTGTAATTAGTTAGTTGTACTTACTGACTGTTACTACTTACTTACTTACTGTACTAGGGACACTCACTCAGTCACTGTTCATAGGCTAGCTCCTGCGCGTGTTTGCGCGTGCGTGCACTCACTGTCTGTAGTGTACACACACTAAATTTACTTGTGATTACTACTGATTATTGTAACTGCTAGTTGTACTTCCTGACTGTTACTACTTACTTACTGTACTAGGGACACTCACTCAGTCACCTCACCCACCAACCCACTCCATTAAAGTACCCCACTTTTCACCCGCCCTTTTAAAAAACTTTTGTCTATACGCCCAAAACATCGAAGATGTCTGGAAGTGGCAGCCAGCACGGTTTGGGCAAGGGGAAGGGCAGCAAGGGAATCAGGAGGAGAGGGAGCAGCATTGTGGCAGGCCGCGGCCGCGCCACCATGCACAGTTCCGCAGCAGCAGCAGCAGCGTCAGTGGCTAACATTCCTCCCATAGCCACTGGCCGTGGACGCCTTGGGCGCCACCCAGCAGGAGCATCTGCAACTCACGCTGCAGAGACACAGCAGCAGCAGCGTGTAGCACCTGCTCCGATTTTCCTCCAGCCGGGTCGGAAACGTCCCATTGAGGAAAAGCATGCAGACACTGTGGTGCAACTCATGACGGAGGATGAGCAGCCCGCCATCAGCTCTGCATCCGAGGCCTCCACCCTCACCACCACCACCACCACCCCTGTTCGCAGCAGCCGCCCAGCAGGGTCTGGGGAGGAGGCCAGTTCACCGTCACTCGCCGACCTGTCATTCAGCAGTCTTTTGACCCCAGGCATCATGAGTAAATTGTCTGCTGTTGTTGGCGATCTTGAGGAGGAGATGCTGATGGGCACTTTGGGGGATGAGGGATTGGACAGCAAGACTGTGGCGACAGTCAAGCAGCCCATCCATGCATCAGGAGAGGAGTTTGGGGGGTCATCATCCCAGCAGGACATGTTTCAGGAGGGGGAGGATGATGATGACCCGGTGACAGACAGAGACTGGGTGCCACCACCTCCAGGGGATGTCGTCCTCAGCAGCTCTGAGGAGGAGGAGGAGGATGCGCTTGTGGGCCTTGCAAGGAGGCGCATCATTGCAAGCATTGGCAGCAGTAGGCAGGTCCCACAGCCTGCTGGTGTCTCAGGCTCAGCAGCAGCAGCAGCAGCATCTGCCAGTACCACCACCAGCCGCACCCAAGCCCCCCCCCCAACCACCACAGGGAGACAGGCAGCAGCGCTTCCATGCCGTAGGGGGATGTTTCTGTCACCAATCTGGCGATATTTCACCATGCCCACTGTGTACAGCAAGTACGCCACTTGCAACCACTGTCAGCGGAAGTTGAGCAGAGGTGCAGACCCCTTAAAGTTCAGCACCAGCTCGCTCATCAACCACCTTGCTGCGAAACATTTCCACCAGCATGAGGAGTTCCAGAGGCTGAAGGCATCTGGTGCTGGCAGTGGCACCACACCCATCACTGCACAGCCTTCAGCAGCAGCAGCAGCAGCAACAGCAGCCACCCGCCCTCCTGCTCCTCCAGCAGCACCAGCAGGAGTGCGGAAACGCACTGCTCCTCCCCCCTCTGCAACTCCTGCCGCCGACACTGAGGCCTGTTCTGGCAGCCAGTCCTCAGTGGCCTCCTCCGCTGTGTCTGCTGATTCCCGTGCCAGCAAAAGGCCACGCCAGAGCCTTTTGAGCGAGTCCTTCCAGGGGGTGGTTAGGGCTCTGCCTCCCAGCAGCCGTCGCGTGCGGCAGCTGAACGGCTTGCTGGCACGGGCCATGTGCTCCCAACTCCTGCCGTACACGCTCGTGCAGGAGGGGAGCGACATTCGTGCGCTGCTTGCTTGCGCAGCCCCAGACTGGCAGCTCCCCAGCAGACACTTTTTCTCTCGCAAGGCCATTCCTGCACTGCACCGCTTTGTGATGGCCAATGTGGAGCGAGGGCTGGAGCACGCGGTTGGTGAAAGGGTCCACGTCACCATGGACTCCTGGAGCAGCCGCTTCGGGACAGGCCGCTACCTGTCCTTCACTGTCCACTGGGTCAGCTTGGTGGAAGGGGGTGAGGATGGGAGAGCAGCAGCGGGCACAGCAGCAGCAGCAACACAGTGGGTGGTGCCACCCCGCAGGGTCAGGGGAACTGCAGCAGGTTCCTCCGATCCTCTGCCATCCTCCGGCACACCTGGCCAAACCCCCCGCCTCAGCAGCAGCGTGAAGGCCCGCCACTGCCAAGCGCTGCTGCACTTGGTCAGCCTTGGGAAGACCAAGCTGACGGCAACCCATGTGTTGGCCAAACTCCAGGAGCAGGAGAGGATTTGGCTGACCCCCAGAGGCCTCAGAGTCGGAGAGGTGGTGGCCGACAATGGGGCCAATCTGGTTGCCGCAATAGACAGGGGAAACCTGACCCACATCCCCTGTCTTGCCCACGTGCTGAACCTGGTGGTGCAGAAGTTCTTGCGCACCTACCAGGGGATGGGCGAACTGCTGGAAACGGCAAGGAACGTTGTGCGTCACTTCCGGCGCTCGGCTGCAGCCTGTGCGAGCCTGGAAGACGTGCAAAAGGAGCTGGATCTGCCACGCCATCGGCTGATCCTTGACGTTCCGACTCGCTGGAACTCCACCCTGGCGATGTTGGAGCGTCTGGTTGAACAGAAGCGCGCTGTCAAACAGTACCTTGCCCTGGCCACTGTTTCCGCCGCTCAGAGAAGGGACAAGACCAGCAACATCCCGTCCATCGTCCCCGATGATGACTGGAGGCACATGCAGCAGGTGTGCTTAGTGCTGGCTCCCTTTCTGCAGGCCACTAACATTGGTGAGCAGGGACCATGCTATGGTCTGCGAGTGGGTGCCCCTGGTTTGTCTGCTGAACAGGGCCCTCAATGCTTTGCTGGAACAGGGAGCGGCAGCCTTGGACCAGCAGGAGCGGCAAGCAGCTGCACAGTCCACCTCTGAGGGGGAGGAGGAGGAGGACTTGGTGGAGGTCCCTGACCTTGCTGCTGATGAGGGGGAGCAGCACAGTGCAGCTGAGTTGGTGCGGGGGTGGAGAGAGGATGAGACTGACGAGGCAGAGGAGGAGGATGAGGACAGCAGCACTGCCGTTGATGTGCCAGCAGACGTGGCCCGCCTCTTCCCAATGGCAGCGCACATGCTGACGTGCCTGCGCAGAGACCCCAGGGTGATCCAGATGAAGCAGAGGGAGGACATCTGGATCAGCATGATGTTGGACCCACGCCTCAAGGGGAAGTTGAGCCAGTTCCTGCCGCCTGCAGGAGGAGACCCAGCGCAACAAATAAGGAGCTTGCAGCAGGCCCTTGTTGAGCGCTTGGAGGAAGCCTTCCCCCAGCCTTCCACCCCCACTGTCCAGCAGCCAGCACAGAGGCAGCAGCAGGTGCCTGCATCCAGCAGCAAGCGCCCCACAGACCTGCTGTCTCTCAGCCACGAGCTCTACAGGACTGTAGAGGCTCCGGCAGCAGTGACTAGAGAGGAGGTGCATGCAGCAGCATCCTCCTCCGGTCACAGCCAGCACCAGACCCGCATGGTGGCTGACTACATGGGGTCCTACAGCGGGCTTGACAGCGATGCCCCTGTTGATCCCATGGAGTATTGGGTCAAGCGCCTGGAGATCTGGAGCGAGCTGGCGCAGTACGCCCTGGAAGTGCTGTCTTGCCCCCCTTCCAGCGTGCTGTCCGAGCGCTGCTTCAGTGCAGCTGGTGGCGTGGTCACCGAGAAACGCTCACGTCTGTCTCACAAGTCTGTGGACAGACTGACGTTTCTGAAGATGAACCAGGCGTGGGTGGAAGGCGAGTTCCTGGCCCCTGTTGTCGGCGAGAGGGGGACATGAACTGGCTAAGAACCATCGTTAATGTGCCTTACCACCCTTTACCACCTCCTGGCTCCTGCTCACTAAGCCAGCCTGGTTCACTTTGACTATTACGTCGCCTGCAGCCACACATTTTACACCTACAGTGGGCTGCTGTGTACTGCCCTTCTGCTGTCTGTCTGTGTTTCCCACTGCCAGGGTACACAGATTTACCTTCTGCTGCCACTCTGCCACCAGCTATTACGTCAAAAAATAGCTATATCTGTGTAATTGGTTGTAAAACCAAAACCAAAAAACCATTACAAAAAAAAGGTTTAATTTTTCTGAGGTGCCCGGGTTGAAAATTGTGTTGTCCCAGTTGTGTATTGGACACGATGTGGGCTGCACGACCGCTGTCTGGGACCTCCTGTTGTGTTTATTTACAGCCCTGGTATATCCGCTAGGTACCAGGGCTATTATGTCACGCTGCCTACCTGCTGCCACACTCACACTGCTCCTCCTCCATTCCTCCTCCTGCTGCTGCTGCTGTCTGTCTGTGTTTCCCACTGCCAGGGTACACAGATTTACCTTCTGCTGCCACTCTGCCACCAGCTATTACGTCAAAAAATAGCTATATCTGTGTAATTGGTTGTAAAACCAAAACCAAAAAACCATTACAAAAAAAAAGGTTTAATTTTTCTGAGGTGCCCGGGTTGAAAACTGTGTTGTCCCAGTTGTGTATTGGACACGACGTGGGCTGCACGACCGCTGTCTGGGACCTCCTGTTGTGTTTATTTACAGCCCTGGTATCACCGCTAGGTACAAGGGCTATTATGTCACGCTGCCTACCTGCTGCCACACTCACACTGCTCCTCCTCCATTCCTCCTCCTGCTGCTGCTGCTGTCTGTCTGTGTTTCCCACTGCCAGGGTACACAGATTTACCTTCTGCTGCCACTCTGCCACCAGCTATTACGTCAAAAAATAGCTATATCTGTGTAATTGGTTGTAAAACCAAAACCAAAAAACCATTACAAAAAAAAAGGTTTAATTTTTCTGAGGTGCCCGGGTTGAAAACTGTGTTGTCCCAGTTGTGTATTGGACACGATGTGGGCTGCACGACCGCTGTCTGGGACCTCCTGTTGTGTTTATTTACAGCCCTGGTATCACCGCTAGGTACCAGGGCTATTATGTCACGCTGCCTACCTGCTGCCACACTCACACTGCTCCTCCTCCATTCCTCCTCCTGCTGCTGCTGCTGTCTGTCTGTGTTTCCCACTGCCAGGGTACACAGATTTACCTTCTGCTGCCACTCTGCCACCAGCTATTACGTCAAAAAATAGCTATATCTGTGTAATTGGTTGTAAAACCAAAACCAAAAAACCATTACAAAAAAAAAGGTTTAATTTTTCTGAGGTGCCCGGGTTGAAAACTGTGTTGTCCCAGTTGTGTATTGGACACGATGTGGGCTGCACGACCGCTGTCTGGGACCTCCTGTTGTGTTTATTTACAGCCCTGGTATCACCGTTAGGTACCAGGGCTATTATGTCACGCTGCCTACCTGCTGCCACACTCACACTGCTCCTCCTCCATTCCTCCTCCTGCTGCTGCTGCTGTCTGTCTGTGTTTCCCACTGCCAGGGTACACAGATTTACCTTCTGCTGCCACTCTGCCACCAGCTATTACGTCAAAAAATAGCTATATCTGTGTAATTGGTTGTAAAACCAAAACCAAAAAACCATTACAAAAAAAAGGTTTAATTTTTCTGAGGTGCCCGGGTTGAAAACTGTGTTGTCCCAGTTGTGTATTGGACACGATGTGGGCTGCACGACCGCTGTCTGGGACCTCCTGTTGTGTTTATTTACAGCCCTGGTATCAACGCTAGGTACCAGGGCTATTATGTCACGCTGCCTGCCTCATTGACTGCCTGCTGCCACACACTCATCCTCCTTCTCCTGCTGCTGAATTTACCTCCTGCTGTCTGTGTGTTTCCACTGCCAGGGAGCACATACAATGGCGCTTCCAACATGCGTGCGCCCACCAGCTATTTGTTACGCTCAAAAATAGCTGCATTTCTTTAAAAAAAAAATGGAAAGAGAAATAAGTGAAGAAGAAGAAGACGATATAGAAAAAGAAGGAGAAGAAGAAGAAGAGGAAGAAGAAGAAGAAGATGAAGAAGATGAAGAAGATGAAGAAGATGAAGAAGAAGATGAAGAAGATGAAGAAGATGAAGAAGAAGATGAAGAAGAAGATGATGATGAAGAAGAAGAAGATGAAGAAGAAGATGAAGAAGATGAAGAAGATGAAGAAGAAGAAGAAGAGGAAGAAGAAGATGAAGAAGAAGAAGATGAAGAAGAGGAAGAAGAAGATGAAGAAGAAGAAGATGAAGAAGATGAAGAAGAAGATGAAGAAGATGAAGATGAAGAAGAAGAAGAAGAAGAAGAAGATGAAGAAGAAGAAGAAGATGAAGAAGATGAAGAAGAAGAAGAAGATGAAGAAGATGAAGAAGAAGAAGAAGAAGAAGATGAAGATGAAGAAGATGAAGAAGAAGAAGAAGATGAAGATTAGAAGATGAAGAAGAAGAAGATGAAGAAGAAGAAAAAGAAGAAGACAATATAGAAGAAGAAGAAGAAGATATAGAAGAAGATATAGAAGAAGAAGATATAGAAGATAAAGAAGAAGAAGAAGAAGAAGTATATACAGTACTGAACAAAATTCTGGACACAACTTCTCTTTCCACCTTTTTTTTTTTAAAGGAACATCCCCACATAATCCACTTGCTGTTGTTACTTGGAAAAAAAGATGTTTCTTGCATCATTCACCCTCAAAACAAGTGTTGGAAGCTATTTAAGGCCAATTCGAATAGTCAGCTCGAATAATGAGCTCGAATACCGACTCGAATAGTCAGCTCGAAGTCCGAGGTCGAATCGAATAGTAAAAATTATTCGACTCGAATATTCGACTGACCTCGAATAATTTACTATTCGAATTCGACCAAACTCGAATTTTAAAAAGGGGTATTTGAGCACCACTAGTCACTGCATACCTTTCCCTGCATCTGTGTGACAGCACACTGTTTTATATACCAGTCAGTGCATACCTTTTCACTGCACCTGTGTGACTGCACATTGTATTATACCACCAGTCACTGCATGCCGTGTGACTGCCTGCCCCAAGACTAAGTCGGTCCCCACACACAGCATCTCTGCCTGTAGGCCGCTTGACTGCCTTCTCCACCACCACCAACAGGGTCCAGGACTCCAGGTGGATTCCTGAATTTTTAAGGTCGCTGCTAGCAGTGGCCACTAACAAAAGGAAAAATATTTTTTTGGGTGCGTGTACTGCCTAATTTTTCTGCCTGCACTGTGGCTGCAACAACAAAACAAAAGGCATGTACATGTGTCAATTCCCCTTCGTGATCGTTACTTTGCCGCAGTGAAGTGTCTTGCATATCACAATGAAGCAATGACCTATCTGAGTGTGTTAGGGGCAAACCCTACCCAAGATAATAAGGTTGTTGCTTCATTGCGGACAGACCAAATTCGATCAGCTGGACAGTCACTGTTGTTCTGTGATTGAGCTACCTCAGCCCGACCATATGGGCTTGAAAACCGACATCGCCTGCACTCTCGTCATCGTTTGCGCCAGTCCAGCATGGCCATCACTACACAAACAGCTGTTTGCGGTGCATTACACATTGAGTTTGGTCTGTCAGTGTGTCCCAGTACACTACTTACACTACCTGCTGATCTATGTCTACACACGCAAGATGTTTTCAAGCACTTCATGCCTCCAATTTAGGAATGCAATGCGATTTCTGCCCTTTAGGGATTATAACGCAGCTGTGCGTCAAATCCATAATTTTCCCCGGGACTTTTGGCATGTATTCTACTCCGCCATGTCCCCCTCCATGTGTTAGACCCCTTAAAACATCTTTTCCACCACTTTTGTGGCCAGAAACAGTGTTTGTATTTCTCAAAGTTCATCTACCCATTGAAGTCTATTGCGGTTTGCATGGTTCGCGCGAACGCAAACTTTTGCGGAAGTTCACGTTCAAGGTTCGCAAACCAAAAATCGGAGGTTCGAGCCATCTCTAGTTTGGAACAGCAAAATAGCTGTGGTCGGCACAATAACATTAAAAATAAGAAAAGAATATTTGATTTGGACCTATTGTTGGTGAGTTAACAAATTCCTTAATTGACAGCTGTCAACAACGGCCAGTGTTTTTATATCATCAAAAAACTTCTGCTTGGGGTCCAGTGAGTAGAATGAGGGTTAAATAACTTACAACACTTATTCAGGTATATATATATATATATATATATATATATACTGTATATTTATATATATATATATATATATATATATATATATATATATATATATATATATATATATATATATATATATATATATATATATATATATATATGATTTTTTTAAATAAATCTCAAAACTTGACCATTTGACATGACAATTTAATATACCCACCAAACTTAAAAAGGGACATTAATCTTGGATTGAACTTCATCCCAATCACTAGCCGATACATATAGAAATGCACACAGTATGTACATAGAGTTTAGCCTGCTAATTCCATCTCATCTTTGACTAATTGAAATTTGATACCTCAGCTGTGTCAGCTGCCTACCATGGCGAAGAGCAGATTTACTGCAGCATTTGTAAATGCTATAACAAAGAAATGCTTTTCTTTAAAGGTCATTATGCTGCTGCATATCTTTTAGAGCAGAGAGAAAGTTCTGAGTTCATATCCTCTCTAAGTATCCCTGGGTTATTCATACTGCATTTTGTAGCTTCTAGAACAATGTAAGGAATCCAATGGAAATTTTTGTTTTCTGTTTTTTTTTTCCACATGTGAGAGTTATAAATGACACAAAGCCAGGCATCATACAAAAAACTGAAAAGTTTTAAACTCCAGAACCTAGTCTGAATATCATTGTAAAATTTGGGTTTTGTTTGCTTCTGGTGAACTCCGTACAGCCACCTGCAGTTGTACCTACTGAGAGTACTCCTTAATCTCAGCATTGTAAGCAAACACTGACTGCATCCAAAATAAAATGTATCCCAAATAAAATGCTGCTGAATTTTGAGCAGGCACTGCTTCTATTTCAGGCTTAAAAAGTTCACTGTATCCATGCTATGCTATGAATTTTGACATCATTTAGAAATAGCTAGACCAGCTGAACTAGGTTATATATAAACTGCTGCACCCAAAGGATCATTGATGCATACGCCATTGTAGCATGTGTGAATTTGTACTAAAGCTGGCCACTAACAGTCCAATTTCTAGCAAAAAATCGTTAGAGCGATCAGAAATTCTGATCGGATTGGTTGTAAATAATCTCCATTGGTGGACACAATCGATTATGAACGAGTGAAAAAAATGTCGCCCCAATGACTTGGTGTTCGTGATAGATAGGAAGCAATGATTGGTTAGTTTATGGTGTAGTAAACGATTTTTCGTCCGATCAGAATTTCTGATCGCTCGAACGATTTTTCGCTAGAAATTGGACCATTAGTGGCCAGCTTAAGTCTTCTAGCACCAGATCCAAAATGGCTTGGGTGTGGTTTACCTGAACATGGGGAGGGAATTGGTGTAAGATATTCATGTATTATTTTGTGGCATTTTACATTGCATTATACATATTATACATGACATTATACAGTCCAAGGATCGGTTCCAAAACAACAAGACACTTTCAATTAAGCATAATATATCTAGACATAACTTTTAAGTTCCAGAAATAACCTATTACCATTTTCCTTTCTTCCCTTTTCACCAAATCCCATTGGAAACATCTATGAACCAACCTATTTAAAATTCCTTAGGTCATGGCTACTAAGATCAAGATCATGTGGAGATGCCTGATCCAATTCGCTTTTTTACAACTAGGAAATAATTTTTCATCTTCTGTTTAAAATAACGTTTCAGCACTCTGCAATTGCAAAAGTACCAGAAAGTAGGTGGAAAAGGACTGTCAAAATGATATTCCTGCTTGCTAGTGGCTTAAAAGGTGTTTTATTGATGCAATGTGAAAATATCACCTGGAAAAAAAATCTGATAATGTTAATAAGGCACAGAGGGAGGACACACTAACTGATGAACTGGGACTGTAATTCGTAAATTGCATTAATTGTTAAATTGTATGTGTTGTGCGTCTGTCCTCTTATACTATGTCTATGCCATGTGTACCAAAAACAATTCCGAGTATAGCTCTGCTGTACTTGGCGAAATAAATCTGATTCTGATTCTAAAAAGGATAAACCATAATAGTCCCTTTTAAAATTATTAAATGTACTAGGCGACTTAAGCCCGTTTAAAAACGGGCTCTAGGTCAGTCCTCGTCACAGCATCACAGCACACATGCACCCGCCTGTTTACCGGCCGGCCAGCCTGCCCACCACCTGGCCCTGTCCTGCGTCCGCGTACGTACAAAAAGGGCGCCCGGACAAAAAGGGCGCGGGGTGTAAACGCTAATTAATAATTAATCATTAATAGCGTTTATAAAAATAATAATCATTAATAGCATTTATAAAAATAGTGTGCTATATTTCGTTTACAAATAATGTTTTACAAAATTATAAATCATTAAATAATGTTTATGAAATCGGCAATTGTGAAAACGTTAATCATCCCTGTTTCAAAAGTGAAACTTATAATTACGTTTATTAAAAAAACGATAATATATGTTTAATTGTTATAATTATATATTATTGTGAATAACCTTCATTTATGGTTTGTTCTTATAATAAAATCTGAAAATATTCTTTATAACGATGATATAAATATAACTACGTTCATAATAAGTGTTGTAAAGCATTACTAAGTATTACTAACATTTTACTAAAACTATACCTAAGCCTACTCTCACACAGAACCCTCCCTGTACCTGTCCCTAACCCCTAGACCCCCCTGGTGGTGCCTAACCCTAAGACCCCCCTGGTGGTGCCTAAACCTAAGACCCCCCTGGTGGTGCCTAAACCTAAGACCCCCCTGGTGGTGCCTAACCCTAAGACCCCCTGGTGGTGCCTAAACCTAAGACCCCCCTGGTGTTGCCTAAACCTAAGACCCCCCTGGTGGTGCCTAAACCTATGACCCCCTGGTGGTGCCTAAACCTAAGACCCCCTGGTGGTGCCTAACCCTAAACCCCCCCCCCCTGGTGGTGCCTAAACCTAAGACCCCCCTGGTGGTGCCTAACCCTAAGAGTCCCCCCCACCCCCTGGTGGTGCCTAAACCTAAGACCCCCCTTACTGATCGCTTTATTATGTGGATAATAATGTTTTACTAATTGTGGCTGCAAAAAATATATTGCAATTTACGTTACGTACTGATCGCTTAATTTTGTGAATAATAATGTTTTACAAAGAGTAAGGGATAAAACTTTAAATAATGTTTTAATTAGTTAAATAAGATAAATATGTTTAGTGTTTTTATAAACGTTATTCGGCACGGGTGCATTTTATAAACGTAAATCACCACAAGCACAGTTATAAATCATTAAAAATCTCTGGGCGCCGTTTGTAAACGTTATTTATCTCCGGCGCCCTTTTTTCCTGCTCGGCGCCCATTAAACGTTATTTATTATGAGAGTGAATGGCGGCGCCCTTTTTGTCCACTAGCTGCCTGCACCCTTTTTTCCCGCTTCCCCTGCGTCCTGTCCCAACCGCTGTCAGTGCTTGATATGCACAGTAGCGCAAAAGCCCTGACACATGGACAGGACGCAGGGACACTTGCAAATTATTATATAGGATTAATTGAATATGTAATTTAGACTTATTTAAAAATTCTTACATGTTTTATACATAATAATGATAAAAATAAATTCACATCAATGTTATATATATTATTATTTTGTTGTTGTTGTGACAGCCTAACTGGTGTGATAAGTGCTGTCATATGTCTGAATCTTATCTATAAATAAAAAAAAAAATCATTTATATGAAAGTAAATATATCTGATCTAGATTACAGGTTCTTAGTCACTCTTTGGCTCTTGGGGTTTTCATTAATGTATTGTTATAATCCTACAAGGCACACCACGCACTCCTCCACGAGAGTCCCCACCCAAACTTTTTCTGGGCAAAAATTTTGTATAAAAATAAAGTTATATGTATAGTTAAATAAAATAAAAGTTGCATTTAATGATATAGTGATTGACTTGTTTCTATATTTTTGACTGAGCTTCGAAAACAGAGATATTCCAGGAAGGAAATAAAAAAACTCAAATATAAACTCAAAACAAATAAAATAAGTTTGAACATGTACGTGTTTTTAATCAGTATAGCTTCCTACCACAGCTATAGGGTCTCAGAGAAAGAGAACTTAGTGACATTTCTTCAGAACAGAAGCAGATAATACAGTAAATTGTAATAGTGTGAAATCTAGTAAGGACATTTTGTGAGGCTTTTACTGTACCTTTGTCACTAATAAGGTGTGCCTCACTTCCTCACTTATTGGCAGGTAATGGGATCAGGACATAGAGTGAAATATCAGAGTGAATCAGGGACACTGATAGATGTTACTTGGCCTAGTCTCAGTCTCAGTGCTTTTTATTATTATTTGGATTTATATAGCGCCAACACATTACCCATCTCTGTACAATAAATTAGGGGACAGACATTGAGAATGGGGGTAACAGTCAACACACAACAGACAATAAGCAATAAGGGACACAACGCCAGATCATACAGCGGAGTAATAGTCTCAGTCATGCAGGATCACGTTACTCTGTGAGCAGGGTGCACAGATACACAAGGAGTGAGGGCCATGCCAAAGGTGTCCAATCTAAAGCAGGCTTGGATTTAAATCATAGTAGCCTATAGGCACAGATGTCCTGGCACCCTACACTTCGCCCTCCATGAACCTACAAACCCCCGCTGAACCGCACCACAAGTGTGCTGGCTGTCCCAGCAGTCACTTCTACCTTACTTCCCTTGCTCATCATAGGTAGCTACAGGTGCCCTTTAGTATTAGATAACCAGAGCTATCCTCAGTATTACATAACTTGAGGTGCTCCCAAGTATTAGGTAGCTAGAGATGCCACCAGATGAAGAGAAATCTTGTCAGTGGAATGCCAGGAGCAGACTGAGTAACCTCACTCTCATCAGGACTCTTCATAGAATAGCCAGGAGGGAGGCACTCTAGGAGTGGAGTGAGCCGCCTTTTTATGTTTATAATTTTATACTGGGGGCAGATCTGGCTATAATGGTGGGGGGCCCTAATCTAGGGTGCACCCGCTAATCCTGAGTGCGCATCTGGCTATAATGGGGGACCACTATTCCTGGGGACACATATGGACACATGAGGGGCAGCAATCCTGGGGAAACATCTATCTATCTATGCTGGGAGGTGCCAAACACAGAGGACACATTGGGCAATACTGGGGGTGACTGATATTGGGGACACATCTGGCTATAAGGGGGGGTCTGATACTCGGGACACATTTTGCTATTTATACTGGGGGACAGAATACTGGTGACATGTTTTCTGTGGCACTTTTGGCACTTATCTTCTGTGGCACTTTTTTATTTTTAAACTGGAATTGATAAAAACTGAGCAAAAATGCATTTTTTTAATTTTTCCCCTCTTTTTCCCATTAAAATGCATAGAAAACTTTTTTGGTCTAGGGACAAAATACCCGCCAATGAAAGTCTAGTTTGTCCTGAAAAAAACGATACCTAGATCATTTAGGTGTCGTGAGTAGGGATAAAGTTATGGCTGATTAAAAAGGGACACCGCTAAAGCGTCAAAACTGCTCTGGTCAATAAGGGGAAAACAAGGTCTGGATGCGAAGTGGTTAACCTCCTTGGCGGTAACCCCGTACTACACACAGGGTAGCCGCCGCGGAGGATCACATGGCCCCAGGACTTTTGTTAAGTGGTGGTATACGCTTTAGCTAGCGGTTCGCTAGCTAAGCGTATGCACAAAGTTGCTCCGGTTCCCCCACGATCGCCCGCAATAGCTTCCGGTATACGTACCCCCCCAGCGTTCCCACGCTGGTGCAGCCGCCTAATCGGCTCCAGGCTTCGCGATGACAGCGATCGGGATTACGGCTGACGTCATGTCATCATGACGTCATCTCCGATCATCGCCATAGCAACGCCGGAAGTCGGTCGGGAAACTGCGCTTTTTGTAGGATCGGGGCGAGGTATGTATAGCCGGAGGCGATCGGCGGGCATGGGGGGGGGAGGGGGACCGGAGCAACTTTTAACATACGCTTAGCTAGTAAAATGCTACCAAAAGCGTTGTAAAAAAATTTTGGGGCAAAAAACCTCCTGGCGGACGCAGCCTCAGAAACTGCGTACCGCCAAGGGGGTAAAAACATTACTCTTTAAATGCGAACTGCCTGTCAGGGAACTGCATTGGTTATATACACAGCCAGAGCAGATGTAATCAGGATGGTCTACTCAACTGAGTGAGTTAGAATATCAGCAGTGGTGGTGGTGGTGGTGGTGGTGGTGGTGGGGGTAGTCTCTACAAGGCTCATGCATATCAATCAGGATGTAAGGCTAACAGACTGTTAGAAGTTACACATAAGCCACTATGTAATAAGTGCAAAACAAGTGTATGCCATAATTAAAAATTATAGTTAGTAGTGAAAATAACTCTATGCAACTCAGAAATTGTTAAATATAGTTAAGGATGTTCATAACATATGGGATGGGACATGCACAAGCCATTCTCGTAATGCTTAGTTGGTTTGCGTGCAGTCAGATGGGATGGGACATGCGCAAACCATTCTCGTAACATTCAGTTAGTTTGTTTGCAGTCAGATGGGATGGGACATACAAAGGCAATTCTCGTAATTACCGTTGGTTCGTGTGCAGTCAGATAGGATGGGACATACACAGACAATTTTATGTATTTATTTAGTGTTTATATAGCACTGACATTTTCTGCAGCACTTACCAAAGTGTGTAGTCTTGTTAGGGCTGGGCCGGGCCAGGGCAGAGGCGAGAGAGGCTCCAGCCTCAGGGCGCAGTGTAGGAGGGGGAGCACAACTCACTCAGCTGTCATTCCCCTATTGTGTTTGAAGCAGAGAGAAATAAGAAAAGGGGATACATGGCAGTGATTGCAAGCCAGATAATTAGAGATTAAGTAAAAGAAAGGAAAAACACAATCGAGAGCCCCAATAGTGTATTATTGATGATAAAGGAATGCCAAGGTAGCACCAATAAGAAAGATACTCACAAGTATGGGTTGCCGGGTTCCGGCAACCACTTAAAACACTTATGGAGATATTAGGCCTGTCTCCACTCAGGCTAAAAAGCCGCTCTCTGTACAAGGAAAGAAGGGCTGGTTATCCATCCACCAGGTGGATAACAATAATTGCAATGGAAACAGAGGGGCCAGCAGAGTAAAACTTGAATAAAAACAATTTTTACTCTGCTGGCGCCTCTGTTTCCATTGCAACTAGAGATTAAGGTGGTTGGGGGCCCTGGGGTGCCTCTTAGTCTAATAGCAATCAGTGTGTGAGAGGGAGGGATGGAGGGGCGCACTTTGGTGTCTCCTTGTGTGCTGGAGGACCTTATTCCGGCTCTAAGTCTTGGCACTAAGGGCCTGATGCAATTGTCAGACTCGCCAGTGTTAAACGTTGGTGAGTCCGATAATCAGGCGACTATAAAGTCGCCTGATCCAATTGTATTAAGCCCTAGGCAGGGTGCTAAAAGAACTCGCTTGGGCGATATTATCGCTCAGCAAGTTCCTTACACCCTATCCTATTACACTTTGCATGCCTCCGGGAAGCGATGCTTCCCGGCAGACATGAGCGTTAGCTTAGACCTGCAAAAAGCAGGTCTAAACATGCTAACACACGACATCGCCGCTGCATCTGGGGGTCTCCTTTAATAAGGAGATCCCCAGAGCTCCCCGCCGGCTGCCGCTCGTCTCCGCAACCCCCCACAAAGCTAAATGCTTAAATTCCTTACCGCCGCTTTACACCCGTCGGCCGCCGCATCTCGCCGCAAGTCTCCGCATCTTTGGTCCAGCCTGTGAACCAATGGGGAGCCCCGGCGGCTGATTCAGAGATGCTTTGCCGGGACTCTGTTATTAGTGAGTGTAATTACAGTAACTCGTACACTGTAATTACACAGCGGGGACTTGCGGCTAGATGCGGCGGCCGACGGGTGTAAAGCGGCGGTAAGGAATTTAAGCATTTAGCTTTGTGGGGGGTTGCGGAGACGAACGGCGGCCGGCGAGGAGCTCTGGGGGTCTCCTTATTAAAGGAGACCCCCAGATGCAGCGGCGGAAGATGGCAGCGGATGTTCGGCGGGTTGTGCGCATGTGTGGGGAGCGAGGCCATGGTGCTGATGGACAGCACCACAGGGTAAACCTCGCTCACCATCGCCCGGAAATAGGGAGCATCGCTCAGGCTTTCGCCTGAGTAATGCTCCCTAACGATCGGCCATCGCACGAGTGAAACTGGCAATAGGATTTGCCAGCAATTCTCGTGCGATGGCAAGGTGATAAGTAGCTCGTATCTGCAAGCTACTTATCACCTGGAATCAGGGGAGGCGCCAGGGGGGTGCAAGGGGGTGCTCGAGCACCCCCTAGAATTGTCCAAGCACCCCCAAAGCACCCCCTGGAGTGAACTGACTTCAGGCGTCTAAAAGACGCCAAGTCAGTTCACACAGCGGCAGCACGGAGCAGCAGGCAGGGCTACGGTAAGATGGCCGCCCGGAGCCCTGTTCTGCAGACTTCGAGTCTGCAGTGCATGGCTTCGGGCGGCCATTTTCCCGTAGCCCTGCTCTCTGCATGCAGGCAGGAAGTCTCGTCGTGACGTCGGGAAGGAAGAGGATCGTGGGCGCGCGGGCGCTGCGCGCCACAATGAGGTCGGGACTCGGGACAGGAGGTCGGGAAAGAAGGTCTTCTGGCTGTAGGTGAGTAAATGGGTTTTTCTTTTCTTTTTCAGTTGATGCTGATTGTGCATATTGGGGTCATATCTGCTACGGATTGTGCATGTTGGGGTCGTATCTGCTACGGATTGTGCATATTGGGGTCATTTCTGCTACGGATTGTGCATATTGGGGTCATTTCTGCTATCGATTGTGCATATTGGGGTCATTTCTGCTACCGATTGTGCATATTGGGGTCATTTCTGCTACCGATTGTGCATATTGGGGTCATTTCTGCTACCGATTGTGCATATTGGGGTCCTTTCTGCTACCGATTGTGCATATTGGGGTCATTTCTGCTACCGATTGTGCATATTGGGGTCCTTTCTGCTACCGATTGTGCATATTGGGGTCATTTCTGCTACCGATTGTGCATATTGGGGTCATTTCTGCTACCGATTGTGCATATTGGGGTCATATCTGCTACCGATTGTGCATATTGGGGTCATTTCTGCTATCGATTGTGCATATTGGGGTCATATCTGCTACGGATTGTGCATATTGGGGTCATATCTGCTACGGATTGTGCATATTGGGGTCATATCTGCTACGGATTGTGCATATTGGGGTCATATCTGCTACGGATTGTGCATATTGGGGTCATATCTGCTACGGATTGTGCATATTGGGGTCATATCTGCTACCGATTGTGCATATTGGGGTCATATCTGCTACGGATTGTGCATATTGGGGTCATATCTGCTACCGATTGTGCATATTGGGGTCATATCTGCTACCGATTGTGCATATTGGGGCCATATCTGCCACCGATTGTGCATATTGGGGCCATATCTGCCACCGATTGTGCATATTGGGGCCATATCTGCCACCGATTGTGCATATTGGGGCCATATCTGCCACCGATTGTGCATATTGGGGCCATATCTGCCACCGATTGTGCATATTGGGGCCATATCTGCCACCGATTGTGCATATTGGGGCCATATCTGCCACCGATTGTGCATATTGGGACCATATCTGCCACCGATTGTGCATATTGGGCTCATATCTGCCACCGATTGTGCATATTGGGGTCATATCTGCCACCGATTGTGCATATTGGGACCATATCTGCCACCGATTGTGCATATTGGGGTCATATCTGCCACCGATTGTGCATATTGGGACCATATCTGCCACCGATTGTGCATATTGGGGCCATATCTGCCACCGATTGTGCATATTGGGGCCATATCTGCCACCGATTGTGCATATTGGGGCCATATCTGCCACCGATTGTGCATATTGGGGCCATATCTGCCACCGATTGTGCATATTGGGGCCATATCTGCCACCGATTGTGCATATTGGGGCCATATCTGCCACCGATTGTGCATATTGGGGCCATATCTGCCACCGATTGTGCATATTGGGGCCATATCTGCCACCGATTGTGCATATTGGGGCCATATCTGCCACCGATTGTGCATATTGGGGCCACATCTGCCACCGATTGTGCATATTGGGGCCATATCTGCCACCGATTGTGCATATTGGGGCCACATCTGCCACCGATTGTGCATATTGGGGCCATATCTGCCACCGATTGTGCATATTGGGGCCATATCTGCCACCGATTGTGCATATTGGGGCCATATCTGCCACCGATTGTGCATATTGGGGCCATATCTGCCACCGATTGTGCATATTGGGGCCATATCTGCCACCGATTGTGCATATTGGGGCCATATCTGCCACCGATTGTGCATATTGGGGCCGTATCTGCCACCGATTGTGCATATTGGGGCCATATCTGCCACCGATTGTGCATATTGGGGCCATATCTGCCACCGATTGTGCATATTGGGGCCATATCTGCCACCGATTGTGCATATTGGGGCCATATCTGCCACCGATTGTGCATATTGGGGCCATATCTGCCACCGATTGTGCATATTGGGGCCATATCTGCCACCGATTGTGCATATTGGGGCCATAACTGCCACCGATTGTGCATATTGGGGCCATATCTGCCACCGATTGTGCCGCAGGTTGTAGCCACACCCATTTTTTGCCGCGGCGCGCTTAGCGCGCCGCAGGTCGTCAGCTCCCCCGGAAATTGGTCCAGCACCTGCATAGCACCCCCTAAAAAAATTTCCTGGAGCCGCCACTGCCTGGAATAGCATCAGGCCCTAAATGTCCCTCAGAGGGGCTCACAATCTAAGCCTTACCATATTCACATGTAAACCATAAACTAGGGCCAATTTAGGGGGAAGCAATTAACTTTATTGTATGATTTTGGGATGTGCAAGGAAGGAAGGAGGAAACCCACCAAGACATGGGGAGAACATACAAACTCCATAGAGATAAAGCTTTGGTTTTGGAAGGAATTGCACATTGACTTAATACATTGCATTATAGATTATAGATTTTTAACATGTTGGTTAAAAATAATGAACTAGAAACTCAAGAAGGTTTCCAGAAAAAAATAAAAAATAAAAAAAGTTTAAAATGGGATTGCAAGTTTCATAAGAGGCCAAAAATGAAAATATAGTACAAGTCGCTTTAATTGAGCATTTGCCGGACGACACATTTTACAAGTATTTCTCTCTTCCTCAAGTCAATATGTCCCCAAAAAATAGGTCAGAAACTAGCAGGAGTGTCTGTCTCTCTATGAAGAAAAAGGATTGCTGTGCTGGATAGGTAAACTTATACATTTTACAGCCAGTGTGCACTAAATTTTTTGTAATCTGGAGTAGCAGTGTAAATTCTGCTAAATAGTGTTACTACTTAAGCATCTCTCTCACTGCAGCAAAGTGTGACCAAGTTGCAACAGAGATACTGTACTGTTAGATCATCATCACACATCACTTGCATAAATAAAGATGCTCAGGCAGTAACCAGGGATGCTGACTTGCACACCAAATTAAACCAAGTAAAATGCTGGGAAGGTCTGTCAGATCATGGATCCAGTAGAGCAAAACATTTTAAAAATAGATACATATGAATTAGCTAAGGACATATAAGGAAGAAACTAACGTTTTGTTTTTTTTCCTGCCCCAAATCATGCAGGAAAATAAAACAACATCACAATACAGTCATATTTTCAGACATCGCATCTAACAAGGATATCTTTATTTGGAGGTGTTTCATATGACGTGCCAACATTAAATAATACAATCTTATCAGAAAGCAATTCATTATAATATTAATATACTCCAAGTATTTGGCTCACTTTCAAATGATCACATGTTTGTTGCCAGAAAATTAATGTTAATACTTTATTTACATGATTAATTATAATTAATATTGTATTGTGCACTGACATATTAATTTAAAAGTACGTACAAATTTAGGTAGTAATAGAGAGAGAGGGCCGCTGCAACCACTATACATGCCACCATCCAGCCATGAGCAGGGAATCGATAGGCCACAAATGATTTGTATGGAAAGGATGTCCTGTTACACCGATGGCTCGGGTAAAATTCCACTCTTTATTGTGACATCTATGGACAGACACACAGCATAAAACTCACAGGTTTCGGAGCAGGTTTGGCTCCTTAGTCATAGCTTGAGCTTACTTACTTTCTTACAAATTATAACCTCTACCGAATTTAACTGCCCCCTTTTAAAAGATATTTACTCCCCTTTGGAAATTAATTTGCACTATGCCTTGCTGTAAGGAGGTGTGTCCACTGTGCCTGGCTGTCAGCCGCACTAACCTTTATTGAAAAGTGGTCTGGTGGGAGTATAGCAGTGGGAATTGTAAAATATTACATTTGTAAAGATTTTGTAGGACTTGTTTGGTAATACATGTTGAGGATTTGGTAATACATGTGTGTTCTCATATCTTGTAGGGCTTTTGTGTATATTTCTATATATTTCTCACTCAAGAGCCAAATATTTCCTGAAGAAGAGAGGTATCTTTTACGAAACGTATCAAGTCTGTGCTTAGCCTTGATATTGTAAATTGTATACCTATAAAGGACTAGTGATTGATGAAACATATACTCTCAACTATCTAGTCCATCAAGTATTTCACCTGTGGTGGTGGGTACAGATATACAATGTTTGCCTTTATGATGTTTGCTATGTAGGACATTTGGGTTTACTCCAACATGTGTGCAATGTACTTTTATGACTTTTTGTATAAATCAAATTTGAAGGTTTTATCTATAGGTGGCATGTGGCCCTCTTTTCAAATTTACTATTTTACAATCGCTGCTATACTCCCACAGACTGCTTTTCAATATATATGTTACGGCCAGAACCCGAAGTTTGGCCAGAACTAGAAGTGGCCGGCCACTTCGGGTTCTGGCCGGCCAATGTGCGAACTGGCCGCTGCGCTGCGGCCAATGTGAGAAATGCAACAATTCCTGTAAAGTTAATGGGATGTTGTGGCCGCAGCGCAGCGGGCAAATGTATCACACATCTTACTTTATTCAATGACATTAAGCCGACCGGCTTTTTCCCCGCTTTCTCTCTTCCTCTCGCCTCTCTCTCCTCCCCTCGCCTCTCTCTCTTCCTTCTCTTATGGGCAGCCGGGCGGGGACACGCGTGTCCAGGAGAGTCGTTCGTCGCGGCAGGAGAGCAGAGCGGGGAGGCTGCAGACATCGCTTCTGCCAGCACCCGCTCTGCAAGAACGGCAGGATTCCCCTGCCGCGACGAACGACTCCGGAGGGACACGCGTGTCCCCGCCCGGCTGCCCATAAGAGAAGAGAGAGAGAGAGGCGGGGGGAGGAGGAGAGAGAGGCGGGGGGGAGGAGAGAGGCAGAGAAAAAGCCGGGCGGCTTAATGTCATTGAATAAAGTAAGATGTGTGATACATTTTGCCCGCTGCGCTGCGGCCACAACATCACATTAACCTTACAGGAATTGTTGCATTTCTCACATTGGCCGCAGCGCAGCGGCCAGTTCGCACATTGGCCGGCCAGAACCCGAAGTGGCCGGCCACTTCTAGTTCTGGCCAAACTTCGGGTTCTGGCCGTAACATATATATTATTTAACTTGGAGGAGGGCTGACTTATTACACTCTTAAGCCCCCTCTACACCATGCAATAGCAACCTTCGATTGTACATGTGATTGATAAATTCGATCGAAGCCGATGCAATCGAAGGTGCCAAATAAGCAACATTGTATGTTTCCAGTCGATTTTTCCATCGCATGAGATCGGATTCTCGAATGCAATCGGATCGGACAGGTTGGATTTTATCTCTAGATTTCGAATGCAATCGCTGCAATCGAACCGTTTGTTGCTGGTTCTTGTTCGCGATCGATCAATCGAACGCAATTGCTGACGAGCTGCCCATAGCCCTGGACAGCCCTGTGTGATCAGAAACGGTCGGAAAGAGGAATCGCATACGTTGGGATGCTTTTTTTATGCCACGGTCGATCAGATCTACGATTCTACTGTCGAACCCGACGATCGATCGCAAGTAAGGTCGAACAAGTGGACATTGCGTTAGAATAAAAAGATGTCTGAGCAAAGCAGGGACAGAGCCCATAGCCCAGCCAGGATGGGGACAATGATTCCAGTAAAGCGAGGAATATCACTTTAGCAGGAGTAGACACCCCTTATTTAACACCCCCTGCATTGCAACAATGTAGGGCATAATGCAAATAAAAGTCAAGACTCTTGACTCTCCAACAATATGCCAATGGGGAGTAAATGTCTTTTAAACAGGGAGCATTCAAATTCGGTAGATGGTATAATATGTTGGTACCAGTTTAAATATTTGAATTTTTTTTAAGGAACTTTGAGAGGATCAGCTCCATAATGTCGGCTTTATTTCCGAACGCCAGTTCGCTTCTGATTTCTGCTGCACTCCAGCTCCAAAAATATACCACTACCAGGTTTCTTTAAAGAAAACCTGCACTGAAAAAAAGTTCCCTAAAGGGGTACTCACCTCAGCAGGGGGAAGCCTCTGGATCCTATCGAGGCTTTCCCCATCCTCCTGTGTCCCACGGCGGTCTCGCTGCAGCCCCCGGCACGCACAGGCGACAATTTGTCGCGCTGTGCAATATTTACCTTCCTTTTCTGGCTCCAGCGGGGGGTACTGTTGCAGCTCTTCTGGCGGAGATAGGTGGAAATAGCCGATCTACGTCGGGTCCACTCTACTGCGCATGCGCAGGAGACTTGCGCCTGCGCAGTAGAGCGGCCCGACGGAAATCGGGTATTTTTGCCTATCTCCGTGGGAGCCAAGAGGTAAATATTTACATCACCGCTGCTCCGGGAGGATTTTCGCTGCTGCCGTGGGACCGAGGAGGATGGGGGAAGCCTCAATTGGATCCGGAGGCTTCCCCCGCCCAAGGTTACTTAGTACCCCCCAGGGGAGGTTTTTTCATTACAGATTTTCTTTAAAAATGTTCAAGCTTTGGTGCAGCTCTAGCAAAAGACCATCTAAGACATGGACAGTGGGTTAAATTCCAGTTTGTCAATGTCATGGTGCAGAGTGCAAACCGAGGACAACTTCTACTTCTGCCTTTCCTTCCTGGTGCTAGTTGGGTTGGTGTGAGCAGATCTTTGGTCTAATTATCTTTATGCATCAAACACAGGCACCACAGTTGTGCCAACCTTTATTTACAATAATAACTACTTTATGATTGGTTCCTTTGTTTTTTTTCCTTTGCAGATTATGCATATACATTGATTTCATAATTATATTCACACAATAGCACTATTCAGACTTCATCAATGTTCAGCCTTTGTTTCTCAGCAATTATGTAGACAGAAGTAGAAATATACAGGGCCGTTTATGCAGAGCTGTGGCTGTTGCATGTAGAAGTGATTACAGTTTACCCTGAACTAACCCCATTTCTACTTTTTAGAGAACAAATGATCTAAGACACATTCCATCACATCACAGCAAGGTCAACAGGTAAATCAAAATGGCAAGAGCTGGGAGAATTTCTCTTATTTTTTTCTATTCTGAGAACCAGAGTCATAAAGGCTGAAAGCAACGAATGCCCTGTCTTTGACCCAAAATTGATTTTAATAAAACAGTTTACTACTCATAAACATAGTATATTATTTAAGATCGTACATTGGTTATAAGGATATGGAAACCACTTGCAATAGAGATAGAACCTGAATTCCCCAGGGTAATGAAAACATTAGCATTGTGATCAGGTCATCATTGTGGGGCTTTAATCTGTCACTAAGCATTCGTTAGACTGACAGCAAATGTGCAATTATTTTTAGGCGGACCATTTCCACTACTAGAGTGACAAATCACTTGTTAAAGCACACGTTTCTCCATGCATTGTTTTTGTGTGTGAAGCGATGATCGTAATCAGCTAATTAGGAATGTTCGCAATTACGCCGATACGTAATTACAGAATGTTAATCCAATTGATTTTGTAGTAATCATTCATAATTTTGCATGAGTTTTTGTGTAATTTTGTGCCGACTTTGGCAGTGAATAGCAAATCCCTCATATATGATTTGTAACCAAAATTGCTACATATATAGTGAAAAAAAACTTTCAAAAAGACCCTGTAGTTTTTGAGAAAATCTACTTTAAAAATGCAAAGGAAAATGCTTTTAACCAGTTCGGCCTTTCTGGACGAGCTTTCTCGTCCAGAAAGGCACTGCTGCTTTCCCTGCGTGGTGTGCGCGATCGGGCGTGCGCCCGCATGCGCACCCGCCGCTAGCCCCCCGATCAGTGAATGGGAATATAATTCCCATTCACTGATCTAACTTCCCCGCAGAAATACCGACGCTTTCTATCCAGAGAGCATGGTATTTCTGCCCCCAGGAAACATCTCCCCTGCATTTAAGTTCCTGGATGCGAGATCGTTCGCACCCAGGACTTTTTCATTGTGGCCATCTTGTGGCCAAATAGTAAACTGCACCAACAAACATTTTAAATTAAACAATTATAATATCTTACATTTAAAATAGGCAGTTTCCCTCCCACACCAAAAATTACCCACATACATTTTTTATTAAAAAAAAATAAATAAAAAAATACAATAAAAAAACAACAACATAAATAGTTACCCAAGGGTCTAAACTTTTTAAATATGCATGTCAAGAGAGTGTGTTATTATTACTGCTCATTACTGTGTATGTATTTTTTTTCATGCCTTTTTTTCTCCTTACTATGTAATTCTATATAGGGCAAAAACCACTTTTTTTGTCTTCCAAAAGATGCATGCAAAAAAAAAAAAAGTATACTCCTAGCTACACATTTGTTTTCCATTTAAATTCATTATATGCAAATCACACACAAAGCGCAAATGCATCCAGAACATTTCTACATGCTGTCATTTTTTTTTCCACACATGCATAGATCACACAGGATAGAAACTATCCTTTCATGTACATGCGAAGTCACAGGCAGGGCCGGCCTTAGGTTTCCAAGCGCCCTGAGCGTAACCAGATTTTGGTGCCCCCCCCCTCATCCTCTTAGCGTGCACACACACGCACACACACACTTTTAAAAGTTTACAAAAATGCTTACCAGGGGAAGGGGAAAAAAGCATTAAAAAACGCCCAAAGCAAACGCACCTGGAACGAATCTGAACGAGGCCTAACTGTATATAGCATGTTTTTTAAAGGAAAGCCAAGGCTTTCTAACTACAAGCATTTATACTTACCTGGGTCTTTTCTCCTGCCCTCTGTAGGCTGTGAGCTCCCTCAAATCCTCCTGGTCCTTTCCGCTTCTTCCCTGTCCAGCCTGGTAGTTTGGGATTACTGCGTATGCACAGCGAAGCGGAACTAAGCCTAATTGCAGCTTTAACCAGGCCAGATGGGAGGAACGGACGAGCCCAGGAGGACAACAAGGAAGCCCCAGGTAAGTATAAATACTTGTAGTTAGAAAGTTTTCGTTAAAGGGAAACTTAAGTGAAAGAAAAAAAAAAAAGGATTTCAACCTACCTGGGGCTTCTTTCAGCCCCCTGGACACATACTGTGCCCACGACATCCTGCTAACCCCCTCTGGCCAGCAGCAGTAACCCCTGGAAAGCTGGTCTGTCGCCGCCAGTCGGTGGCAACTGCGCATGTGTGGCCCTAAGCTGTATGCACCCTGGTCGCACTACCGCCGGCAGAAGCACTCTGTGCAGTATGTGGAAATTGCTACTGTGCATGCGCAGAACGCTTCTGATAGTGGGAGTGCGACCAGGGTGCACGCGGCCGCACATGCACATGCGCTGTACCTTGCAACTGGCCAACTTCGCAGGGGTTGACGCTGCTTGCCAGAGGGGATCAGGAAGATGTTGTGGCCACAGTAAGAGTCCAGGGGGCTGGAAGGAACCCCAGGTAAGTTAACGTCTTTGTTCTATTTTTCTTAAGCTATTCGGGCAGTAAAATAAAAAATAAATAAATGGGGGTGGGGGGGATCACTGCAAATCACTACACAAACAGACCCTTCCCACCAATAAGCTCACACTGGCTGCAAACACATACATACTCTTCTCTAACCCCCTCCACCCTCCAAAAAAACCCCAAAACCATCCCCTCCCCCCAAATAAACCCACTTCACTAACACCACACGCTTACCCTTCCTCCCCTCACTACAACCAAATCACCTACACATGCAGACCCTTCCCTCCCCAATAAACCTACTCCAGTAACACACACCGACCCATCCTTCCCCTCCCCCCCATAAAGCCACATCACAATTCCCCAAGTGCTAGACATTAGAAAGATCGAAATTAAAAGGAAAAACAAATATCACCTCAGACCTCCGTTGTATGTGTGCAATACACTCTCTGGCAGTCTGGCTGGAGCCATAGCACATTGTTGAGGAGCCTGCTCTAGTCTGGAGCTGAGGGAGAAGGTGTCAGCGCAGCAGCGTAAGCTACTCTCTCTTCATGCCTGCATTCCTTGGCCTCCCTGATTGCCATGCTGGCTCTGTTCTCTTCTACTCACATGGCAGGGCAGGCACTGTCCGGGCTGCGGTATGAATACAGAGCGGGGACTGGGAAAGCAGGCAGCGGTATGAACATGTGCCGCTGCCTCGTCACACATGAGCTCCAATGACTTTGCACACTGGGCGCATCTGACGTGCAATGCGCTGCGTGCATGAGGGGAAAGGGAGATGCGATCAATCGCGTTGAGAGCGGCTAGGCCGGGTGGGGGTAGGTGCGCTCCCTGTTTTACTGTACATACAGCCAGGGGAGCTGTATGTACGTACGGCCGCTGCAGCAGATCACAGCCACAAATTAACAATATGCGGCCAGGGTGGCAGGAGCCGTGCGGCGCCCCCTTGAAAGCCGGCGGCCAGGCGCCCTGAGCGATCGCTCCGGTCGCTCAGGTCAAAGGCCGGCCGTGGTCACAGGCATGAAAAACACGCAAAAACACATATAGTGGAAACAGGCTCTAAAGCAAGATGGTCATATAATGCCATTTACCTGTGCTCCCATTTTAGTTCTGCTGTGCAAATGCTAAAAGAAGACTAATATGAGACACATTTATGTATCTATACTGCATTCTATGGAGAAAAAATTGATATTTATTGCAGCCCAGTTCCTTGCAGCATAAAAATGATAACCTCTATAAACTTCATGTCCACATGTCTCTAAAGCAGAGGTCTCAAACTCGCGGCCCGCGGGCCATTTGCGGCCCTCGATACAATATTTTGTGGCCCGCGCCGGCAAAAGCTTCCTTATAGTTCGCTTCAGTGCTCCCAAGTAATCCGCCGCATCCCCACCGCTAAACGAGGGGTGCAGAGCCCCCAAATCGGATCAAAGAGTGAAGGGTTGCCGGCACTACAAAGTCTCTAGCCGTGTTACTGGGAAAAAGGATGGATGGGTGTTCTAAAAGCCACCTTGATATTATAACAGATACTGCGTGCTCATGACTAAAAGCGAAACATACACATAGGATCAGCATCAAAGAAGAAAAACAGTTGAATCAGGCACTGCAGTAATGACTGTTTTAATGGTGTTTCTGGTTGTGAATAAAATCACCATTGTATTATCAAAACATTGTGACATTCAAAAAGACCACCTTTGATATGGTAGGACATCCTCCTCTTGCAACTGTTTGAATACACAAGATGTTTGCACATGAGGATTTTTCTACAGATGATGATGTTTTGTACCTACCTTTTTGAATGTCACAATTTTTTGATAATACAATGGTGATTTTATTCACAACCAGAAACACCATTAAACAGTCATTACTGCAGTGCCTGATTCAACTGTATTTCTTCTTTGACGCAGAGCCCCCAAATCGCCTGGGGGGCAATCTGCCGGCATTTCCTGGAAGGGGCAGAGCTTTCGGCTTCAGCTCTGCCCCTCCTGATGTCAATCGTGGCACAACGCCGCCTCTGCCCGCCCCTCTCACTCTTCCTTCACAGAGAGGGGCGGGGAGAGGCGGCGATGCGCCGCGATTGACGTCAGGAGGGGCAGGGCTGAAGCTGAAAGCTCTGCCCCTTCCAGGAAATGCTGGCGGATTGCCCCCCGGACGATTTGGGGGCTCTGCAGCCCTTGTTTAGCGGCAGGGACACGGTGGATTACTTGTAATGGGAGCACTGAAGTGAACTATAAGGTACAAGAGGCAAAATAGTTTGCTTCAGTGTAAATTTGATTTTGAAATAAAAATCAATGGGGGGGGGGGGGGGGGTTGGCAGGAGCTGCTGATTTACTTTTTTTGTGAAATCCCTTCTGCGGCCCAGCCTCATCCTGACTTTGCCTCCTGTGGCCCCCAGGTAAATTGAGTTTGAGACCCTAGCGTCTAAAGCCAGGATTTATGTAGGTAAAGTAGTGGCTAAAGCTCCTTCCTCTCTTCTCCTCTTGTTAACTTTATATTCTCTGTTCACCAACACGAAATATAGTCCTCTACCTATAAATATTCAGCTAATAAGCTTTCATTTACAGGACACAAAGTTGTTCACATGTGCAAAATGTACTGTACATCAAACTATATATAACAATACCTGTCATTACATATATTGTTATTACTGTATTGTATATAGATGATTGTAAGTTGTTTTTATAATGTATGCCAAATAAATCCAGATTTGTCAGAAAGAAAGCATTTTTCCACATATACCAATATGTACAATACAAGCTAGTCTTACAAAAAAGATGGAACTTTACTCAGTCTGCACTAGTGACCCCCATTGGAGTGAGTCACTTCACGGCTTCACCTAGAGTGAGACTGTTCGCTTTTCTGGATCAGCGACCACAGCAAATCTACAGAAAAGGCCGAGTGGGGACAGTACTTCCCTACCTGCTCTTAGGAGTGGTTACTTCCTCATCAACGCTGCTTTGTGAGGATAATCCTACACCATTCGTCTATATTTCTCCTATACCATACGTTATTGTGCCAGATTGGGCTCCTAGTGTCCCTGTGATTTTTTTCTCATTTAAGTCCATGAATCACTAGGTTACTACTATTCAATGAAATTGTACTGACAGCAAGTAAACAGGTGTAAATGCATAAAACAAACCAGTATTGGAGGCATGATGAGTTGTCAGAGAAATAAAGGGAGCCGAGTGGCTCCAACTATACGTAAATAGGGGGAACTAGTATTCCAGGATGAACACCGTTCCCGCTTCGAGAGCTTCATCCAGAAGGTCTCTGGCCTCCCCCAACAGTGGGGGTGGGCGAAGATAGCTGCAGATTGTGGAGAACAGAAAGAGAGAGAAAGAATAGAAAGAAAGTAGGCAAGGAGAGAGGAGGGAGAGGGGGGGAGGCAGGGAACTGGTCCTAACCCAGGCCAAAATTCATAGCCCTGAAATCGTTGTCATGGCAGTGACAGCAGAATAATATGACTATCTGTGGCCGGTGATGGTCAGATATAATTTCCAGGGGTCCCATATTTTATCCGTCTTGGACTGCCTGTCCATAAGGATTCCCGCCGTTTGCTCCTGGATCATAAACCCTGTAACTCTGTTTTTAACCTCATCAAATGACACAATCTGTTTTTCCAGGCTTTAGCAATAGTTAGCTTAGCCGCCACAAATATAAATTGGAGGAGAATTTCCTGAGTCTTACTGAGGCTGCCAGTTTTGAAGTGTAGTAAGGCAGACCATGGGTCTTTACGCAGTTGAGTATGGAAAACAGCCTGTGTCAAGCGATAGGTTTTTTACCAGAAGCGAGATAATAGAGAACAGGACCAAAAAGTGTGAAGTAGGTCGCCCCTGGCTTGGCAGCCCCTGAAACAATTACCGTCTCCTCCCATACGGACTAAGCTAGAGGGAACCCAGTACCATCTCATCATCACTTTCAAAGATGCTTCAACAAGGCCCAAGTTAATGGAAAGGTGAAAGAGACTATGCCAAGCATGCTGCCACTCTTCCACAGTGCGAGAACCTTTTAAATCAATTTCCCACCTCTTAACATACCCATGCGAAAAGAAGGGGGCAGAACTGGTTAGAGACGAGTAGAGCTTGCTTACCAGCCCAGCACCCCTTGTGCCCTTGAGGCAAGTATTCTCGAAAGGTGATAGAGATACGCTGGTATCTGGGACATTCCTCAACAGGGAGTTTATCCAATGTCGCAGCTGAAGATATCTGAAATACTCTGATCCGGGAATTTGGTGCTTGTCCCTAAGATAATCCCAACTAGCCGCTTTTGAATCTTTGATCATATGATATACTATCAGCAGATTTTTAGAAGTCCACCAGTGGAATGCTGCAGGGTCATCGCATGCTGGAGGGAAAAGGGGGATGTCAGTGATTGGTAAGAGTGGCAAAAATGGGGATAATAGCTTTCGCGAATATTTTAAAGAGTCCCAGACCCGAAGGCAATGAGACAGTATACAACTGAGTGGTGGGGGCCGGAGCTTAGGAGGCAGCCAAATAGGGCATTGTACTGACAAGGGCGCAGCAGAGGCTATATCAAATAAGGACCATTGTGGCATATCTGACCCTCTATACAAGCCAACCATTGGTGCAATCTGTGCCGCTTGATAATATGCACGTATTTCCGGAAGTCCCAAGCCTCCAGAATGTTTTGGGAGGTACAATGAGGCCTTGGCGACTCTGGGCCTAAAATTTCCCCAGATAAATGTATTTATTTTGTACTGAAAGAGCCGTAACAAATGCGGGGGAATCCAGACGGGGAGTAACCTAAAATGGTAAATAATTTTTGGCAACAAGACCATTTTAACAGAGTGCACCCGGCCTAACCAGGATAACTGCATAGCAGACCAATTTGAGATGTATTGAGTAATAAGCCTAGACAGTGCATAATAGTTGGCTTGAAGAAGAGAGCTATAATGCGCGGTTAATTTTATACCTAGATAAGGAATTTGCTTCTCTACAATTTTAAAAGGTACTTCTCTGATCAATTCCTGCCAGTCTGCCTGTTCCATCGTGAGATTCATGAGGTTTGATTTGCTGGGGTTAATGGTCAGACCCGAGACCTGTGAAAATTGTTCCATTGTCTCCATTAATGCAGGAATAGAAGTTTTCGGATTAGACAAGAACAACAACATATCATCAGCAAAAATCATCAGCAAAAAGGTTTAATTTATGCTGAGTACCGGCTATTTGGAAACCAAGAATTTCTTCGGAATTTCTAATCATCTGCGCTAATGGTTCCATCGCTATTATAAATAAGATTGGAGAAAGGGGGCACCCCTGACGTGTACCTCTCTCTATTGCGAAGCTGGTAAGTAACCAGCATAATGCACTTTAGCTGATGGGGAGGAGTACAAGGCTTGAAGCCAAGCTAAAAAGGAAGGTCCAAATCCCCTATACTGCAATACAAAGTATAAATAATCCCATGAAAGTGTATCGAATGCTTTGTAGATATCCAGGCTTAGACAGACACCAGGTATCTTTCTGTGGTGTAAGCTTTCAAAAACCTGGATAGCCCTGTACACAGCGTCAGATGCCTGGCGCCCCGGGACAAAGCCCACTTGGTCCTTGTGGATTATCTGGGGAAGGAACCTATTGATTCGTGAGGCTAGAATTTTACTCAGGATTTTTATGTCCACATTGAGAAGGGAAATGGGGCGAAAACTACTAACGTCCGGTGGTTCTGTTTCAGTTTTGGGGAGCATAGCCAGAGCTGGGACAAGGTCCTCCAGCACCCAAGGCTGAGACACCAAAGTGCGCCCCTCCATCCCTGCCACCCCAGCTGTCACACACTGATTGCTATTACACTAAGAGTTGCCACAGGGCCCACAACCTCCCCAACACCTTAATATCTAGTTATTTGGCTTGCCGTCACTGCCATGTATCCCCTTTTCTTATTTATTTCTGCTTCAAACACAATTAGGAATGGCAGCTGAATGAATTGTGCACCCCCTCCAACACTGCGCCCTGAGGCTGGAGCCTCTCCAGCCTATGCCTCGGCCCGGCCCTGAGCATAGCTATATTAGCTTGGAGCGTATCCCGACCTGGGAATTTATTTTTGTTTTATTCATTATACATTTGAGCTAAGAGGGGTGCTATCATTTAGGCAAATTTTTTATAAAAGAGGGGAGAAAAGCCGTCTGGCCCCGGGGATTTAGCGCTTTTAAGTGATTTTATTGCTGCAAGAACTTCGTTCGAGGTAATTTCTGCATTAAGGAGTTCAGCATCGGCCGCATCGAGAGGAGGGAGGTGAATTGATTCAAAATAGGCTTCAAGCTGTGCCTTATCGATCTCTCCCTCTGCCCTATACAACTTCTGCAAGAATTTCTGAAAGTACTGGACTATCTTACAGGGATTTGTGGTGGGGGTTGAATGAGAGTCTTTCACTCGTAGAGTGGGAGGCTTGTATTTTTGATTTTTCAATTTGCGAGCTAGGAAAGTATGGGGTTACTAGGGACATATTTTCAATGTTGTAATGCTGGGAAGAGGGATAACTATAGTTCCAAACAGATATAACTTTCTACTGAGTTATCTACTGGGAGATAATTTTCATATTCTTAAAAAAAAAAAAAAAAATAAATAAAAAAAAAAAAACCTTGTAAGCATTTTACAATTGAAAAAGTTCTTAAATGTTGGTGAAAAAATGACTATCAAAATTATTTTGAATATTTTTTTGCTTGTTGGTGGTTTATATGTATTTTATTGACAAAGTGTGAAAATATCACCTAGGAGAAAACTCAGGAAAAAAGTGAATGTGGGCCATAATATTCTAGGTAATACAAACATCTTATACAGTAAGCAGCAATATTCCCCAAAATCGGAAGTTCAGTTTTGGTCTCAAGTTCTTTTTACATTTTAGTTAATAATGGGGCATGGTTTCTTTTATACAAATCACTAGTAGATTTAAGGATTTAGATGCTTAAATATTGAATAGTTATTGTTTCACCCAAGGGAAGGGAAATTGGGAGGTTATTTCTTGTCTTTATGACTCTGATAGGAACAGGGGGAGAAGAAGGAGTTATTCTAATTCTTTTTACAAAGAGACACCATAGAGAATTGTCTCAGGATCATCCTAACATGGGTGAGGGAAGTTAGGGGGTTGTGTAAAGTTAAAATAACATCATCAGTAAAGAGGCAAATTTTTTACTATTATCTTGAAATGGAGATACCCTCCATATTTGGAAGAGAACATATTTTCTCTGCTAACGTTTGCATGGAGATGTGTAGGGACAATGGGCGCCCCTGATGGGTGCCATTATGAATCTTGAAGGGGTCTGATGGAAAACTGGCAAGGCTAATCTTGGCCAATGTGTCAGAATATAATAGGGAGATGGCAGTTAAATTATTTAACTTGTGGTACAACTTTGTGGTACACAAAGCAATTACAGTATCCGGTGACCACGCTATATATATATATATATATATATATATATATACACAGAGGGGCTGCAGCACATGACAGGAAAACAATGACAGGGGCTCTTGGTTATGCTTTAACGCGCTTAAGCTCACCAACTGCGCCAAAGTGTCCCCAATCTGGTGAGTCCTACTCTACCATGCAAAATGCCAGTTTTTATAAGCAGTCTAGTGGGAACTAATCCAAAAACCCAAGAGTCAACTAAATGGGAAAAAAGAAATTAAAAACACCTCACCTTTCACTAGCTAGGAAATGAACTCTCTGAACATGTGCAATGCACTCATTTATATGCTTAAAGGGAACCTAAACTGAGAGGGATATGGATGTTTCTTTTTATACAATACCAGTTGCCTGGCAGTCCTGCTGATCTCTTTGGCAGCAGTGGTGGCTGAATTAGGCCTGAAACAAGCATGCAGCTAATCCAGTCTGACTTCAGTCAGAGCACCTGATCTGCATGCTTGTTCAAGGGCTGTGGCTAAAAGTATTAGAAACTCAGAATCAGCAGGAGTCAGGCAACTGGTATAATTTTAAAAGGAAAAAGGAAAAGGAAAAATCCACATCCTTCTCAGTTTAGGTTCCCTTTAACTGTGCTAGAGGTGGGCGTGGTTATGCAGGCTCACAGGGGAAAATTATAAATAAATACCAAGGGGTGAGCAGCACAAACCAAATTTTATGCAATTCTATGCAAAGCATGCATGCAGCACTGGAGGTCCCCAGGCTCCATAAGAAATATATAAATACAGAGGGGCTGCAGCACACAACAGGAAAATGGTGACAGGGGCTCTTGGTTACACTTTAACTCGCTTAAGCTCACCAACTGCGCCAAAGTGTCCCCAATCTGGTGAGTATATATATATATATATATATATATATATATATATATATATATATATATATATATATATATATATATATATATATATATATATATATATATATATATATACTAGCTGGTCGCCCGGCGTTGCCCGGGTATGTAATTGGCTAGTGTTAGCTCTGTCCACTTTTTCTAATCCTAACACACAATTACCTAGTTTGTGAGCTTTGTGGTCTTTGGCATCAATAATTGGCTGTGGCTCCTCTACTTTGAAAATCATTAGGTGAATTTTGATTAGCTTTTGTAAGCTCCACCTACTTTTCTGAATATTAATCCCAGTCACCCACTGTGCAAAGTTTAAGAACCCTGCCATTGACAGACAGTGTAAGAATGGCTGCAGTTTACATTCTGGCAGTTAAATTTTTATTTTTCTCCACCCACTGATGTCCTGATGTTTCCCGGGTATGTATTTGGCTGCTGTTGGCTGTGGCCACTTTTTCTAACCCTAACACACAATTGTCAATAGTCGATGACCAAGTTTGTGAGATTTGTGGTCTTTGGCATGAATAATTTTCATTGAAATTAAACACATCTGATTTGCTGTTTGTAGCCCCACCCCAGTCACCCAATGATCAACTGTACCAGGTTTGAGGCTTGTGCCATTAACAGTGCAAAAATGGCAGCAATTAAATATTTGCCTTGAAAATCAATAGGTGAATTGTGATTGGTTTTTTTAGGCTCCACCCACTTTTCTGAATATTAATCCCAGTCACCCAGTGACCAACTGTGCAAAGTTTTAGAACCCCACAATTAATAGTGTAAGAATGGCTGCAGTTTACATTTTCCCAGTGAAATTTGTGTTTGTCTCCGCCCACTGAAAACTCGGCATTGCCCAGGTATGTATTTGGCTGGTGCTAGCTCCACCCACTTTTTCTAACCCAAACACAAAATTACTTAATGACCAAGTTTGTGAGCTTTGAGGTCTTTGGCATCAATCATTTGCATTGAAATAAAATAAATCTGATTGGCTGTGGCTCCACCCTTTTTCTGAATTTGAACCCCAATCACCCAATGGCCAACTGTACCAGGTACAGGTGATTAACAGTGCAAGAGGCTTGTGCCATTAACAGTGCAAGAATGGCATCAATTAAATATTCCCCTTAAAGATTAATAGGTGGATTTTGATTGGCTTTTGTAGGCTCCACCCACTTTTCTGAATATTAATCTCAGTCACCCAGTGACCAACTGTGCAAAGTTTGAGAACCCTACCATTAATAGAGTAAGAATTGCTGCAGTTTACATTTTCTCAGTGAAATTTGTATTTGTCTCCGCCTACTGATGACCCAGCATTGCCCAATTATGTATTTGGCTGGTGTTGGCTGCACCCACTTTTTCTAACCCTAACACACAATTACTCAATGACCAAGTTTGTGAGCTTTGCGGTCTTTGGCATCAATAACCTGCATTAAAATGAAACAAATCAGATTGGCTGTTTGGGGCTCCACCCCCTTATATAAATTTAAACCCCAGTCACGCAATGATCAACTGTACCAGGTTTGAGGCTTGTGCCATTAACAGTGCAAGAATGGCAGCAATGAAATATTCCCCTGAAAAATCAATAGGTAATTTTTGATTGTTTTTTGTAGGCTCCACCCACTTTTCTGAATATTAACCCCAGTCACCCAGTAACCAACTGTGCAAAGTTTGAGAACCCTACCATTAACAGTGTAAGAATGGCTGCTGTTTACATTTTCCCAGTAAAATTTGTATTTGTCTCCGCCCACTTATGACCCAGCGTTGCCCGCTTATGTATTTGGCTGGTGTTGGCTGTGCCCACTTTCCTAACCCTAACACACAATTAATCAATTACTCAATTACCAAGTTTGTGAGCTTTGCGGTGTTTGGCAACAATAATTTGCATTGGAATGAAACAAATCTGATTGGCTATTTGTGGCTCCACCCCCTTTCTGAAATTGAACCCCAGTCACCCGATGATCAACTATACCAGGTTTGAGGCTTATGCCATTAACAGTGCAAGAATGGCAGAAATGTAAATATTCCCCTTGAAAATCATTAGGTGAATTTTGATTGGCTTTTATAGGCTCCAACCACTTTTCTGAATGATAACCCTAGTCACCCAACGACCAACTGTGCAAAGTTTGAGAACCCTACCATTAACAGTGTAAGAAAAACAAAAGTTTGCTTTCTTAAAACAGAAAGCATTTGCGATAATTCAGGTTGGAGTGAGCTTGAGATGTCTCCCAGTGCATCACTGCTGAAAATATGCTAATTAACCATTGTTACCCTTAGAATCTAAACACACCTCCAGAACCGCTGGAATACAAGAATGTGTCAGCTTGTTAAATTGTACAGAGCCATAATAATCCAACATGCATACAGACTGTTTTGGATTGTTTGATCCTGATCAGTGCATGGTATAGATTAATTTGGCTCTATGCAGTAGGGCTTGTAACACCGAGAGGGACATGCTACCCAGCAATAGTGTTGGGCGAACAGTGTTCGCCACTGTTCGGGTTCTGCAGAACATCACCCTGTTCGGGTGATGTTCGAGTTCGGCCGAACACCTGACGGTGCTCGGCCAAACCGTTCGGCCATATGGCCGAACTAAGAGCGCATGGCCGAACGTTCCCCGAACGTTCGGCTAGCGCTGTGATTGGCCGAACGGGTCACGTGGTTCGGACCCGAACGCGCTCTGATTGGCCGAACGGTCACGTGGTTCGGGTAAATAAATACCCGAACCACGTCATATCTCCGCCATTTGTCTGTGGGTTTAGCTTTGGGTAGGCAGGCAGGGTAGTTCGCGCTCCAGCCACGCTAGCCAGGGTCCCCCCTGTCATTGTGTCACTGCTGGGAACAGTAGTACACCGCTTGCTCAGCCACACTATATAGCATTCTGTTTACTGCCACTCTGTGTACCTCGCTCAGCCACACTATATAGCATTCTGTTTACTGCCACTCTGTGTCTGCTGGGAATAGTAGTACACCGCTTGCTCAGCCACACTATATAGCATTCTGTTTACTGCCACTCTGTGTACCTCGCTCAGCCACACTATATAGCATTCTGTTTACTGCCACTCTGTGTCTGCTGGGAATAGTGGTACACCGCTCGCTCAGCCACACTATATAGCATTCTGTTCACTGTTCTGTGTCTGCTTGGAATAGTGGTACACCGCTCGCTCAGCCACACTATATAGCATTCTGTTTACTGTTCTGTGTCTGCTGGGAATAGTGGTACACCGCTCGCTCAGCCACACTATATAGCATTCTGTTTACTGTTCTGTGTCTGCTGGGAATAGTGGTACACCGCTCGCTCAGCCACACTATATAGCATTCTGTGCACTGTTCTGTGTCTGCTGGGAATAGTGGTACACCGCTCGCTCAGCCACACTATATAGCATTCTGTTCACTGTTCTGTGTCTGCTGGGAATAGTGGTACACCGCTCGCTCAGCCACACTATATAGCATTCTGTTTACTGTTCTGTGTCTGCTGGGAATAGTGGTACACCGCTCGCTCATCCACACTATATAGCATTCTGTTCACTGTTCTGTGTCTGCTGGGAATAGTGGTACACCGCCCGCTCAGCCACACTATATAGCATTCTGTTCACTGTTCTGTGTCTGCTGGGAATAGTGGTACACCGCTCGCTCAGCCACACTATATAGCATTCTGTTCACTGTTCTGTGTCTGCTGGGAACAGTAGTACACCGCTCGCTCAGCCAGAGTATATAGCATTGTGTTTACTGCCACTCTGTGTACACCGCTCAGCCAGACTATATACCATTGTTTACTGACACTCTGTGTACACCGCTCAGCCAGACTATATACCATTGTTTACTGACACTCTGTGTACACCGCTCAGCCAGACTATATACCATTGTTTACTGCCACTCTGATTCTGCTGGGAACAGTAGTACACCGCTCGCTCAGCCAGACTATATAGCATTGTGTTTACTGCCACTCTGTGTACACCGCTCAGCCAGACTATATACCATTGTTTACTGACACTCTGTGTACACCGCTCAGCCAGACTATATACCATTGTTTACTGAAACTCTGTGTACACCGCTCAGCCAGACTATATACCATTGTTTACTGCCACTCTGATTCTGCTGGGAACAGTAGTACACCGCTCGCTCAGCCAGACTATATACCATTGTTTACTGACACTATATAGCAGACTATATAGCATTGTGTGTACACCGCTCAGCCAGACTATATACCATTGTTTACTGACACTCTGTGTACACCGCTCAGCCAGACTATATACCATTGTTTACTGCCACTCTGATTCTGCTGGGAACAGTAGTACACCGCTCGCTCAGCCAGACTATATACCATTGTTTACTGACACTCTGTGTACACCGCTCAGCCAGACTATATACCATTGTTTACTGCCACTCTGATTCTGCTGGGAACAGTAGTACACCGCTCGCTCAGCCAGACTATATACCATTGTTTACTGACACTCTGTGTACACCGCTCAGCCAGACTATATACCATTGTTTACTGCCACTCTGATTCTGCTGGGAACAGTAGTACACCGCTCGCTCAGCCAGACTATATACCATTGTTTACTGACACTATATAGCAGACTATATAGCATTGTGTGTACACCGCTCAGCCAGACTATATACCATTGTTTACTGACACTCTGTGTACACCGCTCAGCCAGACTATATACCATTGTTTACTGCCACTCTGATTCTGCTGGGAACAGTAGTACACCGCTCGCTCAGCCAGACTATATACCATTGTTTACTGACACTCTGTGTACACCGCTCAGCCAGACTATATACCATTGTTTACTGCCACTCTGATTCTGCTGGGAACAGTAGTACACCGCTCGCTCAGCCAGACTATATAGCATTGTGTTTACTGCCACTCTGTGTACACCGCTCAGCCACACTATATAGCATTGCGTACTCTGCCAGTCAGTGTGTATATTGCTGGGATCAGTAATACTCCACTCACCGTCAACCACTATATGAGCTCAACATGAGTTCCCCAGAGACCTCCGCTGTGAGCAGCACTCCCAACAACAGCAACAGCCAACGCCCCACGCAAGCTATAACATCCACCCCAGCAGCCAGTGGTCAGCAGCAGCCCTCCCCGGAGGAGAACGTTGTGTCCATCAGTCCGTCGCCAGAGCGATTAATGAGGGCTGCCATTGAGGAGATGATGGGGCCTGATGTGGAGGAGGAGGTCTGGCTCAGGCCAGCATCCCAAGTTAATGTTGAGGACGATGAGGGGTCTGTGTCTGGGGATGTTGGGGTGGCAGAGGTGGTGGGTGGGTCAGACTCAGGAGAAGAGTTGTATGATGAGGATGATGATCGGGACCATCTGTATGTGCCTCAGAGTCCGACCCCGGAAAACATGTTGTATCGTGTGTTTAGGTACTAAAATCTGCGTTCCCTCCCAGTAGTGTTGGGCGAACAGTGTTTGCCACTGTTCGGGTTCTGCAGAACATCACCCTGTTCGGGGTGACTATATAGCAGACTATATAGCATTGTGTTTAATGCCACTCTGTGTACACGGCTCAGCCACACTATATAGCATTGTGTTTACTTCCACTCTGTGTCTGCTGGGAACAGTAGTACACCGCTCACCCGCCACTGTATAGCATTGTGCTCTGTGTCACTGCTGACAATAGTGGTACACCGCTCACCCACCACTGTATAGCATTTCTGTACTGCCACTGTACTGCTGCCAGTCAGCGTGTACTTTAAGGATAAGTGAAATGAGGAAGAAATCCGGTGAAAGAGGGAGGGGCAAGGGAAGAGGTGTTTCCCCTGACGGTTCACGTACAGGCCACAGGGGAGCACCCAAGAAAACCCACTCAATACTGCCCATGTTGTCCAGGACAACAACCCTCACAGATCCAAAAGAACAGGACCAGATAATTACTTGGATGACCTCTCAAGCGTCCAGCAGTGGGTTAAGCAGCACCAGCACATCACGCACGAGGTCCGAGTCCTCAGCCAGTTAAAGTCTGGGCTTTCTTTGAAGACTGCACTGAGGATGTTACCATGGCGATTTGCAAGGTGTGCAAGACCCGCCTGAGCAGGGGGAAAAGTATTAACAACCTCTCCACCACCAGCATGAGCCGCCACATTCTATCCAAACATCCCACTCTGTGGGCAAACGCGGCAGGACAGGGTACCACCAGCAACACTGCCTCCCTTGGGTTCACCAGACTCACCACCAGACCCGCCTCAGCAGCAGCAGTAGCCCAGCCATTGCGTGGTTCACAACATTCACAAACATCAGACGATGCTGACACTGTCACTTTCCGGACTAGTGCTCTTGAGGTCTCCCAGTGTTCATCAAACACAACAACCAACAGCCCTTCGGTGTGCAGCGCTACGGTTGAGTTGTCTGTCTCTGAGATGTTTGAGCACAAGAGGAAATTGCCAGCAAATGACCCCCGGGCCGTGGCAGTAACAGCCAGCCAGCATAGCCAAGCTTCTGGCCTGCGAAATGCTGCCATATTGAGTGGTGGAGACAAACAGCTTCAAGGGCATGATGTCAGTGGCCATCCCACGTTACGTTGTTCCCAGCCGCTACCACTTTGCGCGCTCTGCAGTGCCTGAGTTGCATGAGCACGTGGTCAGCTAAATAACCCGAAGCTTGAAGAATGCCGTTGCCTGCAAGGTTCACCTCACCACTGACACCTGGACGAGTGCGTTCGGCCAGGGTCGATACATCTCCCTTACCGCGCACTGGGTGAACCTTGTGGAGCCTGGCAGCGATTCCTCACCTGCTACGGCGCGGGTGTTGCCCACGCCGCAAACAGCTGGATAACAACAGCAGCACCTACCTCTCTGACTCCTTCTCCTCCAACGCATCTCAAAGCTGTACCTTATCCGGAAATGCTAACCCAGCACCAGCAGCAGTAGGATCGTGGAAGCAGTGCAGCACAGCTGTTGGCATGCGTCAGCAAGCGTTGCTGAAGCTGATCTGCCTTGGGGATAAGCAGCACACAGGGGAGGAAATTTGGAGGGGAATAAAGGAACAGACGGATTTGTGGCTGGCACCGCTGGACCTGAAACCGGGCATGAAGCTAGACACCTGGCACGAACTGGCAATGTACGCAATAGAGGTGCTGGCTTGCCCGGCAGCCAGCGTTATGTCGGAACGCTGTTTCAGTGCTGCCGGAGGCATCATCACAGATCGGCGTATCCGCCTCTCCACAGAAAATGCAGACCGTCTGACTCAAATTAAAATGAATCAATCCTGGATTGGAAACGACTACGCAACACTCCTGGACCCCAACCAAGTAACATGACCGATGAACATCTGGGATGGTTTAGCGTTTCCGGTCCCTGTTTATTGAACCTCTCATCTGTATTACATTTATGACTGCATGGCGGCAAAAAGCATTGCTGCTATATCCGCACGCTTTTTGTCCTCATGCAAGGCCTGGGTTGTTGTGTCTCACAAAGCGTGGCCTTCTCCTCCTGCGCCTCCTCCTGTTCCATCACGTGTGCTGCTGCTGCTGCTGCTGCTGCTGCTGCTGGGTTACCGTTGCCGGTCCCTGTTTATGGAACCTCTTATCTTTATTACATTTATGACTACATGGCGGTACAAAGCATGCTATCCGCACGCTTTTTGTCCTCATGCAAGGCCTGGGTTGTTGTGTCTCACAAAGCGTGGCCTTCTCCTCCTGCGCCTCCTCCTGTTCCATCACGTGTGCTGCTGCTGCTGCTGCTGGGTTACCGTTGCCGCGTGGTCCCTGTTTATGGAACCTCTTATCTTTATTACATTTATGACTACATGGCGGTACAAAGCATGCTATCCGCACGCTTTTTGTCCTCATGCAAGGCCTGGGTTGTTGTGTCTCACAAAGCGTGGCCTTCTCCTCCTGCGCCTCCTCCTGTTCCATCACGTGTGCTGCTGCTGCTGCTGCTGCTGCTGGGTTACCGTTGCCGCGTGGTCCCTGTTTATTGAACCTCTTATCTTTATTACATTTATGACTACATGGCGGTACAAAGCATGCTATCCGCACGCTTTTTGTCCTCATGCAAGGCCTGGGTTGTTGTGTCTCACAAAGCGTGGCCTTCTCCTCCTGCGCCTCCTCCTGTTCCATCACGTGTGCTGCTGCTGCTGCTGCTGCTGCTGGGTTACCGTTGCCGGTCCCTGTTTATGGAACCTCTTATCTTTATTACATTTATGACTACATGGCGGTACAAAGCATGCTATCCGCACGCTTTTTGTCCTCATGCAAGGCCTGGGTTGTTGTGTCTCACAAAGCGTGGCCTTCTCCTCCTGCGCCTCCTCCTGTTCCATCACGTGTGCTGCTGCTGGGTTAGCGTTGCCGCGTGGTCCCTGTTTATTGAACCACTTATCTTTATTACATTTATGACTGCATGGTGGTACAAAGCATGCTATCCGCACGCTTCTTGTCCTCATGCAAGGCCTGGGTTGTTGTGTCTCAAAGCGTGGCCTTCTCCTCCTGCGCCACCCTCCTCCTGTTCCATCACGTGTGCTGCTGCTGGGTTAGCATTACCGGTCCCTTTTCCTGGAACCTCTTATATGTATTACATTTATGACTGCATGCCGACAAAAAGCATGTTACCTGTGCAAAGAAAACAGACATTTCCCGCATTTAAAAGACAGTTTTCCCTTTGAAACTTTAAAATCGATTTTCTCAAAAACTATAAGCTCTTTTTGCTAAATTTTTTTTCCTCTTGTACCCACTCCCAAGGTGCACATACCCTGTAAATTTGGGGTATGTAGCATGTAAGGAGGCTTTACAAACCACAAAAGTTCGGGTCCCCATTGACTTCCATTATGTTCGGAGTTCGGGTCGAACACCCGAACATCGCGGCCATGTTCGGCCTGTTCGGCCCGAACCCGAACATCTAGATGTTCGCCCAACACTACCCAGCAAGCTCATGGTGACCCAGAACTCATTGGAGTGTGTAAGGGACTACAATGGTCCTAAAAGCCCCCTTACTAACCACTTGCCGACCGCGCACTCATAACGCGCGTCGGCAAAGTGGTAGCTGCAGGACCAGCGACGCAGTATTGCGTCGCCAGCTGCAGGCTAATTAATCAGGAAGCAGCCGCTCGCGCGAGCGGCTGCTTCCTGTCAATTCACGGGGGGGGGGCTCCGTGAATAGCCTGAGGGCCGCCGATGGCGGCTCGCAGGCTAAATGTAAACACAAGCGGAAATAATCCGCTTTGTTTACATTGTACGGCGCTGCTGCGCAGCAGCGCCGTAAGGCAGATCGGCGATCCCCGGCCAATCAGCGGCCGGGGATCGCCGCCATGTGACAGGTGACGTCCTGTCACTGGCTGCACAGGACGGATAGCGTCCTGTGCAGCCCCGATCACCGGGGATGACAGGTAGGAGAGGGAGGGGGGGAATTTCGCCGCGGAGGGGGGCTTTGAGGTGCCCCCCCCGCAACATGCCAGCCAAGAGGAGCGATCAGACCCCCCCTGCACACCATCCCCATAGGGGGGAAAAAAGGGGGGCGATCTGATCGCTCTGCGTGCTGCCTGATCTGTGCTGGGGGCTGCAGAGCCCACCCAGCACAGATCACAGAATACTGCGCTGGTCCTTAAGGGGGGGTAAAGGGTGGGTCCTCAAGTGGCTAAGATGTTAAGAAAAACAAACGTTTGCTTTCTTAAAACAGAAAGAATTTGCGATAATTCAGGTTGGAGTGAGCTTGAGATGTCTCCCAGTGCATCACTGCTGGATATATGCAAATTAACCATTCTACCCTTAGAAGCTAAACACACCTCCAGTGTAACAGTGTATGGCTGCAGTTTACATTTTCCAGTGAAATTTGTATTTGTCTCTTTTTGGTTATGGGAATAAAAAGTATCCTATACTTTATTCCAGGTAATGTACTATGTGTGTGGCAAATTTCATTCAAATCCGTTCAGCCGTTTTTGCGTGATCGAGTAACAAACATCCAAACATCCAAACATCCGAACTTTCCCATTTATTATATTAGTAGGATATATATATATATATATATATATATATATATATATATATATATATATATATATATATCCTTGTTGCTGGCAAAGCAGGTAATTTTACAGTCCAAGAAATGGTAAATAAGACAATTAGGGCCCGTTTCCACTATCGCGAATCCGCATGCGTTGCCCGCATGAAGATTCGCACAGCCAATACAAGTGGATGGGCCTGTTTCCACTTGTCAATTTTGCTGTGCGTTTTTCTGTGCAGGATTTTTCTGCATGGTACAGCCCTCAGAATTCGCCTGCGTGTGGAATGCAGGCGAATCGCACACAATGTATTTAATAGGGAAATCGCATGCGTTTTCCCCATGCGTTTTTTGCCGCGAATTTGCATGCGATTTCGCATAGGTACCCATGTTAATTCACACAGGCAGTGACATGGTTAAAATCGCATCACCCAAACCTATGCGAAATCGCATGCGAAAACGCGGCAAAAACGCATGCGGAATCGCACCCGCATGCGATTTGCCTGCGGTGATTCGCCGGCGATTCCGCAATGCTATAGTGGAAACGGGCCCTAACTGGCTACAGATATTAATTTGGGTGCTGGAGGTGCCCAAGGAGGTGATAGCAGCAGGGAATTTGCAATACATTGAAGCACGATTTTAGGGGAAATTCTGCAACATTGGCCTCGATTCATAAAAGTGCTGTCGGGAAGGTAACGTCGAGCGGGGAAACACCGCTGTCGGTATTTCCGCCTTCAGGGTGTTAATTCATAAAAATTTTGCTACTTGTGACAGGCGTGCGGAGATATTCCGCTGTAGGCAGGCGTTAGGCTGTCGGGAGACATGCGGAAACAGGAGAAGCAGGCGGAATCCCTCCGTGCGGTGTTCTCTCTGCAGCTGCTTGGGAGGTCTGTCCCATTCACTGCACTGTATTCCGCACGCTTCTCGCCACATCAGAGGTAGCGGTAATACCCGTCCGCATACCGCTACCTCTAATCTTTATGAATTGACATTTGTTACTTTTGCTATGATAATCACCGCGCAAGGCGGTGATTGATCACTCTGCTCGCGAATGTCGGCTTTTCATGCGGAAAAAGCCTTTATGAATACATATTTTGCTGTGTGGTCGGTAAAGTGAGCGGTTTTCTGCATTTCCGAATGCGGGAATGCTTTATGAATCGAGGCCAAAGTAGCAGAACTTTGGCAGTGAACAGTTGCAGCCCAGAGAATCTTAATTACCAGTTACAGCTGGGGAAATTGAGAGGTCTCTTCCGTGAAAACCCCTCAATGTGGTGGAATAGTCTAGTACTGAATAATCTGACTGCAAACTGTTTATTAGAAGCTAATGTCCTCCGTTTGTTGCATCTGTTTTGAATGCAAGTTATGTAATCTGGCCGTGTGTGGGCTCTGTACATTTTTGCACCTGGTTAACTTGGGTGCAGACTGCATTTGGAAGCACTACCATGCTGTTAGACAAACTAGATAGTAAGCTACCAAAAAAAAGAGAGAGCATACCATTTTTTGCTAAATGTTTCCTGCGTACATATAGGAACATAAGATAGTAATATTAATAATAATAGTAATAGGCTCATATTGTATTGTTCTCAGCATCACTACTGACACTTTATTATCTTGTATCTTAACCCTCACACACCTCTCTCTCTACTTGTGCAGGTTGTTCTGTCCTGTCATTCTTGTCAAGCTACATCTGACTGTTTGCTGCTATATACCCCATCAAATAGCCTTCACAGGCAGTCTAAAATTAACTCATTCTCACTCTGCTGAGCCAGCCTGAAATTAACTGATTCTTTGTGTGCTCAGCCAGAAAGTAATCCTCTTGCTGTCTGCCCAGCTAGACAGAAATTAACCCATTTTCCACCTGCACAGCCATCCTGAACTAAAATACTTATTTGCCTGCACAGCCAGCCTACAACTACAGGCAGTCTACAATGAACCCTTCTCTCTATCTGCATAGACTGTCTAATGTTACCATTCTGAAACAATCCTCTTCTCTAAATGCACAGCCAGAAACACATCTCCTTCTTAGCCTGTACAAATCACTCAACATTTAACCCCACTCCTGCTTGTTCACATATCACTGCTCTAAGTGTTATTTCTTCTCTGCAAATACAGCCATCCTTCAGTTTACTTCTATATAGCTCAGCAGGGGCATGACTATAAAGCTCCCCCCATACAAAATGTCATGGGGTATCCCTCCCTAAGTTCCATCCACCAGAAAGTAACCAAATTAAACCCCCTACCCCATTAAAACCCTTGCAACTGACATCATTAGCCCTCTATCCCCTCCACCACACTAAAATGTGGCCAGCCTAAGCCCAAATTCCTTAGTAAGAATAGCAAGTACAAAGATTCCCCCAGGAATCATGGTACCCTATAGCAAAATCTTGGTTGCCCCCCAAAATAAATAAGCAACTTTGCTACACACACACACACACACACACACACACATACCAATTTTAGGAGCCAGGGGTGCCTCTCAGTATTAAAGGAAATGTTAATACTAATAAAAAATGAGTTTAACTGGGACTTATTGAAGCCTCCTGGAATCGTCCTGTTCCCACAATGTCCATTCGAGTCCCGGATCGATCTGTGCATGCGTAGTAGCGATTTTCTAATACTGGGTAAGCACAGAATGCTCCCAGCAGCGGGAGCGCAAACAGGGTGTGCACAGCTCAGGGGCCAGACATGCTCAGTAGCCACCAACTAGAGGCGACCGGCCAGCAGCGGGGGTTGCCGCTGCTTGCCTTTCAGTAATGCTAGCCAGAGGTACTTCCCATAATTACATAGCCCCAGGTAGTCCCCAGTATAGGTAGCCTCCCCCATACCCCAGTGTACATACCCTGAAGTAGTGCTTCGCCAGTATAGGTACCCCCCCCCCCCCCCCATTATAGTAGCTAAAGATGACCCTCAGTGGAGGTAGCCAGAAGTAGCATCCCCAGTAATTTCACGTAAAGCTAGGTCAGATTGAATAGCAGTCCATGATCTAGTATTTGCTAATACCATACTATAAACAAAACATTTTATTACGTAATAAAGTTAAGTCCAGGGTAATCAATGAGAAGCAATAATCCATCACCAAATTGCCCAACTAAGATTTCTGAAAGGTTACAGTCTTGTTTGTGGCTCCAGCAGAACATTAAACTTGTTTTGCCTTTCAGAAAAACAACACATCCTCATTGTGGGTCATTGCAACTAGCACTACTTTATTTATAACTGAAGAACCAAAACTCTTCCATGGTACTTAGCATATGGATCTGTTTTGGATCTGTTTTGTACCCCACTATACAGTACTTTGATTAGTACTTACACAACAACTTTATAAACATCAATCTATGTTGAGATACGCCAGAGACTTGATAAAATCAATGGTCTTATTGATAACTTGATTTTCTGCACACTTGATATACAGTGTTTATAGAATTTATTCACAGCAGTTGTTCAGGAAGATCTGTGTGGAAGATAAATTGATGGAAACAACTGTGCCACATAAAAATGTTCACTCTGCTCTTAACAGTAAATTATTTTGAAATCAGTAGTATTTGTCTTTATACAAAGGCTAGCAGAAAATATGGTTTCACCCGTGGTCCACAGGCAAGTTGGCTCTGGGGAGAAAAAAGCATAAGGGCCCTTGTACATCAAAAATGCAGAACACAATTACAAATACAATTGCAAATACATTGTGCTTGTGTTCTGTCTTTGAGCTCACTCTGTAAGCATTTCTGTGTGTTTTTTCTCAGATTAGTTATTACTTTTGCATGCATTTTATGTTTTTTGCAGTGCTCTAAAGCAGTAACAAAGTCCAAGAGCTGGTAAGCACACCACAATAATAGCAAACCTGAAGTGGTTTCATTTGTCATAACATTAATCAACACAAAGTTATGACAATTGTTTCAAGGCCATGGCAGGTCCCTTTCATCAAAGTGCAGACAAACATACGGGCAAAAACAAGTCTTTATGGGTGTTTGCTGGGAAAAAAAGGCAGAAAAACACAATACATGTTTTAATCTGTGTTCTCTCTGCATTGCACTTCTTTTTCTACAAACACAAATGCTTAAAAAAAGCAGCATGTATTGCACTAACATTAAATCCAAACACAAAAGGTCTCCAAGATTTACATTATCCTAGCAGTAGCCTTGCATTTGGAAAAACACATCAGAATAGTCAGAACATAATCAGAACATGAAATGGCAGCACAATGGCATAGTGGTTAGCGCTCTCGCCTTGCAAGTGCTGGGTCACTGGTTCAAATCCCAGCCAGGTCAACATCTGCAAGGAGTTTGTATGTTCTCCCTGTGTCTGCATGGGTTTCCTCTGGGCACTCTGATTTCCTCCCACATCCCAAAAACATACAGATAAGTTAACTGGCTTCCCCCTAAAATTGGCCCTAGACTATGATACGTGCACTACATGATATAGACATATAACCATGGTAGTGACTAGATTGTGAGCCCCTCTGAGGGACAGTTAGTTACAAGACAATATATATAATCTGTACATGCGTAATATGTCGGCACTATGTAAATACTTAAATAAATAAATGGCCTTGAGGATCTATACCAAATGGTAAATTATATGATCCAGATATCCTGGATACTTGACAAATCTGTAACAATAATCTGTAAGGGCCCATTCACACTTCCTGATCGCAAAACGCTAGCGATTTTGCTAGCCTTTTGCTCTGGCGCATTTTGGCGATTAACGCCAAAAAAGCACCATTCACACCTGGCGATTTTTTAGCGATCGCGTTTAACGCTTCTATAGCACTAAACCGTGATCGCCGGGAAATCGCCTGAAAATGGTGCAGGCTACGCGTTTGCGTTTAGCATTTTTGGGGCGATTTGTGCCGATTAGCGCAAATTGCCCAAATGAGAACAGGCCCATAGACTTTTATTACCCTAGCAATTTGAAAAGCGCTAGCGTTTGAGCATTTTGCCGAAATCGCCGGCAAAACACTCAAGTGTGAATGGGCCCTAATGCTCCCTATGCTATCAGTAAGGGAGAGACCACACTTGTGTTTGCCAGTTTTCTCCAAATTATTTTTTCACATTTTATGCAGGTTTTCATGTGGACATTGTCCACCATAGAGTGCCGAGATCTGCTAGCAGTCTATGGGAACCACACACATTGTGATTTTATGGGGCAGGGAATCATTTTGTTTTAGGCCCCTTTTACACTAGGCTGCTTTCATTGCATTACCCTTTTTGCACGCAAGGTAACACAACAGCAATGAAAGTCTATGGGACCTTGTACACTTACCCTGTCATGTTGAAACGGAAGTGCCCGATTTACAACCGAGCCATTGCAAAGTCAACAGTGCATTCTCGTCGGACTTCCGCAGCGATGTAAGTCAATGGGTGATGTATACATTTTAAACATATTGGCGGTGTGGCGCACATGCGCTGAAGAACGCAAATATGACAGGGAACCCGGGAATCCCAGTGACATACTACCTGTCCAGCAGGGAGTACTTCACCGGGAGGGGCGATTGCATGTGGGGGTTGGGCAAGGGGCGTGTGGAGGGGCGGTGCTATGCATATGACCCTGTCAGCTCACTCTACCGCATGGTCATATGAATGACGATTTGTGCGTTGCTGTGAGATGCAATGGAGGGGGGAGCAAAGCACCACAAATGCAGTGGCACTGGCAAGGTATAAAACTGGCCTAAATGTAGCCAAAGAATAACAAAGTTCTGAACAATCTTGTGCATCACCGTTAAAAAGCATTATGTGTGATATTGCACAAAATCGCATGCACTTTTCAAAAAGTGTGGCCCCTGCCTAAAGCTACCAATCAGCGTTTTGGGTTTAACAGAAAAGCATAGAAGGACACAAGCTTTTTCAAATTCCCTCTATGTGTTTTCTCTATGCAAAATATAATTAATTTACAAGAGTGTATAACGAGGAAGAGTAGGTACCCCCTTGACATCGAGAAGGTGTCGGTTACATAATTATTAATCTGAATATGGGTTAATGGTTTTGCATACACCAGCACAATCAACTAAATGAATTGCCAGATTTTAAATTCTAATCTATTTATGATTTCCCATAGGTAAGGCAACTCGAAAGAGTGAGAAGTTTATATATGTCAACTGAAAATGTTACTTCCTGCAAGTAACGATATAAAGACAATATGGATTCAAAAACCATGGTCTTATTTTAAAGGCTAACATTTACTTTAAAGGATACCCGAGGTGACATGTGACATGATGGGATAGATGTGTATGTACAGTGCCTAGCACACAAATAAGTATGCTGTGTTCCTTTTTTTTCTTTTTCTGCCTGAAACAGTTAAACATTATATATGTAAGTGGCAGTTCCTGTTTGAGTCAGGACTGGGTCAGACTACAGTGTGACCCTCACTGATAGGAAATTACAACTATAAAGCACTTCCCTAGCAGAAAATGGCTTCTGAGAGCAGGAAAGAGATAAAAAGGGTCAATAGTTCATAGAATTTAGCTGGCATACTTCAATGAATGTGTCATTGAACAAAAACAATTAAAAGAGTAAAAACGTAAAAAGTAGATTTACATGTAAAATAAATCCATGGAATATCTTAAAAAAGTCATTTTAGGAGAAGGAGGATAGATACAATTGTTTATTCCATTAGTTTATTTTCACCTCAGGTGTCCTTTAAATACGTCCATGACATGAACATTTTAATATTCTGCAACCCCTATGGTTATTCGTGTAACAGATGGAAAAATGTTTCAATATCTGACAGTTTCTTATCTGTCAGCAGGACTGTTGATGGGTGGAAAAATGTTTTTCACTTAACCTCTTCCATGTGACAAGACTTTTAACGGCCATAGCTTTAAAGAACAACAGAAACGAGATGAATATGTAGGCTGCCATATTTATTTCCTTTTAAACAATTTGCCTGCCAGCCCTGCTGGTCTATTTGGCTGCCGAAGTGTCTGAATCACACCAGAAACAAGCATGCAGATAATCTTGTCTGATTTTACAGTAATGTCTGAAACAACTAATATGTTGCATGCTTGTTCAGGGTCTATGGCTAAAAGTATTAGAGGCAGAGGATCAGCAGGATATCCAGGCAACTGGTATTGTTGGTAAGGAAAATAAACATAACAGCCTCCATGACAGCCTCCATATCCTTCTCATTAGAGTTGTCCTTTAATGCAATACCTAACAGGTCAGCAACTGTATGCAGAGAAATATCATTTTTTTGGATCATAAGACACACTTTCTCTACCCCAGAAGTGGGGGCAAAAAGTGCCTACATCTTATGGTCCGAATAATACAATTTGGACCTCAGTACAGGGCAGCTCTGTAGCGAAATCCGCACTCTACACACCCTACATGGATTGTCTGCTGTGAAGTTTTCAGCAGTGGCATAGCTAAGGAGCTGTGGGCCCCCATGCAAGTTTACATTGGGCCCCCCAAACACTCTATACATAACAATTGATACATTGCACCAAAACCTGCCAGTGACTACTACTATCTATAGAAGTGATTATTATGAGCACAGGACCAATAGAGAGCTAATACTACAGTTGAGGGAGGGCCCCACGGTGCCCCTCTGGCCCAAGGGCCCCGTTGCAGTCGTAACTTCTGCACCCCCTTTTGCTACACCCGTGGTTTTCAGCCTACTCAGCTCCATGGCTGACATATCCCTGCAGGCATCCATGAGATAACACAAAGGGAGTGAGGAAAGGATCCCTCCACACCTCCACCTCTAACGACCCACTTTTGCCCATGGTTAACACCCTTCTCCCTTTCCCTGGCTAGCTTGTAGCATATTCTAGCAGTCTATTCTTGCAGTTACCCATCAGATAACACATGGGAGGAGCCAGGCCAATCAGGGGCACACACACACATACCCAGCCACAGCCCCTCTCTCTCCTATCCTGGCTATCTACACAGTCTAGCTGTAATCATCATGACAGAGGAGGCAGCAGGAGGGGTGGAGCTACATTCTGCCTGCAACTGCTCCTCCCCTCCAAATATACTGCATGTGAAAATAACTACAGAGGTGATAACTTAAAGGAAGTCTAGAGCCCTTTCCATCCTGTGTCCTCGCTCCCAGCCATCTCATATAAGTCACTGCGTCCTTCCTTCAGCGTGTCTCCTCTCTGCTGAGACGAGACACACTATACTGCATGTCTGCTAATAGTGATGTGAAGATGTATGACATAAACCAGACGGCTGAGAGGCTGGGAGCGAGGACACGGGATGGACAGGGCTCTAGACTTGCACAAGCAGCTATGCGAGCTGAATTTAAAGCGGCGATCTTAATCCACATCAGATAAGGCAACCCTGGAGAGGGTTGGGATCTCCTCCAGAGCCTGTAGAGAGATAACAAAGCTACTGAAAGTGATAGGGAGGGCACAGATCGTCTCACAGGAGGACTGCAATTGAAAAAGAGCACTGAACTTTTTTTTTTTTGTTTTGCATCGTAAGTCCTTTAAGGACAGAAATTATATGAAACAGAATCAGAATCATTTATTTCACCAAGCATGACAGGATCAAACCTGGAATTGGGTTTGGCACATTACAGAGCTCAACATCTACAAGGACATGAATAATAGTGAACTAAAACAAGAGACATACATGATAAGCATTTAAGAAGATACAACAGATAGTGGAGGCAGGCTATGAGGGCTCGGTCCATAAGTTCCAAGCGCGTCTGTGAGTCTAAGAAGGATGGGGTGGAGGTGAGACGTGGGTGGAGTTCAGGAGATTGACTGCTGAAGGGAAAAAAGAGTTCCTGTGCCTCGTGGTCCTGGTGGGGATGACCCGGAATCTTCGCCCTGACCGCAGGCGACTGAAGTAGCAGTGGCCAGGATGTGAGGGGTCCATGGCTATCATCAGCGCCCTCCAGTGTAGTCTTGAGTTGTAGAGTAGATCAAGTGGAGGGAGGGGTTTCCCGATGATTCTCTCTGCTGATCTAATGACCCTCTGGAGTTTTTGTCTGTCGCTGGCGGAGGAACCAGCGTTCCAGACCAGGATGGAAGAGCAGAGGATAGATTCTGTGGTGGCAGAGTAGAATCTTGTGAGGACATGCTGGGGCATGCCAAACTTTTTCAGCTGACGGAGAAAGAAGAGTCTTTTCTGGGCCTTTGCCACGGTGGAGCTGGTGTTAGCCTTCCACTTGAGGTCGTTTTGAGATGGTGGTGCCCACTGTCCAGGAGGCGGACGCAGGGAACTATCGCCACTTCAGTTCCATCAATGTGGATTGGTGGTGGAGAAGGGACATGCTTCCTGAAGTCGATAATCATCTCCACAGTTTTAGCTGCGTTAAGGACCAACCTGTTCTCCCTGCACCAGTGGCAGATACTGTCTACCTGCTGACGATAGGCACTCTCGTCTTCCTTGGTGATAAGGCCAACGATAGTGGTGTCATCTGCAAATTTGATAACCTTGACAGAATCTGCTGTGGATCTGCAGTTGTTGGTGTAGAGGGAGATAACTCTCTCACTGTGCAAACTTATCTTTACACCTTAAAGAGAACCTGTAATAAAAAAAACGTCCTCTGGGGGGTACTCACTTTGGTAGGGGGAAGCCTCAGGGTCCCAATGAGGCTTCCCCTCCACTGTAGCTGCAGGCAATCCAGCGTTGGCTCCCCTGAAGCGACCCGCAATCCGGACTCGACAAGCTCGACATGGCTAATATATTAACCTTCCCTGGCTCCAGCGGGCGGTGCTGTTGAGGCACTAAGCACGGAGATAGGCGGAAATAGCCGATCTCTGTCGGGTCAGCTCTACTATGCAGGTGCAGGAGACTTGTGTCTGTGCAGTAGAGTGGCCCAACAGCGATCGGCTATTTCCGCTAATCTCTGGCTCAGGGCCATTTTTGAGGGCTGGAGGGGTCGCAGCATGAGAGGGAAAGCCATGGCCACACTCGGTGGGGAGGGGGGAAGGTCCCCCTCTCACCTAGGGATCTCGCCTCTGGGCTCCCCTCCAGCTTCAATAACTGAGGGGGGCGCTCAGAATTTCTGCAGGGGGGCCCGGTGGGTCTTAGTTACGCCCCTGGCTGGGAAGGTAAATATTTACATCCCCGCCATTCCTGGGAGCTTTTTTGCCGCCACCAGGGGACACAGGCTATCGAGGCTCCCCCCGAGCCTCGATAGGATCCGGAGGCTTCCCCCACCCGGGGTGAGAACCTCCCAGGGGAACTTTTTCTCATTACAGGTTTTCTTTAATAAGTCAAGCTTCTTTAGTGAATTAACACTGAAAATACAGATCAATGTGTGGTGATAAGTATTCTTTTGCCTTATTATCACCAGCATGATCTTAGTGAATTGAGGTGCAAGTCTTCAGTTGAGACAGTCATGTGGCTGCATCTCGGCTGTTGTACCTCTTCTTTCTCCATGAAACGATATAAATTGCTTGACTATAGTGTATCTGTATAGTGTTTGGTCCCATAAACCTAACAATCAATGCACAATCATTAAAGGGAACCTGAGGTCAGGTGAGAGACATATGGAGGAGGACTTTTATTTATTTTTAAACAATGCACATTGCCTGGCCTCTAATACTTTTAGCCACCAACTCTGAACAAGCATGTAGATCAGATGTCTCTGACAAAAATCTGAAAAGATTAGCTGCATGCTTATTTAAAGTGTGTGAATCAGATTCCACTGAACAGAAGATGAGCAGGACTGCCAGACAACTGGAATTGTTTAAAAGGAAATAAATATGACAGCTAGTGTTGGGCGAACACCTGGATGTTCGGGTTCGGGAAAGTTCGCCGAACATGACCGCTATGTTCGGCATGTTCGGGCCGAACCCCGAACTCCCCGAACATCCCGCTTTTGGGGGCCCTATGGGGTCGCAGGCATAAGGGGGGAGCATGCCCCGATCGCGAGGGGGGGGGGCGGAAATTCCCCCCACCCCCTCCGCTAGCGCTCCCCCCTCTGCCCGCTTCCCCATACAAAAGTTTAAGGAAAGTACCGGTGGTAGTGGATGGCCTGGCAGTGGCACTGTGGAGTGAGGAGGAGGAGTCCGGAGAGTGACGCGTTGAGGGAGGCCGGGCAGCGGGCGGTTCAGCGGTAGTACCCTTGTGGTACTTCCGCCCTTTCTCTGACCTCACGCCCGCTGCCCGGCCTCCCTCAACGCGTCACTCTCCGGACTCCTCCTCCTCACTCCACAGTGCCACTGCCAGGCCATCCACTACCACCGATACTTTCCTTAAACATTTGTATGGGGAAGCGGGCAGAGGGGGGAGCGCTAGCGGAGGGGGTGGGGGGAATTTCTGACCCCCCCCCCCGCGATCGGGGCATGCTCCCCCCTTATGCCTGCGACCCCATAGGGGAGCCGTATTCGGCTGAACAGGGCCCTGTTCGGCCGAACAGGGGCCCTGTTCGGCCAGGTTCGGCCAGGAATTGAGCCGTTCAGGCGAACGCGAACAGTTTGGCCGAACACCACCAGGTGTTCGGCCGAACTCGAACATCACCCGAACAGGGTGATGTTCTGCAGAACCCGAACAGTGGCGAACACTGTTCGCCCAACACTAATGACAGCCTCCATATGTCTCTTACCTCGGGTTCCTTTTAAGGGCTACAGACTTGGGGCTTGATTCACTAAACTGTGATAACTCATAGTATGGCCGCACTAGCATGCGCAATCGTGAATTTTTGCCCGTGATTGCACGCAAAAATTTTCGATTGTGCATGAAGACGCACACAAAAGCCTTATCACGGTTTAGTGAATCATGCCTATTGTGCGTATACACCAATACATCTTTTTATCCTCTGCTTTCTGCCATCACTCAACAACACCCAATCAACACAACTGCACCAGTCAGGTACCACTCATGGATACTGCTCCTAACCCATGTTTGGATTTATGTGATCCAGTTGTGGCTCAATCCTTGCATAAGCCAGGACACAACAGTGAGAAACACCCTGACGCTGGTTTCACACCAGAAACCAGCATCAGCGATGCGTCATGCCCGATGCACCGCATTGCACCGCAAAAAACAGGCCATCAAGGACTACGGCACTATTGTGCAGTGTTACCTCTCTGGCCACCATCCAAGCAGGAAGTGACACACGCATGATGTGCACTTGCTGTCATTTCCTGCTTCGGGTATGCGGAAGTGTATTGTTTAAATACACTTCTGCACATGCGCACTGCAATGTTATGTCGGTAATTTTGTAAACATCCACGCGTCACCATAGGCTGACATGACTTCCGGGCCGAAACATACAGCCACAACTCGACACAGCACTACAGCTTTAACCTGCGTCGGGGATGCGGCAAGAACATCACTTCCGTTGTGTCGTGCTGTAACGTTGTAGTAAGAAAAAGTCTCCATAGACTTTCATTGCATGGCGGTGGGGTGGGGCAAAAATACAGAATCGGACCTCCTCGGTGTGAAAAGGCCCTGAAGCTGCCTTTCAGCTATCACACAACTTGATTGTCTGTGTGTTTTGAAAACAACCAGGTCAGATAAGAAGCAAAATCATAGAAGACACCTCCCCGGGACTGCAACTAGTTAGACAGTTAGAGATGGTTCACACCTAGGGTGTTTTGCATTTTTTTTGAGCGACGGCGATTTTTAAAAGCACCCTGAAATCACTAGTGCAATGAATCCTTATGGGATAGTTCATATCAGCACGTTGCGTCCACTTTCCGTTCAGCAAAGCGCTACATGTACCATTTTCAGAGCAATTTTGCTACAATGGAAGGTATAGGAAAAATGCAAAATGCTCACAAATCACTTTATCCGGCGATTATCCGGCAATTGCGTTTGCACGTTTATGAATAAATACATAGTATTAATTATTTTCTGGGTCAAAGAGTTCACTTCCTGACTTGCGTCAGGAAGTGAAAAAAAACAAATCACTCTGCAAAAGCGCTTTGAAAAAACGCTCAACACAAAATCGGACTGCCAGGAGGCATAAAATAATGCGCTGAAAAACAAAAAACGCGTGTGTTTTGATTTTGAGTTTAGATGTGAACAAAGCCTTAGGGCTCGTTCACATTAGGGGCATTTTCTGCCTTTTTTCAAGGGCAGGCGATTTTTAAAATCGCCCACAAAACGCGTGTGCAATGAATCTCTATGAGAAGGTTCATATCAGCACGGTTCGTGCGCTGTGCGTTCAGCAAAGCTGTGCCTGTACCCATTTTTAAGGTGTTTTTGCTATAATGGAAGGTATAGGAAGAGCGCTAAATGCTCACAAAACCGCTTTATGTGGCAACTGCGTTCATTTTGTTTTTAAAAGAATAAATACATTGTATTTATTCTTTTCCGGGTCAAAGAGTTCACTTCCAATCCTGACTTGCGTCGGGGAGTCAATCTCAAAACCGCTCTGGCAAAGTGCTTATAAAAGCGTTTTTTTCCAAAAATGCAGTGCACAGTGGAGCGCTGGGAGGGGAAAAAACAGCGCATAAAAACGCAAAACGCTTGCATTTGCATTTTAGTTTTTAGGTGTTAATAAAGCCTAAAGGAGCACAGAAAGGGCTGATGCACCAGCAACCAAACCCATACCACTGCTCATCTTTTGCAAGTAAGAATATATCAGTTGTACTTATTCACTATACCTGACAATGTAGATATAAAAATATATGCAAAAAAATTGTAAAATATAATTACTTTTAGAAAAATGCCAGAACACACTTATAGCCATTGTCACAAAGACAAAAATAAAGAAAAAATAAAAACAAACAAAAACATCAGTCATGGGGCAGTTCTGTTTTTATGGGCTTAATATCTAGAAGTGAGAGGGTTGGACACACCATTTTTAAAGTTACACTCACAGATTTCAAGACTTAGAGCGTGACGGACATGAGCAGAAATCCAGAGGAAGGAGGAAGCCCATGAGAAATCTTGGATACAAAAGTAATGGGCGTTAAACACAATGAAGGGTAGAGAGGTCCCGAACGGTTAGCACGCAAACTTATTCGCGCGAACAACGCGGGTACGTGTTTGCGTCGAATCACAAACTGTATGTGAGTTCGACCCGCCCCCTTTACTACATCATTGGGCTAAACTTTGACCCTCTCTACATCACAGTCAGCAGACACATGCCAATTAGGCTGCACTCCTTCCTGGAGCCCCCCCTTATATAAGGCAGCAGCGTTGGCCATGTTCTCACTCTGTGTGCTGCTGTTTTAGCGAGAGAAGGGAGAGAGGTTGCTACAGAGATAGGCAAAATGTATTTAGGCTCTTGTTAGCTTGCTCCTTGCTGATATTTTTTGTTGAAAAGCACCACCAAAACAGCTCTTTTGAGAGCTTATGTTCTTGTGATGTGTTGTTTTTTTTTTGTGGCCCACTGACACTGCATATACAGCCCTTTCTGTTGCATCTGGTTCTTGCTAATTGCTATACTGTGCCAGGCCCAGCACATTCAGTGCCTAGTGTAACTGCTGCACATTGTATTATAATACCAGTCACTACATACCTTTCACTGCACCTGTGTGACCGCACACTGTTTTATATAGCAGTCACTGAATACCTTTCACTGCATCTGTGTGACCGCTCACTGTTTTATATACCAGCCGTCAGTGCATCCATTTTCACAGCACCTGTGTGACTGCACACTGTTATACCAGCAGTCACTGCATACCTTTCACTGCACCTGTGTGACTGCACATTGTATTAGTCAAGTCAATGCACGCTGTTTTATATAGCAGTCACTGCATACCTTTCATTGCAGCTGTGTGACAGCACGCTGTTTTATATACCAGTCACTGCATACCTTTCACTGCACCTGTGTGACTGCACATTGTTTTATATAGCAGTCACTGCATACCTTTCACTGCATCTGTGTGACCGCATGCTGTTTTATATACCAGCAGTCAGTGCATCCATTTTCACAGCGCCTGTGTGACTGCACACTGTTATACCAGCAGTCACTGCATACCTTTCACTGCACCTGTGTGACTGCACATTGTATTAGTCAAGTCAATGCACGCTGTTTTATATAGCAGTCACTGCATACCTTTCACTGCATCTGTGTGACAGCACGCTGTTTTATATACCAGTCACTGCATACCTTTCACTGCACCTGTGTGACTGCACATTGTTTTACCAGCAGTCACTGCATACCTTTCACTGCATCTGTGTGACCGCACGCTGTTTTATATACCAGCAGTCAGTGCATCCATTTTCACTGCACCTGGGTGACTGCACATTGTTATACCAGCAGTCCCTGCAACCTTTTCACTGCACTTGTGTGACTGCACATTGTATTGTACCAGCAGTCAGTGTATACCTTTCACTGCATCTGTGTGACTGCACATTGTATTAGTCAAGTCAATGCATATCTTTCACTCCATCCCCCCAATATGGACAAAACAACAGGCAGAGGCAGGCCACCCAGCAGGTCTGCTCGAGGTCGTGTTGTCGTGATTTTGTGTGGCTCTCGACCAAAGTACAGTGTTCAGAAGAAGGCACGTGCCATCAACCCTCAATATTGTCATGACGTAGTTGACTATTTAACATAGAACACCTAATCTTCCTCAGCTTTCGCACGGAAGCGTGACATATGTTACTCCTCCTGCTCCGATTCTGGCACCACACTTAACACTCCGTCGGCAGCCATCATCAAAGTGCCATCATCCCAGGGCTCAGAGGTGTGGAAATGTTTGTGTGTGTCTGTCTCAGATGAGAGCAATGCCATCTGTACTCTCTGCCACCAAAAATTGAGCCGTGCAAAGACCAAGACCAGCATAGGGACTACCTTACGAAGGCACATGATGAAAAAGCACAAACTGCAATGGGATTACCATCTGAGGAAAAGCAGCACACAAAAGCAAAGCCACACACTGCAGTGGAAGAAACCAGGCCGCAATTATTTATCAAAATAGGAGATACCCAAACCGTACCATGATGTTGAAAGGCAAGTGGTGTCATCTCTAGCACACAGCGTTGGGTCAAGGATCCATCTGACCATGGTTGCCTGGTCTGCAGAGCACAGTCAGGCCTGCCTGAAGACTAAGTCAGTCCCCACACACAGCATCTCTGCCTGCACGCAGTGTGACTGCCTGCCCCAAGACTAAGTCAGTGCCCACACAGCATCTCTGCCTGCAGGTCGCTTGACTGCCTTCTCTTCCACCACCAACAGAGTCCAGGACTCCAAGGGGATTCCTGATTTTTTAAGTCCGCTGCCAGCAGCAGCCGCTATAATAATTTTTCTGGTGCGTGTACATGCCTGCCTAATTTTTCTGGCTGCACTGCGGCTGCAACAACAAAACAAAAGGCATGTACATGTGTCAATTCCCCTTCATGATCGTTACCTTGTCGTGGTGAAAGGGCTTGCGTATCACAATGAAGCAATGACAGCCGGCTATATGAGTGTCTGGGGGGGGGGGGGGGCACAACCAAGATAATAAGGTCGTTGCTTCATGGTGGACAGACCAAATTTGATCAGCTGGACAGTCACTGTTCTGTCATTCAGCTACCTCAGCCCGGTGACCATATGGGCTGGAAAGCCGCCATCACCTGCACTCTCGTCATGGTGCGCACCAGTCCAGCACAGCCGTCACTACACAAACAGCTGTTTGCAATCACTGCATACCTTTCACTGCATCTTTGACTGCACATTGTATTATACCTGGTAGTCACCTTTCACTTGAATGGATGGCAGACTTGCTCTCCATAACAGATTCTCGTTAAAGGATTTAAAGTTGATTCATCTCACATATACAGCAGGGACTCGAAAGTCCTCCTGTATTGTCATTTTTGGTCACTACCTCGGGACGTGCATGCCATGCCTGCTGCCTTCCTTGGATGTGTGTGGTAGCCGTTCCTGCTTCTTTGCCACAGTGTGCCTGCTGCCTTCCTTGGATGTGTGGTGGTGGTAGCCGCTTCTTAGGCTCTCACTCCAGACCGGAATCGAACCAGGATTCCCTAACCATTACCCGTGGTCACTTGCAATGGCAGACTTGCCCTCCATAAAGGATTCTCAATGCAGGTACTGAACAACAAGCAGAACAAGTATTTAAAAAAATAGATGTAAGCTTCAACGATGGTGGAGAAAGAACCATCGAAAGTTGATAAGGCAGTCAGGCATTACCTGACATCACTATGCAAACAGCTGTTTGTGGTGCGTTACACAGTGAGTTTGGTGTGTCAATGTGAAGCAGTACTCTAATTACACTCTCTGATCCATGTTTACACACACCAGTCCAGCACGGCCATCACTACACAAACAGCTGTTTGCGGTGCGTTACACGGTGAGTTTGGTGTGTCAGTGTGAAGCAGTACCTTAATTACACTACCTGATTGATGTATACACATGCAAGATGTTTTAAAGCACTTTAGGCCTGCAATGTAGCATTCAATGTGATTTCTGCCCTTAAACGCTGCTTTGCATCCAGATTTTTCCCCGGGACTTTTGGCGTGTGTCCTACTCCGCCCTGCCACCCTCCAGGTGTTAGACCCCTTAAAAACATCACTTTTGTGGTCAGCATAAATTTTTCTAGTTTTCAAAGTTCACCTCCCCATTGAAGTCTATTGCGGTTTGCGAAAGTTTGCGCGAACCAAACTTTCGCGGGAGGTTTACGAACCTAAAATCAGAGGTTCGGGCCATCTCTAATCTCTACACACACACATACACTAATATGTGTATGTATGTATCTCCATCTCTCTCTCTATATATATATATCTACCATGTTACAGTATACTACAAGTTTGTGCACTCCAGTCTAGGATTAGTCACTGTTTCTCAGCATGTGACAGGCAGCTCCCTTCCCCCTCAACCTCACAAACTGCAGTGCATCACAGACAAGCTGAAACTGAGAGTAGGGACTCTGTCTGTGAGGAAGTAAACAAAGTACACAGAGGGGCGTGCAGGGGGCATGCATAACTTGCCCCTATTACAACAGAGGCATCCCATTCCTCCCTGGGTCGACAAAGCTTGACAAAGAAAAGAAGATTAGATATATTACAGATGCAGTGCAACTAAAAAAGGCTGCAGTAAGCCAGACCAAATTAGAACAGGTATAGGAACTTATAGGATAGAAGTAATAAGGCTGAAAATGTTGTTACAGTCTTTTTAAATCCATCTATTGATAGAAATAAGATTTATATAGCTGATTGCACTTTCACTTTGTTGAAATTAACTTGCATTGATCTACCTTAGGCTCCATATAAATGCATTTGCAACAAACTGAACATTTATTATCTACCTTATAATTATCTACCTATATTTGTTGTTAATGGATTTCTTGGCTTTATTGAATAAATTACATATGTAATTGATTATTTGTGTTTTCAATTTATGTTCTGGCTTTGCCCCCCTCTGGTATGAGGGTTTTTATATATATTGTTTTTTATCATTTGCTAGGCATTTTCAATAAAGACGAACATAAACTAAACATTTCATTTCATTTGCATCCTAGGCGCAGTGTCAATTGTTTGCTGTCCTTTGGGAAAGAAAAAATGTGTATACCATTTATGATCAGCAGCACCAGGTAAGAAGTATGTTTTTACAGTTAGGCTAGTGGTTAGATGGAAGGTTAGTGGTTAGTGGAAGGTTACCCTCACCTTCTGTGAGGGTACGTCATCGCCATGGAACAGTCTAGTAGGAAATAATTTGTGCACATATTATTTTTTGCTGAAGCTAACACCCTCTTTTGCTGTACCTGTTTTGAATGCAAGTTGTGTAATTTGCCCGTTTTTCAAGCTCTGCACATCTATGCAGGTAGTTCATTCAGGTGCAGCCTCTGGAAGTTCTGCCAATGTCTCCTGCTGTATTAAACATTTATATGTTTGGGGGTTGGTGCTGCTTTAGGACATTTCTTTAGTTTTTGTTTTGTAGTTTAATGTTTGATATTCTTAGCACATCCCAGATGTATTATTCCACAGAAAATTGTATGGTGCTTGTCCAAAATCTTTGTTTCTAATTTGAGTTAAGACTGCCATTTGGATGATATCTGCAGAGTAGGTAAAAAATGCATGCAGGGAACAGGTTATCAGATTTTCCAGCACATATCGTCTTTATTATAGCAATCCTAGCTCTTCTGCTTGTTGGGCATCTAGTTATCAACTGGGTTCTAATATCCAAACAAAAATCATAACTGTACACTAGATAAGACAGAGGCGCAAAGCTTTATCACTTGGACTGACAGATGCTCCACATTATTGCTTGAGGAAGTGAGTAGTCCCACAAAACGCTCCATAGTGGAGTTTTTTTTACCTGTATATTTGTGAATTTGAATAAAGAGTTTTGTGAAAATTCAAACATCCAGGGCCACATGCAATTCACTTTTTTCTCCTAAGTCATATTTTCACAATGGGTAAATAAAACGGAAAATTGTATACTTACCTACCGGTAATTTTCCTTTCCTGGTGCATCTCCATGTCATCATACTAATGGCTGTACTTGTGAGATTATTGTTTGGAGTGACTCCATTTTGAACTTTTGTAGAGTGATAAATCTGTTTAGATATCTTAGATCGATCACCGGTCTCCATCCTCCGTTTTTCTTTGGAACAAGAAAGACCAGCGAGTATACTCCCTTGAATCTTTGTGGTGGCGGAACTTCGCATATCACTCTCTGCATAGAAGGTTTTTTATCCGGTCTTTTCCATTCATCTGTTATCAATTCCTTGATTTCTTCCATGAACGGGAAAGACGCTCCTTTCTTTTTAAGAAGTTCCGCCACCACAAAGATTCAAGGGAGTATACTCGCTGGTCTTTCTTGTTCCAAAGAAAAACGGAGGATGGAGACCGGTGATCGATCTAAGATATCTAAACAGATTTATCACTCTACAAAAGTTCAAAATGGAGTCACTCCAAACAATAATCTCACAAGTACAGCCATTAGTATGATGACATGGAGGCACCAGGGAAATGCCTTATCAAGCACCAGCATGCAAAAAAGTACTCAAATTAATTTTAATAGTACCTTTTCATGTATTTTGGCACTTTTTCAATTGCAGTGTGCTGGAAAATTATTTTAAATACAAAATGAAAAATTATCTCCTAGGAGAAAACTTAGGAGATAATGGCCTCAATTCACTAAACTTATCTCCTGTCTTTAATACCTCTTCTAGAGTTGTTACCATGGTGATAAGGCATGTAGTATTCAGGAAACATTTTACCTCAGGCATGCCTAAAGTTAACTCTTCTGTTTTTAAATTAACTCTCCAATCCTTAAAATAACTCCAGAGTTAAAGACAGGCTGTTAATTAGCTGCATGTGAAAATAACTACAGAGGAGGTAAATTAACTACAGAGGAGGTAAATTAACTACAGGAGAGGTAACTTAAGGAATGAAGAGGTAAGATAACTCTCTCACGTGTGGAGGTAAGTTTTCTCTTGCCTTATTATCTCTAGCATGATCTTAGTGAATTGAGGCCAAAGTGAATTGCATAAGGCCCCCAGTGTCCTATTACCTCGAGGTAAGTCCACCTCTACCTCCCTTTTTAGCAGTTTTAATGAATTTTCTCCTGCACTGATGCCTCTGTTATTCATTCCCTTGACATATACTAAATAAGGTTAAAGAAGTGTTTTCGCAAACCACAGGGAAATAGAAATCCCAGCCTTAAATTCTAGATGTAGGATATGTTTAACAGGCTTTAGGCAGAAATGGAAACAATCTGCTATTCTTTTTTTCTTTAACTCAGACATTTACTTCTTTGGATGACATTTCCATAACTCTGAGACATACTGTAACATTGTCATCTAAACATAACAGGTTAAGCTTTTATACCCTTAAATCCTCTGTCTTTGCATAATGGAGGGATTAACTGTTGGATTTTTTTTCTCAGGATAAGTACTGAATAGTTTCAACCAAAGTTGAAATATTTGTAATATTTTATTCGGAAAGAAAAAAACAAAGAGAGAGAATCCAATTTACCATCCAATAATGATCATATTACTTTTTATAAAGCCTTTGTTCAGCGTCCTTAAAGAGAACCCGAGGCAGATTTTCTATGCTAAATGGAACACAAAGGCATGTTAGTGTGGTTATTACATACCTCTTTGTCCTTCCATCTCTCCCCTGTGTCCTCCATGGCAGCTGCCCCAGCCAAACCCCCCCCCCCCCCCCCCCGGAAATTGGCGACAACGTCAGGAACTTCCAAGTGTCTCCCCGACTGAACTAAGTAAAGAAAGGGCAGAGGAGGAGCTACTGAGCATGTTTAGAGCCCAGGCCCTCTCGCACACTACTCTCAGTGATGTGTTGTGACCCCCAGAAGTACTTCCGGGGTTGCAGCTTTCTTGAAAGGGATTTCCTTTTCTTCAGCCAGTGGACGAAAGGAGTGGCGGAGAATGGCACAAATCGGCTCATTAGGATCCTGAAGACAAGCTGCACCATTTTAATTTCAGAAACATCACCTCTGGCTCTCTTTAAATGTATTTTGGGCTGCCATCAGAAATTTCTGGATCCCATACTGGGAAAACCTACTGTGCCCCCCTCACTCCCCTCATACCTATATTTTAGGTGAACCCCTATGTTTAAGATGGGCATCCGTGATCAGCAAAGCGCTTTGACACATGGGGCTCGATTCACAAAGCGGTGCTAATGCTAACCCAGTTAGAGACTTTAGGCGTGATAACCACTGCACCACGCTAGTGAAAAGCCAGTTTAGTTGTGATAAGTTTAGACGTGATAAGTTTAGGCGTGATAAGTTTAGATAAGTTTAGATCGCGCGCAAAGTCCCGCACGCAAAGCAGCGCCATTAAACTCTATGCGAAGTGCACCAGACTTTGCTTGCACAAAACTTTTGATCAGCTGTGCACTGCGGTGCTAACCCAGTTGGTGCTATAGTTATCACGCCTAAACCTATCACGCCTAAACTTATCACACCTAAACTTATCACGCCTAAACTTATCGCACCTAAACTTATCACGCCTAAACTGAGTTTAGGCATGATAAAGGGCTTTTCACCAGCGTGCTAACTGTTAGCACCACTTTGTGAATCAAGCCCATGTAATCCTATGGAAATACTATCACTGCAGCAGTTGCAATTTGCAAAAATTGCAAAAAGCTGCATGCAGCATTTTCTCAGCAAGTGCGATGTGATTCTCATTCACTTAAATGAGAATGGCAAAGCACAAGTATGGCAAAAATCATAAAAAAAATCATAATGCAAGATTAGGCGGGCAAGGTGAACACAGCCACACTCACTGACAGTCTGTACATTCTGTGACAAACTTGCAGCTGGGGCCCACATTGGTGGCATTGTTCATCCCCTGATGAAGGCGTGAGGCCGAAATCCGGATCGGGATATATTTTATTACATGCAATAAAACCAATAAACCGCCCATAAGTGTATTTCATAGCGCAGCGTCACCAACTCAAGGCGCAGTCTGCACTATTTTTTCCCTCTTGCGTATCCCTACCCAGGAAGTGAGCCAACACTAGTGTTGGGCGAACAGTGTTCGCCACTGTTCGGGTTCTGCAGAACATCACCCTGTTCAGGTGATGTTCGGGTTTGGCCGAACACCTGATGGTGTTCGGCCAAACTGTTCGGCCATATGGCCGAACTAAGAGCGCATGGCCGAACGTTACCCGAACGTTCGGCTAGCGCTGTGATTGGCCGAACGGGTCACGTGTAGTGTTGGGCGAACATCTAGATGTTCGGGTTCGGGCCGAACATGGCCGAACTCCGAACATAATGGAAGTCAATGGGGACCCGAACTTTCGTGCTTTGTAAAGCCTCCTTATATGCTACATACCCCAAATTTACAGGGTATGTGCACCTTGGGAGTGGGTACAAGAGGAAAAAACATTTAGCAAAAAGAGCTTATAGTTTTTGAGAAAATCGATTTTAAAGTTTCAAAGGGAAAACTGTCTTTTAAATGCGGGAAATGTCTGTTTTCTTTGCACAGGTAACATGCTTTTTGTCGGCATGCAGTCATAAATGTAATACATATAAGAGGTTCCAGGAAAAGGGACCGGTAACGCTAACCCAGCAGCAGCACACGTGATGGAACAGGAGGAGGGTAGCGCAGGAGGAGAAGGCCACGCTTTAAAACACAACAACCCAGGCCTTGCATGAGGACAAGAAGCGTGCGGATAGCAATTTGCATTTTGTCGCCATGCAGTCATAAATGTAATACAGATGAGAGGTTCAATAAACAGGGACCGGAAACGCTAACCCATCACAGATGTTCATTGTTCATGTTACTTGGTTGGGGTCCGGGAGTGTTGCATAGTCGTTTCCAATCCAGGATTGATTCATTTTAATTTGAGTCAGACGGTCTGCATTTTCTGTGGAGAGGCGGACACGCTGCCGATCTGTGATGATGCCTCCGGCAGCACTGAAACAGCGTTCCGACATAACGCTGGCTGCCGGGCAAGCCAGCACCTCTATTGCGTACATTGCCAGTTTGTGCCAGGTGTCTAGCTTCGATACCCAATAGTTGAAGGGTGCAGATGGATTGTTCAACACAGCTACGCCATCTGACATGTAGTCCTTGACCATCTTCTCCAGGCGATCGGTGTTGGAGGTGGATCTGCACGCTTGCTGTTCTGTGTGCTGCTGCATGGGTGTCAGAAAATTTTCCCACTCCAAGGACACTGCCGATACCATTCCCTTTTGGGCACTAGCTGCCGCTTGTGTTGTTTGCTGCCCTCCTGATCGTCCTGGGTTTGCGGAAGTCAGTCTAGGGGCCCGAAAACTCACCAGTCATGTTCCCCCTAAGGGTCCCTACAATGCTAGAAAAATTGCCCTTTGAAAAGATGTGAGATTTTGGAACTGTAAATAGGAGGCCCAATGAAAGCCTATGGGGGATTTTACCAAATTTGGAGCCCTGTAACTCTGGTTTGCAGAGATGTAGGGAACCCATCTTTGGAGCCCAAGTCTAACAATATGTCTTCTACCTGCATGAGACATTTCGTGAGATTCAGACGTTGCTAACGGCCATTGCTGCGATTTATGTACGTCAGACTCGCCACCATTGAAATTGCCCAAATAAACAGGTTTTGTGACCCTAGGCTATGACCTCTTCGGCCTAGGACTGCATTGAACGCAACCCACGCATTGTGCGCATTCTGGACAACACCAATTACTGGGTTTATACCGTTCTGGATCCACGGTACAAACACAATGTTCCAAAACCGCTTGAAGAAAGAGCCAGACAGGTCAAAATGGAAGAATACCAGCAGGCCCTTGTGGAGACTTTAGAGAGGAGATTGACATCCTCCCCCTCCTCTAGCCAGTTGTACGCCGACAGACTGACTTCCGCAAACCCAGGACGACCAGGAGGGCAGCAAACAACACAAGCCGCAGCTAGTGCCCAAAAGGGAATGGTATCGGCAGTGTCCTTGGAGTGGGAAAATTTTCTGACACCCATGCAGCAGCACACAGAACAGCAAGCGTGCAGATCCACCTCCAACACCGATCGCCTGGAGAAGATGGTCAAGGACTACATGTCAGATGGCGTAGCTGTGTTGAACAATCCATCTGCACCCTTCAACTATTGGGTATCGAAGCTAGACACCTGGCACAAACTGGCAATGTACGCAATAGAGGTGCTGGCTTGCCCGGCAGCCAGCGTTATGTCGGAACGCTGTTTCAGTGCTGCCGGAGGCATCGTCACAGATCGGCGGCGTATCCGCCTCTCCACAGAAAATGCAGACCGTCTGACTCAAATTAAAATGAATCAATCCTGGATTGGAAACGACTACGCAACACTCCCGGACCCCAACCAAGTAACATGAACAATGAACATCTGTGATGGGTTAGCGTTTCCGGTCCCTGTTTATTGAACCTCTCATCTGTATTACATTTATGACTGCATGGCGACAAAATGCAAATTGCTATCCGCACGCTTCTTGTCCTCATGCAAGGCCTGGGTTGTTGTGTCTCAAAGCGTGGCCTTCTCCTCCTGCGCCACCCTCCTCCTGTTCCATCACGTGTGCTGCTGCTGGGTTAGCGTTACCGGTCCCTTTTCCTGGAACCTCTTATATGTATTACATTTATGACTGCATGCCGACAAAAAGCATGTTACCTGTGCAAAGAAAACAGACATTTCCCGCATTTAAAAGACAGTTTTCCCTTTGAAACTTTAAAATCGATTTTCTCAAAAACTATAAGCTCTTTTTGCTAATTTTTTTTCCTCTACCCACTCCCAAGGTGCACATACCCTGTAAATTTGGGGTATGTAGCATGTAAGGAGGCTTTACAAAGCACAAAAGTTCGGGTCCCCATTGACTTCCATTATGTTCGGAGTTCGTTTCGAACACCCGAACATCGCGGCCATGTTCGGCCTGTTCGGCCCGAACCCGAACATCTAGATGTTCGCCCAACACTAGCCAACACCACCTGGGATAGCACTGGAACGCAGAGGGTGACTTCACTGTCGGCGGAAGTTGACGGAGGCTGTGAGCTGTCTCGCGTGATCTCGGATCCGAGTCGCGCGGAATAGGAACTACCCATATACGCTGACACGGACGGTAGGATCAGAGGTTTCTGCATGAAAATATTGGTCACCTGAGAAAGGTACTGTGATACATCTTCGCTTATGACCGGACACATTACCAAGTCTCAGCAATTATAGCTTCTTCCCCACACGAGTTGTGTTGGAACTGTTACATCAGACCTTGCTGCACTGACAGGACTTGTCACAATTGGATTTAACTATTAGAGTGTCTGTTGTCTGAGCGCCAGGTGCTCTAGTTCTTATTGCATCCTTCCTTTAGGGCTTGGGGACTGGCCCTGAGTACACCTGTGCTGCTCTGTATTCACATTGCGCCACTGCCCATATCTCTGTTGTGTCACACTCACTGACAGTCTGTACATTCTGTGACAAACTTGCAGCTGGGGCCCACATTGGTGGCATTGTTCGTGGGACCCCAGACTCACTTGGGCCCCAAACTGCAGTCCCTCCTGTGATGCCCTGAACGTGTTAATGTGGCCCTGAACGTGTTAATTGAGTTATTGCTTGTTATTCCAGAGAAGATATAGACTAGGGATAAGCGGGTATATCTCGGCTCTGCCTGTTCAGTAAGCCAGCACCTAATCAGTAGGAGACCTTGGGCAAGTCTCCCTAACACTGCTGCTGCCTATAGGGCGCTTCCTAGTGGCTGCAGCTCTGCCGCTTTTAGTCCGCCAGGAGAAAAGCGCAATATAAGTGTTCTGTGTTTGTTTGTTTGTTTGTTTTGTTTGTATATTCCGTTTAATTGATTCTGTGGGGAAATCTGCATTTCTGATGCAGGGGTAATTCTGTGCAAAAAAAACAAACCCTTAAAATATTTATGAAAAATTCCATAAGATTCCAGGCGACTTCCAGAGAGGGGGAAAAAGCACAGGATATAAGGAATACAGTGAATGTGAATATAGTGTAGTGATTGGGGCAAACAAATAGCAGTAAAATAGCAGTCCCAAAACTGGTTGCTGTTATGTAACTATTGTAAGCACCTGTGAGGAAAGCCCATTCCCACTTAGGTGTCAGATGCACATCCAATTTAGTGCTTCTCCAAAAAGAGATATATGGGGAAAAACCTAGATTATCAAACCTCAACAGAGGGATATCAGCTGAGAAGGAAATGCTAGATGCTGTGTAAATAAAAAGAGACTAAAACAGTTTAAAATGGATAGCTTTTGTCGGTCCAATGAAGCCATACCCGTTATTTACCAAAGGACCTTTTGTGGTGCATTAAAATAAATAACTAGTTTTGTGAGACTTAAATCACTTCATCAGCATTTATAGTGCCATTGAGCTTGCTAAAGTGGACCTGAACTCTTGCACAGGACAGAATAAAAACATAGAGAATGAAACCCTGTATAGAGAATGGAAACTCTGTATGTATTTAGAGAGTTTAGCCTGTCTAATTCCCTCTCATCTGTGACTAATCTCCACCATAATTTGATCTCTCGTCTTTGTCAGCTTAGGAAACCTTCTCTGCCACAGCAGAGCTGCTAATTTGTAAACACAGGAAGTTAACAATATGTCAGCTTCCATGAAAGCAGGAAGTAGACAAAACTGCTGCAGATCTATTGCAAGATTTGTCTCAGCTGTAGCAAATATGTTTTCGGTTTAAAGGTTATTAAGATGTTGCGTATCTTTAAGAGCAAATAGGAAGTTCGGAGTTCAGGTCTGCTTTAAAGAGAGAATGACTTCATTTGAGGTAAGCCAACACTGGCCATACATTTTATATAAGAAGAACAGAATGATGTTGGGAGTAATTGCAGGTCCCTCAGCCAGTATAAACTTCTCAGATGTCATTTCAAAGTTATCTTCGCAAAACATGTTTAGTTTTACTTTCTTCCCATGATGCAACAATCCCAAATATGCTAATCATCTCTTTATAACCCTAAAAGCCAGGCACACATTCACCTGCTGGTAGCTTATAGTTCATAGCTCATACATTTTACAGAGCCACACCAAACTAACATGCATACAGCTGTTTTAACTTTCTGTTCCTCATCAGTGCATGGCAGGGATTCATATGGCTCTATGGGATATAGCTTGGACCAGTACTACAGTACTACAGAATATCCAGATACCCTGATAGCTCACGGTGACCCAGAATCACTGAGGAAGTATTAAGGGCTAAAAGTGACCATAAATACTAAACTAAAGGGCCTAAACCTGTCTCCCTTACCCAAGGGTGTAACAATAGACCCTGCAAGGGATGCAGCCGCAGGGGGGCCCAGAAGCCAAAGGGGGCCACATCCTGAGAGACTGACAACTAAGGGCAAAGAGAGAAAAAACTTTCTGCACTCTACACAATTGTTCTAATGACTACATCTGGTCAGCCACTGATAACGAATCATGCAAAGTTTTGTAGACAAAGATTTGTAGGCAGTCCCTATTCAGTGTGCAGGGTAGGGGGCCATCCAAAGTTTTGCAGGGGGGCCCAGTGATTTCTAGTTATGCTCCTGCCCTTATATAGTGTTCAGTGCTGCATATTATGTTAGTGCTTTATAAGTAAACAATAATTAATAAGCACCATTTTTATAAAGAAGAAAAACAAATACTCTGTTCATTCAATCCAGGAAACAGGTCGCTGCAACCACTGTATCTATTGTGATCGGGAGCAGAACAGCAAAGAGCCAGGAAAATGTATTAGATAAGAATTCCGATGCACCGATAGCTGAGCTATGACTAAGGAGCCGCACGATTTCTCCGATACGCGTGTATTGCTGTTTGTCCACAATTGCTTCAATAAATATTGGACTTTTAACCTGAGATCGGTGCAGCAGAATTCTTTTCTACTCTGTTCATTGTCCTCCTTTAAAGGGACACTGTAGGGGGGTCGGGGGAAAATGAGTTGAACTTACCCGGGGCTTCTAATGGTCCCTCGCAGACGTCCTGTGCCCGCGCAGCCACTCACCGATGCTCCGGCCCCGCCTCCGGTTCACTTCTGGAATTTCAGACTTTAAAGTCTGAAAACCACTGCGCCTGCATTGCCGTGTCCTCGATCCCGTTGATGTCACCAGGAGCGTACTGCGCAGACCCAGTATAGTCTGTGTCTGAGCAGTACGCTCCTGGTGACATCAGCGGGATTGAGGACATGGCAACGCAGGCGCAGTGGTTTTCAGACTTTAAAGTCTGAAATTCCAGAAGTGAACCAGAGACAGGGCCGGAGCATCGGTGAGTGGCTGCGCGGGCACAGGACGTCTTCGGGGGACCATTAGAAGCCCCGGGTAAGTTCAACTCATTTCCCCCCCCCCCCCCCTCCCGACCCCCTACAGTGTCCCTTTAAAATTTGATAACCACTTTTATAAAGCTATGTTGAAAAAAATGATGTTCTGGACAAGTGAGAGCTTTGATCGGATATCAAAAACAAAATTGACAACCCCTCATAAAAGTGGGCGTCATTTAAGAATTTGCCACTTTAATAAATGTAGCAATCTGTAAAATAAATTCTTTAGCTAGAAATAATACCACTTTTCTGGCAGTCAGACTGGTTGCCATTATAAACAGCCAGTGGCGCAACTATGGGGAAGCAGCTCTTGGGGGTGGTGTCCAACAAACAAGGAGGAGGGTCCAGGATTATTCCTTCCCTCCCCCACTACGGCCCTCTTCTCATGCTCCCCTGAATGTCATCACTCATCCTCCCTTTGACAGACTAGCAGATCAGAGTGGCAGCAGTAGTTGGGTTTTCTCTGCCTTGCTCTCAGTCTTCCACACATCGTATGAAGTTGCGCAACATGCAGGAAAACTCAGGGCAAGGCAAGGTAACTATATTTTATTTGTACAGTGTTGGCATTATACATGTTAATAACAGTAATATTAATAAAATACCACATTCATGTACAGTAATTTACACAATTACAGTATATGGATGCAAAATATAAACATTATTGAGAACATAATAGACATTATTAATGGTAACATTTGTACTGTAATTGTGAAATAGCCATTGTTATGAAAGCTCATTTCTACTATTACAACATAAAAGATGCTACCAGTCAAACCAGTAAGCTGTCTCTGTTGTATATTCAACCTTGATTATCATAGGCTCAAAACTCGTAAGTAAAATGCTGCATGATCTATTATTACTGAAACAGAAATATGCTTTATTGTGTTGCAATGGGCTTAGACATCCTTGGACAGCTTAAGAATTACACTGTATATATATATATATATTTTTTTTTTTTTGCTTTAGGATTTTGATCTTGAAAACTCTGTGATATTCAAGGTGCTTGAAAAGAGTAATAGACAGAATGGGTACTGAAGCAGAAGCTGTGAGATCAGGTTACATTCACACAGTTTAAATTGGACCTGAACTCTTGCACAGGAGAGAAGGAAAACAGAGAGAAATACAACCTGTATGTAGTATTTAACGAATTTAGTTTAATTCCCCATCATCTGTGACTAATCGCAAGTGCAATTTAATCTCTCACCTGTGTCAGCTCAGGAATAAAGATGGCCTGAACAGTTCATCGGCGAACCGATTCGTGCGAACATTGCTAGTGAACCGCGAACTATATGTGGGTTAGACCCGCCACCCATACTACATCATTAGGCTCAATTTTGACCCTCTACATCACAGTCAGCAGACACAGGGCAGCCAATCAGGCTACACGCCCTCCTGGAGCCCCCCCCCCCCTTATATAAGGCAGCTGCGTCGGCCATTATCTCACTCGGTGTGGCTGCAGTAATTAGAGAAGGGAGAGAGTTGCTGCAGAGATTAGGGAACATTAGTTAGGCTCTTGTTAGGCTTGTTAGCTGACTCCTTGCTGATACTTATTGCTAAAAAGCACCCCACAACAGCTCTTTTGAGAGCTAATGTTGTTCTTGTGATCTGTTTTTTTATTTTTTTTTGTGTGTGTGGCCCACTGACACTTCTATATTCAGCCCTGTCAGTCAGTCACAGCTGGCCCTTGCTAATTCCTACTGTGCCACTGCCAGGCCCTGCCACACACTGCACGTGTGTGACAGCTGCATATTTGTAATACCAGTCACTGCATACCTGTTCACAGTACCTGTGTGTGTGACAGCTGCACATTTGTAATACTAGTCACTGCATACCTGTTCACGGTACCTGTGTGTGTGACAGCTACACATTTGAAATACTAGTCACTGCATGCCTGTTCACTGTACCTGTGTGTGTGACAGCTGCACATTGTATTGATACCAGTTACTGCATACCTGTTCAGTACACCTGCATGACAGCACACAGTATTATATTATATACCAGTCACTGCATATCTGTTCACGGTACCTGTGTGTGTGACAGCTGCACATTAGTAATACCAGTCACTGCATACCTGTTTACTGCACCTGTGTGTGTGACAGCTGCACATTTGTAATACCAGTCACTGCATACCTGTTCACTGCACCTGTGTGACCGCACTTAGTGTTATATACCAATCACTGCATACCTGTTCAATGCACCTGTGTGACAGCTGCACATTGTATTGTAATACCAGTCACTGCATACCTTTCACTGCACCTGTGTGACTGCACATTGTTTTAGTCAAGTCAGTGCATATCTTTCACTTAATCCCACCCAATATGGACAAAACAGGCAGAGGCAAACCCAGAGGCAAGCCACCCAGCAGGTTTGTTCGAGATCGTGCTGACGTGATTTCGTGCGGCCTTGGACCAAAGTACAGTGCTCAGAAAAAGGCACGTGTCATCAATTCCCAATATTGTCAGGACGTAGTTGACTATTTAACACAGAACAAATCATCTTCCGTAGCCACTAGCGCTACTACAAGCACCACATCCGCTACATTTGACACTTTGCAGGAGTAATTTGGTGGGGAATTAACTGATTCACAGCCATTATTGTTACAACAATATGAAGGCACTAAGCAAGTTACGCCACCTCATATGTCTGATTTAGGCGGCACTATGGATGTAAGGTGTGAGGAGGAGGATGATGACGTACCTGCTGTTGGTGCAGTTTTGGAGGTGTCTGATAAAAGCGAAGCTGGGGAGGATGATTATGATGATGATGATTATGATGATATGGATGTCATGTGGGTTCCCAATAGAGGAGATAAACAGGGGACAGTTCAGAGGGGGAGTCAGAGAGGAGTAGGAGGGGACGAGTTGCTGAAAGAAGCAGGGGAGATTCACAGCCATTATTGTTACAACAATATGAAGGCGCTGGATGTCATGTGGGTTCCCAATAGAGGAGATAAACAGGGGACAGTTCAGAGGGGGAGATTCACAGCCATTATTGTTACAACAATATGAAGGCGCTAAGCAAGTTACACCACCTCATATGTCTGATTTAGGCGGCACTATGGATGTAAGGTGTGAGGAGGAGGATGATGACGTACCTGCTGTTGGTGCAGTTTTGGAGGTGTCTGATAAAAGCGAAGCTGGGCACTATGGATGTAAGGTGTAAGGAGGAGGATGATGACGTACCTGCTGGGGAGCAGTTTTGGAGGTGTCTGATAAAAGCGAAGCTGGGGAGGATGATTATGATGATGATGATTATGATGATATGGATGTCATGTGGGTTCCCAATAGAGGAGATAAACAGGGGACAGTTCAGAGGGGGAGATTCACAGCCATTATTGTTACAACAATATGAAGGCGCTAAGCAAGTTACACCACCTCATATGTCTGATTTAGGCGGCACTATGGATGTAAGGTGTGAGGAGGAGGATGATGACGTACCTGCTGTTGGTGCAGTTTTGGAGGTGTCTGATAAAAGCGAAGCTGGGGAGGATGATTATGATGATGATGATTATGATGATATGGATGTCATGTGGGTTCCCAATAGAGGAGATAAACAGGGGACAGTTCAGAGGGGGAGTCAGAGAGGAGTAGGAGGGGACGAGTTGCTGAAAGAAGCAGGGGAGATTCACAGCCATTATTGTTACAACAATATGAAGGCGCTAAGCAAGTTACACCACCTCATATGTCTGATTTAGGCGGCACTATGGATGTAAGGTGTGAGGAGGAGGATGATGACGTACCTGCTGTTGGTGCAGTTTTGGAGGTGTCTGATAAAAGCGAAGCTGGGGAGGATGATTATGATGATGATGATTATGATGATATGGATGTCATGTGGGTTCCCAATAGAGAAGATAAACAGGGGACAGTTCAGAGGGGGAGTCAGAGAGGAGTAGGAGGGGACGAGTTGCTGAAAGAAGCAGGGGAGATCGTCATCAGAAACAGCTGGTGGCAGTGTCCGGCGCCATGTATCGTCACCTACGGACAGCCAGCCAACATGCCCTTCAACGTCAGCTGCTGATGCCACCATAGTGCCATCACCCTAGGGCTCAGCGGTGTGGAAATTTTTGTGTGTGTCTGCCTCAGATGAGAGAAACACTATCTGTACTCTCTGCCACCAAAAACTGAGGCGTGGAAAGGCCAACACCCATGTAGGGACAAGTGCCTCACGAAGGCACATGAAGAAAAAAGCACAAACTGCAATGGGAAGACCACCTGAGGAAAAGCAGCACACAAAAGCAAAGCCACCCTCCTTCTCCTCTTCCTCCTTCAGGCGTATTATCTTCAGCCGCTTTCTCCCTTGCACCTTTACAGCCACCCTCCTCTACTCCGCCTCTCACCTTGAGCAGTTCCTGCTTTTCTGCCTACAGCAGCAGCCAGGTGTCCATGAGGGAAATCTCTGAGCAGAAGAAGCTAATGTCTGCCAGTCAGTTACCCCCTTGGCCGTCATCTGACAGCTGGCTTGGTGGAACTGTTAGCTTGCCAGCTGTTACTATACCAGCTGGTGGACTCTGAGGCCTTCCAAACATTTGTGGCCATTGGGACACCGCAGTGGAAGATACCAGACCGCAATTATTTCTCAAAAAAAGTGATACCCAAACTGTACCATGAAATTGAAAGGCAAGTGGTGTCATCTCTGGCACACAGCGTTAGGTCAAGGGTCCAACTTACCATGGATACCTGATCTGCAAAGCATGGTCAGGGCAGGTACATTACTTACACAGCCCATTGGGTCAACCTGGCGACCGCTGGGAAGCAGGGAGTACGTGGCTGTGCAGCAGACCTAGTTATGACACCTCCATGGCTTGCAGGCAGGCCTGCTGCCACCTCCTCTCCTTCTCCTCCTACTTCTCCTGCTACATCCTCTTCACTGTCGTCCTCCTCCTCAGCTGAGTGGCAGTGCTACTCTACTGGTGCTGCAATCTCCTCTCCAGCTACACAGCTCCAGCTCCCCAGGACCTATGCTACATGCCAGGTACGATGGTGTCACGCCATCTTAGACATGTCTTGCCTCAAAGGGGATAGTCACACTGGAGCAGCTCTGCCAGGTGCTCTTAACAAAAAGGTGGATCAGTGGCTTACCCCGCACCAACCAGAGATCGGCAACATGGTGTGTGACAACAGCAGCAATCCCATTTCGGCTTTTAATTTGGGAAAGTTGACACATGTACCCTGCATGGCACATGTGCTGAATCTAATAATTCAGAGATTTACGTGTTAGTACCCAGGCTTACAGGATGTCCTGATGCAGTCCTGGAAGGTGTGTGGGCATTTCAGGCGGTCTTACACGGCCATGGCATGCTTGACCGATATTCAGCGGAGAAACAACTTGCCAGTGAGGCGCTTGATTTGTGACAGCCCGACTTGCTGGAATTCAACACTCCTGATGTTTAATCGCCTGCTACAACAGGAGAAAGCCGTCAACCAGTATCTCTACAACTACAGTAAAAGGACATGCTCTGCGGAGATGGGGTTGTTCTGGCCAAAGTACTGGACACTCATGCAAAATGCCTGCAGGCTCATGCGGCCGTTTGAGGAGGTAACAAACATGGTGAGTCGCAGTGAAGGCACCATCAGCGACTTGATCCCATATGCTTTCTTCCTGGAGCGTGCCTTGCGTTGAGTGGTGGATCAAGCTGTGGAGGAGCATGAACAGGAACAGGAAAAGGAGGAAGAGTTGTGGGATCAATTACCAGCAGAACCAGATGTTTCCCTTAAACACCTGCAGCAGCACAAAGGAGGGAGGAGGAGGAAGAGTCGTGTGGGGAAGAGGAGTCAGATGAGGAAGGTGATTTTTTTGAGGAGGAGGAGGTGGAAGAACAACCGCAGCAGGCGTTGCAGGGGGCTTGTGCTACTCACCTTTCCCGTGGTATTCTTCGTGGCTGGGGGAGGAGGAGAACTAACTTACCTGACATCACTGAGGAAGAGCAAGAGGAGATGGGTAGTACGTCTGCATCCAAATGTGTGCAGATGGCAGCTTTTATGCTGTCCAGCCTTTTGAGGGACCCCCATATAAAAAAACTCAAGGGGAATGACCTGTATTGGGTGGCAACGCTACTAGACCCTCGGTATAAGCACAAAGTGGCGGAGATGTTACCAACTCACCAGAAGGCAGAAAGGATACAGCACTTGCACAACAAGCTGGCAAGTATGTTTTACAGTGCGTTTAAGGGTGATGTCACAGCACAACGGAATAAAGGTACCACTGCCAGTAATCCTTCTCCCATGTCCACGCAGGCAAGGACAGGACGCTCCAGCGATTTCATGTTGATGTTGGACATGCGGACATTCTTTAGTCCAACGCCTCGCCTTAGCCCTTCCGGATCCACCCTCCACCAACGCCTGGACTGGCAGGTAGCCGACTACCTGGCCTTAAGTGTGGATGTAGACACTGTGAGCAGCGATTAACCCTTGGACTACTGGGTGCGCAGGCTTGACCTGTGGCCAGAGCTGTAACAATTTGCCATCCAACTTCTGTCTTGTCCTGCCTCAAGCTTCCTGTCAGAAAGGACCTTCAGCGCAGCTGGAGGCATTGTCACTGAGAAGAGAAGTTGCCTAGGTCACAAAAGTGTTTAGTACCTCACCTTTATCAAAATTAATGAGGTATGGATCTTGGAGGGCTACTGCCCGCCCGAAGTCTAAGTCAGTCCACGCTCACAGCATCTCTGCCTGCATGCCTGTGACTGCCTGCCCCAAGACTAAGTTGGTCCCCACACAGCATTTCTGCCTGCAGCCCACTTGACTGCCTTCTCCACCACCACCAACAGGGTCCAGGACTTCAGGCAGATTCCTGAATTTTTAAGGCCGTTGCTAGCAATTTTTTCTGGTGTGTGTACATGCCTGCCTAATTTTTCTGGGTGCACTGCAGCTGCAACAACAACACAAAAGGCATGTACACGTGTCAATCCCCTTCATGATCGTTACCTTGCTGCGGTGAAGGGGCTTGCGTATCACAATGAAGCAATGACCGCCGGTGTGTCGGGGTATGGGGGCACATCCAAGATAATAAGGTTGTTGCTCTATTGTGGACAGACCAAATTCAATCAGCTGGACAGTCACTGTTGTTCTGTCATTGAGCTACCTCAGCCCGGTGACCATATGGGCTTGAAAACCGATATCGCCTGCACTCTCGCCATGGTGCGCACCCATGCCTGTCAGCCAGTGACGGCCAAACCGGAAGTGTTCGCTGGCGTGTCCTGGAGCATCGGAAGGGGGCTGCGAGGGCACCGATCAGCTGCAGGGGGCTGAGGGAAGCCCCCAGTGAGTAATTATCATTTTTTAATAGACTTAAGGATCACTTTAAAGCTAGGATTAAAATGTAATAAATGGAGAGAGAGCTCCATGAATGCAGAGAAATAAATGCATTTGTGTCATGCATGAAAATAGTGCCCCATATGGCCTAAAGTGCATAGAAAAAATGAAAAAAACAAAAACAAAAAACAAAAACAAAACAATACTGTGATTTTACACTCAAGAGGGCGAATATCAAATATGATTGGTGTGTTTTGAAGTAGTCACAAGACCTCAATACCTTACAAGGTGAAAACAAAATAAATAGATGAAGAGTAAGAGACTGTCAACACTGTCACAGTTCTCAAACTATACAGACCAATGAAGGTCTGATGTTATGTTATATAAATTATAGAGATCATTCACAAGCCAATCTAGTATAGAGAGGCTATTTACAAATATTCAGTGAACCTCATCACCATGAATGGCATTGAATAGTTAACTTTTACAATGCAAGATGCAGGAATACCCATTTAAAAAAACTTTTAATATAATTTCAAAGTACTTTAGTTACAGTGTTGAGCATCAATGTACTTATAAAATTCCAATGTGGATAGTGTGAATTTAAAATACCAAACACCCATAAATTATCATGCAAACACAACTTTGGCACAAGGTGGGCTTACCAATCAAAATCTCAGGAAAACGGTATGCTTCATAGCAGGATTCAAATAATTGCAGTTATGTCAAATTAGAAGTACATGAAGAACCCACAGTATGCAGGTAACCTTAAAGAATACTCTGCTTGTTATATGCCTCTGTGGCATCCCGCATCTTCTGGCCCTCCCACTTCCCTTCTGCCCCACCTCTACCCTAAATATAGTGAGCAGAGCCTCATCAGCTCTCTATTGGTCCTTTAAAAAAACAGTGGGAATCCTCCCTGAGAAGGAGGATTCCCATCAATTTGTTTATGGACCAATCAGGAGTCCAGGAGGGACTTTCAGAAAGGCTCTGCCTGTGCTTGCTGTACTTAGTAGAGCAAGCCCTGTCACAGCTGCCAGCATCCTGTCCAGCAAGCAATGCCCCACAGGCCACACCCGACCCCACACAAGCTTTACCCAACAGTACTGCTTACTTGCCCACACCCACTGGCACATAGGGCTGGGCATCCGCACGATGCCCTGTGACACCCCTGGCCATCAGCAGCATTGGACTCAAATGGCGACGACAGATGTACAATGGTGAGTAGTGGAATGTTGATTTCCTCCTTTGTGAAGTTAGCAGAAACATCTCATGATCTTCTGAGTGCTTTGGAGGAAATACGCAGCATTAAATCATATCCTAGACTAAACATCATTTGAAGCGTAAGGTTACATTGCAAGAGACAGCAATAGTAGATAGGCATAAGAATAATTTATGGTAAAACCAGAATAATTAAGGTAAAACTGGGAATTAATCATTAATCAGGTCCTGCTATGAGTCATTACAGTTCCTCTAAAAGTATAGTTAAGTATTGTAAATTGGAGATCTGATAATTTATGTCAATTACATGCATTAGTGCTGTTTTGAGATACTGGCACTTTAACTCCAGTATATACGGTAAAAGCTTTTAACCACTGCATAACCTGATAGTAAACTTGAAGCCGCGTATGGTGATATTTCCTTCTCACATGTTCCCTCTTCCTTACTTATTTGTAAAATCCCCTTCTGCACTTCATAACTTAACCTATGCAAAGCATTATCAGTACTTAAATAGCAGAGTATGAAGTACAGGCTACCTATGAGTCACTTTTTATTGCATAGAATGAGAGGAACATTCCAGCATTTTAAAAGCTAAAATCAGCAGTGCATGTATACTGTGTCATGGATCTGAGCTGCATTTACAACAGGTTAACCATTCCAAATGATAAGTAATGCTTCAAATAGATCTTTTTTCAAGACAATACATTATAATTACCTACCTACGCACATACAGTATCCTCTTATATTTTCCACTGTTTGAGAATAAACATGTTTGCATTATGTTCTGATTAAAATCTCTAGTGTATTAGTGAAGCAGCATGCTTTGTGGAAAGTACTCAAAACTCAAAGCATGTTCCACTTGGTTAACTAACTGGCTGTTCCCTTTCCATGGGCCATCTGGTAGTATTTTTGGAATATCAAGCAACTTTGGTTCCTAAGTGTTACTCAATACTAAACACTCTAAAAAAGTTATGGCATAGCAACCTTTCTTCTGCAAATTAAACCAAACGTTTCTTCTGCTATTTAGATTTTTTTACACAGTTTTCCTTATACATAAGAAGAAGGATGGTTTTCTATTTCATTTTCATTAACCCTAGGTCTGCCAAAAAGGGTTTATGGATATTATAAAGATTGTAGTGCTCACTGTTGTTCAAGCATATGTTTTTCTTGTAATGATGAATACATTAACTGTTATTCTTAGCAGCTTTAATACCATGTAAGAAGAAGCCTGCATAAATTACCATGTCATTTTTAATTGTTGTGACTGTCAAGCATGTGGTATAGGGTAATTTTCATTTCCTAGAAAATATACTTTGTTCTGAAGTGCCAAATACAAAGTGAGATTGGAGAGCTTTGCATGTATTATAAGATGTAAGAACCTCTAGCAGCCATGTTTTTTTTTCCTTAATTCTCCAGCTCCTTGTGTGTTATATCCCATGTATATATTATAACTTTTTTTAACTGTTCAAATTGCATCTACTGAAGCTTACAGTGAAGAACTTAAAATGAAACTCTGGTATTGCTGAGGAAGGGATTGAATGTTTAACTTTAGGACTGAATCCTTAACTTGAGCTTGACTCATAAACTAAAGGATATGATTGTTTGAAATATTAATCCAAGGAGAGCAATGCAACATCTCTGAAGGATTTATCACATGGCCTCAACTGTCCTTAAAGGGAAGGTTCAGGCAGCGCTTAAAAAAAATAAATATCCAAATCCACTTACCTGGGGCTTCCTCCAGCCCGTGGCAGCCAGGCTGTGCCCTCCGCTCCGCAGGCTCCCGGTGGTCTCCGGTGGCGAGCCCGACCTGGCCAGGCCGGCTGCCAGGTCGGGCTTCTTCTGCGCTCCACAATACGTGTTATTGGTGCACGCTGACGTCATCCGACGTCTTCCAGGCTGTACTGCGCAGGCGCAGAACTACTGCGCCTGCGCAGTACAGCACGGAGGACGTCGGATGACGTCAACGCGCACCAATGACACGCATTGTGGAGCGCAGAAGAAGCCCGACCTGGCAGCCAGTCTGGCCAGGTCGGGCTAGCCACCCAAAACCACCGGGAGCCTGCGGAGTGGCACCGAGGGCACAGCCTGGCTGCCACGGGCTGGAGGAAGCCCCAGGTAAGTGGATTTGGATATTTATTTTTTTAAGCGCTGCCTGAACCTTCCCTTTAACAAGAGTGTTATCAGACTTAATTTACGGTGACTAGCTATCCCACCTCATCTGGGACAGGTCCCATAATTAGGGTTACCCATCCCAGGCACAAATACAGTATGTCCCGGCCAATGTCCTGGTTGGACCACCAGATGTCCTGAGCTGGCCACCAGACTCCCTAAATAGATCTTTACCAGGCAACTTGCCCATCTCTGAAGTGCTTCACTTCTAACAAGCTACAGCACTAGTAAGGAGAAAGAAGTGGGCATTGATAGGCCATTAATCACTTCTGACCAAATATTGCATATCATCAGATGCAGCAGCTCTTCAGTAGCTGCAGAGAGAGAGGAGGAAGTCCTGTCTGCTGGGAGAAGATGTTTGGCAGAACGAAGAGCACAGGCAGGTGCACTGCAAAGAAGCCTGATATTAGGTCTGTAACAGAATTTTCTCAGACCAGTGCAGCCATGACCTCAGATCTGATGGCATCTCTCCTCCTGCCATTTTTCTTTCCCCCCACTTGCTTCCACAAAGCCTCAGGGATCACAAGGCCCAGCATGTGCTCTCAGACCAGGCTGAGACTTGACATTTTACAAAGAAATCTAAAATGTGTATTTCTAATTTGTAAAGCTGCAGCTCCTCCGCATTATCTGAAATGTAGGACATACTGAGCCATATGGTTCCACAGAAACTGCATTTGTCACAGATTTTGAAAGGATTAATAACAATTACTTCCAACACCAAACTGATGTGTAATTTCTTCACAATGCTAAATTCCTTCCTGATGACTAACCCTGGCCTACAACCAAAATGCCCACCATAAATGTTAGATCCTTTCTGACGTCTATTCCAAACCATCCCACCAATGTGAAAAACCCTTTCTGAAACAAACCCTATCCTCTCCCCAATACTATGTCACTTTCCTGACATCAATCCCTAACTTCCTTCTCCTAAATGCTTACACTAAATCTCCTTTCTGATGCTTAGTTAAATCTCATTCAGTGGTGTTGTTAAGGCTAAAGATTAGTGGTGCCCCGATCCTTTCATGGAATGAAATAGTCCTGCTTTAGGCTCTCCAATGATCATTGGCAGTAAGAAGGCAAAACTGGACATTAACTACTCCACTGGTGTCCAGTGGTGCCCTGGATCTTCTGGGATTTTAGCAACCCCTCTGCCCTGCATCCCCACTTATAAACTTTCCCATAAAGGGACGGGTGGTATATGATCATGAGGGCATGGTATCAAAAGAAGTGGATGGTTCCTGCGACATGCATCAAGACCTTAGGGTGGCTGCATGCAGGTTTGCTATCGTTATACTGCTATCCAGGTAGTTATTTATTTGTCTGTTGTCCATTGGTGAGACCTTTTTCCCTCCTTTTTGCCATCCCGTGCGCTAGCCAATTCTTCTGCAGAGAATTGCTCCCTTCCCCACTAGCACTAGCACTTTATCATTACTCATTAACTGTTGTATTTCTTCAATTGTATTCATTGCCATGATGATTTCCATATGTTGTATAAACTTTTATGATTATGTATACTTGGATGAAATACTTTGTGTATATTGATATCTATTTATGTTATAATGTATATGAATTCTTGACTATGTGGACAAGGGATTGGATTGTTCATAATTATTTTTCTGATTATTGGATATGGTACTGGTAGAGTTTTAGAGATATTTTCCCTTACTTCATGATGTATTGATTTATGTAGTATTTTGGGGAGACATTTTATCTTTATTCAGATGGACAGTTGGCCACATATTTTTGAACCTCCTATAGCATTTGTCAGACATTGCCTTTTGCTTATTTATTAACCTGATTTTTTGTAATATGTGTACAGTCTTTTGCAGTATGTTTTATATACTATTTACTATATACACAGAACCAGACATACCTTTTTCAGCCCTTTCCCCTTTTTCCTCCTGATGTTCATGCATGTAATAAATAAAGATAAAGCTCATGTAGACCAAAGAAAACAGCTGACGAGTTGGTATGTAGGTCACATTTGAACTAAGCTGTTGGTTTACTTTAGCCTATTAATTGTGTAGGTATTTTCTATAATATCCCATGCCTGACTTGTGACATTGACCCCCCTGATTCTCCCACTCCCCTCAGCCCCACCCCAGGTTGGACCCAGAAAAATCTAGTCTCTGTACTCAAATAAAAATGCTTCATAAGGTAAGGGAGGTTTATACAGTGCTAGACTAAAACTGTGATGTAGGTAGCTAACATCTCCACACACAGCTCTTCTAATTATAATTCCCCAATAAGAACCCTACCCCCCCATCTCCCGATAGCTAAGCTCACCTACCGTGTCTTAGATCCTTTGCCCGCCCTGCTACAAACATGGGTCGCTATATTCTATATATGAGATAACTGCTTGGTGGCTCATTCTGGCACTAGTCACCTGTAAAATATCATTGCTACATCTGCTAACAAACCGCACTGTTACCATTGTCTTACATTTTCATACTACTTTAGCATTGGTATTTTACCCTTGGCTTTCATGCTACACTTTATATCACCATTTTTTATTTGCACCTTCAGTACATTTGTTTTACCATCTTACCCATGCCACTGTTATCAAGTGTAACTTTTATCATACTTTCTGTTAAAATCAATAAACAAATTTGACACAAAATATCACAGTGAATTAAAAATGAACGAAACAAATATGCTGCAACACTTTTAGAGAAAAGGGAATGTATAGAGTTGGGTGTTCATGTAATTTAATCAAAAATCACTATTTTTGTCTTATACATTTCTTCACAAGCAATTAAATATTTTTCTAGAAGACAACTATTGTTGTTTTCTGAAATCTTCTTATGTCTCTAAGTAGTACAAATCTAATGTAACGAACAACGGGGCAGCTGCGGCGAACAGCACCGCTGCCGCAGCTTTCCCCATGCCTCTGCCCGTTCTCCCGGCTTCTAGGACGCCGAGGACGGAACGTTCGTTCCCTGAGGGGGTCGCCGACTCGCGTGGGCGCGCACACAGACGGGACCTTTATGCTGGGAGGAGGTTTGTCAGCTGACCTGCTGGTCGGCCGACGTCAGAGGAGACTCACGGCGCCCCGGATTGGCTGATGGCAGGAGACGTGCCTGTGAGGTCTCCTCCGCTTCTTAAGCCTCCAGGCTTCAGTGTTTCCTTGTCTGCTGTCGTGAATACTTTGTGTAAGCGCTCAGACCTTAGACTAGTGCCCGGTGTTGGAACCAAGGACTTCACACCTAGACTAGGAGTTTGCTACTGTATTGATTACCTGTGTATGATTCTGGCTATACCTCTGACCTTGTTTCCTGCCTAACGTTACTGTACTTCTGCCTGTCTGACTAGTTGCTGAACCTCTGCCTGATTTCTCATTATCCTTCTGCCTCACGATTCTGTACTGTGATTACCTCTCTGTTGCCGAACCTTGCCTGAATGACCATTCTACTCACCAGTGGGCCCTTGCCACTGGTGAGGTGCTCTATACCCACCAGCTCCACTGGTGAGGTGCCGCTTGTGACTGATAGTAGCTTCCCAGCCCCTCTGGGAAGGTTTAGCTAAAGCTATCTATTTACCTGACATACCTTTCCAGCTCCGCCGGGAAGGTCTAGCCTATTTCCGAATCATCCTAGTCCGTGATTGTTTGTCTGATTTATTGGTTGTTTTCCAGCTCCCCTGGTATAGACCAGCAATACTACTTCTGTACTCTCTCTGTTAGTACCTTCTCCAGCTCCTCTGGGAAGGTTTGATCAAATCTATTCAGTCAGTGTACTAGTAGTGCCTTGCCGGTCCCTCTGGTAGGGTCTCGCAGGGCTAAATAAGTTACGGTTGCACCAATCACTACTCACTCAGTCAGTGTCTGCTATACTAGTATTATTGGTGATTCTGCAGATCACCTAATAATCAGGTATAGCGTCTGTATTATTAGTGATACTGCAGATCACCTAATAATCAGACGTCTGAGGCTAAACACCCAATCGTTACAGAACAGCAGACCAGAAATATTAAAATGGAGGCACTATGTGAGTGGGCTGATCTGCTGACCACCACCGTTAGGAAGCTTGTTAAAACGGTGAACGTTCAGCAGACCCAAATTGACCAGCTACTTCAGACGGTGAGCCGTTTGAAGGATCCTGTTGCATCAGTGTCACCCCTTCCTGTGATTGAACCTAGGGTGCCCCCACCTGAGAAATTTTCGGGGCATCGCTCGGATTTCCATAATTTTAATCACAGATGTTTGTCATATTTTGAATTACGGCCCGTTTCTTCAGGTACAGAAGGTCAGAGGGTCACTTTCATTAAGATATTATTGTCTGGAGATTCACAGTCCTGGGCCTATAGTCTCCCTACAGGGCATGAGGCCCTGGTCTCAGTGGCAGAATTCTTTAAAGCTTTGGCAGTAATTTACGACAACCCTGATTTGGCAGTGACCGCTGAGGGGAAGTTTAAGACCCTTAGGCAGGGACACAACTCCGTCGAAACTTACGCAGCTGAGTTCAGGAGATGGGCAGTGTCAGCCAGATGGGGGCATTATGCACTACTTGATTGCTTTCTGTCAAGGTTATCTGATGCTGTAGCTGATCTCATGTTGGGTCATCCGGAACCCAAGACATTGGACTAGGCCATATCTTTGGCAATTAAAATTTATAGACGGGTTCACTATCAAAAACTAGCTCGAGTGAAGCCTTCAGGGAGATTTGCTTCATGTATGTTTTCCGTGCCTGCGCCTTCCTCTCCACCACCTGATGAGCCAATGCAGATTGGACACCCCAAGCTTTCTGAGGTTGAGAGGAACAGAAGACGTAAAGAAAATTTGTGTCTGTACTGTGCTGACAAAGGACACATGGTCTCTGCTTGTCCCAAGAAGGCGGAAAACTCTATCGCCTAGGAGTAGCAGGAGGTACTACCCTAGGTGATCCAGTCATACCTCTAAGCAACAAGCGTTTATTGCTCCCGTGCTCTATCTCTTGGGAGGGACAAGTGCATTCCACTCAGGCATTTATAGATTTGGGTTCAGCAGGTAACGTTATGTCACAAGACTTCGCCAATAAGTTTGGCTTTCCGTTGACTTCTGTGGGACAACAGGTCATGATTACAGCAGTGGATGATTCTCCACTACCCATTGAGCACAGTATTACTCAAACTCCTGTATTGTCATGTCAGCTTGGGGTATTACATAAAGAACAGATACAATTTTTGGTGCTTGAGATCTCCACCTCCACTGTCATTTTGGGTATGTCATGGTTAAAGAAACATTCCCCTGACATTGATTGGAGTACCAGACAATTGCTGAGCTAGTCTCCATACTGCCATGTGCATTGTCTGGAACAGGTTGCCCTCGCGGCTACCGAATTACAAGTGGAGGAAACTGTTGAGCAGGGTTCAGAACCCTCTGGGGAGGATACCTGGATGGATTGGGCAGCTATGTTAGCCCCATTCCAACCGGAGACTGCAGAAGGGAAACCAGAAGGGGTTCTCTTTGTACCCATCCAGTTCAGGTTTAAGATTCTACAGGCTTTTCATGCTCACAAGAATGTTGGTCATCCTGGGGTTGCTCGCACCCAGAAGTTATTAGACCATTGTGTATGGTGGCCCTCAATAGTCTCTGACTGTAAGGAGTTCATGGGGAGCTGCTCTGTTTGTGCCAGGAGCAAGACATCTAGGCAGGCTCCTGTAGGTACCGTACAGGCACTTCCACTGCCCGAACAACCATGGACACATGTGTCCATGGATTTCGTGGGCTAACTGCCTGCTTCTGAGGGTAAAATGGTCATATGGGTGGTAGTCGACAGGTTTAGTAAGATGGCCCACTTCATCCCCTTGAACGGACTTCCCACTGCACAAGAATTGGCAGAACTTTTTATACTCCACATCTTCAGACTGCATGGAATTCCCGAAGATGTGGTATCAGATAGGGGAGTCCAGTTCATTTCCCGGTTCTGGAAAGCCTTTTGCCACCAATTGGGGATGAAGTTATCATTTTCCTCCGGCTACCACCCACAGACTAGCGGTCAGACTCCTCAGATGTTATGAGGCTGATGCCCAGACCGACTGGGTTAAATTTCTACCCTACGCTGAATTTGCGCACAATAATTTGAGATGTGCCTCCTCAGGGTTCTCCCCTTTTCAGATTGTTATCTGGAGACCACCAAGGTTCTCACCACTGCCGGTGGTGGCATCACCGTTTCAAGTTTTAGGACAGTGGCAAGAAACCATGAGGTGGATCTGGAAAAGGGTGAAAGAAAATTTAAAAAGGGCCTTTGCCACTCAGAAAAGACAAGCAGACAAGAGACGGTCACTGGAGTGGGAGTTCACTCCAGGTGATTTAGTGTGGGTCTCTACTAAACATTTGGCCTTGAAACAGCCTTCTGTCAAGTTAGGTCCTAAATTTATAGGACCGTACCCCGTTTCCAAGTAAGTCAACAATGTTACGTATGTGGTCTCGCTCCCACCCAGTTACAAGGGTGGTAGAACCTTTCACGTGTCCCTTTTGAAGCCTGCTGTGTGTGTGGACTCCACTCCCCCCCCCCTGTGGTAGTTGATGGGGAATCAGAGTACGAGATAGAAAAGATCTTGGATTCGCGATGAGTGCGTAATTCTTTACAGTATCTGGTCCACTGGTGAGGGTATGGTACAGAAGAAAGATCTTGGGTACCAGTCTCTCGCATGCATGTGGAGGAACTCAGGGAGGAGTTTCATAGGTTGCATCCAGATAGGCCGGGTGGTGCATGCTCGGAGTCCACGCCTAGAGGGGGGGGGGGTACTGTAACAAACAATGGGGCAGCTGCGGCGAACAGCACCTCTGCGCAGCTTTCCCTGTGCCTCTGCCCGTTCTCCCGGCTTCTAGGACGCCAAGGACGGAACGTTTGTTCCCTGAGGGGGTAGCCGACTCGCGTGGGCGCGCGCACAGGCGGGACCTTTATGCTGGGAGGAGGTTCGTCAGCTGACCTGCTGGTCGGCCGACGTCAGAGGAGACTCACGGCGCCCCGGATTGGCTGATGGCAGGGGGCGGGGCGTGGCTGTGAGGTCTCCTCCGCTTCTTAAGCCTCCAGGCTTCAGTGTTTCCTTGTCTGCTGTCGTGAATACTTTGTGTAAGCGCTCAGACCTTAGACTAGTGCCCGGTGTTGAAACCAAGGACATCACACCTAGACTAGGAGTTTGCTACTGTATTGATTACCTGTGTATGATTCTGGCTATACCTCTGACCTTGTTTCCTGCCTAACGTTACTGTACTTCTGCCTGTCTGACTAGTTGCTGAACCTCTGCCTGATTTCTCATTATCCTTCTGCCTCACGATTCTGTACTGTGATTACCTCTCTGTTGCCGAACCTTGCCTGTATGACCATTCTACTCACCAGTGGGCCCTTGCCACTGGTGAGGTGCTCTATACCCACCAGCTCCACTGGTGAGGTGCCGCTTGTGACTGATAGTAGCTTCCCAGCCCCTCTGGGAAGGTTTAGCTAAAGCTATCTATTTACCTGACATACCTTTCCAGCTCCACCGGGAAGGTCTAGCCTATTTCTGTATCCTCCTAGTCCGACCTATCCAGCCTTACTGGAAAAGGTCGGTGTGATTATTTATTGGTCGTTTACTAGCTCCCCTGGTATAGACCAGTAATACTACTTCTGTACTCTCTCTGTTAGTACCTTCTCAAGCTCCTCTGGGAAGGTTTGATCAAATCTATACAGTCAGTGTACTGGTAGTGCCTTGCTGGTCCCTCTGGTAGGGTCTCGCAGGGCTTAATAAGTTACGGTTGCACCAATCACTACTCACTCAGTCAGTGTCTGCTATACTAGTATTATTGGTGATACTGCAGATCACCTAATAATCAGACGTCTGAGGCTAAACACCCAGCCGTTACATCTAAAAATTGTTTATTTGTTTTTAAACAGTAACCACAGCATAAAACAAAAAAGTAGAAAACAAAAAAAGACCATTATAAAGTAATTGGAAAGCTTAGTTACACTTCACCAAAGCTATTTTATAACATTGCAGGAAAAATGATCAGATTGTCTTATAATTCATTGTCGAACAAATAAAGCAGAAAAAGTTATATGCATTTTCCCAGGACACAACAAAAGCTTTACTGCATTATTTAATCAGCAAATAACACCTCAGTCAATCTGCCCCAGCCAAGGACAATCTTATCAATTAGCTTGTGAGTGAAATGGAAGTTTGAGTTTTTAGCCCTTCCATTAACTTGTAAACTAATTAAATACAGTTGAAAAAAAATTAAATGGATTTATTATTAAGACAAAGAGAGTGCACACTCAATACATTAATCGATCAGGCTGAAAAGCCACTGGGGGACAGATCTCACCTCCTCTGATAGCTGGTCTGCCTGTATGGGTGAACCAGCTGATGTTTTTTGTCCCACTGTGCTGGGGGATTCGGCATCTCCAAAAGCTACTGCAGAACCATTCCTCCAAAACTGATGATCACTGTGGCTTCACAGCGTGGTCTGAGTGCATGAGGAGAGCATGGCTCAGCGGGTGTAGGAACCAGTACAGGGAGCTCAGAAAAAGTGACACCAGCAAAGTGGTGTTGATTAGGATAATTAAGTGAAGCTTTAATTAATTAGAGCTCCGCTAACAGTGTTAACTAGCCTTGGAGGAATGGTTTTGTAGCAGCTTTCAGAGACACCAAGTCACTGGGCTGACACTGTGGGCAAAGCCCATCAGCTGGTTTATTCGTACTGGAATACCAGCCAACAGAGGAGGTGAGACCTGTCCACCAGTGGCTTTTCAGCTCCATCAATTGTTGTATTCGTTGTGTGCTTTGTTTTCCTTTCTTTCAGTTCTTGGCCCTCCAGGTCCTGTTTGAGCAGCACCTCACCCTACCTTCCTACAGCTCGCCTACCTATAATCACACTCTTCAATCACTATCTTGGGACCTCCCAAGTACCGAACCTACAACATGTTAAATTCTTTAGACCAAAGAAAACATTTCAGTGTCATATCACTTTAAAATGTGTTACATGACAGCTGTAAGATGACATGTCTTGCAGTGTCAATGTCTGAATTATAAGACAAGAGGCAATAGACTGGGTATAACCATAATGGCCTTTCAGGAGGATATCAGCTCTTCAGTAGACGTGTGTAGCCATTGTGTTGTTGTAGTAAGAAGAAAAGTTAGCATGCAGATCAAGAGATAAACTTTGGAGATTTCAAATTGTTCTTACAGTCCTCATAGTTTTTACTGAAATACCAAAGCAGGAGCAGGAGCCTCATAACTTTATATGCATTATTTTGCAAGTCTTGCATTTAAAATAGTTCTGTATATTTGATTCAGCTGGATTTTTGCTGGTTGGATGGAGTATATATTGCCCTTCAATCACACTTGCAATTTATGTCCAGTATGTAGGCAGGAGATGTAAAATAATATGTATCTCTGTAAGCTATTTCCCTTGGTGCTACTCTTTTCAATCTGTTCCATGCACACTTGACTACCTTATCCATTTGGCCTGTTTCTACCAAAAAGGAATAATCATCTAAGCTAAATGTCTAGTCATGCATATCATTACCCTATGTTCCATTATATCAACAAAAATTTTATCTTAATGCTTACTAAACACTTTTAAATATATCTTGTTTGTCATGCCTCTTAATTTGTCTTTCATGTATTTAAAACTACTGTGCATTTGAAGCACTTCTGTTTTATTTATTCGGCATAATGAGGGATATAAATTGAATTTCAGAACTCTTCTGAAAATCATTTGAGATGCAGCACCTGCAGTCAGAACAGCATGCGAAAATATCATTTCAAAAAGCATTTTATAGTGATTTGTATACTTTATGTTTAGAAATAATTTGTGGCTATTTTATATTAAATTAAACCTTCCTAGCATTAAATCATCTGCAGTTTGTATTAAATTGAAGCTTGAATACCCCACTGGTCAGATCATAGGGCTTAGTAATTTACAGCAAAAAAAAAAATGGAGCTGAGCTAAAAAGTTGGCGAAAGGAAAAGACATATGTCATTTTTATTCTGTAGTAACAAGCTATTCTGCTTACGATATAGGTTAATATTATTATTTTTTAAGAGATGGTTATAATAAACATAAAATCAAAGCAATTCAAAACTAGAGAAGGTCAAAGACATGCTAATGATTACAAGTTGATGCAAATGTGATGTTAATGTTATGCAACGGTGTGTAATTTGTACTTGGGGCAATCAGATTAATCAGCTACTGCATGTGGGTGGTCCAGTTCCAAGTTGCATGATTTTTATAAAAAAAAAAAAAAAAAAAAAACATATTTGCATCAACTTAAAAAAAATGCATGTAATTGCCCATCGCTACTTAGAACACATTTTTATGTTCATAGTAAATAAAAATTACGCACTATAATATCAAGATTAAAGTTGCTCCGGCATTCCTCTGTTTGTAGACAGCCTCTGTTTGTCAAATGGCCTGAAATCCAGTGGCACCAAATCTAAGCACCATTGAAGTCCATGGAATAAACTGGTGGCTTCTGGTGGCTTAGGTGTTCCTCTGAAGAGCAAAAATAAAATGATACAAAACGGTACAGAAAGCCCACCATAGGTTTGGCAAACTTTTTTTTCTGTTTCTACTATAAGGAAAGATATGCATGGCAGTGGCATGTGGACATTTTATGGGGCATTTCATGGAACATCAAACCAATATGTTGGTTCAGGTAATACCGTTAATGACTAATTGTACATAGCAGTAGTTTTCTTGCTTGCAAGAAAACTATGTTCAGTTATTCATTAAAGTATTACTTGAATCTAAATGTGTTGGTTTGATGTTTGCATAACTACTCATCTTCTAACACTGGACCATATTTCACTTGTGAAAGATACAGAGATGGCTAGGAGGTCTAAGACACCCATGCTGGGTCATCCTTGCCATTACATCCTAAGGCCCATATGCAATTCACTTTTTCACCTGAGTTTTCACCTAGGAGATAATTTTTCACCTTCTATTTAAAATAACTTTAAAAAACACTTTTCAACTAAAAACTACCAAAAAGTAAATGAAAAAGTACTTAAAAAATAATTTTGAGTATTTTCTTGCTTTCTGGTGGCTTAAAATGCATTTTATCGACACGTTTAAAAATATCACCTAGGAGATAACTCAGGTGAAAAAGTGAATAGCATATGGGCCTAAGTGTGTTGTGTCTGCGAGGGCAGCCAAAAACATGTGTAAGGAATTAAAGACATACTTGGGCACTAGAGCAGTCTGTGTAAAAAGAGTGCCACCATAGACCTCAATGTTATTTGCCTGGATTAGCAGCTATAAGAGGCTATATCATGTTCATATTGGTTATATCATGGAAATGTTTGCGGTTACAATAAAGTAACGGATTTCAACTATGCTTACACTATACGCCTTTAAAGGGAATGTCCAAGCAAAAAAAAAAAATGAGTTTCACTTACCTGGGGCTTCTACCAGCCCCATGCAGCCATTCTGTGCCCTCGTAGTCACTCACTAGCGTAAAAATGTTTGTGTTAATGTTCCTGCACTAGCGGGAATGTGTAAAAATGTACGCAATGCGTCCCGCCGACCTCCGAGGTCGGCAAGCTGCCAGCGGGGGACTGGAGCAGCAGTGGGTGACTACGAGGGCACAGAATGGCTGCATGGGGCTGGTAGAAGCCCCAGGTAAGTGAAACTCATTTTTTTATTTTGCTTGGAAATTCCCTTTAAAGTGTAAGTGCCGGGCTTAAAATCAAAAGTAAATTATTTATTTGTATCTGGTAAGCAAGTAATAAGGGTGCTAACCAGTAGTGATGAGCAACGGATGAATTCCGAATAGCTTTTATTCGGTATTCATCCAGGTAATTAGCACACCTGAGTGGGAAGCACGGGAGGGTTAAACTTAGCCAGTAGCTGTCATGGATGTTATGTTTGTGCAAGTACAACTCTATGATATATGACGGTGGGGTTTACTTCCTGTTTCCTGTTTCCAGTAATTACTGTTATTTATGTTAGTGGTCATTCTGCTAATAACATGGCTCCTGCACAGTAGTCATTTGTGCTATCTTTATTTACACCACATGAAACAGGAGCCTTTTGCTTTAATCCATCCCACAGCGTGTCCCACACTGCATTCCAATTCACAGTCACGTGACTACCGCACTTCTTCCTTTTGGGTTGAAAGCAGAAGGTTTTCAACGGATTGAAGCAGAAGGCCCCTGGGTAAGTTTAACCCTTCCCATGCCCCCCCACTCAGGTGTGCTAATTACCTGGATGAATTCCGAATAAAACCTTTTTGGAATTCATCCATTGCTCATCCCTGCTAACCAGGTAATCCAAAAGTTAAGAATCATTATTACTTTTCATGTTGATAAATGATCATTCCCAAGTTTACCTGACTCTGATGAGGTACATTGCCGCACAAAGAAAGTTGCAGGGCATGCTGGGTTGTGTATTTTTGCTTCTTTACTTTCCCCTCATACTAATGCAGCCAGATTGGCTGAAGCCTCTTTCCCTCCTGTTTTATCCTCCCAAACTTCTGTTCCTCTCTGAGACAATGCACGTTCTATTGCAGAGCTGGGTGGGAGTGTCTGAAGACTGGGAGGAGGGCAGGCAATGCATACACAATCAGGCAGAGGAGAGTAAGGGAGGAAATTACATCAGAATTGGCTTCAAGATAGACACAGTTAAAATGGAGAATCAAAAGAAGGATTTTCTCTTTTTTTTACTATAGAGAAATCACTAAAATCAAAATGTGGACAGTGCAATACATATGTTATATATGTAGAGCAAATATTTATCTCCTCATAAATGTGTTTTTTTATGAGATAGTATAGCTGACAGCTCCTCTTTAACCACTTGAGGACCCACCCTTTACCCCCCCTTAAGAACCAGCGCTGTGCTGAGTGATCTGTGCTGGGTGGGCTCTGCAGCCCCCAGCACAGATCATGTAGCAGGCAGAGAGATCAGATCACCCCCCTTTTTTCCCCACTAGGGGGATGATGTGCAGGGGGGGTCCGATCTCTCATGCCTGCATGTGGCTGGCGGGGGGGGCAGCTCAAAGCCCCCCTCCGCGGCGAAATTCCCCCCTCCCTCTCCTACCTGCTCCCCCCCGGAGATCAGGGCTGCACAGGACGCTATCCGTCCTGTGCAGCCAGTGACGGGACGTCCCCTGTCACATGGCGGCGATCCCCGGCCGCTGATTGGCCGGGGATCGCCGATCTGCCTTACGGCGCTGCTGCGCAGCAGCTCCGTACAAATGTAAACAAAGCGGATTATTTCCGCTTGTGTTTACATTTAGCCTGCGAGCCGCCATCGGCGGCCCGCAGGCTATTCACGGAGCCCCCCGTCGTGAATTGACAGGAAGCAGCCGCTCGCCCGAGCGGCTGCTTCCTGATTAATCAGCCTGCAGCTGGCGACGCAATACTGCGTCGCTGGTCCTGCAGCTGCCACTTTGCCGACGCGCGGTATGAGTGCGCGGTCGGCAAGTGGTTAATAATAGCAGCTATATTTTTACAAATACATTTTGGCGTCATTATTTGTTTTATTTTATTTGTAGCCACTACAATTCACATAAAATACTGGTTATTTTGATCAAGACAAAAAACAGTTATATCTTTTTTGTATTGTGCCTACAAAGATCATTGTGAAAACTGTTTATATCCTTGTCATTAAATGCAGCTACAAGAATCATGGAGAATATCGGTTATATCTAAAATCATTCTAAACTTATGGCTACAGTCCTGAAAAAGAAGAGGGTGCCAATGAGCAGTGGTTGGGTGGAGGAGAATCAGAGAAGCCTCTGAATTATTCAGGAGGTTTCCGTCTACTTAGGTAAGTGTCAAACTTTTACCTTTTTCTCTCACAGTTTTACTTTAAAGTGGGCAGAACAATGTAAGACCTCTGTCTCAAGGAATAATACCGGCTCTTTTTATGTGCAGTGCTACAGACACGCATAACTACACAAAATGTTTTTGAATTTGAAAAGTTGAGGTTTTTTTTCAGTTTTAGGTTCAGTTGCACTTTAATGAGTCCATTAAAAGTTTTCAAAGGACCGTGTAGACATTTCTAACCTTTAATCCCTCCATTTAAAAGGTAATATGCATCATTTAAAGAGGGATTATTTATGGAGGCTAGAAGAAAAACATTTGGTGAACTGATTATATTTGTATTACAAATACATTTGTAGTACAAAGGCGCCACGCTAGTACGGACTGCTACTGGGTTGCTCCTACTTGTATGTATTTTGCCTGAGGAAGCGGGCTTGTGTCCCGTGAAACGCGTTGCAAATTGATTATTGTCTTGGAGTACCAAATTGATTAAATTTATATTGTCAACCATACAAAGTGGTCCTTTTCTTATTGGGGGTAGGCAAGTCCACCACTGCCACCCACATTTTAATTTGTTTTAATTCGGAATCATATTTTACTCTATTGGCGCCTCTGTTTCTCTTATCACGTAATATCCACCTGGTGGATGGGTGTGGACACCCTCTTTTCGTCTTCTACACAGAGAGCGACTTTTTAACCTGAGCGGGGACAGGTCTAATCTCCCCGTCTGTGATACAAGTGGTTGCCTAACCCGGCAACCTACAATTGTGAGTATAATTTTACCGTTATTTCTCACGACTATCATACCAACAATAATACACTATCGGGGGCTCTCGATTTTCCCTTTCTCTCCTTGATTATAAAGCCCAATAAGGATACATTTTCTTTGTGCCTCTTGTGTAGCTCTATTTGACTCAATCTTTCGATGTAGAAAATATAGAATTTCTGTAAAGCTGCACTCTCTACCAAAGACGGCAAACGGCAAGCATATCCCACTGTTTTTATGTGAATCCAAGTGGGCTGTTAGGATGAGCTGGTGTCTGGAAGCCTATGAGGCAAGGAGACCATGCAGCTGGCCGGGTGGCCACCACCACCACATGGGGATGAGCCCATTACAATTCTGAGCACATTTTAAATTTCATTAAACATTCAAATGCTTTTACGCTATGGAAGCATGTGTATTTTATATTTGAGGTGAACATTCTTTGAAGATCAAGCAGCATGAGAGGATACAGAAGGATCGTGACAGGCTGGGAATTGCCTAGGTAAAACTCCCAGAGGCATTGTGTGACTCATCTGGCTGGAGGTCAACACCTTAGGGTAAGTGTCCTAACCTGATGGTGTGGTTGAAGCTTTCATCTATTGAGGATTCCTATCCTGTCATTCCTATCCTGTCATGCATGTATTTTGGCTTGGAAAGATATTTAGGACCATTGCTATCCAATTAGTTAGATTGTTATTGTCAAAATTTGCTGCTTGTGCACTTATGTATGCTTTATATCTCACTTTTTTGCTCAGGCTTCAAGCTCGGTACTCTTTACTCAGCCATCTACTCAGAACAATCCTGAAAAAAATACAGTAAAGAAACCAGTACATTTTAACATTTGTATTCAAAGTCACCACAAGCAATACAAGCATAAGAATCCTTCCATGCTCCAAGCTAACATCCTTTTTGCATACCACACACACGCTTTCCCGAGATTCTTGGCGCTCACCTAATAATAGCTAAATAATTCCAATATCATAGTGCTTGTATGGCATTTAATAAAAGTTAATGATCTGATGGTCATCAGATTAAAAAATAATTTAATATGCCCTGTTTGTTAATCTCTACTGCTTTAATAAGAAATCAGAAAACAAGGTGGTTTTGCATATGAATGTATTGCCTCATGTTATATAACACAAAATTACGTAAGACGTGCCCAAAGTTTGCAATACATTATTTTCTGACTATGATAATCCGATTATAAAATGCTTCCTCTAGGTCAGTGTTTCTGAAACCTCTCCTCATTCTACCAGCAATGCAGAATTTGCAAGTAACTTTCTATATGAACAGCTAAAGTAAATCATATCTCAGCATCAGCAATTAGTTAACTATCAATATAGATATCATAATACATTGGAGTTTAGTTACTATGGCTGGATAACAGTGGACAATTTTCGAAAGTTAAGTGATCCAGCAAATTCAGACTAGATTTTTTTTTTAAATGTATTATCATTTTCAATAATGTGTATTAATTATCTGTGTCATATCAAAATATGCTGAAATATGAACCCTTCCTAATATTTTTTCCTGATCACCATCACCAATATCCGCTTGGGGAGGGGAGCAACATTGGCGATCCCCCCAGCACTTTATTTTTTCCAGAGTGCTGGGGAGGGTGTGGGTTATCGGGGAAAAGGATCAGTGGCAGGGATCTGGAAGCTAGGAAACTAGGTGACCCAGTGTCAATGGTGGGGTCAGCACCAGCGTGCACACTGGAGCTGCGCTCCCTTGCACAAGAGCCAACTTAATTTTTTTTTTAATATGCAGTACTCTTTGCTTCTGAAATGGGATCTTAGTGTCAGACTTTTTGCAGCACTTTGATCCACGTAGAGGGACTCCATGCCGGATCATTGTTGGTTGTTGGCCTGTTTTTGCATGTGCAGGAACAGGAACTACTTGAATGCTGCAGGACTTCAGGAGTTACAGGAATATTCACAATCTGTTGTGCACTGCAGTGAGAGACTTATGAGTTAATCTTTGTTATCTGGTTTTCAACTTAAGCACACCCACAATGAAACTGTGAACTATATCTAAGTTGTTAATTTGCAGCTGAACGCGTGTGGAGGACTGTTGCTGCAGAGGTTAGCGCTCCTGGAATTTGAATATATTAGTACTATGTAATTGCACAAAAAGTTGGCAACTGAAGTGAAAAAAAAATCTTAAACGTTAATTTGCTGCCTACTTGCTTTAATGCCATCAATGCCTGCACCAGAGTTCTCCAGATTAGAGCGTCTGGGGACAGCAAAATCATGAAAGATAAATTCTTATTCTATCTTTGTGTCTCACTCTTTCTTCCTCTGGGTGTTTGTGGGCTGCTGCACTCTTCCTCCCTACCAATAGCCTGCTGCAAGTCCGAGCCTCTGCTCTAACAGAGCAGGAAGATTTCTGTGCGGGCTTCAGTAGTGTTAGGGAGGGGGCGGGGCCACATGCAGAAGAGAAACACAGCTACTGAGCTGATAGCCAAGGTCTTTGTGAAATGCAGTGCAGGAGCCAGTCTGCACCTGGCTGGCTGCAGTGAAACACTACTGGCTTCCGGGCTATTATTATTATTTAGTATTTATATAGCGCCAACATGTACAGAGTATATATTGTCTTGTCACTTAACTGTCCCTCAGTGGGACTCACATCTAATCCCTACCATAGTCTTATGTCTATTTATATATAGTGTAGTGTAGTGCATGTATCATAGTCTAGGGCCAATTTAAGGGAACACCAATTAACTTATCTGTATGTTTTTGGGGTGTGGGAGGAAACCCGAGTGCCCGGATGAAACCCACACAGACACGAGGAGAACATACAAACTCCTTGCAGATGTTGACCTGGCTGGCATTCAAACCAGGGACCCAGCATTGCAAAGCAAGCGCGCTTACCACTATGCTACCATGCTGCCCAAGTAGTGCTACATGTAGCTTCCTGTTATTTCATTCAGGTGGAGGCCCTCCCTTGCCCACTCCTGTGGACTCCGATTATAATAAATACATGCTATAAAAAACAAATGCAAAACAAAAAGGAATACAAACAGGAAGAGGCAGCTGTGATAGTCTAGGCATGAGTAGCAGGGGGTTGAGTAAACTGACTAAAATTAGCTGCATAGCCCAGCAGGAATAGTAGTGTGTGCCTTTATTAAAGTAAAGTATAATTTTCTACATCTGCCTAATACATTTAAGTGCATTAATCTAGGTGCATTGTGCTTTGAGTGATAGTTTTACACATTAGCTGAAATATAGTTTGCACATTTGTAAAAGAAAAGTATAATTTTCTAAAGCTGCCAAATACACTTTAGTCCGTTATTGCATGTATCGCTGTATTTTAAGTAATAGTTTCACACAAGCCCACTAAAATATAGTGTACAGTGTGTTTGTTATCGGAAAATATTATTTTTGTAAACCTGTTTCTATTACATTTTAATGGCTAATTGCAGGTAACACTATCTTTTCAGAAATAATTTTTTTTTGTGTGTGTTTGTTTCTTTTCAAACTCAGCTTTTATTTAAAGGGACCCTAAAAAGTAGAGATGGCCCAAACCTCCGATTTTAGGTTTGCGAACTGGGTTCACGAACCTCCGCAAACGTCCGCGAATTTGCAAACTTTTGCGAACCACAATAGACTTCAATGGGGAGGCAAACTTTAAAAACTAGAAACATTTATGCTGGCCACAAAAGTGATGGAAAAGATGTTTCAAGGGGTCTATCACCTGGAGGGGGGCATGGCGGAGTGGGATAAACGCCAAAAGTGCCATGGAAAAATCTGGATTTGACGCAAAGCAACGTTTTAAGGGCAGAAATCACATTGAATGCTAAATTGCAAGCCTAAAGTGCTTTAAAACATCTTGCATGTGTATACATCAATCAGGGAGTGTAATTAGAGTACTGCTTCACACTGACAGACCAAACTCACTGTATAAGGCACCTCAAACAGCTGTTTGTGTTGTGACAGCCGTGCTGGACTGATGCGCACAATGGCGAGAGTGCAGGCGATAGCGGTTTTCAAGCCCATATGGTCACAAGGCTGAGGTAGCTCAGTGACAGAACAACAGTGACTGTCCAGCCAATCGAATTTGGTCTGTCCACAATGAAGCAACAACCTTATTATCTTTGGTGTGCCACCCCCCTCATATAGCCGGTGGTCATTGCTTCATTGTGATACTCAAGCCCCTTCACCGCGGCAAGGTAATGATCACGAAGCGGAATTGACACATGTACATGCCTTTTTTGTTGTTGTTGCATCCACAGTGCAGCCAGAAAAATTAGGCAGGCATGTATACGCACCAGAAAAATAATTATAGCGGCCGCTGCTAGCAGCGGCCTAAAAATTCAGGAATCTGCCTTGGAGTCCTGGACTCTGTTGGTGGTGGCAGAGAAGGCAGTAAAGTGGCCTGCAGGCAGAGATGCTGTGTGGGGACCGACTTAGTCTTGGGGCAGGCAGTCAGTCACACGGCGTGCAGGCAGAGATGCTGTGTGTGGGGAGTGACTTAGTCTTTGGGCAGGCCTGAGCATGCTTTGCAGACCAGGCATCCGTGGTCAGATGAACCCTTGACCCAACGCTGTGTGCCAGAGATGTCACCACTTACCTTTCAACATCACAGTACAGTTTAGGTATCGCCTTTTTTTGAGAAAAAATTGCGGCCTTGTATCTTCCACTGCGGTGTGTGGCTTTGCTTTTGTGTGCTGCTTCTCCTCAAGTGGTCATCCCATTGCAGTTTGTGCTTTGTAATCATGTGCCTTCGTAAGGTAGTAGTCCCTATGCGGGTCTTGGTCTTTCCACGGCTCAATTTTTGGTGGCAGAGAGTACAGATGGCAGTCCTCTCATCTGCGCAGTACAGCCCGGAGGACGTCCGATGACGTCAGCGTGGGACGCGTGGGACGCAGAAGAGCCCGGCCATGGAGCGCAGAAGAGCCCGACCTGGCAGCCGGCCTGACCAGGTCGGGTCGGCCACCGAAGACGACCGGAAGCCTCTGGAGCGGCGGCGAGGGCACCTCCTGCCTGCCACGGGCTGGAGGAAGCCCCAGGTAAGTGGATAGGGATTTTTATTTTTTTCAAGGTTTCCCTGGACCTTCACTTTAAGTAAGATTAATTGAAAAATTGACCTAATGCCTGGAATTGACCAAAATGCCTGGAATTTTCCTGATTCAGGTCAACAAGGAGATTTAAAATACATTCCTTCACCATTCTAGGGATAGCTACTAAAAATGTATTTTCTTCTTCTCTATTAAAGGACCACTATCACAAAAATCGTAAAATGTAAAGTATATGTAAACAAATATAAATAAGAAGTACATTTTTCCCAGAGTAAAATGAGATATAAATTACTTTTCTCTTATGTTGCTGTCACTTACAGTAGGTAATAGAAATCTGAAAGAACCGACAGGTTTTAGACCAGCTTATCTCCTCATGGGGGTTTCTCAGTGTTTTCTTTATTTTCAAAAGCACTTAGTGAATGGCGGTTGCTCCATCCAACTGCCAAAAACTGTGGAGCGAGCAGGGAGGCTGGCTAGCATATTTGTATAAATCCTTTTCAGGGAGTGTCTTTTTAAAGGGATACTGTAGGGGGTCGGGGGAAAATGAGTTGAACTTACCTGGGTCTTCTAATGGTCCCCCGCAGACATCCTGTGCCCGCACAGCCACTCACTGATGCTCTGGCCCCGCCTCTGGTTCACTTCTGGAATTTCAGACTTTAAAGTCTGAAAACCACTGCGCCTGTGTTGCCGTGTCCTCGTTCCCGCTAATGGCACCAGGAGTGTACTGCGCAGGCACAGACCGTACTGGATCTGCGCAGTACGCTCCTGGTGACATCAGCAGTAGTGAGGACCTGGCAACGCAGGCGCAGTAGTTTTCAGACTTTAAAGTCTGAAATTCCAGAAGTGAACCGGAGGCGGGGCCGGAGCATCGGTGAGTGGCTGCGCGGGCACAGGATGTCTGCGGGGGACCATTAGAAGCCCCGGGTAAGTTCAACTCATTTTCCCCCGACCCCCTACAGTATTCCTTTAAAGAATAAAGGCCATGCTGAGAATCCCCTATGAGCGTACATGCAAAAAGGGCGTTGGGGAAAAAACGGTGCGGGGTGTAAACGATAAGCAGTAATAGCGTTTATAAAAAATATTGTGTTGAATTTCGTTTACAAATAATGTTTTACAAATTAAAAAACATTTAATAATGTGTAAGAAATAGCAAATTATGAAAACGATAATCTTCCCTGTTTTAAAAGTGAAACTTATAATTACGTTTGTAAAAAAACCGATAATATATGTTTAATCGTTATAATTGTATATTATTAATATTATATATTATATAATTGTGAATAACCTTCATTTATCATTTCTTCATATAATAAAATCTGAAAACATTGTTTATAACGATGAAAAAAAAAATATAAGTGTGTTCGTAATAACTGTTGTAAAACGTTAGTTACATTACTTACATTTTACTATGACTAAACCTAATCCTACTCTCACACATAACCCTCCCTGTACCTATCCCTGACCCTTAGACCCCCTGGTGGTGCCTAAACCTAATACCCCCTGGTGGTGCCTAACCCTAAATCTTCCCTGGTGGTGCCTAACTCTAAGACCCCAACTGGTGGTGCCTAACCCTAATGCTAGGTACACACCATACAATTTTCTGTTAGATTCTTCTGTTAGATTTACCTACAACATGGAAAAAAGCTATCTGGCAGGTAAATCTAAGAGAAAATCTAACAGAAAATTGTATGGTGTGTACCTAGCATAAGACCCCCCTGGTGGTGCCTAACCCTAAATCTCCCCTGGTGGTGCCTAACCCTAAGACCCCCCCCCGGTGGTGCCTAACCCTAAATCTCCCATGGTGATACCTAACCCTAAGACCCCCCCCTGGTGGTGCCTAACCCTAAATCTCCCCTGGTGGTGCCTAACCCTAAGATCCCCTGGTGGTGCCTAACCCTAAGGCTCCCCTGGTGGTGCCTAACCCTAAGACCCCCCTGGTGGTGCCTAACCCTAAATCTCCCCTGGTGGTGCCTAACCCTAAATCTCCCCTGGTAGTGCCTAACCCTAAGACCCCCCCCCCTGGTGGTGCCTAACCTTAAGACCTCCCTGGTGGTGTCTAACCCTAAGACCCCCCTGGTGGTGCCTAACCCTAAATCTCCCCTGGTGGTGCCTAACCCTAAATCTCCCCTGGTGGTGCCTAACCCTAAGACCCCTCTGGTGGTGCCTAACCCTAAAACCCCCCTTAGTGATCACTTTATTGTGTGGAGAATAATGTTTTATAAATAGTGACTGTAAAAAATATATACCAATTTACGTTACGTACTGATCGCTTTATTTTGTGAATAATAATGTTTTACAAACAGTAAGGGATACAATTTTAAACAATGTTTTAGTTAAATACGTTAAATATACTTAGTATTTTTGTAAACGTTATTCGTCACGGGCACGTTTTGTAAACTTAAAACATCACAAGCACCGTTAGAAAACATTAAAATTTGGGCGCCGTTTGAAAACGCTAATAATCTCTGGCGCCCTTTTTTCCTGTTCGGCGCCCAAACAATATTTATTATGGGAGTGAATGGTGGCACCCTTTTTGCCCACTTGCCTCATGCGCCCAAATTTCCTGCTTCCCCCCATGAGGAGATGGACTGGTCCAAAACCTGTCACTTCTGTCAGATTTCTACTACCTACTGTAAGTGACAGCAAAAAGTAATTTATGGCTCGTTTTACTCTGGAAGAAACATACTTCTTATTTGTATGTGTTTACATGTATTTGTAATTCTATACGTTTTCGTGATGGTGGTCCTTTAAGGAAACAACCCATTATTTCCAGTACCTTCAGCGATGGACATTCCAGAGAATGTGTATTTAGTCACTGTCAGTGGTCATACCTGCATCTAGTGCAGATGAGATCATGGCACAGTACCATACCATTTAAAATGTAGGGCATCACGTGGTTCTGCGCACAATATATATCTGGATGAAATTTTATGAAGCGTTAAAATAGCTGGTCTCTTTTTTTACACATGGCAAGCCTTTTAATACAATATACAATACAATAACATTTGTAAAGCGCTTTTCTCCCATAGGACTCAAAGTGCATAGTTGTGTCTCAGATTAATACAGGGTTGCATGCTGGGTTGTGTTACAGAGGAGATAGTCAGATGTTCATGAATGCCAGACTGAAGAGGTGGGTTTTCAGTTTAGACTTAAATGCTTCCAGGGATGGAGCTGTCCTGATTGGGTGTGGCAGGGAGTTGCAAAGTGTAGGGGCAGTATGACAAAAGGCTCTGTCTCCAAAGGTTTTGAGGTGGACTCTGGGGGTGACCATGGTGTTACGTCCTTTTGATCTAAGATTGTGGGGGGGGGGGGGGGGGTGATGCAGTTGCAACAAGTCCTTCAGGTATCCAGGGCCCAGATTGTGCAAGGATTTGAATGTCAGTAAGCCAATCTTAAACAGAATTCTCCATTTTATCGGTGGCCAGTGGAGTGAGCACAGGGTTGGTGTTATGTGGCAATGGCGGGGTTGGCTCGTTAACAGCCTTGTGGCTGCATTCTGTACTAATTGCAGGCGGCGTAAGTCTTTCTTATGCAGGCCTGTGTAGAGGGCGTTGCAGTAGTCTAACCTTGATGTGACGAAGGCATGAACTAGGGTTGGAAGATCCTCTGAAGGAATTAGGTGGTTAATCTTTGCAATATTCCTTAGATGAAATAAGGAATGTTTCACAACAGCTGAGATTTGATTTCTGAAGCTTAATTTCCCATCAATCAGTACTCCCAGGCTGCGCACACAGTCTGAGTTGTTCAGGTCTGACCTCCCTATCCTTAGCAGTGTTGGTTGAGACTGGGGCTGCTTTGCTGTCGAGCCCTGACCCTTAATAACAAGAACCTCAGTTTTGTCAGCATTAAGTTTTAGCCAATTAATATTCATCCACTCCTGAAGCTCAGCTAAGCATGAGTTTATTTGTATTGTAGGGTCTGTGGTGCCAGGTTTGAATGACAAATATAGCTGGGTGTCATCAGCATAGCAATGATATGTCAGGCCATGTTTTTGTATGATTTCTCCAAGTGGCAGCATGTATATGGTGAAAAGTAAAGGGGATAATATTGCGCCCTGAGGTACACCGTATTTTAGTGGTACAGGGTTGGAGAGGAAGGGCCCTAAGGCTACCCTTTGTGTTCTGCCAGCCAGGAAGGGCCCACTCCTGCTGTGATGTGAGTAACCATGGTGGAGCTTAATGCTTTATTGTCTTTCCAGTGACAAGACAGGTATATTGAAGCCATGTGCTCTGCAGGCTATCTTTTTGTGACTTTGGTCTCAGAATGTCACTTGACACACAAATCCAAGAGTCAGAGATAGGCTGCACTCGTCACTGCAAATAGGTAAAATATTAAGCTTCGCTGCAACAACTCTGCTACATAGGTATGGGCAGAGGGGGGAGCTGGAAAAGGGTTGTGCACAGTTTGGCAAACTTTGGGGGAGGTAGTAGTGGAGGGAGCCCAGAAAGCAGAGCTTTAGCAGGGGGTGCTGGGCGGGGGGGGGGGGGGGGGACTAGCAGAGACTTGTTGTGTCCCTGGTAGTAGAAAAAGGTGGCAGTGATCTTTAACGTCCTTTGTAAATTACTATCTTCTGTTGGAATGTATATATTTGTTGTCTCTTTATTAGAACATACAGAAATGTGCCTTCTTAAAACAGAAGGTATTTGTGATGATTCAAGTTGGAGTGAATTTCTGAAGTGCCCCACGATGCATCACTGCTGAATATGCAAATCATCCTTTTATGTCTCTGAAAACTAAACACACCTCCTGAACCGCCAGGATGCAATGATGTGTCAGCTTGTTAATTGTACTGTGTTAGTGCATACAGTACATAGAGAGCTTCAATGTAAAAGAAAGAGACACATAAATGAAAACAATGAAAAGAATAACCTTCTTTCTATTTGTTTTCTTTTCGAGTTCTCTATGTATGTATTAATAAAGAGACAAAAAAAACTTTCTCTTATAATTACATAAAAAAAAAAAATAATAAGATGTAGGTAAAGAGAGGAGATCTGCATTATGTCAATATGTATTGTGCAATGATTTGAAAGGGGGGTGGGGGGCAAATCTTGGCTCTTTCATAGCACCAGATGAAAGATCATTTCATGTGTCTATTATTTTTCATCAAACTGTATCCTCTAATGTCTTCAAAAGTTCTATTGCGCAATTTGCTGTATTTTCAGCAGAATCTATTTTATACTTGTATAAAATGCCAACCAAAGTGTCAAAATGTTACATCTTGCATGGAAAAATAAAAAAACCATGTTGAGCTCTCTTTTTAAAAATGCTTAAATAAAACAGTTCAGTAAGTTCAGTTATTTTATTATTTCTACTGTTAAGCATTCGTGCCAAACAACAAACTGAAATGCAGTCTTTCAACTCTTTACAGATTGAATTCTAAACTGAAAGCAACGTGTTTGAAGTTTTTATAGATGAATGTATGGCATAGTCTGGAATCTGCAGGTAGGGAACCTGTGCTTCATTATTCTTCTGTGATGCCATCAAATACATATTGTGATTGTTACTTAATAACTATAACAATTTTTTTTTAAAGTCATTTCTTTTTATTATATATTCTGTGCATGTAAGGCTGTTCCGAAAGACCATGGAGAATGGAGTGACATTTTTTTTCTTTTAATTACTTAAATAAAGGTTAAATTGTCATTTGTGCACATTACTGTTTTAACACATCAAAAAGAAAAAAAAAAGAGCAGTGTAAAAAATGATGTAGCCTTGATTTGTGCGAAGCATAACCTTTTAAATGGAATAGAAACAAAAGAATGTATAGGAGGATATGTTTGCTTTTAAATGTTGCATACAAAATGACAGCATTAGTATGATGAAATAAGTAAAATGGACTTGGAGTGGAATGGAGTTAAATGGAACATATACTCAGGGCCGGATTTCTGGCAAGGCCACCTAGGCCATGGCCTAGGGCACCAGAAATTTAGGGGCGGCTCAGTGAGGGGCAGTAAAGCTGTTCTATGGAGCCATCCCTATCTACAAGGACAGCTTTAACCTTTGAACTATCTGTCCTGTACTTTTGTCATCCCTGCAAGACCTGTAAGCTCTGTCCTGCAGGTACACATCAGCCTAACTCTCATGGTGACACAATGGGTCCATCATTAAAGAGATGGCAAACATAACATAAAAGTTCTTAAGGAAAACATAACTTATCTATACGCATATTGCTAAAATAGTTATTGTCTGTGGCATCCAATGATGGAGAGTAAGGAGAATTCTCATTGGGACACACAGAGATAACAACCATACAGACGGTATAGTTGGCCTTGGGCGGTAAAAAGTACAAATCCGACCCTGCATATACTTGCGGATTAGCTCACCAGCAGATAAGATGACTACCACCTGCCGAACTTGAATGGACAGCAGATGGCATATATTCCAAAAAAGGCAGCCAAGAATTTGAGCACAGAGTAATACCAATAGTAAAATGTCATAATATTACCAATATTCTATTATTGCCTTTTCTACCCTTACTCTCACATTATTGCTTCACTTAGACCCCACCCATGCCAAAGATCCCATTCACACTGGGCGGATCAAAAACTGATGTGTATAAAATGGATCAGTTTTTATTGGGCAACAGTTTTTAATCCATTCCGTTCCGGTCAATGCGACTCGTTCGTTGCACTGGAATTATTGCAGCCTCCCCAAATTTGTGGTCTGTTCGGCGGAATGTGACTAACAGAGAATGTGACTAACAGAGAAATGTGGATGGATTATATTGATTAATAAAGGCTCCATTCACCTCTGTTCTCATCTGATGATTTGCATATTCAACACACAGTGTTTCGCTGGGAGACATCTCAGAGCTCACTCCAACCTGAATAATTGCAAATACTTTCTGTTTTAAGTAGGCAAACTTTTGTTTTACTAGCCGAAAAACAGCACTGCAATTTTCATGTTAATCACGAAGACTTTGTGATCCACAAAACGCAAGCGATCCAATTTTTGGATCAAAACACAGCAAGGGGAAAAAGGCATTAAAAGCAAAGCAGGTAAAAGGGTCACCTGTTAAAAACAGCACCACCATAGGTGGAAATGAATGTTAAAGGATACCACAACCGAATGGTTGTGGTAAAATTGATTGCAGCACTGTGTAGGGTGTAATGAGCACATACCTGCCGTTCCTCCAGCCCCCCTCCGTCTGCTAATAATAAACTCTTAGTTTATACATGCCGGGGTCCGGCGACTTTCCTGAACTTTACGCCGGACATACTGCGCCCTGTGTGCGCAGTATGCCCTTCTTCCTTCGCTTCTGGCCGGCGCATAGTGCAAGGCTCAGAAGCACGCTGTCCCCTTTGTGCTGCGTGTGCACTCCATTACACAGAGCGTCACATGCTAATTACCCTTTCTGCCATTCCACCAAACTTAACATCATCTTACGTACCCTCTGACACATGTATATTTGTTATTTGTTTGAACTAATCTACAACTGTGTATGAATGCTTTCTAAATTATCCTTGATGTTTTAAACTAACTACAAAAAATATTTTTATTATTATTTTTTTTTTTATGTACTTGAAAGGCTTTCATTAATATAATTACCATCCTGCGTTCAAGTACCTCTTGGGCTATGCATACCATGTATTGAAAATAGAACCTAGGCCTTAGAGTATAAGTGACTTGAAGAGCTTTGCACTTGAAGTGCATAGTTTTGAAATCACATTTGAGTTGCCTTGTGGGGTTGTTCACCTTCTTTTCTGGACAATCAAACACTGTCGTGCATTGCTTTGAATTGGAAGGGGGAGGAGATGTATCAGAATCTAAATAATAACTGACAAATACTAGTATGTGTAGTACTAGATAGCCATGTGAGTGGCTCTCAGATAGTAGTATTAGTTAGAAATGTTTCCCTCTTCAGAAAGTGCTAGCAGTATTAGAAAGCTCTCTCCTCAAAGCAGAGTGAGCACAGCAGAGCAGGAAGTCACTCACCTGCCCTACCATCAAGCTTCCTCCTCCAGCTGATCACTGTAGGACCTCTTGAGACACCATGTCAACTCCACATTACTGTTTACTGCTGACATGCATGAATTGACATCACATGCCAGCAGATCAGGTGATAGTCTGTGACAGAAGCCAACGAAATGGAACTTGCTGAGAACAAAGGAGGAAGGGAACTCACTTCCCCAGCATGCTCCACTGTGAATTCTGCATAGGCCCTCCAGGATTAGTGGCCCTGTCGAAATTGCAACTCCTGTGACCTCTGCTCCCATGCCCTTTATAACCTATATGGCTTATGCTGGTAATACATGGCTCGATTTTGAGCCATTAAGATGGCTCAATAGATAATTTCCTCAAAAAGCACCACTCCAGCTACAATATTAACAATTACAAAAAGTCTTTATTAAGCATAATCAGTCACAAAATCAGGAATACAACCTGACAATAAGCTTAAAAACCATGATAAAATGTCCCATAAAATATCTCCATGCTGATAAATATTGCTTGCTGTAATAGTATATAGAGAAAATCTATCTTGCGACAATAGATTGAACAAATTAATATGGGCATAAGGGGCGGGGATATATCCAGAAACCTTCTCAAACGAGAGGCTAGATGGATATACCAATTGAATTCAATGTCCCCATCTGGTATTAATGAGGAAATCGATTGGTCTGGTTTCTTGGGCTGATTAGGCTAATGCACTGATCTGTGACAATTTCCGATGTTCTGTTTTAATGATGACTTGCACTAGTGCATTTATGTATCTTATAATTGTCTCTTTCTTTTGTATGTAGAGGCTATTATCACTGTTGAATGGAGATTTTGATGGATTTGACTCTGATCAAGAAATCCAAAATGGAGCAATGTGCAGCGAGCCTGACGGACTTGGACACTACTTCTGCCTCTGCGCCTAGCCCCTTGCAAGGAATGACTATGAACCTGTATGGGACACTAGTATACTTTGGATGGACTTTTTGGGACGTGATGAACCTTCCAAATGGAATACCTTGCATTTTCAGGGCAGGTGTCGGAGGTGGATTGTCATTTGGACTTTATATCCAGAACTGATTTGCAACAGGCAGATTCTGCTGCACATGCTCCTAAATATGAGCTTTTGAACAGTGTGCGTGATGGGTGGGTGTTCCCCTTTAACAGCCACTGCAAGGCTAAAATAAGCGAGTTTTCCAATAGGTTTTTTTACAATGTTTGTGGCATATATATATGTATATAACTCTTATTGTTGTCCGTATCATATAATATAATAGGCCTTTTATTCATGTAATTATAGTTTATCCCTTCTATTGTGGTACTGTTTATCTTCTACTTCCTTCTTGGTGGCAGAGTATACTATTACCTTCCTTGCGCTCCAGCGAGGCATCCAGTCTGACCAGACTGGTTCTTCCTTCTTCCTGTCCGCGACTGCACTTCCGGTGACGTCACGGATGACGCGCACACCTTCCGAGACCCATTTAAACGCCGGTCCGCGGCGTGAACACACGGTTCCTCCTCTCCTTGACAAAGCGGGGTTGCGCCCGCGTAACTAGTGGGGTAGCTTCGAGGGGATCCTCCGTCTCTCCTGCTGCACGCTTGCATCTCAATCTCTACTTGGCTAAGTATTGCCCTATTGCACTTTCTCTGTGTACACATTTGTGGGCTGCTGCACTGTCAGATTCCATTAGGAGCTTATTTGCACATACAATGTTATAGTTTTTGTAAGATTGTGTTTATTTATCTTGATATTTGCACTATTTCAGCACTTTGTCCGCGTCTTGGACCTGTTTTTCACTTGTTCAATAACCAATTTTTATTGGTGATATTCACTAAGTGTTATGTTTCACTTATTTAATCATTTTTTCCATGGTGTTGTGCATTTCAATTGCCTCTTAAAGCTATAGTACTGCAATACTGAACCCGGGTTCTCACAGGCAGCAGCTTCTATTGAGAAGCTGCTGTCCTGTCTCTTTATCCATGTTTTATTGTCGCAAGATAGATTTTCTCTATATACTATTACAGCAAGCAATATTTATCAGCATGGAGATATTTTATGGGACATTTTATCATGGTTTTTAAGCTTATTGTCAGGTTGTATTCCTGATTTTGTGACTGATTATGCTTAATAAAGACTTTTTGTAATTGTTAATATTGTAGCTGGAGTGGTGCTTTTTGAGGGGCCTCTTTTTTCTACACACAGTATAAATCTTTTTTGACCCCAGCACACTCTACCGTTATTCACAAGGGTGCGAACCAACATCTTTTTCTCAATAGATAATTTCCAACATATCCGATCTCCCGCCTCATCGTTTTGCCGCTCGATTCCAGATCGAAGTGAATGGAAAAAGATAACAAAAATTAGCGGAAGATAAGAGAATTGACTGCAGAATCGATCAGCGAAATGATCGAGTGGGATAATTGAGCGGCACAATCGAGCCGTGCATGCCCAGCATAAGACCTGTTTCCACAGCACTTTACTCTGTGTTAACAGTCCCTAAAACAGTCATAATCTAATATTCTTACTACAATCTAGGGAAAGCAATTGTTCAAAGCAGAGGTGCCAGATAAGGATAAAATATTTAAAACCTGTAACGATTGGTGTCAGCACGCAGAGAGAATCTGATTATTGGTGATCTGCAGTATCACCAAGAATGCAGATATATACCTGATTATTGATGATCTGCAGAATCACCGATAATACAGATATATTGCTAACCTCTGGGCACCTATAGGTATGTGAGTGTTTGGTGTAACAGTAGTACTTTGAGTAATGCACCTGCTGAGCAGGTGATCATAGGCAGTAAAGAAATACTGCTCTTGAGGGCACAGGAACCTTCCAGCAGCCTGAGACTCTCCACGCGGTGGAGTCAGGCTGGAGATAGGAAGGACCAGAGAGTGAGTGACACCTGAAGGTGGATGTCACTATCTGATCTGGAGACTATCTCTTAAGAGGAGAGATAGCTCTCGAGGTCGGGCACGCCTGGTCGGCAACACACGGACAGATAAAGTACAAAGACAGAAGGCTGATTCGGTATCCAAGGCAAGTAGGGTCTGACAACGGAATATCAGATATGTGAGGTACCGAATCAGAGATCAAAGGGATAGTCAGGAAAGCAGTGTCATAACAGGTATCAACAATGCCTAGTCTGGGTGTGAGGTCCTTGGTCTCTACACCCTGGAACTAGTCTGAAGAATAACAGATAGATAACGCAAGTTCCCTAGTCTGGGTGTGAGGTCCGTGGTCTCTACACCCTGGAACTAGACTAGAGTATAACACATGGATAACACAAGTTCCCTAGTCTAGGTGTGAGGTCCGTGGTCTCTACACCCTGGAACTAGTCTGAAGTATAACAGATAGATAACACAAGTTCCCTAGTCTGGGTGTGAGGCCCATGGTCTCTACACCCTGGAACTAGTCTGAAGTATAACAGATAGATAACACAAGTTCCCTAGTCTGGGTGTGAATTCCCAGGTCCACCTGGTTCAAACACACTGTTGGATCTGACTAAGGTCTGAGTGCAGTAACTATATATGGAGTAGTGCTCTCCGGCACCACCCCTAATTGATCAACCAATAGTAAGCTGCTCTGGAGTCAGCTGATCGGCGTGATCAGTTGATCTCTCCTTGCCCAGTATAAGAGTTCTGCCTCTCAGCGCGTGCGCGCGTATTCCTAAGTCTGTGTGCACTAACAGACTCAGCCATACCAGACACACGCTGCCGCGTGCAAACCGCCGCGCTGGACGCCGGACCAGCCGCCTTACTGTTGTTACATGCGGCGGCTTTTCCACATTCTGCCCTGTTACCAGACGCACACTTCCGTATGCAAACTGTCGCATTGGACGCGGAATCAGCCGCCTCCTTAGCAGCACACGCGGCGGCTTTTCCACGTTCTATCACAGTACCCCCCCACACCAAGGAGTGGACTCCGGACATCTCCTGCCCGGCTTTTCATGATGCAAGTTATGGAAATCCCTTTTCAACTTCTCTGCGTGCATGCGAAATTCTGGCACCCAAGTTCTCTCCTCAATGCCATACCCCTTCCAGTGCACTAAATACTGCACGGAGTTCTGCACAAGCCGGGAGTCTAGAATCTTCTCAATTTCATACTCAGGTTGGTCATCAATCAACACGGGGTGGGGGGGAGCGGAATCCACGTGCACTGCCGGCTTGAGCAAGGACACTTGGAACGATCTCACACCTCGCATGCTGGTAGGGAGATCAATGGCATAAGTGACATCATTGATTTTCCTGGTCACTGGAAACGGACCCACAAATCTGGGACCTAACTTGGGGGAAAGTTGCTTCAGAGCCAAATGTCGTGTGGACACCCAGACCAAGTCTCCTGGAAGGAATTCCCACTCTATGGAACGTCTCTTATCAGCCTGTTTCTTCTGACTCTGAAAAGCCCTCCTCAAATTTCTTTCTACCATTCCCCAAATCTGTTTTAAGGACTTCTGCCAATCCTCCAGGGCTGGAAACGGAGTGGCAGCCACTGGTAATGGGGTGACCTTAGGTACCTTCCTGTCACCACCTGGAACCTTCCTGTCACCACCTGGAATGTGGAAAAACCTGAGGAGGAGCTTTTCAAATTGTTGTGTGCAAATTCTGCAAATGGCAGAAATTTGACCCAGTTGGTTTGAACATCTGCCACATAACACCTCAGAAACTGTTCCAAAAACTGATTGGTTCTCTCGGTCTGGCCATTGGTCTGTGGGTGGTAGGCAGCCTGATGAAAAAGATAGCTCCATGTCTAACTGATGGCAGAATGCCCTCCAAAACTTAGAAACAAATTGGACTCCCCGATCTGACACTATATTTTCCGGAATACCATGCAGCCGGAAAATATGTTGGATGAAGAGATCGGCCAACTCCTGGGCTGAGGGGAGTCCTTTCAGAGGGACAAAATGGACCATCTTGCTGAATTGATTGACTACCACCCAAATGACCCAGTTGGTTTGAACATCTGCCACATAACACCTCAGAAACTGTTCCAAAAACTGATTGGTTCTCTCGGTCTGGCCATTGGTCTGTGGGTGGTAGGCAGCCTGATGAAAAAGATAGCTCCATGTCTAACTGATGGCAGAATGCCCTCCAAAACTTAGAAACAAATTGGACTCCCCGATCTGACACTATATTTTCCGGAATACCATGCAGCCGGAAAATATGTTGGATGAAGAGATCGGCCAACTCCTGGGCTGAGGGGAGTCCTTTCAGAGGGACAAAATGGACCATCTTGCTGAATTGATTGACTACCACCCAAATGACCGTCATGCCCTCAGACCTGGGGAGTTCGCCCACAAAATCCATGGACAGATGGGTCCATGGCTCATTCGGGACTGGTAATGGTTGCAATGTCCCAACAGGTGCCTGATGGGAGGGTTTGCTCCTAGCACACACTGCACATTCTCTTACATACTCTTTGCAGTCAGTTGCCAATGACGGCCACCAGGCACATCTCACAACGAGGTCCTGAGTTCTGGTGGCCCCGGGATGCCCAGCATTCTTGTGGGAATGGAACAACCAGTGCTGGGCCGAAATTACGCATGAGGGTAATTACTCATCGTAATTCAATATAAATTTACGCGTAAGCGCTATGCGTAAATTACGGTCTTACGCGTAATTATTTACGCGTAAGCAGTAAAGTGGTATCGTAATTACACTGTCTACTGTAATTGCTAGGTATGCGTAATTTTACGAACACTTACGCGTAATTTTACGCGTAATTACTAACGTACTAACATCCTAAGCAACCAATAGTATCTTCTCCCGCCCTTCAGTATAAGCGTACGTTTTGACGCATACGAATGATATGTACGCAATAACTGTCACATTCCCTGCTATTGCGTACATATCGTCCGTATGCGTAAAAAAATACGCATTAATGGGTATTACGGCACTACGCGTAACATCATAGTGTAAGCGCCTACATTACGGTATCCTTACGCGTAACTGCGTAAGTTTACGCGTAATTACAGCGATGTACCATAGATAATTTCCTACGCCGTAACCGTAATTGCGTAATGCGTAATAGCGTAAAATTACACGTAATGATCCGTAAGCGTAGATTTTTCCATTACGACCAGCACTGGGAACAACTGCAGTATTTGAAGATGAAAAGGCAATGGTACAAACATGACCCCCTCATGCTTTCCCTCTGGTACATCCTGTTGGAATGGACCCAACGTTTCTGTCCAGTCCCTCCAGGTCGCAGTGGCGGCCAGAACCACTTTCTGAGGAAGAATGGATTCTGGGTCTGAGGGCTGTGCTGTCTCGGGCTCAAAACATCTGGACAAGGCATCAGCTTTGTGGTTCTTACTACCAGGGGTATACGTGATTACAAATCTGAATCTCGAGAAAAATAATGACCACCGGGCCTGTCAGGGGCTAAGTCTCTTAGCGCCCTCAATGTACTCCAAATTCTTGTGGTCAGTATAGACAGTAATGGTATGTTCTGCACCCTCTAGCCAATGTCGCCATTCCTCAAAGGCCAACTTAATGGCTAGACATTCCCTATTGCCTATATCGTAGTTCTTCTGTGCGGGTGAAAACCTACGTGAAAAATAGGCACAGGGGTGTAATTTTCCCTGCAAGCCAGAACGGTGAGACAGCACAGCCCCTACCCCTACCTCTGAGGCATCTACCTCCACGATAAAGAGGAAGATGGTGTCGACATGTCTCAAAATGGGGGCAGTACAGAACAATTTCTTCAGAGTGGAGAAAGCAGCATGGACCTCAGGGGACCAGTGATGAGTATCTGCCCCTTTCTTTGTGAGACTGGTGAGAGGTGAGATCACCGTAGAGTACCCCTTTATGAACCTCCTATAGTACTTGGCGAACCCCAGGAACCTCTGGAGAGCCTTCAGTCCCACACGTTGGGGCCACTCCAAAACAGCTTAAACCTTTCCAGGGTCCATAGAGAGGCCAGAGGTAGAAATTATGTACCCCAGAAAGGCAACAGAGGTCACTTAGAAAATGCATTTCTCCAGCTTAGCATACAGCATATTGTGTCTCAATTTCCGTAACACAAACTTAACATGCTTTCTGTGCTCTGAGAGGTTGGACGAGAATATTAGTATGTCGTCAAAATATACTAAGACGAATCTGCCCAATACTTCTCTAAAGACTTCATTAATCAGCTCTTGAAAAACGGCTGGGGCATTACACAACCCGAAGGGCATCACCAGGTACTCGTAGTGCCCGTCGGGCGTGTTAAAGGCCGTCTTCCATTCATCACCGTCCCTGATCCGCACAAGGTTGTAAGCACCCCTTAAATCCAGTTTCGAGAAAATCTTAGCATTGGTGACTTAAATAAATAAATCAACTATTAAAGGCAAAGGATAGCGATTTTTTACTATAATTTAATCTTTTATTTAAGCCCCGATAATCAATGCATGGGCAGAGGCCTCCATCCTTCTTTTTCACAAAAAGAACCCTGCCCCTGCCGGGACCAAGAAGGGCGGATGAAGCCTTTAGCTAAGTTCTCTCAGATGTATTCCTGCATGGCCAATTTCGCTGGCCCAGATAAATTATAGAGATGACTTCTAGGGAGCATACAACTGGACCTGAGATCAATGGGGCAGTCAAAAGGACGGTGTGGAGGAAGTTTATCTGCTGACTTGGGACAAAACACGTCCTCAAATTCTGAATACTGATCTGGCAATCCCTCCATGTGAATCTTGGTCTTACCAAAGGTTACTTTCGCTAGACAATGAAGATAGCAATGGGCAGACCAGCTTGTTAGCTGACCCGTAGCCCAATTGATCTGAGGCGAGTGAATTTGTAACCATGGCATGCCAAGAATGATCGTGGAGGTTGCCATTCGTAACACAAAAAATGGTAAACTTTCTTTATGCAACACCCCTATTGTGACCCCCAAGTCTGGGGTCTGGGAGAAAGGGTGATTACTCTGCAGGGGGGAATCATCCACTGCAGTGACCCGAATATGTTGTTTTAGTGGGGAGATCGGAATCCCCAATTTTTTAGCGAATTCATCATAATCCATAAAATTAGCTGCTGAGCCAGAATCTATGAAGGCCTCGGTAGTCTCTGTCTTATCCTGTCAGGATATAGTACAAGGGAGAAGAAAACGTTTATCATCTAGAGGTAATGACTGCGCACCTAGGGTATTACCTCCGACTACACCTTGGCGGCAGCGTTTCCCGACTTCTTGGGACAATTCTGCCCTTTATGACCCCCCTCTGCACAGTATAGACAGAGTTGCTCTGTTTCTCTGTGTCTCCGTTCCACTCGAGACAATCTTGACCGACCAATCTGCATTGGTTCCGGTGGAGGTGAAGCAGGTTGAGATGGCACAGAAGGAGATGCTGCGTGGGACAAGTATCTCACATTGTTTCTACCCCGGGTCTGTTTTTGGTATCGTAAGCGATGATCAATTCTGATGGCCAATGAAATGGCTTCATCGATGGATTTGGGCTCAGGATGACCCAACGTTAACTCTGAGACCGCGTCTGACAGCCCTGACAAAAAACAGTCTAATAATGCAAATGAGCCCCATCTGGCTGAAACTGCCCATTTCCTGAATTCAGCTGCGTAATTTTCAACCGGATCTCTGCCCTGCCGCAACGTCTTGAGCTTCCACTCTGCGGTAAAGGCAATGTCCGGGTCATCATAAATTATAGCCATAGCTTCAAGAAATGCCTCAACCGAGGCCAACGCGCTATCACCTGGCTGGAGATTATATGCCCAAGTCTGTGAATCGCCTGACAATAGTGTCTTGATAAATGTAATTCTCTGTGCTACAGTTCCTGAAGAAGTAGGTCTCAACGCAAAGTATGATAACACTCGTTTTTTAAAGTTACGAAAGTCAGATCTGTGGCCAGAAAACCTTTCAGGTACAGACATACGTATGTCTGTGCTAGGAGGAGATTGCACTGTATCCACAGCCGTCTGTAGGGCTTGCGCAGACCCAGACAAGGCATTGATCTGGGTCTGATGATTGTCCAGCACTGAGATGAAATTTTCCACCGAGGTGGTGAGTGCATCAAGACGGCTGCGGAGTGCGTCCATTTGGTTTTGGTCTGCCGTTCTGTAACGATTGGTGTCAGCACGCAGAGAGAATCTGATTATTGGTGATCTGCAGAATCACTGATAATACAGATATATTGCTAACCTCTGGACACCTATAGGTATGTGAGTGTTTGGTGTAACAGTAGTACTTTGAGTAATGCACCTGCTGAGCAGGTGATCATAGGCAGTAAAGAAATACTGCTCTTGAGGGCACAGGAACCTTCCAGCAGCCTGAGACTCTCCACGAGGTGGAGTCAGGCTGGAGATAGGAAGGACCAGAGAGTGAGTGACACCTGAAGGTGGATGTCACTATCTGATCTGGAGACTATCTCTTAAGAGGAGAGATAGCTCTCGAGGTCAGGCACGCCTGTTTGGCAACACACGGACAGATAAAGTACAAAGACAGAAGGCTGATTTGGTATCCAAGGCAAGCAGGTTCTGGCAACTGTCATGATATGACATGAGGATTGTCCATAAACCGTGAGCAGACATGGAATCCAAAGATAAATGCTTTATTGCGATCAATACAAAAGTGAACTTCCATCCATAACGTAGCATACAGCTTTCACCTAGCTGTCTCACATCAAACTGACTATCTCTCCCTCTCTACCAGACAGTATATCAGCTTGTCAACAAACAGACCTCAAACCTTATCAGGTGATAAGGACAAGGCCAGTCTGCTAACACACAACAGAACAATAGTATATTCCCCACCGACTCCAGTAACACAATCAATGCAGAGTCCAATCATAGCAAACACACAAAGCAGAATCAAAATACATAAGCAAAACATACGGTTATTACATATCATACATTTTACATATCATACATCACATTCCTCCCCCCATACATTCCTGGACCCCCAGGTGAACCCATTAGTTGGGTGAGACTGAGGTACAGGCACGTGGCAAATCTGTCCATCTACTCCTTCTCAGTCTAGGTGGGAGTTCATAATGAATTGTCCTTGTTTTCATACGGGTCAGTTCGACTTTTACTCGATGTCCACATATGATTTGTCCATTTAATCCAAATACAGCCCTCACTGCATCATCTGGATTTTCATACTCAACAAAACCGAACCCAGGTGGACTCCTGGAGACCCAGATATGGCGCACAGGTCCATAGCGGCAAAACACTTGCCCCAACTCCCACTTGCTGCTTTGTCTTCCTAAGTGTCCAATGTACACTTTGGAAATTGTGCTGCGAGATCCACGGGATTGGGCACAGTCAGATACATTATTGGTCAAAACATCATGTGACAGACGGACGTAATTAATCCCTCACGCATGGTCTCTTTCCGCTACTGTTCTTAAGAGTGGGGAAACACCCGAGGAGTTGGTTGCCACATTCCTATTAGCAGTGGGCTGAGGAAACTGAGCAGCTCCATTGTCTCTGAATCTGACATGCGGGCATGCTGCTACCAGGTGCTCAGTCGACCCACAGCCAAAACATGACTTTCTCACCTGGTTACTTCCATCAGCTGATGTGGCATAACTCTTCTCTGGATGGGGTGGTCTGGGCTCTACACACAATGCAGTCCTGGATGCTTCACAGACACATAAATCCTCTGGTAGATGACACACCTGGGACCGGTTCTCCACAAACTGATCGGCCAGCTTTGCAGCATCCCTCATTGTTGCAGGGTTCCGATCTAGCACCCACATTTTCACCTTTGGAGGACAGCAGCTCAGGAATTGTTCTCTCAAACAAAGTTCTTTTAAGTCCTCCAAAGTCCTGACACCACTGCCCTGAATCCACTGATTAAACACATTTGTCAGCTTAACTCCAAACTCAGTGAAAGAGTCTTTTGGGGTCTTAAACAAGGATCGGAAAGACTGTCTGTATGTCTCGGGAGTTTTAGCATACCGAGCCAGCAATGCCCGCTTCACTTCCACAAAGTTCATTCGTTGTGCCAGAGGAAGCAATTTAAAAGTGTCACTGGCACGTCCTGTCAGCTTTCCTAACAGGATGCGATGCCACTCACTGGTTGGAATACAGTGTGTCTCACAAATTAGTTCAAAAGTTTCTAAATAGGCATCAATTTCCTCTTTAGACTCGTCAAACATGGGGAATAATGAGTACAGTCTAACAGTGCCAATATGTGGCTGTAACATTCCCCCCTGAGATCGGTTCACATTCTGTGCCATCATCTCACCAACCATCCTGAGCAATGTGTGAAGCATGTCCTCACCTCTGGCAACATCTTGCTGAGTCTGATCCTGAGATTGTTCCTCTGAGCCTTCATCAGTCTGCACTTCTCCACCTTCACTCAGTGCCTCACCATTACTTATAGCTTGTATCCTGTCCACCAGAAGTTTCACAAGCTGAGGTTTCTTCAGCCCTTCAGGATGTAAGCCCCTCTTCCGGCATAACCTCCGAAGGGTAGCGATTTCCAGCTCTTGCAGTATCTCCTCCATATTTATGGTGTTCCAATGTCTGCTCTGTCCCACCACTGCTCACCAATATGTCATGATATGACATTAGGATTGTCCATAAATCGTGAGCAGACATGGAATCCAAAGATAAATGCTTTATTGCGATCAATACAAAAGTGAACTTCCATCCATAACGTAGCATACAGCTTTCACCTAGCTGTCTCACACCAAACTGACTGTCTCTCCCTCTCTACCAGACATTATATCAGCTTGTCAACAAACAGGGCCCGTTTCCACTATAGCGTTACGAAATTGCCGGCGAATCACCGCAGGCAAATCGCATGCGGGTGCGATTCCGCATGCGTTTTTTGCTGCGATTTTGCATGCGATTTCGCATAGGTAAGGCTGTGTGCGATTTTAACCATGTCACTGTCTGTGTGAATTAACATGGGTACCTATGCGAAATCGCATGCGAAATCGCGGCAAAAACGCATGGGGAAAACGCATGCGATTTCCCTATTAAATACATTGCGTGCGATTCGCCTGCATTCCACACGCAGGCGAATTCTGAGGCCCCTACCCTGCAGATTTTTTCTGCACAGAAAAACGTGCGGGGAAACGCACAAGTGGAAACAGTCCCATCCACTTGTACTGACTGTGCGAATCCGCATGCGTTGCCCGCATGCGGATTCGCGATAGTGGAAACGGGCCCTCAGACCTCAAACCTTATCAGGTGATAAGGACAAGGCCAGTCTGCTAACACACAACAGAACAATAGTATATTCCCCACCCGAATCCAGTAACACAGTCAATGCAGAGTCCAATCACAGCAAACACACAAAGCAGAATCAAAATACATTAAGCAAAACATACGGTTATTACATATCATACATTTTACATATCATACATCACAGCAACGAATATCAGATATGCGAGGTACCGAATCAGAGATCAAAGGGATAGTCAGGAAAGCAGTAAGTCATAACAGATATCAACAATGCCTAGTCTGGGTGTGAGGTCCGTGGTCTCTACACCCTGGAACTAGACTGGAGTATAACAGATGGATAACACAAGTACCCTAGTCTGGGTGTGAGGTCCGTGGTCTCTACACCCTGGAACTAGTCTGAAGTATAACAGATAGATAACACAAATTCCCTAGTCTGGGTGTAAGGTCCGTGGTCTCTACACCCTGGAACTAATCTGAAGTATAACATATAGATAACACAAGTTCCTTCATCAGCGACCAGCCCGGAGACCCTGAGAACAGCTATGGCCAGTAACCGTCCTAGTCCAGATGGTGTTGTGGACTTGAGATATCCGACGTGGTGCTCAACATGTGCTGGATGGCGACACAATGCGTTTTGGCGTATCCACGCCTTCGTCAGGTGAACCATCCAGCACGCACACGACGCTTAAATAGAGGTAGTAATGAGCCCCCTGTCACACCCTGTCACACCCCCAGGAAATAGTTGGGTGTGGTTAAAAATGAAGGCGGGGCTGTCTCCAAAAGTGTAAACAGTCTTGTAACCCAATTTCTACTTCCTCATTAAGACCATCAGGTACCAGTGTGGTAAGCTTGAATATCCAGTATGCTTCTCTCTCGCATAATCTTCTATACCTGAGACCTGAAGGCAAATCTGCAGAGATTGCCTCCAGGCCCATTACTGTCAGGCCCTGAGTATTTTGGTTGTGAGTTTCTGAAAAATGTCTAGGGTCACTATGATTACTGGGGAGGAGGGGGGGGAAAGATTCTAAATAAAATTGGCTTTTTCTACTTCCTCATTAAGACCATTAGGTACCAGTGTGGCAAGCTTGAATATCCAGTATGCTTCTCTCTCGCATAATCTTCTATACCTGAGACCTGAAGGCAAATCTGCAGAGATTGCCTCCATGCCCATTACTGTCAGGCCCTGAGTATTTTGGTTGTGAGTTTCTGAAAAATGTCTAGGGTCACTATGATTACTGGGGAGGGGGGGTGGGGAAGATTCTAAATAAAATTGGCTGTTTCTACTTCCTCATTAAGGCCATTAGGTACCAGTGTGGCAAGCTTGAATATCCAGTATGCTTCTCTCTCGCATAATCTTCTATACCTGAGACCTGAAGGCAAATCTGCAGAGATTGCCTCCAGGCCCATTACTGTCAGGCCCTGAGTATTTTGGTCGCTGATGAAGGGGCTTTTTAGCCCATGTTATACGCCTGCTACATTTTGTATCTAGTAAGTGCAATTTTGTATGCGCATTGTTTTTATTTATTAAAGGGTAACACACCACGGAGCGCTCCTCCCTTTTCTCTTTTTTTCTCTATTTTATACCAAGCCCAGCTGTGCAACCCTGCCCAGCTAGGAGGAGCTGCTAGAGTGTATATCCTGGTGCCTGCCTGGCGGATCGTGCAGCGCAAGATTGCCCATCTCTTTCTCTAGATAACACAAGTTCCCTAGTCTGGGTGTGAATTCCCAGGTCCACCTGGTTCAAACACACTGTTGGATCTGACTAAGGTCTGATTGCTTCCACGTAGTGTTCGCAACGGCGGACAACTTGAGACTGGCCAGCAGTAACTATATATGGAGTAGTGCTCTCCGGCACCACCCTAATTGATCAACCAATAGTAAGCTGCTCTGGAGTCAGCTGATCGGTGTAATCAGCTGATCTCTCCTTGCCCAGTATAAGAGTTCTGCCTCTCAGCACGCGCGCGCGTATTCCTAAGTCTGTGTGCACTAACAGACTCAGCCATACCAGACACATGCTGCCGCGTGCAAACCGCCGCGCTGGACGTGGAACCAGCCACCTTACTGTTGTTACATGCAGCGGCTTTTCTGCGTTCTGCCCTGTTACGCTTCCGTGTGCAAACCGCCGCATTGGACGCGGAATCAGCCGCCTCCTTAGCAGCACACGCGGCGGCTTTTCCGCGTTCTCTCACAAAACCTGTTTAAAAAAGGGGGAGGTAGTGGTGGACTTACCTCCTCCCTTTTTTAAGTGTTTTTTTAACTATTTTATCCTTATCTGATGCCTGTGTTTTGAACAATTGTTTATCCAGAGTATCCACCCTTGGTTAAGGGGTGTTAACACATGTTTTTCTACTTCTACGGAAAGCAAAATGTTTACCCTAAGTGGTGTTGGGTCCAATCTCCCCACCTGCCTGCTTGTCAGCTGCAAATGTGTAAGGGCCCAAAAACAAAACAAGCAAACAAACAAAAATTACAATTGTTAATTTCCTGATGAAATGAGCCACAATGAATTTGAGGAAAAAAGTGTTGTGCAATAAATGGTGATCATGTTGATTGCCAATTATGGCAATTATGGGAAAAGTGCAGGATTTTGCTTAAAAAATAAGCATACATTCATAAAGCGGCAATCAGGCTGAAAAGTGAGACATTTTCAACGCATTGCCACCTTGTATTTAGAGAAGAGGCAATTGTATTATTTCAGAAGGCATAAACCTATTTTTCTACAGAACAGGCTGCTTGCTCCCAGACAAACAGGGTCAAAATTCATTTGTTTAACCACTTTATCCACCACCACAGTATATCTACGTCCTCTGTGACTTCATCTAAGCCACAAGTCACTAGATATACATCTTGTAGCAGAAGCAGTGCTGTTCAGGATTAGGCTTGCTCCTGGGTACATTTCTGGCACTATTTGATGCAGCACTAATTGGTGAATAGGAATATATGTTTCCTAAACTAATGAAATTTATTTTCACCATTAAAAATACTTTAATTTTCTCTTTTTATAGTGAAAAACACACTCTGTAGCATTATTTCAGAATCAAATATCTTCACCATAAATTGTGACAGGAACATAATCTAAGTTTTGTGATAAGCAGTAAGAATAGCCAAACTAAATTTGTGGTTTTTATCTAAAGTAGCACTTTTTATTTTTAAAATGGAATTGGTAAAACTGAGAAATAATGTTTTTTTTCTATTTTTTTTCCTTGTTTTCCCATTAAAATTCATAGAAAACACAATTGTTCGAGGGAAAAAATGGCATACACGGAAAGCCTAGTTTGTTTTGAAAAAAAAACCCACCAATATATATTTAATTTATGTGTCATAAGTAGGGATAAAGTTATTTCTGATTAAATAATGACATAGCTAAACTGTCAAAACTGCTCTGGATCATAAGTGGGAAACAAGGCCTGGATGTGAAGTGGTGAATACTATTTAAATGCATTTTTCCTTGCGTGCAGTGAAGGGTGGAGTAGTTGCAGCAGATGTGCCCTCTAGGAATACAATTAGTAAAAATACTACAAAGTAAATGGGGAGCTTCCTACATACATCACTAGAGGGTAAGTGACATATTTATGGGACCACTAGGATCAGAAAAGTCATAGTGGACCTATATTATCACTACTCTCCATGTGCCACCATAAGTGATGACCAGTAATCCCCTGATTATTTTTAGGAATCCACCCTTAACCACTTAGCAACTTCTGCCACGCTTTTCTACGTCCTTATTTACAAACACCTATAAACACATATAAATATTTGGTTCTGTTTTCTATTTTTAGAAAACTGAGTGCGTATAGCACCATCTTGTGGCCAAAAAGTAAAACTACTTCCAAATACACCATTATTCACTTACCATAGGAACATTAAGCACATTTTCATTATTTTTGAAACTCCTTCACCCCTAACCCAAAATAAAATATTATCGCCATACTTTGTACTAGGGACACAATTTAAACATTGTAAAAACCGGGACAAATTGGCAAATAAAATGTGTCTGTTGTATCTACAATAGCACAATTTATATTTAAACTACCATGGCTGAAAGCTGAGAAATGGTGATTTTTTTCATTTTTTTCTTCTTCTTCCCTGTCAAATCAGTATAAAATAATATAATTCTTAGCATAAAGTACTGCCCAAAGAAAGCCTAGTTTTTCCCGTAAAAAATAATGTATAGATCATTTCAGTGTTATAATTAGTGATAAAGTTTATTACCGAATGAATGGGAAGAGCTTTTGAAGGGGAAAAAACCTGTGGTAGAGAAGTGGTTAAAGCACCCCCTATTACCACATGCATAGACACTAAAGAGCTGGCGCCACGCGTGGAATTGCCAGGCGTGCACATCCCTCCTCTCTCCTTCACCCCTCCCCCTGAATGGAATGCCACGTGCTCTAGCTTGTGCTTTACACGTCATGGGTTCAGCTGCTGCATGCACAGCTGCGTCCATGCCCTGTTTTACAACTGTCTTTTAGTAACATACCATAGATCAGCACCCTTGTACATGTTAACATAAAAGGAGCAGTCAATTAGAGGTAAGCAAGCCACCAATTACCCACCCACTATGTTGAAAGTAAATCTGCTTTGTGAGCAGACAGCTCTGCCTAATGGTTGCCTTTATCACAATTATAATTGTAGATTATCATAGTGAGTCCATATTTGTTTGACTCTTAAATCACACCTGAAAGGGAGAGGAATATGGAGGCTGGTCCATTTATTTCCTTTCATCCAAATTGCCCAGCTGTCCTGCTGATCCTCTGCCTCTAAAGGTGGCCATACATCAGGCAACTTGGCGGCCAATCAACCATCCAATTCAATTATTATAATTGAATTGGATGAAAGTTGGTGCCGCCAAGTGCATGCCCAATCGACAAAGGGACCGATTTTGGGCCAGAAATTGGGCGCATTGTCGATTGCGCATGCTGCAAGTTGTCGGGCCAAAGTTGGTTGGTCGGGTGCGTGGCGGGAGCGGCGCTAAACCATCCACCGCCTTGCCGCTGTCCCGGGCACCCCACGTGGTTTCCTAGAAAGGGTGCGCGTGTGTGACGTCACAAGTGCCCCTTTACCAGGAAACAACGTGGGGCGCGTGTAGGCGGAAGAGGAGAAAACACCCATAGCAGCAGGGGACAAGCAGAGCCCGCGGCAGGTACTGTATACACTTTGGCATGGCAGGCATTAAAGGGGCACAGCAGCGAGGTGGCGCACAGGGCCAATTCCAGATCGATTTCAGCATGAAATTGAATGGGAATCAGCATGTGGTGTATGGGCAGCTGACAGATCTTTCTCTTATCAAATTTGATAAGAGAGAGATTTGTCTCCTGGTCGAATCTCCCCATACATCGCTAGAATTATGGCTACCTTAATACTTTTAGCCATAGACCCTGAGCAAATCTGCAGATCAGATGCTCGGACTGTAGTCTGGCTAGATTGACTGCATTCTTGTTTCAGGTGTGGGCAGGGCCGGGCCGAGGCATAGGCTGGAGAGGCTCCAGCCTCAGGGCGCAGTGTAGGAGGGGGTGCACAATTCATTCAGCTGTCATTCCTAATTGTGTTTGAAGCAGAAAGAAATAAGAAAAGGGGATACATAGCAGTGACTGCAAGCCAGATAACTAGAGATTAAGGGGTTGAGGAGGTTGTGGGCCCTGTGGCTCTCTTAGTCTAACAGCAATCAATGTGTGATGGCTGGGGTGGCAGGGATGGAGGGGCCTCTTAGTCTAATAGCAATCAGTGTGTGATGGCTGGGGTGGAAGGGGTGGAGGGGCGCACTTTGGTGTCTCAGGCTTGGGTGCTGGAGGACCTTGTCCCAGCTCTGGGTGTGGGATTCACACACTACTGCATCCACATAGATCAGTAGGACTGCCTGGTAACTGGTATTGTTTAAAAGAAAGTAAATATGGCAGCCTCCATATCTCTCTCACGTCCGAATCCCTCTAATTTTACACCATCTACATATGTAAAGGGTGTTGGAAACAACTACTCTGCATCCACAACTGCCTCCAATGCTGTTGCTAAAAATGCCACTGCTGGACATATGCTGCACAGCCAAGTAGACTCTGCTTCCTTATTTACACAGGTTTGCTTGCACTAACTGCATACTCATTTAAACTGTTTAGTGGTTGGAAACTTCCTGGTTATAATCAGACCATTACCATGTTTACTGCACTTTTTCTTATGTTCTGCCTGTCTGCAAACATCTACAAGTTGCATTGCAATATGCATCCTCCCAATGTACCACACACCATATTCATTTCACCTGCTCTGCTTTCCTCACCTTACTCAGCTTCTCACGAGCTGTTAGCACTCCTGAAGACTCTCTCTCCCTCCAGCAGCTCAAAAACCTCACAAACATTTAAATCCCATTCACATTTGCTTACTCTCTCCCTCCTACTCTTACTTGCAGCTGGTGATATATCACCCAATCCTGGGCCACAGCCTGCTGCCAGACAAGCATCCCCTGCTGACCTGCTCCATACACTTCACAGCCCTCTGTCCACAAATAACCTCAACACCCATCCTCGCTCCAACCTTATTTCCATCCATCCCACCCACAAACACATACTCCCCCTACCCTGCGGTCTCTGGAATGCCAGATCCGTCCGCAACAAACTTACAGCAGTCCACGACCTCTTCCTCTCCAAATCCCTCACCATCCTTGCACTCACTGAGACATGGCTCACCCCCTCTGACTCTGCCGCAGAGGCTGCCCTCTCCTATGGGGGTCTTCACCTCAGTCACACCCCCAGACCAGACAACAGGACCGGGGGAGGGGTGGGTCTGCTCCTCTCCCCATCCTGCACCTTCCGTGTCCTCACACCACCTACCTCTCTACAATTCACATCCTTTGAGGCCCACACCATTCTCCTCTACCACCCCCTCCCTGCCATTGTTGCGGTCTTATACCGCCCTCCGGGCTCCACCCCACAATTTCTCGATGACCTTGCCTCCTGGCTCCCTCATATCCTCTCCTCTGACCTCCCCACCATCATCCTTGGGGATTTCAATATTCCCATCGATGAAGCCCAGAGCTCTGCTGTGACCCGGCTACTCACCATTGCCAACTCACTTGGACTTGTACAACACGCCAACACCCCCACTCACACTGCAGGTCACACTCTCGACCTTGTATTCACTAAATCCACCACCATTGCAGACCTTGACATTGCACCCTTTCCACCCTCAGACCATCACCTTCTCACCTTCAACCTCCTCACGGAAGGCACCTCCAAATTAGCCACCCACCCACCTGGTCGATGGCAGCGAGACCTACGCAAGCTCAACCCTAGTGTCCTTGCTGACCCCCTCCATGCCCTCTCCTCCACTCTCCCCACCCTAACCTGTCCTAATCTTGCTGCAGCTCAGTATCGCCAAACTCTCTCATCAGCCCTAGAGAAAGCTGCTCCACCAATATTTCGCCACAACCGACCCCCTAACCCCCAGCCCTGGCGCACTACCCATATTCGCATCCTCCAGAGGAAAACACGCGCCACTGAACGGAAATGGAGAAAAACTAGACTTAACCAGGATTTCCTACAGAACAAGACCAACCTGCTGCAGTTCCACACTGCCCTTGCTCATGCGAAGCAGGAATACTTTACCAAGCTCATCGGAGCACAAGCTTCCAACCCCCGGCGTCTTTTTGCCACCTTCAACTCCCTGCTTAAACCCACCCCCCCACCCTCCGTTTCCTCCCTCTCTGCCACAGATTTAGCCACCCACTTCACCAACAAAATTGTCTCCATCCGCCAGGAAATATCCAATCTCCAATCTTCACCTCCCACCCCCTCCCAACCAGCTCCTCCTCCACCCTATCCTCCCCTCACATCCTTCACTCCTACTACCACCGAGGAAGTCAACCACCTACTGCAGACTTCCCATACCACTACCTCCCCCCTTGACCCCATCCCTTCGGATTTACTCCAGCCTCACTTCACGGAATTGGCCCCAGTCCTCACTACCCTGTTCAACCTCTCCCTATCCACAGGCACCTTCCCCACAGACTTCAAGCAGGCCATTGTACTACCCCTGCTCAAGAAACCCTCACTCGACCCCTCGCTACCCTCCAACTACCGTCCTATCTCCCTCCTCCCCTTTGCCTCAAAACTTCTTGAGCGTCTGGTTCACAAACGCCTGACCCAGTACCTCAATGCTAACTCACTGCTAGACTCACTCCAATCTGGATTTCGGCCTGCCCACTCAACTGAAACTGCTCTCACCAAAGTGGTCAACGACCTTGCCTTAGCTAAAGCTGAAGGTAAATACTCCATTCTCCTCCTCCTTGACCTGTCAGCAGCTTTTGACACAGTAGATCATCCCCTACTCCTCCAGTCCCACAGTCCTTGGGCATTCACGATCTCGCCCTGTCCTGGCTTTCATCCTACCTCTCCAACCGCTCCTTCACGACCACATTCAATGAGTCCTCGTCCACCCCCAACCACCTCTCGGTGGGAGTCCCCCAAGGTTCGGTCCTTGGCCCCCTACTGTTCACCCTATACACATCCTCCATTGGCAAGGTTATCTCCTCCATGGGTTTTAACTACCATCTGTATGCAGATGACACCCAGATCTACCTCCACACCCCTGACATATCCACCACTACCATGGACAAGGTCTCCTCCTGCCTATCCGCCATCTCCTCCTGGATGTCTGCTAGGTTCCTGAAACTTAATCTAGACAAAACGGAATTTATGATCTTCCCACCCCGGCCATCCACGAACCTCCCAGATGTGCATGTCACTGTTAACCACACTACCATTCGCCCTACCTCTCAAGCCCGCTGTCTGGGTGTCACCCTGGACTCCACACTCTCCTTCACTTCCCACATCCAAAACCTCACAAAGTCCTGCAACTTCCACCTTCGTAACATCTGTAAGATTCGCCCTTTCCTGACCTCTGCCACCACCAAACTCCTCATCCATGCCCTCATAATTTCCCGCCTTGACTACTGCAATGTCCTGCTGTCTGGTCTCCCTATGACCCGAACAGCCCCACTGCAGTCCATCATGAATGCGGCAGCCAGAATTATCCACTGCTCCCACAGCTCCACCACGGCAGATCCCCTCCTAGAATCCCTCCACTGGCTTCCTATCCAGTCCAGAATCAGATTCAAGATACTGTGTCTGACCTACAAATCTGTCCACAAAACCTGTCCAACCTACATTTCCGATCTTACTCAGAGGTACACACCTAGCCGCTCACTCCGCTCTTCCAATGAACTTCGCCTAACCACCCCCCGCATCACCCAGTCCCATGCACGCCTCCAGGACTTCTCAAGAGCTGCTCCAACACTATGGAACTCCCTACCTCCACCCATTAGGGCAGCCCCCTCCTTCAACATCTTCAAGAAAGCCCTCAAAACTCACCTTTTCACTCTGGCCTACTACCCCTCACAAGTGCTCTAAACCTACAGCTGAACTCTGGTCCCCTACCATTCGTGTCCTTCCCTCTTCCTCTAGATTGTAAGCCTTTGGGCAGGGTCCTCCTCCTTTTGTGTCCTACCTGATCTGGCACCTCCATTACTGTGAACCCATGCCATGCATTTGAGTGAACCTAACTTGCCTAATCTCCATGCTTCATCCAGTGACTAAGCATTACCTTGTACTAATACTGTGCTGTGTGATCTGGTTTTCTTGTATTCCTGTATTGTCTTATTGCTGTATGTCACCCCTAAATATTGTCTGTAACCTAAATTAATGTTCAGCGCTGCGTAATATGTTGGCGCTTTATAAATACAATAAATGATAATAATAATAATAATAGTGCAAGGCCATGGTGATGGCGCATAGGTAATGTTTTGGGCATATGGCAGAGCTATGCTTCCTAACATAAAAATAAAAGTGGCAGGCTTTCTCTCAATGTTTACTTCACCAAAGCAAAATACACATAAAACTCTATGTTTTTATAATCATTTTACAAGAAATGAAATGTCACTTTTTTTTGCTTTGAAATCAGTTTGGTTCATAAAGCAAAGCTCATCCCTATTCAAGTTGTGGTCTTATAAGTGATTTTTACAGTGGCAATATACTTTCATGCTGTGTTTTTATCTCTCTTTTTATACAGCAAAGGATTTTATTTGCTTATGCAGCTGCTGCTTGCCATTGATTGCTATTGCTCAGTTTATTGTTCACCGGTTTTCCCAATTCCATTTTTCCATATTTTGTTTTACTCAATTATACTGCATTCAGTACACAGGGTGCAATGTTGTTACCATGGCCTGGGTACAACTATCATTCTTAAAAAAGGAACTGTAACCAAAGATTGAACTTCATCCCAATCAGTAGCTGATCCCTCTTTCCCATGAGAATGTTTTACCTTTTCTTGAATAGATCGTCAGGGGGTCTGTATGGCTGATATTGGGCTCTATTCACAAAACTTCTCATAAATGACTTATTTATCACCTAATTGATAAAAATACCCTTTCAGCACATTTACAAGCAAAATAACTACTCAAAGTAAGTTGTTCCTGGTTAACTTCATTTCAATATTACTGTTATTACCTTAGTTATATTATGTTTTTACTCTTTGGGAGATTTAAAAATGTAACAGATAAGGTGAAAACAGGAAAAAGGAAGAAAACAGGTGCAAAAGCTTATTTAATCATCCCCATTGTGGTGAGACCATCCCACAGTGTGATGTCAGGATCTAGGTTGCCTAACTCTGATGCGGCGTAGTATTTACACCACCTACTCTTTCCGCTTTCGCCACGATCGTGAGCACCCAAGAGGGGAGATTAAGCTGTCATATGACAGCCAACATCTCCCCTTACTGATCAGGAGCCATGGTGATTGTCTCCTGATCATGTGATCACTACGATTGCCGGCCAATCATAGTGATTACTGTTGAGCAACGGCGGTAGGAGGGAAAGAAGAGGACAGGACTCACCTTCCTAATGTTTCCCTGGTGATCGTCGCATGCCTCTGCTCTGCTTGACATCACTGCTTGCTCCGACTTTAATGTCGGGTCCTGGCTTGATGACGTCACCAAGCCGGGACCCAGAACTTAGCATCAGTGCAAGCAGGGATGCCGGGCAGAGTGGAGGGGGCTAGAGCTGCTCATCGCAGGACCCGGGGGAGGGGGGGGGGTAAGTAGTGGCTGCTGGCTATACTGGGGAAACCTGGCTATACTAGGAACACAAACACTGGTTCGCACGACAGCCAGGGCCCCCGGTCTCAATACTGGGAACACCATTGCCTAGCTATCTATACTGGGGATACAGCTGCCTGGATATCTAAATGACCCCCTCCCCCCACGTGTAAAATGCTCTGGTCCTTAAGGAGGTTAGGCAGCCGGCCTCCCGAAGGTTAATCCCTCTTCTATTTTTAACTTCTCACTTTGCAACTAGCTCTGCTGTTTTTGTGGGTGGTATGGAAGCCGTTGCAGTAAAACAATACTACTTTCCCAGCCTCACAGGAAACACTGACAGTCCCATAAAAAAATAATGCATTTATGTTCCCCTGTGGAGGTAAGGAATGTGATGCAGCTCCATTGAGAACAGTTAAAGTCCTTCAATAATGTGTGTCTATTAGTAAGTAAATAACGAAACACAATAAAAATATACATGTCTTTTTTTAAGGTATGAAAATCACTGATTATTAAAATATAATTGATTATATTAATTACATACATTAACAATGTTGGAAAGCATTGTCTTAAAGAACATAGCAAAGACTGAAGATGAGGAGCACAACTAAATATGCATAAAAATGTAGGCAGCCATAAACTAAATGTAATTTATAACTCTAAAGGTCTCGTGCAATTATAATGCTTTTATATGCTGTATATGAAAAAAAAATCCAGTTCCCTGTTGATAATTAGAATCCAGAAAACAAGATTTTCCATCACAGAGGATAGTAATTCACAGATAATATTAACATATTGAGCAGTGCTTGTTTCTGCTATGCATACATATCACTGTTATTAGTAAACTATATGCAGCAATACATGCAAAATTGGAATGGTGTTGCACAGGGAAGTTTTGCTGCTGTCACGTTTGCATAGTAATGGAAAAGCATATAATGTTTCTGCTAGCCAACTGGGAACTGGGAAATTTTTCAGATCTAGCATATTAAAGTGCTTTTTAATGTATGGAGCCCTTTGCTCGACGTGCAAATACCATCTATTAATTACGATCTTTGTGAAGGAAATGTTTGTGACATTTATAATGATCAACTGGGAACTGTGAAATTGCTCACATAATGAACTTGAGTTTTCCTTACATATATCACTTATCATCACCATTTTATCCTTATCATTTTTTCTCTGCTGGAAGCGTATAAGGACTACAATGTACATATCAAGATCTGGGCTGACTTATCATTTTAATTAATTATTTGATTGATTATTATTAATCTAAGAGATATGCTATTGCCAAGGGCACTATGCTCATATTTAAACTAAAGCTAATTTTATTGGAGCTATGTATTATATTATTTGATGAAGTAGGTAATAGTTGGATTGATTCGTTGGTCGTTAATTTTAGTGGGTATGGCGTAAATTAGCATCTTACATGTTTAATTCATATTTTGTATTTTATGTAAAAAATTGCTTTAAATTGTTTGAGTGAGATGCTGTTTATTTATTTATTTTACTTTTTTTTTTTTTTTTTTACTTAAAGAAGAACTATAGGCCTTGATTCACTAAGCTGCACTGCTAAGCACTTTGAGCTGCATAAAATCCTCAGCGCATGCTACGGGCTGTGTATAACGTGCTTCTAACTTATAGGGGAACTGAAGAGAGAGGTATATGGAGGCTGACATGTTTATTTCCTTTTAAGCAATGCCAGTTGCCTGGCAGCCCTGCTGATCCTCTGCCTCTAATACTATTAGCCATAGCCCCTGAACAAACATGCAGCAGATCAGGTGTTTCAGACTTTAAAGTCAGATCTGACAAGACTAGCTGCATGCTTGTTTCTGGTGTTATTCAGATACTACTGCAGAGAAATACAGTAGACCAGCAGGGCTGCCAGGCAACTGGTATTGATTAAAAGGAAATACATATGGCAGCCTCCATATACCTCTTACTTCAGTTCCCCTTTCAGTGCGCTCTCTTGTATTTATTGGCTGCTTCTTTACTCCCACCCTGAGCCCTGTCGCGTCCTGTAGCTGTTTAGGATGTGATCCCCGCATTTTGATTGGCCCAATAGGCTGCCTGTCAATAGAGATGGCTTGAACCTTCGATTTTCAGTTCGCGAACCTCGAATGCAAACCTCCACAAACAGTTTGGTTCGTGCGAACTTCCGCGAACCGCAATAGACTTCAATGGGGAGCCGAACTTCGAAAATTAGAAACATTTATGCTGGTCACAAAAGTGATGGAAAAGATGTTTCAAGTGATCTAACATCTGAGTTTTTGCATGGCGGAGTGGGATACACGCCAAAAGTCCCGGGGAAAAATCTGGATTTGATGCAAAGCAGCGTTTTAAGGGCAGAAATCTGATTGTATGCTAAATTGCAGGCCTAAAGTGCTTTAAAACATCTTGCATGTGTATACATCAATCAGGGAGTGTAATTAGATTACTGCTTCACACTGACACCCCAAACTCACTGAGTAACGCACTGCACACAGCTGTTTGTGTAGTGACGGCCGTGCGCACCATGGCGAGAGTGCAGGCCATGGCGGTTATCAAGCCCATATGGTCGCTGGGGCTGAGGTAGCTCAATGACAGAACAACAGTGACTGTCCAGCTGATCGAATTTGGTCTGTCCACAATGAAGCAACTACCTTATTATCTTGGGTCCCCCCCCCCACCCACCGAGACACTCATATAGCCAGCGGTCATTGCTTCATTGTGATAAGCAAGCCCCTTCACCGCGGCAAGTTAACGATCATGAAGGGGAATTGACACATGTACATGCGTTTTGTTTTGTTGTTGCAGCTGCAGTGCAGCCAGAAAAATTAGGCAGGCATGTACACGCACCAGAAACATTATTATAGCACCCGCTGCTAGCAGCGGCCATAAAAATTCAGCCTGGAGTCCTGGACCCTGTTGGTGGTGGCAGAGAAGGCAGTCAAGTGGCCTGCAGGCAGAGATGCTGTGTGGGGACCGACTTAGTCATCATGGGGCAGGCAGTCACACGGCGTACAGGCAGAGATGCTGTGTGTGGGGACTGACTTAGTCTTCGGGCGGGCAGTAGCCCTCTGGGATCCATGTCTCATTCATTTTGAAAAATGTGAGATACTGAACACTTTTGTGACTTAGGCGACTTCTCTTCTCAGTGACAATGCCTCCATCTGCGCTAAAGGTTCTTTCTGACAGGATGCTTGAGGCAAGGCAAGACAGAAGTTGGATGGCAAATTGTGACAGCTCTGGCCACAGGTCAAGCCTGTGCAACCAGTAGTCCAAGGGTTCATCGCTGCTCACAGTGTCTGCATCCACACTTAAGGCCAGGTAGTCGGCTACCTGCCAGTCCAGGCATTGGTGGAGGGTGGATCCGGAAGGACTAAGGCGAGGCATTGGACTAAAGAACGTCCGCATGTCTGGCATCACCATGGGATCGCTGGATCCTCCTGTCCTTGCCTGCGCGGACATGTGAGAAGGATTAATGGCAGTGGTACCTTTATTCCGATGTGCTGTGACATCACCCTTAAACGCACTGTAAAGCATAGTTGCCAGCTTGTTCTGCAAGTGCTGCATCCTTTCTGCCTTCTGGTAATTTGGAAACATCTCCGCCACTTTGTGCCTATACCGAGGGTCTAGTAGCGTGGCCACCCAGTACAGCTCATTCCCCTTGAGTTTTTTATACGGGGGTCCCTCAACAGGCTGAACAGTATATAATACGCCATCTGCACAAATTTGGATCCAGATGTACTCTTGCTCTTTCTCAGTGACATCAGGTAAGCTTTCCTCCCTTCCCCCCCCCCCAGCCACGAACAATACCACGGTAAAGTTGAGCAGCACAAGCCCCCTGCGACACCTGCTGCAGTTGTTCTTCCGCCTCCTCCTCCAAAACAACACCTTTCTCATCATCTGACTCCTCTTCCCCACACGACTCTTCCTCCTCCTCCTCCTCCCCCCTCTGTGCTGCCACAGATGTTGAGGAAACATCTGGTTCTGATGAGAATTGATCCCACAACTCTTCCTCCTGTTCCTGTTCATGCTCCTCTACAGCTTGATCCACCACTCTATGCATGGCATATGGGATAAAGTCGCTGATGGCACATTCACTGCGACTCACTAGGTTTGTCACCTCCTCAAACGCCCGCATGAGCCTGCAGGCATTTCGCAGGAGTGTCCAGTACTTCGGCCAGAACATCCCCATCTCCCCAGACTGTGTCCTTTTATTGTAGTTGTAGAGATACTGTTTGGAGGCTTTCTCCTGTTGTAGCAGGTGGTCAAACATCAGGAGGGTCGAATTCCAGCGAGTCGTGCTATCGCAAATCAAGCATCTCACTGGGAAGTCGTTTCTCCACTGAATATTGGCAATTCATGCCATGGCCGTGTAAGACCACCTGAAATGCCCACACACCTTCCTGGACTGCTTTAGGACGTCCTGTAAGCCTAGGTACTTTGACAAAAATCTCTGAATTATGGGATTCAGCACATGTGCCATGCAGGTTACATGTGTCAACTTTCCCAAATTCAAAGCCAAAATGAGATTGCTGCCGTTGTCACACACCACGTTGCCGATCTCCAGTTGGTGCGGTGTCAGCCACTGATCCACCTGTTTGTTGAAAGCAGCCAGGAGAGCTGCTCTAGTGTGACTCTCCGCTTTGAGGCAAGACATGTCTAAGATGGCATGACACCGTCGTACCTTACATGCAGCATAGGCCCTGGGAAGCTGGGGCTGTGTAGCTGGAGAGGAGATCGCAGCACCAGTAGAGTTGAACTGCCACTCAGCCAAGGAGGAGGATGACAGCGAAGAGGATGTAGCATGAGGAGAAGAGGTGGCAGCAGGCCTGCCTGCAAGCCGTGGAAGTGTCACTAGGTCTGCTGCACAGCCACGTACTCCCTGCTTTCCAGCGGTCACCAGGTTGACCAATGGGCTGTGCAAGTAATGTACCTGCCCTAACCGTGCTTGGCAGACCAGGCATCCATGGTCAGATGGACCCTTGACCCAACACTGTGTGCCAGAGATGACACCACTTGCCTCTCAACTTCATGGTACAGTTTGGGTATCGCCTTTTTGGAGAAATAATTGCAGCCTGGTATCTTCCACTGTGGTGTCCCAATGGCCACATATTTTCGGAAGGCCTCAGAGTCCACCAGCTAGTATGGTATCAGCTGGCGAGCTATTAGTTCCGCCAAGCCAGCTGTTAGACGCCGGGCAAGGAGGTGACTGGCAGACATTGGCTTCTTCCGCTCAAAGATTGCCCTCATAGACACCTGGCTGCTGCTGAGGAACCAGATGTTTCCTCAAGGTGAGAGGCGGAGTGGAGGAGGGTGGCTGTGATTGTGTAGGTGCAAGGAAGAAAGAGGCTGAAGATGATGCACCTGAAGGAGGAAGAGGAAAAGGAGGGTGGCTTTTCTTTTGTGTGCTGCTTTTCCTCTGGTTGCAGTTTTCCTCTTCCCATTGCAGTTTGTGCCTTTTCTTCATGTTCCTTCGTAAGGCAGTTGTCCCTACGCGGCTGTTGGCCTTTCCACGGCTCAGTTTTTGGCGGCAGAGAGTACAGATGGCATTGCTCTGATCTAAGCAGACACACAGAAAATTTTCAAACCACTGAGCCCCCTGGGGTGTGGGCACGATGGTGGCCTCAGCAGCTGACGTTGAACATGCTGTTGGCTTGCTGTCCATAGGTGGCGATACATGGCGCCAGACACTGCCACCAGTTGTTTCGGAAGACGAGCTTCCCCTGCTTCTTTCAGCAACTCGTCTCCTCCTACACCTCTCTGACTCCCCCTCTGAACTGTCCTCTTGGTCATCTTGTCTGTTAGGAACCCACGTGGCATCCATTTCATCATAATCATCCTCCCCAGCTTCACTTGCCTCAGACACCTCATAAATAGAGATGACCTGAACGGTTCGCCGGCGAACGGTGGTTCGTGATCGCTGAGAACCGCAAACTTTTCCGGAAGTTTGGTTCGCCCCCATAGTGCATCATGAGGGTCAACTTTGACCATCTACATCACAGTCAGCAGGCACATTTTAGCCAATCAGGCTACACTCCCTCCTGGAGCCCATCCCCCCCCCCCCCTATTAAAGAAAGGCAGCGCCAGGCATTGGACTCACTCGTGTGCCTGCAGTAATTAGAGAAGGGAGGGCTGCTGTGCAGAGACTTATAGGGAAAGCTTAGTTAGGCTCTTGTAGGCTTGTTAGCTTGCTCTTTGCTGATTCTTATTGCTAAAAAAGCACCCCTCAACAGCTCTTTTGAGAGCTAATCTTGTTCTTGTGATCTATTTTTTTTTGTGTGTGACCCACTTGCATTACATACAGCCCTGTCAGTCAGTCACAGCTGGCCTTTGGCCCCTTGGTGGTATAATTATTACTACTGTGCCAGGTGCACATTGTAATACCCATCACTGCATATACCTACTACCTGTTGTTCACTTCAGTGCACCCACCTACCTACGTGAGTGCACGCAGTGTCACTGTGCCTGTCTGGTACCTGTCTGTGTGTGACAGGTGCACATTGTAATACCCATCACTGCATATACCTACCTGTTGTTCACAGTGCATCCACCTACCTGTCACTGTGCCTGTCTGTTTCCTGTCTGTGTGTGACAGGTGCACATTGTAATACCCATCACTGCATATTCCTACCTGTTGTTCACTTCAGTGCACCCACCTACCTACCTGAGCGCACGCAGTGTCACTGTGCCTGTCCGGTACCTGTCTGTGTGTGACAGGTGCACATTGTAATACCCATCACTGCATATACCTACCTGTTGTTCACTTCAGTGCACCCACCTACCTACGTGAGAGCCCGCAGCATCACTGTGCCTGTCTGGTACCTATCTGTGTGTGACAGGTGCACATTGTAATACCCATCACTGCATATACCCACCTGTTGTTCACTTCAGTGCACCCACCTACCTACGTGAGAGCACGCAGTGTCGCTGTGCCTGTCTGGTACCTGTCTGTGTGTGACAGGTGCACATTGTAATACCCATCAGTACATATACCTACCTGTTGTTCAGTGCACCCACCTACCTACGTAAGCGCACGCTGTGTGATATTCAATACCACCAGTCACTCTACCTGTTCACGGTACGTGTGTGTGACAGGTGCACATTTGTAATACCCATCACTGCATATACCTACCTGTTGTTCAGTGCACCCACCTACCTACGTGAGCGCACGCAGTGTGATATTTAATACCACCAGTTACTGTACCTGTTCACGGTCCGTGTGTGTGACAGGTGCACATTTGTAAAACCAATCACTGCATATACCTACCTGTTGTGTTCAGTGCACCCACCTATCTACGTGAGTGCACGCAGTGTGATATACCACTCCGTGCATACCCATTAACTGCACCGGTGTGACTGCACATTGTATTAGTCAAGTCAGTGCATATCTTTCACTTCATCCCCCCAATATGGATAAAACAAAAGGCAGAGGCAGGCCACCTGGCAGGTCCGTTCGAGGTCGTGCTGTTGTGATTTCGTGCGGCCCTCGACCAAAGTACAGTGTTCAGAAGAAGGCACGTGCCATCAACCCCCAATATTGTCAGGATGTAGTTGACTATTTAACACAGAACACCTCATCTTTCTTAGCTTCTGCACGGAAGCGTGACATATCTTCCTCCTCCTGCTCTGATTTTGTCACCCCACTTAACACTAAGTCGGCCGCCACCACCAAAGTGCCATCACCCCAGGGCTCAGCGGTGTGGACATTTTTTTTGTGTGTACCTCAGATGAGAGCAATGCCATTTGTACTCTCTGCCACCGAAAATTGAGCTGTGGAAAGACCAAGACCCGTGTAGGGACAACTACATTATGAAGGCACATGATTACAAAGCACAAACTGCAATGGGACGACCACCTGAGGAAAAGCAGCACACAAAAGCAAAGCCACACACTACAGTGGAAGATAACAGGCCGCAATTTTTTCTTAAAAAAGGCGATACCTAAACTCTACCGTGATGTTGAAAGGCAAGTGGTGACATCTCTGGCACACAGCATTGGGTCAAGGGTCCATCTGACCATGGATGCCTGGTCTGCAAAGCATGCTTAGGCCTGCCCGAAGACTAAGTCAGTCCCCACACACAGCATCTCTGCCTGCACGCCGTGTGACTGCCTGCCCCAAGACTAAGTCAGTCCCCACACAGCATCTCTGCCCGAATGCCGGTTGACTGCCTTCTCCGCCACCACCAACAGGGTTCAGGACTAAAGGTGGATTCCTGAATTTTTAAGGCCGCTGCTAGCAGAGGCCGCTATAATAATTTTTCTGGTGCTGCAATGGGATGACCACCTGAGGAAAAGCAGCACACAAAAGCAAAGCCACACACCGTAGTGGACGATACCAGGCCGCAATTTTTTCTCAAAAAGGGCGATATCTAAACTGTACCATGATGTTGAAAGGCAAGTGGTGATATCTCTGGCACACAGCAATGGGTCAAGGGTCCATCTGACCATGGATGCCTGCACGCCGTGTGACTGCCTGCCCCAAGACTAAGTCGCACCCCACACAGCATCTCTGCCCGCAGGCCGGTTCACTGCCTTCTTCGCCACTACCAACAGGGTCCACCAGGACTCCAAGTGGATTCCTGAATTTTTAAGGCCACTGCTAGCAGTGGCTGCTATAATAATTTTTCTGGTGCGTGTACATGCCTGCCTAATTTTTCTGGCAGCACTGCAGCTGCAACAACAAAACAAAAGGCATGTACATGTGCCAATTCCCCTTCGTGATCATTACCTACAGTGAAGGGGCTTGCGTATCACGATGAAGCAATGACCGACGGCTATATGAGTGTGTTGGGGATGGGGGGGCACACCCACAATAATAAGGTCGTTGGTTCATTGCTGGACAGTCACTGTTCTGTCATTCAGCTACCTCACTCTGGCGACCATATGGTCTGGAAAGCCGCCATCACCTGCACTCTCGTCATGGTGCGCACAAGTCCAGCACAGCTGTCACTACACAAACAGCTGTTTGTGGTGCGTTACACAGTGAGTTTGGTGTGTCAGTGTGAAGCAGTACTCTAATTACACTCTCTGATTAATGTTTACACATGCAAGATGTTTTAAAGCACTTTAGGCCTGCAATTTAGCATTCAATGTGATTTCTGCCCTTAAAACGCTGCTTTGCGTCAAATCCAGATTTTTCCCCGGGACTTTTGGCATCTATCCCACTCATCCATGGAAAAACTCAGATGTTAGACCCCTTGAAACATCTTTTCCATCACTTTTCTGGCCAGCATAAGTGTTTCTAGTTTTCAAAGTTCGCCTCCCCATTGAAGTCTATTGTGGATCGTGAAAGTTCGCGTGAACCAAACTTTTGCGGAGGTTCGCAAACCCGGTTTGTGAACCTAAAATCGGAGGTTCAGGCCATCTCTATTCACTGCGAATGTAAACCACCGAAGTCCGTGCAAATATGTTTGCAGTCGAACCGTTCGGGCCATCTCTACCTGTCAAGTGACTGGCTTAGTGAATCAAGCCCATAGTTCGTGGTCCAAAACTAGACATAACATTTTACACTGCTTTTTATAAATAATAGTTTTTTTTTTTTAGGCTGTGGAGTCACATTGTTATTAGGCATGTTTATAAATAAGGACTTTTTTGCTATTTATATTTTTCATGCCTGCCAGGACTTAAGATGCTTAAGTTGCAGTCCCACGGAGGATCAAGCAGCATTAAAGAATTCCAAAGTGAGTATTAATCACTTCTGGATTTATCTTCTATTTTATATTCTATTTTTTAACCTCTCACTTTGCTATGTCTTTCTTCCTCCCATCTCCCTAATATTATCTTTTGGTAAACTTGTTATTTAAAAGGAACTTAAAGTGTTATTCCCAAGGAAGCTGCAATATTTATTTCATTTTAAATAATACCAGTTGCCAGGAAATCCTGTTGATCTTTCTGGTCAGTAGGGTCTAAATGTTCTAAATTACACACCTGAAACAAGCATGCAGCTAATCTTGTCCGATTTGTCCTAGATATCTGATCTGCATGCTTGTTCAGGGTCTATGGCTTAAAGTATTAGAGGCTGAAGATCAGCAGGACAGCCAGGCAATGTGCATTATTTAAAAAGGAAATAAACCTATCAGCTTCCATACCCCTCTCATATTGGGTTACCTTTAAGTAACAGAGCATTAATGATAGTTATTGTAAATGGCTTTACATCCCCTATCATTTCTTTATACATAGCCTGAATAAAAATGGATAATACAATTTGGATAATGAAGGTTAGAGGCTATGTTTTATTATTCTTTTGTGATGACATCAAATAGTCATGACGAGTTCTGTAGATAACAGTAATAGTAGTGGTGGTGGTGGTGGTGGTAGTAGCATGCTTCATATATTGAAGATGTGTAAAGCTTTTCAGAAAGACTATGCTATGCAGAAAGCAATGGCAGTGCTTTCTATGCGTAGAAGATTTCTTTTTATACTGTTAATCATTCCAAATCAACAGTATTAAGTCAGAACGGTGCAATTCCACCTGCATGTAGCTCCATCTCTGAATTGGAACAGAAATAAATGTGGGTACGGGAAAGCATGAACGTGTGAACATTCTGAGGTTAAATTATGGTTTTGCTTTGGAATTATGCTAAAATACATGACATTTTCCCCCTACGGTCTGAAATCACATATGTTTTTCCATTGCAGAAGATAACCCTTTATAGATCATATTAAAGTAGTGCATAGTCTTGCAAGTCCACTATGATAAACCATGTGAAGCAAAGCTTTTAAGGTTGGATTGGTCTCACTCAGAAAAGTTTTGTTGCTGCCATATCATTTCAGTCATTAAATGAATAATAGAAAAGCATCTGTCATTTCTAATCATCTGGAAACTATGAAAAGTGTCATAGTATACTTGAATGTTGTTTATGTGTGGGACCTTTTCGAACAAGACATACCGATAAATATCACTCATTTATTACTACTTTTTGTCGATGCAAAGTTTATGACATCCATTATGGTCAAGTGGGAACTGTGAAATCACTCACATGACACATTTCAGTGCTCCTTACATATATCACTAATTTTATTATTATGTTTTCTTTTTCCTCTGGTTTTCTTTAATAACCATAGTATGTGGTCTAGACTAAGCACAGATTATACTTGTAGTGTATTAGCTATTAGTCTAATACAGGGGTAGGGAACTTATGGCTCGGGAGCCAGATGTGGCTCTTTTGATGGCTACATCTGGCTCACATACAAATCAGTAGGGGTTGATTCACAAATCTACACTGCTCAAGCAGCACAGCTTAGTGTGGCAGCACAATTAAAATTTTCAAAGTAGGGACGCTACTGCTGTAGCATGCACTACTAACTTACTTGCGCTACCCCAAAACAAAAGGCTGCTCCAGTTGTCCCACTCTGAACCCTGTCAGGTCCAGTGACTTTGTAGAATGAGATCCCCACACTTTGATTGGCCCAATAGGCTGCCTGTCACTTGAACTTGTCCTACAAAGAAAATCAACCCCAAAGCCAACTAGCTAATTGTACAAGTTATTTCTCCTGTCTGAAAAATTGCTGTTGGTGCTGAAACCCAAGAGAAACTGAAGACGTGTCTGACACTTCCTCTGCCCTATGAATCAACTGTATACACATCACCATGGCAACAGGGACGTGAGCCCTCTGCTGCGCATACACACTATGCCAGTTTGAAACATACTGTATGGCTTTCACAGAATTACATTTTAAAATATATGGCATTTATGGCTCTCTCCGACAAAAAGCTTCCAAACCCCAGGTCTAATAAATATAATCTTGCCATATTAGGGGCACACGATATGCTGCTAATTTTGTGGGAAATATGCAAGCAAAACATTTTGAGTAATTGAGAATTAGGTTGGCGTTTCTTTTACTTTCTATTTTAGTGGGTAGTAAGAGGCTTATGTACTGTCAAAAAGTGAGTGGTTAGAAAACACCTACTTTTTCTTGTGTCATGGGTGGAGTGTATATTGCACCTGGGATCTACAGTATGACCAAATGTACCTGAGATAAATACAACAAAAGGATTTATATCTGGGGTTAGGTGGCAGGGGCCTTTAGTGTAAGGGGTGTGTGTGTGGGGGTGCTTAGGGGTTCAGGTTAGGCTCCAGAGGGGTTAAGGTTAGATATGGGGGATTTAAGATTAGTCACCATTTGGGGGTCTAAAGGCTAAACACCACTGCAGGGTTAAAGAGAGGCACCATCAGCGGGGCTAAGGGGATTATGGTTAGGCAACACAAGTGGGTGAGGGGGGTTAGAGTTAGGCATCGGTAGAGGGATAGTTCTGTATGAGAGTAGGGTTAGGTCATAGTAAAATATCAGTAATATTTACAATTTTACTAGTAGAATATTGGCTATCTCTGGCACACTTTTTAAGGGGTGCTTTTTTACATGTGCATGGCTTGCAGATGCTGCATGCACTGTTTTTCCAGGATGCTTTTTCAGGCAACATGGTAATTTCCCCTTCTGGGAAATTATCATGCAAAGCAAACATTACCTAAAATTGCAGTTAAATGTGGCATAACATTGGGAGGGAGGCGCCCCGAAGGATGTGTAAAATGACTAAAAACCCTTTAAAAGGCAAGAGAAACTTACCCCAAGAAGAGGACTTATACAAGATCCAAAAATAATTTATTCAAAAACACCGGGCAAAGCATTTAATGAGCATCCACCGCTTCCACAGCTAAAGAACAAACAAACAGAGTCTCAAGGTAAGAATCAATTGGCTTGGAGTGCCTATAGCTTTATATATTTTTACCTACATGCAGGCTATATGGGACCTATTAAAGAAAATGTATATGGGGGTACATGCACTCAACTCCCTTACTGAACTTTCAACAATTCTCATTATAGCTCATATTGATCAGTTTGGGGAAGCAAGGACTTGGACCCAAATAAATATAAATAGTCTCTAGCCATGTAAATGAATCATGTTTCCTAACTGTAAAAAAAACAAACCAAGAAACAAACTTTAGGATTTTCCCATTTAACGTATGAGGAAATACGAAACTATTACCATGGTTGCCAGGAATTATCCTCTATGTTAAAACCCCTGTGTCCTTGCGTAGCGCTGTCCCTGTGTAGCTGGGTCCGTGGTTTTTGCTACTGCGCATGTGCGCAGCATAAACCCGGACAGCAGTTGGGACTGGACTTGAGGACGGGGCCAGTGAGCCGGCTAGGCTTGTGTGTGGGCGAAGTTTAAAAAACCAGACCTAGAGCCTGTTTTTAAACGGGCTTGGGTATACTAGTTCTCTTAATAATTTGCTATGTCTGGCATATTGTATCAGGCTGCAGATTAAAAAAAGACTCACTCTCTTTTAGCAAGTGAGCACTGTCACCACATTAGTGGGTCAAAATGTTAGCATGTTTTGTATGTTAGCCTCAAGCCTAAGCTGCTGACAACCTTTTTATCGTAGCTGTCAATTCTAAATAGGGACAAGATAAGAATATTCATAGATATATGGTATATGGGCATGCTAAAACACTTTTTTTTTGCCAAGTTGAAATCAATGGGCAAAACTTCAGGTCAGGTCAAACAGTAAATTGTGATGGGAACATTACTTTAGCTTAATCACAAAGGAATCTGGACCACTCTAGTTGTATATGCTAAAACTGTAGCTATACTTTTACTGCTTTCAGGGGGAAAAATACCAATATACATTTCTGGAAGTGTGCCTTTTAGCAGGACTGCTATGATTAGCAGGATAAGCTACCCCAGTGGCAGAAAAGCATCTATTGGTCATGGTTCTTGGCCAACCAGCACCTTTGTCATGATTAAGATAACTAATCACAGGCCATGTTGTTTGTGAAGGCCCACCCATTAAGTAAAATGTATTTATTTTATTTAAGTATTTATACAGCGCTAACATATTACGCAACAATGTACAGAGTATATTGGCTTGTCACTAACTGTTCCTCAGAGGGGCTCACAATCTAGTCCCTATCATAGTCATATGTCTATGTATGTATCATTTTGTCAGAATTCTAGCGGTTTATATATGCAGGAAAAGCTGCCATATGTGTATGTTTTAAGTTTTAATGTTCTATGCAAAATTTCATTGTAAACTGTAAAGTTAGAGGACTTTTTTTTTTAAATATTGTTCTGAGACATCTCAGCATATTCTAGGCTGTGAAGCTTATAAGATTATTCTAGTTACAAGAAGACAAAACATTCTTTGTTTATGCTAAGAAGCATCTTTCAAATGTCAAGGTTATAAGGTTATAAGATAAGTGTACTGTGTGAAAGACTGGAAACGAGTTTTAAAAGTCACATTACTGCAACAACCTTAAATATATATACATTTGCTCAGTTATTACACATAAATATTAATAATCAATACAGACCTTCTAAAGAAAGAAATAGTTATTGTTAAACCCCATAATTACAAATAATATAATGTATTACTTTGAAATACATCTAAAAACAGGATTCTGCCAGTGATGCTTTGGGTCTGTGAAACATTTTCGTGGGATTGTTTTGGTTCTGGAGGATTGATGACATGCACTACAAGGCCGTTACAGCCAGCAAGAAAAGATAACATTTCCCAGCCAGAGAAAGTCAAAATATGAAAAATATAAAACAATAGAAGGGGTTTTCTCAGTTAAATATGTTAAAATGGTGACATCTGGCGGTTGAAAATATTATATTTATATCTTCTTAGGAAAGGCAAATATATAGAAAATGATTTTATATGATTACATTTTAATATGCAATTATATCTTATATGATTAATTGTTTTAAGAAGAATTGTATAATAAGCTTTGCATTTAAATAAGTATATTAGAAGCCCTGTATGTTTTAATAAGCCTTAAATTGCTGAAGACTCTTACAGGTCTGGTTACAGTGTCAACCTGACCAATCTTATTTCTGGGAAAGAACAGACACATTCCAAACTAATTAGCAGAAGGACACATTATCAGAAATGCATCATAAATGACATTGTTTATTGTTTGGAAGTTCAAAGTCTGGGGCAAAAAAGTCAACCAGCAGACACGATGGCTGGTGATGTCCATTTTTAATCAACTGCATCAGAAATGACCTAATCAGAATTTATAAACAATAATATTATCATTTAGGTATTCAAAACATGATAAAGCATTGACGCATGGAAGCTTTAGCCAATCAGAACCTGGGATTCAGGGAAATTCCAGATTAGGCAGCCATATTGCATCCAATCACTATAAAAGTAGGAGCTGAAAGCTCATAGTTTGAGGAAGCCCAAAAATCTCCTGAGAAGACACATGAGGCAGAAGCTACCTTCCCACACGTGGTTCTAGATGTTGAAGAGATGACAGAGAAGGGGTAATATGCTTAATATTCTGGTGAGTATTATGTTCTGTTAAGATGTTAGCAAGAAGTTTTTTTAGAAGCTATTCTTTATGCTATTTCTTTAAGAAGATTACTACAAGTTTTACACAGCTACTAGATACACAGCTATTGATACAGACGAGACTACTTTTGATCTTATTCTACATAACACAACTGTTATATTATTTTTTTGAATGTGCTTAGAAGATTGATGATCGCTTGGCTATAAAGCCTCGATAAGATGGAACACTGTTAGAAGGAAACACTACTTAGAACTGTTCATATTTTGTATATATGCTGTATGATAAGCAAATACAATTTTTATATAAAATCATATACTGAGTGCTCTGATTCATTTCAAGGTATACCGTCAATCTATAATTACTGTTATAGACCCGCTATACCGGATTTATATGATAGCAACGCTTCAAGGGCTGGTCCTTTACTGAGTTAGCAATCATGAAAAAGGCAAGAACTGCTCGGGTTTTTGACAGTGTAGTACATTTTTCATAGTCTAGGGCCAATTTAGGGGAAAGCCAATTAACTTATCTGTATGTTTTTGGGATGTGGGAGGAAACCGGAGTGCCCGGAGGAAACCCACGCAGACACGGGGAGAACATACAAACTCCTTCTGATGTTTACTTAGCTGAGATTCAAACCGGGGACCCAGTGCTGCAAGGCAAGAGCGCTAACCACTACGCCACCATGCTGCCCCAATGCTTAGTAACATAAAATAGAGCTTCTTGGGAAAGTGTTATCTAGGGACAAAGCTCTGCAATCTATTTTACCTTGATGATCTTGCAAAATAAACAGAACCTTACATCCAAAGAGATCTCTAGACCCGTCTATCGGTGTATATTAATAGTGTTTTTTTCCATGTAAAGATTTAATTGTATAAAGAATACCAGAGCCGAAGCACATATGAGAAACAGGGGGACCAGGCATGAATGGTGAGCTGTCCTGATGTCCACTGCTTCCCCCGTTTTCCTTTCTGCCCTCTGCTGCTTCTAAATGCCCTCCGGTGCTCATGGCTGTGGTGACGTCATGTGCATGCACAGTGCCCTCCCGACCTACAGAGTGATCCCGGCTGTGGTTGCCTGCTTTAGGATGTGGGCAGCTAGGCCAGTGCGGGCACAGTGATGCCCAAATCCAGCAATCCGGAAGAGGGTGCCAGGGTGCATTTAGAAGCAGAAGAGAGGTAGAAATGAGAATGGGGGGGGGAGCGGTGGGCATCAGGACTGCTCACCATACATGCCTGCTCCCCCCATTTCTCATATGTGCTCCAGCTTTGGTATCCTTTAAAGGAGTTATCAGGCATTTTAAAAGAAAATAAGTGCTATTTACCCAGGGCTTCCTCCAGCCCCAAGCTCCCAGAATGTCCCTCGCCGCAGCTCTGCAGCCATTCGCTGCTACTGCATCCCGGTCCCCAGCGATGACGTTAGGCCGACCCCGAGGTCGGCCTGTACTGCGCCTGCACGAGCGGCGCTGTCAATCACCACCACGTGGACCTGAGCATACTGCTATGATTCATAGCCAAGCAAAAGTGCAGAAAAAATTGTGCAAAAAATATTATTACTCATTCACAGTGAAACTGTGTTTCACTGTGACTGAGTAATAGCATTTTTACACATTTTTTTTGTTCATACAACCTAGGGCAGGGGTCGGCAACCCGTGGCTCCGGAGCCGCATGCGGCTCTTTTTGATCTTCGCCGCGGCTGTTGTGCTGTTGTTGCTGGCCGGCAGCCTATCAGAGAGGCCGCCGGACCAGTGCAGTGCAGGGCTTCGGGTGGCCATTTTCCCGTAGCCCTGCAGGCAGGACGTGATGTAGGAAGAGGATCGTGGGAGTTGCGCGCCACAAGGTCGGGACCGGAGGTCGGGACAGGAGGAGATCGTGACAGGAGGTCTTCTGACTAGGTGAGTACATGTTGTTTTTTTTTTCAGATCTGCTGAAGGATTGTGCATATGGGGGCCAGATCTGCTGAAGGATTGTGCATATGAGGGTAAGATCTGCTGAAGGATTGTGCATATGGGGGTCATATCTGCTAACGATTTGTTCATATGGGGGTCATATCTGCTAACGATTTGTGCATATGGGGGTCATATCTGCTAACGATTTGTGCATATGGGAGTCATATCTGCTAATGATTTGTGCATATGGGAGTCATATCTGCTAACGATTTGTGCATATGGGTGTCATATCTGCTGAAGGATTGTGCATATGGGGGTCATATCTGCTAACGATTTGTGCACATGGGGGTCATATCTGCTAACGATTTGTGCATATGGGGGTCATATCTGCTAACGATTTGTGCATATGGGGGTCATATCTGCTGAAGGATTGTGCATATGGGGGTCAGATCTGCTGAAGGATTGTGCATATGGGGGTCATATCTGCTAACGATTTGTGCATATGGGGGTCATATCTGCTAACGATTTGTGCATATGGGGGTCATATTTGCTAACGATTTGTGCATATGGGAGTCATATCTGCTAACGATTTGTACATATGGGGGTCATATCTGCTGAAGGATTGTGCATATGGGGGTCATATCTGCTAATGATTTGTGCATATGGGGGTCATATCTGCTGAAGGATTGTGCATATGGGGGTCATATCTGCTAATGATTTGTGCATATGGGGATCATATCTGCTAACGATTTGTGCATATGAGGGTCATATCTGCTAACGATTTGTGCATATGGGGGTCATATCTGCTAATGATTTGTGCATATGGGGGTCATATCTGCTGAAGGATTGTGCATATGGGGGTCATATCTGCTAACGATTTGTGCATATGAGGGTCATATCTGCTAACGATTTGTGCATGTGGGGGTCATATCTGCTAACGATTTGTGCATATGGTTTTGCGGCTCCCAGTTTTTTTCTCTTTTTGGAAACGGGTCCAAGTGGCTATTTATGTCTTAAAGGTTGCAGACCCCTGACCTAGGGGCACTTTTCTGAGCCCCCAGTGTTGATATTACATACTATTGTGTATGGAATGATTATTTTTTGCAAATGGATATAATGGCTTGGAGTTTTATGGGATGTTTTATGTGTTTTTAATTATTTGGATGTCCTTTGGGTGCACAATAATTTGTGATTGATCATTGATTATTAAAGATCAGTGTATATATTTTGAACATTATGAGTGGCGCTTGTTCCTGGTTTTTTTTTTTGCTCCCCTAGTAACCAGGCTATTTTTTTTTTACAATTCAGGCCACTGCAGCTTTAAGGGCTTGCTGCAGGGCCATACGAATTAACACACACATTAATCCCTCCCCCCCTTTTCTGCCCACCAACGGAGCTTTCTCTCTCACTGCTTTAATGTTTATTTATTTATTTTTGTATATATTTATTTATTTTAAAATGTGGCTATTTTTTAAATTTGTTTTTACTACCCCCCTCCCTCCCTCCCCCCGGCAGCCAATCACAGTAATTTGCTCCCATAGACATTAGCCTATGAGAGCCAATCACTTTCTGAGTCTCCTCAGGGGACAACCCAGTGTCCCCAGTACAGCGCTGCCTTAGATCACAGCACTGTACAGTTTAAAAAGATGGCAGTTTAGCCATCTAACAGTTTCTTAGTGGCTATCCCCTGCAATCTCCATCCCCAGGACTTGACGCCAATTGGTGTTAGGCGGTCCAGGGGGAGCCGCCTTGTTCATGCCAATTGGCATTAGGAGGATGTTAAGTACTGTATTTTGCTGTAAATCAAAAAAAAAAAAAAGAAAGAAAAAAGACTGGCACTGCAATCATGGGACAATTATGGAGGGGTTTCCGGATATAGAGGGGACAGGGTAATAACCTTCTGTGTGCTCAGGATGCTGAAGAGAACATCAAATATATCATACTTAGAGAATAAACCATATGGCACTACATTAGCAGGCCCATTAACCACTTGAGGACCTAGGGCTTTCTACCCCTTAAGGACCGGCCACTTTTTTTCCATTCAGACCACTGCAGCTTTCACGGTTTATTGCTCGCTCATACAACCTACCACCTAAATGAATTTTGGCTCCTTTTCTTGTCACTAATAAAGCTTTCTTTTGGTGCTATTTGATTGCTCCTGCGATTTTTACTTTTTATTATATTCATCAAAAAAGACATGAATTTTGGCAAAAAAATGATTTTTTTAACTTTCTGTGCTGACATTTTTCAAATAAAGCAAAATTTCTGTATACATGCAGCGCGAAAAATGTGGACAAACATGTTTTTGATTAAAAAAAACCCATTCAGTGTATATTTATTGGTTTGGGTAAAAGTTATAGCGTTTACAAACTATGGTGCAAAAAGTGAATTTTCCCATTTTCAAGCATCTCTGACTTTTCTGACCCCCTGTCATGTTTCATGAGGGGCTAGAATTCCAGGATAGTATAAATACCCCCCAAATGACCCCATTTTGGAAAGAAGACATCCCAAAGTATTCACTGAGAGGCATAGTGAGTTCATAGAAGATATTATTTTTTGTCACAAGTAAGCGGAAAATGACACTTTGTGAGAAAAAAAAAAAAAAAAAAGTTTCCATTTCTTCTAACTTGCGACAAAAAAAAAATGAAATCTGCCACGGACTCACCATGCCCCTCTCTGAATACCTTGAAGGGTCTACTTTCCAAAATGGGATCATTTGTGGGGTGTGTTTACTGTCCTGACATTTTGGGGGGTGCTAAATTGTAAGCACCCCTGTAAAGCCTAAAGGTGCTCATTGGACTTTGGACCCCTTAGCGCAGTTAGGCTGCAAAAAAGTGCCACACATGTGGTATTGCCGTACTCAGGAGAAGTAGTATAATGTGTTTTGGGGTGTATTTTTACACATACCCATGCTGGGTGGGAGAAATATCTCTGTAAATGACAATTTGTTAATTTTTTTTACACACAATTGTCCATTTACAGAGATATTTCTCCCACTCAGCATGGGTATGTGTAAAAATACACCACAAAACACATTATACTACTTCTCCTGAGTACGGCGATACCACATGTGTGGCACTTTTTTGCACCCTAACTGCGCTAAAGGGCCCAAAGTCCAATGAGTACCTTTAGGATTTCACAGGTCATTTTGAGAAATTTCGTTTCAAGACTACTCCTCACGGTTTAGGGCCCCTAAAATGCCAGGGCAGTATAGGAACCCCACAAATGACCCCATTTTAGAAAGAAGACACCCCAAGGTATTCCGTTAGGAGTATGGTGAGTTCATAGAAGATTTTATTTTTTGTCAAAAGTTAGCGGAAAATGACACTTTGTGAAAAAACACAATTAAAATCAATTTCTGCTAACTTTTGACAAAAAATAAAATCTTCTATGAACTCACCATACTCCTAACAGAATACCTTGGGGTGTCTTCTTTCTAAAATGGGGTCATTTGTGGGGTTCCTATACTGCCCTGGCATTTTAGGGGCCCTAAACCGTGAGGAGTAGTCTTGAAACGAAATTTCTCAAAATGACCTGTGAAATCCTAAAGGTACTCATTGGACTTTGGGCCCCTTAGTGCAGTTAGGGTGCAAAAAAGTGCCACACATGTGGTATCACCGTACTCGGGAGAAGTAGTACAATGTGTTTTGGGGTGTATTTTTACACATACCCATGCTGGGTGGGAGAAATACCTCTGTAAATGGACAATTGTGTGTAAAAAAATCAAAAGATTGTCATTTACAGAGGTATTTCTCCCACCCAGCATGGGTATGTGTAAAAATACACCCCAAAACACATTGTACTACTTCTCCCGAGTACGGCGATACCACATGTGTGGCACTTTTTTGCACCCTAACTGCACTAAGGGGCCCAAAGTCCAATGAGTACCTTTAGGATTTCACAGGTCATTTTTGTTTCAAGACTACTCCTCACGGTTTAGGGCCCCTAAAATGCCAGGGCAGTATAGGAACCCCACTAATGACCCCATTTTAGAAAGAAGACACCCCAAGGTATTCCGTTAGGAGTATGGTGAGTTCATAGAAGTTTTTATTTTTTTGTCACAAGTTAGCGGAAATTGATTTTAATAGTTTTTTTTCACAAAGTGTCATTTTCCGCTAACTTGTGACAAAAAATAAAATCTTCTATGAACTCACCATACTCCGTACGGAATACCTTTGGGTGTCTTCTTTCTAGAATGGGGTCATTTGTGGGGTTCCTATACTGCCCTGGCATTTTAGGGGCCCTAAACCGTGAGGAGTAGTCTTGAAACCAAATGTCGCAAAATGACCTGTGAAATCCTAAAGGTACTCATTGGACTTTGGGCCCCTTAGCGTACTTAGGGTGTAAAAAAGTGCCACACATGTGGTACCGCTGTACTCAGGAGAAGTAGTATAATGCGTTTTGGGGTGTATTTTTACACATACCCATGCTAAGTGGGAGAAATATCTCTGTAAATGACAATTGTTTGATTTTTTTACACACAATTGGCCATTTACATAGAAATTTCTCCCACCCAGCATGGGTATGTGTAAAAATACACCCCAAAACACATTATACTACTTTTCCTGAGTACGGCGGTACCACATGTGTGACACTTTTTTGCAGCCTAGGTGCGCTAAGGGGCCCAACATCCTATTCACAGGTCATTTTGAAGCATTTGTTTTCTAGACTACTCCTCGCGGTTTAGGGCCCCTAAAATTCCAGGGCAGTATAGGAACCCCACAAGTGACCCCATTTTAGAAAGAAGACACCCCAAGGTATTCCGTTAGGTGTATGGCGAGTTCATAGAAGATTTTATTTTTTGTCACAAGTTAGTGAAAAATGACACTTTGTGAAAAAAAACCAATAAAAATTAATTTCCGCTAACTTTTGACAAAAAATAAAATCTTCTATGAACTCGTCATACACCTAACAGAATACCTTGGGGTGTCTTTTTTTCTAAAATGGGGTCACTTGTGGGGTTCCTATACCGCCCTGGCATTTTACAGGCCCAAAACCGTGAGTAGTCTGGAAACCAAATGTCTCAAAATGACTGTTTAGAGGTATAAGCATCTGCAAATTTTGATGACAGGTGGTCTATGAGGGGGCGAATTTTGTGGAACCGGTCATAAGCAGGGTGGCCTTTTAGATGACAGGTTGTATTGGGCCTGATCTGATGGATAGGAGTGCTAGGGGGGTGACAGGAGGTGATTGATGGGTGTCTCAGGGGGTGGTTAGAGGGGAAAATAGATGCAATCAATGCACTGGGGAGGTGATCGGAAGGGGGTCTGAGGGTTTGGCCGAGTGATCCGGAGCCCACACGGGGCAAATTGGGGCCTGATCTGATGGGTAGGTGTGCTAGGGGGTGACAGGAGGTAATTGATGGGTGTCTCAAGGTGTGATTAGAGGGGGGAATAGATGCAAGCAATGCACTGGCGAGGTGATCAGGGCTGGGGTCTGAGGGCATTCTGAGGGTGTGGGCGGGTGATTGAGTGCCCTAGGGGCAGATAGGGGTCTAATCTGATAGGTAGCAGTGACAGGGGGTGATTGATGGGTAATTATTGGGTGTTTAGGGTAGAGAATAGATGGAAACACTGCGCTTGGGTGGTGATCTGATGTCGGATCTGCGGGCGATCTATTGGTGTGGGTGGGTGATCAGTTTGCCCGCAAGGGGCAGGTTAGGGGCTGATTTATGGGTGGCAGTGACAGCGGGTGATTGATGGGTGGCAGTGACAGGGGGTGATTGATGGGTGGCAGTGACAGGGGGTGATTGATGGGTGATTGATAGGTGATTGACAGGTAATCAGTGGGTTATTACAGGGGAGAACAGATGTAAATATTGCACTGGCGAATTGATAAGGGGGGGTCTGAGGGCAATCTGAGCGTGTAGGCGGGCGATTGGGTGCCCGCAAGGGGCAGATTAGGGTCTGATCTGATGGGTAACAGTGACAGGTGGTGATAGGGGGTGATTGATGGGTGATTGATGGGTAATTAGTGGGTGTTTAGAGGAGAGAATAGATGGAAACACTGCGCTTGGGTGGTGATCTGATGTCGGATCTGCGGGCGATCTATTGGTGTGGGTGGGTGATCAGTTTGCCCGCAAGGGGCAGGTTAGGGGCTGATTGTTGGGTGGCAGTGACAGGGGGTGATTGAAGGGTGATAGATGATTGGCAGGTGATTGACAGGTGATCAGTGGGTTATTACAGGGAAGGACAGATGTAAATATTGCACTGGCGAATTGATAAAGGGGGGTCTGAGGGCAATCTGAGCGTGTAGGCGGGTGATTGGGTGCCCGCAAGGGGCAGATTAGGGTCTGATCTGATAGGTAACAGTGACAGGTGGTGATAGGGAGTGATTGATGGGTGATTGATGGGTAATTAGTGGGTGTTTAGAGGAGAGAATAGATGTAAACGCTGCGCTTGGGTGGTGATCTGATGTCGGATCTGCGGGCGATCTATTGGTGTGGGTGGGTGATCAGATTGCCCGCAAGGGGCAGGTTAGGGGCTGATTGTTGGGTGGCAGTGACAGGGGGTGATTGATGGGTGATAGGTGATTGGCAGGTGATTGACAGGTGATCAGTGGGTTATTACAGGGAAGGACAGATGTAATTAATGCACTGGCGAATTGATAAGGGGGGGGGGGGTCTGAGGGCAATCTGAGCGTGTGGGCGGGTGATTGGGTGCCCGCAAGGGGCAGATTAGGGTCTGATCTGATAGGTAACAGTGACAGGTGGTGATAGGGGGTGATTGATGGGTGATTGATGGGTAATTAGTGGGTGTTTAGAGAAGATAACAGATGTAAACGATACATTTGGGAGGTAATCTGACGGCGGGTTTGCGGGCGATCTAATGGTGTGGGTGGGTGATCAGATTGCCCGCAAGGGGCAGGTTAGGGGCTAATTGATGGGTGGCAGTGACAGGGGGTGACAGGGGGTGATTGATGGGTGATAGGTGATTGGCAGGTGATTGACAGGTGATCAGTGGGTTATTACAGGGAAGAACAGATGTAATTAATGCACTGGCGAATTGATAAGGGGGGGTCAGAGGGCAATCTGAGCGTGTGGGCGGGTGATTGGGTGCCCGCAAGGGGCAGATTAGGGTCTGATCTGATAGGTAAAAGTGACAGGTGGTGATAGGGGGTGATTGATGGGTGATTGATGGGTAATTAGTGGGTGTTTAGAGGAGAGAATAGATGTAAACATTGGATTTGGGAGGTGATCTGATGTCGGATCTGTGGGCAATCTATTGGTGTGGGGGGGTGATCAGATTGCCCGCAAGGGGCAGGTTAGGGGCTGATTGATGGGTGGCAGTGACAGGGGGTGATTGACGGGTGATTGACGGGTGATTGACAGGTGATCAGGGGGATAGATGCATACAGTAAACAGGGGGGGGGGGGGTGGTCTGGGGGGGGGGTCTGGGGAGAATCTGAGGGGTGGGGGGTGATCAGGAGGGGGCAGGGAGCAGGGGGGGGGGATAAAAAAAAATAGCGTTGACAGATAGTGACAGGGAGTGATTGATGGGTGATTAGGGGGGTGATTGGGTGCAAACAGGGGTCTGGGGGGTGGGCAGGGGGGGGTCTGATGGGTGCTGTGGGCGATCTGGGGCAGGGGGGGAGAAATCAGTGTGCTTGGGTGCAGACTAGGGTGGCTGCAGCCTGCCCTGGTGGTCCCTCGGACACTGGGACCACCAGGGCAGGAGGCAGCCTGTATAATACACTTTGTAAACATTACAAAGTGTATTATACACTTTGTATGCGGCGATCGCGGGGTTAACATCCCGCCGGCGCTTCCGTATAGCCGGCGGGATGTTGCGGCGAGCGAGCGGTGACAGGCGCCGGCGGAGGATCGCGTCACGGATGACGCGATCGCTCCGCCCATGCCCTTAGAAGGACCGCCGCCTCTGTGGGTGAGCCGGTCCTTCAGGGCTCCACTTCCCGGCCGCCTCTGTGCGTTAGGCGGTCGGGAAGTGGTTAAAGCTGTCATTTATTGCATCCAGTATTCCAGATCATGCATAGATTCAGTATTTCATACATACACATGTACTGTACCCTGTCCTTCCTGCTGTGGGGCAATGTGGGAGCAGCGGTCCGCCTGACGACCATTTCGCTCGAAAGCGAGCTTCTTCCGAGGCTCCGTGCGCGGTACCTAGCCCATCATCGGGTCTTTAAATACGCCGGCCATCTGCTCCAGCTTCCGCGTACGTCACGCCGCTTCACGTCACTTCCAAATCCCGCTGACGCGTCTATGCGCATGCGTCCGCAAATCCGCCTGACGCATAACATCTACTGTGCGCATGCGTACTATCCTACGACTCCTGCAAGTCCGTGTCATAGGTGTAGGATAGTACGCATGCGCACAGTAGATGTTATGCCTCAGGCGGATTTACGGACGCATGCGTATAGACGCGCCAGCGGGAGTAGGAAGTGACGTGAAGCGGCGTGACGTACGCAGAAGCTGGAGCAGATGCCCGGCGTATTTAAAGACCCGATGATGAACTAGATACCATGCACTGAGCCTCAGAAGAGGCTAGTTTTCGAGCGAAACGGTCGTCAGGCGGACCGCTGCTCCCACATTGCCCCACAGCAGGAAGGACAGGGTACAGTACATGTGTATGTATGAAATACTGAATCTATGCATGATCTGGAATACTGGATACAATAAATGACAGCTTTAATGGACCTGCTAATGTAGTGTCCCGGATGGTTTATTCTCTAAGTATGATAAGTACCGTATTTTACAGACTATAAGACGCACTTTCTCTCCCCCAAAATTGGGGAGAAAAAGTTACTGCGTCTTATAGTCCAAATGCAGCTTTTACCTATCTGGGCGCATGTGTCTGATAGGTTTTCTGTGATCTGCATGAGGTCCGTGTTGAGGCAGCAGAAACAGCAGCTCGATGTGAAGTCCCCGAATCAGCATTTATAGTGTCCCTGTGGTGAGGAGGCAGCGGCCCGATATGAAGTTTGCCCGGATCAGCCTTCATACTGTCCCCACGGTGAGTCAGCAGCAGTCCGACCTAAAGTGTTCCCTGCATCAGCGTGGTGCGAGCAGTACAGGTCAGCTTCAGCCGCTATACCGACAGAGTCCTATTGAGGCTTCCATACTGCATTGTTTATTGGTGTCAGCCCATGACCTCAGCGCACGTGCACTGCAGGTCATTGGAGGGCACCAGTAAACAATGCAGTATGGAAGCCTCATAGGACTCTGTCGGGTATAGCGGCTGAAGCTGACCTGTACTGCTTGGACCACGTTGATGCAGGGAACACTTTAGGTTGGGCTGCTGCTGACTCGCCGTGGGGACAGTATGAAGGCTGATCCGGGCAAACTTCATATCAGGCTGCTGCTGACTCCCCGCAGGGACGGTATGAAGGCTGATCCGGGCAAACTTCATATCGGGCTGCTGCTGACTCATCACAGGGACACTATAAATGCTGATGCGGGGACTTCATATCGGGCTGCTGCCTCCTCACCACAGGGACACTATAAAGACTGATGCAAGGACTTCTGCTGCTGCTGCTGCTGCTGCTATTGCTGTGGGGACAAGCTAATTGCTGAAGCAGGAAACACGTCAGAACTTACTGATGCTGCTGCTGCCTCACCATAAGGACAATGTGAAAACTGATCAGGGACAAGGATTACAGGGACAGCTGCTATGCTGCTTGGGGAGTCTACAGGTTGGACCTCCACATTGGGCCCATCTGCTTTTTGAAGAAAAAGATGCCACCTAGGCTGCATAGGTAAGAAAGATCTCATTGAGATTGTAGTGGTTTACATAGCTAGTTTTTTGGGTGGAAGCAGGAGTTTGCGTAGTGTAGTGTAGCTGGGGGAAGGAGGCATCAGTGGATTTGTGAAGTGTAGTATAGATGGTGGGGGCAGCAGTGGTTAGTGTAGCTGGGCAGTGTAATTTAAAGACATCTTGGGGATGGGGCAAAGGTCCTTAAGACACTTCTGGTCTATGGATGCACCTAGGCTTAGTTTTTTTTTCCCCCCTGGTTTTTGCCTTCTAAACCTAGGTGCGTCTTATAGTCCGGAGCGTCTTATAGTCCGAAAAATATGGTAGTTAAACTGGGAACTTAGTAGATGGAAAGAGCCTGACTGACATGACGTAAAAAAGGTACCCTTTGGATATAAATTTATAAAATTAGTTAACATACTTGAAAAGATGCTGAGAGGTTTGTAATAAAATCATATTCAGCCTGACATATTTTACATTGCTGGTGAACCTGAAACAGCACTAAAGGTTAGTAAATGGTTAAAATAATTTTATATGCTTGGTTAGATTTAATCGTGTTTTTTTTTTTTTTTTAGCCCAGTCCAGAATATATTTTGATATGCAGTATCAGCAATTTTTGCATGAAGAGTCAGCATTCAACGAAAGAAGCACCTATTTACTTATTTATTTTTTCTTTTATTTTTCTAATGGAATTGTTAGAAAATGATAATTTTTAGTAGGGCTGTATGAGTGATTTTCTTGATCTGAAATATGTGATTTTATAAAGTTATATAAAGGTGAGCATGTAAGAGCAAAAAAAAAAAAAAAAAAGAGAGATGAAAGCCAAAAAGAATGTAGTACTTATAGAACATACATAGATCTATGTATAGAGGTAAATTGGCAATCACAGGATTATATTATTACAGGGATGGTCGTAGTCAGCCAACTTCGCTACGCTGGAACTACGCGTAGTTTTATGCAATTACGCTTCGCCAAACTACGGCTTCAAAATCAAATATTTGCTTCGTATGCATTTCGTAGACTACGCATTAAAATACGCAATTACACGTAGTGAGAAGCGTAGTGTATGCGGACGCTTATGCCATTATGCAGAAACATTTACGCATTAATTCCTCTGAAATTGTTGTACCAGGAACTCTTCTATGCGTACATTCCCTTTTCCAATGCGTAATTTTGTACGCATACAATCGTACGCGGAAAAATAGACGCGAATAAGGAATTCGTAGTTTAGTTCACAATACACATTACATTCTAAAAACACAAGTATATAGCATATAAGTTCATGACATGGTAGCAGCCAAACGAGAATGGCAGATTGTTGCTCCTTTTATACTCCCCCAAGGGGTGGGGTTTAATACCACTACCCTTAACTCACCAACAGGTATTGGTCAAAGTAGTTGTCCATCATTGTTTCCACCAATAGGTTGCCAGTAGTATTGAGCCCCATGCATCAAAATAAATGCTTTAAAACAATAGTCAGGGACCTATAATTTTCCACACCTATAGTGTATTGAGCACAGAGAGTTAATCTCACCCCAAACTGCAGCCCAGAAAGAAATCCCCTAGGAGCGGCAAAGAGGACACTGTGTTCCGTGAATCCTGCCCTCTGATTGGTCCATGGCCGGCTGCAGCCTACCTGAAGCCTCAGCCAATTATTATTATTATTATTTAATTTTTATTTATATAGCGCCAACATCTTCCTTAGCGCTGTACATAGTACAAACAAATAATGGGGAACAAATATACATAAGAAATACAAGACACTGTACAGTCATGACATTGAATAGAATAAATACAGATACATGCATAGTTGATGTGTTGTTGGTACATGTACATATGTTAAAATTACAGCAGTATGAGAAACACTAGGAGGAGGTCCTTGCCCTTGCGAGCTTACAATCTAGAGGCCAATCAGACGTAAGTGGCGGCGGGACTCAAAGGCAGCGTCATTTGATTAACCAGTGGTGAGGCGCACGCGTCAACACTATAGTGCGGAAGCGCCGTAAGCATCCGTCCTAAACAGCGCCTATTTACAGGCGTTGTCATGGCAACCCCCCGCTGCTAAACACATTGCCTCGAAACGGCTGATATATTTATGCCACTACTGCACTAGCCAGACAATTCCGATTTTGGATAGGTTTAACAATGTATTTGAAAATATGCTTCCGCCCAGGGCCACCATCAGAAATTTCTGGGCCCCATACTGGGTCCCTACTGCTGGGTCCCTACTGAACAGTAAGAAGAAGTGACCAGAAGCCAAGGCAGCAGAGGGTCACAGGCAGAAATTACATTGCCTGGTTAAGGAGACTGGGACAGCATGACACTTACTGCCTTCTTTAGTTCTATTCCTTCCTCCACTTCCAAGTGTGGCAGGGGCGGTGCTTAACAGATGACAAGTGGGGGCATGGCCTAAACCCAGAGATGGATTAATATTTAGTGGGGCTCTAGGCAAGGTAGTAAATTTGGGGCTTTGTGTAGTCTTTTTGTCAAGCTGAAGTGTAGAGAGGTCGAAGAAGGTGGCTGGTGGGCCCCTTAACACCCACTAGGCCCTAGGTACCTGCATAGGTTGCCAGGAGGATGATCCTGCTCTGCTTAAACCCCATTTGAGGGGGGAAACTATATATCTACAAAAAACATAGCAGACCCGCAGATCAGCGCGACATGTCTGTGTGAGATCTCGCCTGATTCCAGCACACCCTACTAGTACAGCAGTCTTATGTGCTTTTGTCAGGAACAGTGAAGTGTTTATTGTCCCATCACACACATACAATCGTCTGACTGTACACCGACAATTGTTTCAGTACCAATCTGGTTCCCTTTGTCAAGGGTAGGACAGACACACATACAGTAACGAATGTGTGGGATGGGACAATAAACACTTCACTGTTCCTGACAAAGTCTTTGTGCGGATCTCTATTTCGATTGTTGGATTAGAAATTGCCTGGGGATCCTGCACCAGCATCTGCTGGAGTAGTTTGCAATTTTGGTCTACATTATGTACTTTTAAATCTAAACCTTTGCTAGAGAAGAGACTGCATGAGGCCTCTTCTTTTCACCTCCAGATTTTCACTCGCGTGCAGCATACTAATCCCTCCCATAGCCAGTGCCATTGTGTCAGTGCAACTAATAGCATTGCTAGGGCCTAGCATTGGAGGCATGCAGGTTCCTCGCAAGGTACACTTGTGTGTGCTGGCTGTGTGTATGTGTATGTGTGTGTGTGTGTGTGGGGGGGGGGGGTGCGGGGGGGGGTAGGTAATCAGTTTTATCTGTAAATGCATAAATCATGTTTGGGCAGTGTTTTCATCATCATTGCACAAGATGTTGGAAATTGCTACAAAACAGAAGATTCCCATGTGGTGATGTTATGCCCTGACTTTTTGATGAAATAACAGCTGTTATTTCATCTTACACAGCAGACATGTGTAGCTCTTCTGAGGTCTGTCAGCAATAATGAGAACAACACTGCCACATTATGAGTTATTCTGTTTGGAAGAAAAACCCTCCTCTGTTTCCTCATATGCACACAGTAGCAGCTGAATATTCCAGGTATAATGCAGAAAGGACTGCAGCAGGGCGTAGAAGAGGGTGTACAAAATACATAAGAGAGTTGGGGGCTGGAGGCAAACAGTGGGTGATGGTGAGGTAAGGACGGGCTTCTCGCGAGAGAGAAAGTGTACTTGTGAAAAATTCCAGGAAGGATACAGCTGGCTGCACATTTTGATGCACATGATTCCTAATTGAATGTAAAGAAGAATAGCGGTGCACCGCTTCTTTAGAGGCAGAAAATGGCTCTGACGTTATTGTGAAAAACTTTGTTGAAAACCAATAATTTCACAAATTTTGCAAAACGTTCTAGATTATTTGTAGTGTTGATCAAACACCCAGGTATTCAGGCTCGGGTCAGCTCGGCCAAAAATGGTTCAGATGTTCGGGATATTCGGCCGAACACTGAGCCTAATTGAAGTCAATGGGGACCTGAGCATGCCTGGGGAAACTTCTGCAAAATGGGTTGGAAATAGTGGTGGGGAGGGGGCATTTACACATAGATCTTAGGCTCAGAATGAAAGCAGGGACTCATGTTTGCAGAGCAGTGCACCAATTATACTTGACTGCCAATAAAACAAATAAAACTCCCCAAAAAAGCATACGTGTATGGGGAAAAACTGCACGCTTAACTGTTCCCAGTTGGCACTGAAAGTACTGCTTATTTTGGCAACAATAAGCAAGAGTAAAATGCAATAAAGTGTGTTTTTTAACCTCCTTGGCGGTAACCCCGTGTGTGACACGGGGTAAGCCGCCGGAGGGTGCCGCTCAGGCCCTGCTGGGCCGATTTCCATATTTTTTTTTTGCTGGACGCAGCTAGCACTTTGCTAGCTGCGCCAGCACAGCGATCGCCGCTGCCCCGCGCCCGATCGCCGCTATCCGTTGCGGCGCGCCCCCCCCCCCGACCCCGTGCGCTGCCTGGCCAATCAGTGCCAGGCAGCGCCGAGGGGTGGATCGGGACTCCCAATGACGTCACGGGGAAGCCCTCCAGGAAATCCCGTTCTTTGAACGGGATTTTCTGATCGGAGATCACCGAAGGCGATCAAAGCGGGCGGGGGGATGCCGCTGAGCAGCGGCTATCATGTAGCGAGCCCTGGGCTTGCTACATGATTTTAAAAAAAAATGCTGTGCTGCCTCCCGGCGGAATGTTTCATACCGCCAGGAGGGTTAATGGGCACAACTGATCTCAGCTGGCACTGAAAGTACTGTTTTTTTTTCAACAATAAGCAATAGTAAAATGCAATAAACTGTGTTTATTTTATGGGCACTGTGGCTGCTGCCAGTGGTGAGGCAGGGGCACTGTGCCTGGCAGTGGTGAGGCAGGGGCTCTGTGGCTGCTGCTGGCAGTGGTGAGGCAGGGGCACTGTGGCTGCTGCCAGTGGTGAGGCTGGGGCACTGTGGCTGCTGCCAATGCCTGGCAGTGGTGAGGCAGGGACTCTGTGGCTGCTGCTGGCAGTGGTGAGGCAGGGGCACTGTGGCTGCTGCCAGTGGTGAGGCTGGGGCACTGTGGCTGCTGCCAATGCCTGGCAGTGGTGAGGCAGGGGCTCTGTGGCTGCGGCTGGCAGTGGTGAGGCAGAGGCTCTGTGGCTGCTGCTGGCAGTGTTGAGGCTGGGGCTCTGTGGCTGCTGCTGGCAGTGGTGGTGAGGCTGGGACACTGGGGCTGGCCTGGCTGGCAGTGCTGGCACCTACCTAACCGCTATGCTAGCTCTGTCTCCTACCTTCCTCAAGCTAAACCCCAATGCAAATGGCGGAGCCAGCCGCGCGTTAGGGTATTTATATACTTGAACATGTGACCCGCTCGGCCAATCACAGCTATGGTCACAGCCAGCTAGGCTGTGTGACCATAGCTGTGGAAAAAGCATTGTCACCGTTTATTGGCTGCTTGCAAAGGCACTAATAAGCGAGGGGAGAAGACCGAACAGCGCAGCTCGTTCGGAGAATAATGAACAGTGTCGAGCACTGTTCAATCAACACTAATTATTTGGAGTTGACATTAGCAATTAATAGCAAAACCCCCATCAGAGGCGCTTCTAGAGACCAGCTGACCAGCTAATTGCCTAGAGCAGCAGATTTATTGCAGGGTGGCTTTGAGGGAAAAAAAAGTGTATTTTTCCTGTCCTTAGAGGCTGAAAACTCAGGGAACGGAGATAAAAAGTTTTAATGAAAGCCTCTACTGCTCAGCCTCAAATAAGGAATCTACAAACCTTTTGTCTACAACACTTTGTATGGCATTCTCTAATGTTAGTGTTATCTCAGGATCTAGAGTGTGTCTGTGTGACTCCTGTCCTGCCCGCCCCTCCTTATGACTTAAAGCGGAATATAACCCTGCATTTCAACTTTGCTCTAAAATATTATTTACAGCATATTATATGCAAAAAGCATTTTTTTTTTTTACTAGACCAGCATTGGAAGGGTTAAACACAGACGTTTCAAGTTCCGTGGAGAGATATGCAGAAGTTCAGATTGTTACATTCTATGTATCTATTGATAAAGTTACACACTCTTTGGCAGTCCTCCAAGCTCCTTCTCAGTCAGAGAGATGAGTCATTCAACACTTAGATACATTTCTGTAAACAAAATGTATCTCTTTTCAGCTTCGGATGCATCTGCAGAAATCTAAAGGAACTTTAAAGCCCTGTGTAACCCTTCCAATGCTGGTCTAGTAAAAAAAAAAAATGCTGGTTGCATATAATATACTGTAAATAATGTTTTAGAGCAAAGTTGAAATGCAGGGTTATATTCCGCTTTAAGAGGAGGATGGTGTCTTTGTGTGCATTCCAGAACGGGACTAGCCAGGAGGAAGGAGGGAGATTTTTTTCCCTTTGCTGCTGGTACAGTGTATAAGTCTGTGGTTTATGGAGAGCCAACAATGTGAAGCACTAGGCTGGCTGAGGGAAATAAATGTACAATTTGATGGCAAGCTGGTAAATGTACACAGCATGATGCAGAAGAGAGGCTTGCCTCCTACAGTGTCCTTAGAAAAACACTGTCTGCTTTCTCACCATTGTAAAGACTGCATGTGGTCAGCTAGATAAGGTCAAAGCTCCCAAATGTAGCTCTTTTGGAGGGACAGTCCCTCTTTGGGAGCCCTGTCACTCTGTCCCTCTTTCCTCCTCATTTGTCCCTCTTTCAGGATTTTGTCCCTCTTTCTATGTAAATATATATATCTCTACTAAAAATGTGTTTGACTGTAAACTTTATTCCCAATCCTTTACATTGATATATTACTAATTTTAAAATGTTAATATGAAGGAAAATGACCCAGGATAGAAAGGACCAGTGTGGTTTGAATTATAAAACAACATATTTTTCTTATAAAATCTGTATGGTATGCGTGACTAGGGGTGTGACGGGGGAGTGATCAGGGGTGTGGCAGGGGCATGGCAGAAGTGTCCCTCTTTTTTTTCATCTCAAAAAGTTGAGAGGTATGTATTACACAGGTTGAAAAGATTTAGACAGTCCTTGGACTCCAGGAGGGCTGCTGCAGCCTTGTGTAAGAGACTGGCAGGACAGGCGTCACATTACAGGCAAGTCGCCTCTGTGTGATGTGGCTGCAATACAGATAAGCTGCCTGCTCCATCTCAGGCTATTCTCAGTCTCTCTCCATTCCTCCTCTCTCCCTCATTTACCTTTGATCCCCCCCCCCTTCCCCTAGTGCTGGCTGTCTTCTTGTCTTAAAGGAAAGCACAATAAAAGTGCTTTTCCTCCTCTCTCTGGATAGTGTAATTTTTAAGGGCTCTGCCTCTGGCACAGGCAACCTGGGTTAAAATCTCTGCTTCTTCCTACTCAGTAAGCCGGCACCTATTCAGTAGGAGACCTTGGGCAAGACTCCCTAACACTGCTACTGCCTACTGAGCGAGTCAGCATTGAGTCCGCCAGGAAAAAAGTAATTATAAATGTTCCTTGTTACTCTCTACTTTGACCCCCTCCCCCCAATCTTACCCTTACAATTGAATCACCCAATCTTGTTATTAGTAACCCTAGCCTATAGCTGTCAATACATGCATTCATTTTTACAGACAGATTCTTTCAAAATGATTATCAACCACCACATCGACCAGAATTTCAATCAATCCATGGCAAAAATGTACCAAAAGTACAATCAAGCAGTTCACAATTGGACACAGTGGTATAGTGGCGGTAGATCGGCGGCTCGTAGTATTGCACTGAACCACTACTGTAATACAATTATTTTCTGGTGAAAAGCTGCCGCATTGCGAATATTTTCATGGAGAGGGCGGGGGGGGGGGGGGGGAGAGAGCGCCACAGGTTCCTCTCTTTCCCCCCTACTTTCCTGCAGAGTTGCAAGTGGGTGTTTAGAGGAGGTTAAAGGGATACTGTAGGGGGTTGGGGGAAAATTAGTTGAACTTACCCGGGGATTCTAACGGTCCCCCGCAGACATCCTGTGCCCGGGCAGCCACTCACCGATGCTCTGGCCCCTCCTCCGGTTTACTTCTGGAATTTCAGACTTTAAAGTCTGAAAACCACTGCGCCTGCATTGCCATGTTCTCAATCCCACTGATGTCACCAGGAGCGTACTGCACAGATACAGACCATACTGGGCCTGCGCAGTACGCTCCTGGTTACATTGTGATATGCAAGCCAGGCCTGTGCTAGAATCACAATTGCAAAGTATGTTAAGGAGAAAAGTGGGAACAAGTGGAAAAATATTTCAAAAAGACCTCATAGTTTTTTTTATAAAATTGATTTTTAAGTTACGATAGGAAAATGATTTTTTTTTTTTTAAATTAAATTCAGTTAATGTTATCAGTAGTGAAAATGTACTTTTATCAAAAGGAAGAGCAGTGCATTTCCAGGTGATCAGTACACAATGTGTAATGACCACCAGGAAACCTGGCAGAACTGGAAAGGCTTTGGCCAGGAATAGAGATGGCCCGAACGGTTCGCCAGAGAACTTGTTTGCTCAAACTTAGCTGGTTTGAGTTTGCAGTGAACTGCAAACACTTAGCGAGTTCGACCCGCCCCCTATACTACATCTTTCGGCTAAACTTTGACCTTCTACCTCACAGTCAGCAGACACATGGCAGCCAATCAAGCTGCACTCCCTCCTGAAGCCCACCTCCCCCTTATAAAAGGCAGCAGCGTCGGACATGTTCTCACTCTGTGCTGCTGTATTAGTGAGTGAAGGGAGAGACATTGGAGAGATAGGGAAAGTGATAGTTAGGAGGTCTGTTATCTTGCTCCTTGCTGATATTTGTTCATGAAAAGCACCCCAAAGCTGCTCTTTTGAGAGCTAATGTTTTTCTGATGCGTTTTTTTTTGTATGTGTACCACTGACACTGCATTGACAGCCATGTCTGTCGCAGCTAGCCCTTGCTAATTGCTGTACTGTGCCAGGCCCAGCACATTCAGTGCATACCTTTCACTGCCTCTGTGTGACTGCACTTTGTATTATACCACCAGCAGTCAGGTCAAAAAAAGTGTTCAGTACCTCACCTTTATCAAAATGAATGAGGCATGGATCCTGCCTACCCCCACACACAGTCCCCACACACAGCATCTCTGCCTGCACACCGTGTGACTGCCTGCCCCAAGACTAAGTCAGTCCCAAAACAGCATCTCTGCCTGCCGGCCGCTGCTGCCTGCCCCAAGACTAAGTCAGTCCCCACACAGCATCTCTGCCAGCAGGCCGCTTGACTGCCTTCTCCACCACCACCAACAGGGTCCAGGACTCCAGGTGGATTCCTGAATTTTTATGGCCGCTGCTGCTAGCAGCGGCTGCTACCGAACATGATAATAATTTTTCTGGTGCGTGTACATGCCTAATTTTTCTTGCTGCACTGCAGCTGCAACAGCAAAACAAAAGGCATGTACATGTGTCAATTCCCCTTCGTGATCGTTACCTTGCCGCGGTGAAGGGGCTTGCGTATCACAATGAAGCAATGACCGGCTATATGAGTGTGTTGGGGGGCACACCTGACCCAAGATAATAAGATTGTTGCTTCATTGTGGACAGTTGATGCTGTGTGACTGCACATTGTATTATACCACCAGTCACTGCATACCTTTCACTGCACGCCATGTGACTGCCTACCCCAAGACTAAGTCGGTCCCCACAAAGCATCTCTGCCTTCAGGCCACTTGACTACCTTCTCCGCCACCACCAACAGGGTCCAGGACTCCAGGTGGATTCCTGAATTTTTAAGGGCGCTGCTAGCAGCGGATGCTAACGAAGGGAAGAATAATTTTTCTGGTGCGTGTACATGCCTGCCTAATTTTTTAAGGCTGCACTGCGGCTGCAACAACAAAACAAAAGCCATGTACATGTGTCAATTCCCCTTCGTGATCGTTACCTTGCCGCGGTGAAGGGGCTTGCATATCACAATGAAGCAATGACCTATATGAGTGTGTTGGGGGGCATACCCTACCCAAGATAATAAAGTTGTTGCTTCATTTCGGACAGACCAAATTCGATCAGCTGGAAAGTCACTGTTGTTCTGTCATTGAGCTACTTCAGCTCGACCATATGGGCTTAAAAAACCGCCATCGCCTGCACTCTCGCCTTCGTGCGCACCAGTCCAGCATGGCCATCACTGCACAAACATCTGTTTGCGGTGCGTTACACAGTGAGTTTGGTCTGTCAGTGTGAAGCACTACACTACTTACACTAATTGCTGATCCATGTATACACACACAAGATGTTTTCAAGCACTTTATGCCTCCAATTTAGCAATGCAATGTGATTTCTGCCTTTTAAGGATTATAACCATGCTGTGCGTCAAATCCGTAATTTTCCCCGGGACTTTTGGCATGTATCCCGCTCTGCCATTCCCCCCTCCAGGTGTTAGACCCCTTGAAACACCTTTTCCATCACTTTTGTGGCCAGAAACAGTGTTTGCCTGCCCATTGAAGTCTATTGTGGTTCAAAAAGTTCACAGGTTCACAAACTTTTTCGGAAGTTCGAGTTTGCGGTTCGCGAACCGAAAATTGGAGGTTCGAACCGTCTCTAGCCAGGAATTACAGTGCATCTGCAAAACCACTGTATCAGGATCCCTGGTAAATATACCTATGGTTTGCACTAATAAAAGTAAAATTTAAGAAAAATGACATGGGGGTCTCCCCTCCAAAGCCTCTTTAACCCCTTGTCACCCATGCAGGCTGGTATAGTCATAATGTGGGTTCCACTGCTTGAGCTATACCAGCCCAGAGACAGGTCTTCTCGGCGCCTGCTACAAGTCACGCAGTGCCACCTTTGGGACTGTAATGTTATTATGGCAATAGCAGTGCTGGGGGGAATTTAACAGAAAACCCTGTAATTTGGGTGTTAGCAATAGGCGGATCGCGAATTACACAACCAGAAGGACAGGCTAGGTAATCAGCCGGGGAAAATATTATATTCCTCTACTTTGCCATGAGCAGGAGAGTAGAGATGACCCGAACATGACATTACCGCAAATGTTCATGAACTGACTGTTTGTGGTGGTCTCCATAAACATATATGGCAGGGGAACGGCCGCCAACTTTAGCGGGTAATAGCAAATCCCCCTTACGTGCTAGAAACACCAAATTTGCAGGATATGTAGAGGGGGGAGCGGGTACAAGAGGAAACCCACATTTTTCAAAAAGACCATACAATCCTGTATGGTAAATTGTAGGGGGGGGGGGGGGGGGGGGAAGGTTTGAAAGGGAGGGGTGGCAAAGCCTCCCACTCTTCACCAGAGCCCTTGTCCATAACATGTGCGCATGAGAAGAATGGGGGTACCTACCCCTACACCTGTTAATGTAGGCCCTGGGGGGTTTATAGTTGCATCTGAGGTCTCCTTTAACAAGGTGACTCCCAAATTCCCGCCCCCCAGGTGAAATAGGTATAGAGGTATTAAAGTACCACTTACCCATTTCCACAAAGAGTTAAAAGTTAAATAAAAACATGACAATGAGAAAAGTCCCTTAATTTTCTTAATTAACCAGAAATACTTACCTTTGTTTAATCCGATGCCAATATCTTTGGAAATGTCACACGGCAAAATCCCCTGGTTATAGATGAGCGATGAAGAGTGGCCGCACATATTAATCCTTGCTGCCATCACTCGCTATACTAAACATAGCAAACCCCAGCAAAACATATTTGAAAACCTACACATTTTATTTGCCTAATTTGCCCAGTCATCTGGGTTATTATTAGATTTAAATTATGGTCCTAATACAATGTATGGTGACAATATATTATTTGTAAATTATGGTGTCATTTTTTCCCTTTGTTTTGTGTTTGTTTATTCTATATCACTAATTACATGACTTTTTTTTCAAAAATAACAGTGATATGCCCTCATGGCATCCATGTTAAAAAAATGATGAGTCTCTACGGTAACTATTTATGTATTTATTTTTTATTTTTTAAAATGCTGTCACACATAACACAACAGTACACAGGAAGTAAGTGTTTTGTTTTTTACTTTCAATTTCAATGAATAATCACTCCAGCTACTCACTGGAGCAATAGTCATTCATGATCAGGAATTCGGCTTTGGAAACACATGATCCCATTCACCAATCTTTGTGTTAACGAGTGGTGATGGGGACGTGCATGCACAGGCACATGTGCGTGGTAGGGGCGATTGTGACAGAGTACAAATATCTAAACAGTACAGTTGTAGAGATAAGCAGTGATGAGCGAAAATGCCAGTATTTTTTTGCATTAATTTTTGCAAAAATAATGTTAAATTCAAAAATAAGTTTTGTTATTTTTCACCCTTTTTTGCAAATGTTTGTGGCAAAAATATATCGATTTTCAGCTTTTTTATGGTAAAAATTGTTGTGGTAAAATTACTGTTTGTCCACCTTGTTTTTTGTGAAAATGTTCTTGAAATTGAAAAGGGCATTTTCTATGCAAAAATGGCAGGCAAAAATTTGCAAACAATACCATTTTCAGGGTAACAATTGCTATTGAAAACAATGAGTGTTAATAACAGGCTATTAAATTAAGGCTGGTGCACTGAAAGCTGTACCGTGCCTTTACCTTAATTGGAGTTACACTAAACAGCATATTGAGCCAAAAGAATTTAGCAAGCAGTTCAAAATAGTTTCTTTAAACCTATCTTCAAATATTAAACATAATAAATAAAAATATAAAAATAAGTATGCATTGCTGAGAATATGTTAATTGTAGGTTTTACAAATACATGGTTGTCCTTGAGATGAACATTTACATTATAACATTATAAATCTACCATGCCCATTCCGTTTTTAAAAGCTTTTGCTATAGTATGCATAGTGTAAAGAGCTGGGTTCTGCCCACACCATTTCCTAATGCAACTCAGCATGAGATTGTTGCAAATGATTAAAAAGGCTCTCTGACGAATGGACATTGAAAGGAATTTGCATTTCCACTCTTAAAGCAAACCTGAACTAAAAATAAACTTAAGCGATAATGATAATAACCGCTTATGGACCTTCGTAATTGAAATCTATGCCCTGTTTGGGACTTGATATTCCTTCCAGGGTGTAGATTTCAATTACCGTGCTACCTGCTCCTGCTCCTACTGCTGATTGCGCTGCTCTCCCGCCACTGCAGCCCACTCGCTCTGCTGTCAGTATAACAGCAGAGCTCTGTGAGTCAGTCAGAAGCTTATGTTATTGGCTCATGACCCTGTGATCTCAGTGAACCAATCAGCTCAAGCTTTTGGCAATATGCCCCATTGTACATGTTGATCAGATGATGGGTTGCATGTGTGGGGAGGTACTGATAGGTTGTGGCATCTGGGTGGTCTAGTGCATGCTTTACCTTTGGCCATACCATCTCTGATCACACCACTTGTCTCCTATGGGCACTTCTCATTGGCCCTTGCTGGTATAACTGGTACCAACAAGTAAATCCACAACTGTACATGTCAATGTGCTGAAGTTCAGCTGTTTCAATACAAATTTGCAATATATTCCTATTTAAAAACATTGTGCACCTACAGCATTTTCCATGTTTTAACCAATGCCAATTAGCAAACCTTTCTCTGTAGCTATCCATGTGCTACAATTCAGCTTCTTCAGAACAAATTTGCTACACCAATCCTATTTGTAAATATTGTGTACATCAACATTTTTTTTATGATCTAGCCACTGGCAGTGTCAATCAGCAAAACCCCACTCTGCTTGCCAAAGTGCTAGAGTTCATATACCTTAATACATATAAAAACAAGAAACACCAAGAGCTCCAATAGTGTAATATGTACTGGTAAATGGTTACTAGATAGAGTAAATATTAATACTCACAAACCAGGGTTACCATTAGGCAACCACTGTAAAGGTAGGTGGGGAGATTTTCCTGACCCCACTCAGGAATAAGAAGTCGCTCTCTGTAGATGAGAAAAAAGGGGGTTCAACCCGCCTCCACCCAGGGTGGACTCAATATTATGCAGGAGAACAGAGCCGCCAAAAGAATAAAAGGAAGCTAAATTAACTTAAAAGCCAAATTCTTGGTAAATAGAGGAGGTAATGGTGGACTTACCTCCTCCAAGTAGACACACAACGACTGTAGTAAAGACAGTCAATATATTTTATTTATGAACGCCACATATGCAACGCGTGTCGCAGGTTTGATCCCGCTTCATAAGGCAATAACAACAGAGCAATAGCATATGTGGTCAGTAGAAGAGCCAGGCACCCGCACCTTAATACATATGGGCAACATAATCCTATTAAAAGTAAAATTGAAGTGAAACAAATACAGATAATTACCTATGGAGAGGGAAGGGTCTGTATCCTATTGAGCTTTCCCTGTCCCCTGTCAGTCCCCTTGTTCTTGCCCTTCCACCCCCTGTAGAGCTATTCGAATATGGTTGAATACACCCCCATAAGCCCTTCAGGTGGCTCCATACTGCGTATGCTGGAATGAGGGGTACGTGAAGGGACATTGAAGGAGAAAGGAAACTAAATGCCCTATGCGGAAAAGTATATCCTCTTGACATTCTAGAATAATCGGACACCTAATAGAGGGGACCTCCAGTCATCCCCAAATCATCATGACAGTTTTTTATGTTGACTAGAAAACAAACAATTGCTTTGTACCACTACGTACCCTGCATTATACTATTCAAGGAGGCCTAATATGATAGTGATTAATAACAGAGTAGGGAAACGTCCACTTTATCTATAGCAGGCATAGGAGATAAATGACAGGAGGAACACCTGTCTGTACATGATTGCAGTAATATGTACTTATAGCATATGTGAATAAGTTTCCTTCTTGAAGTACCTTGACATTCAAAAATGCAAGTAAGGGCATAATATTACCAGTGGCGTAGCTAAGGAGCTGTGGGCCCCGATGCAAGTTTTACAATGGGGCCCCCCAAGCACTCTATACATAGCAATTGATACAGTGCACCAAAACCTGCCAATGGCAACTACAGAGTCAGACGTGCAAGAAGGGGATGGGAAACAGTTTGTTAATGATTACCACTATTCAAAGTATCTATAGAAGTGATTATTATGAGCACAGGACCAATAGAGAGCTAATACTGTAGTTGAGGGAGGGCCCTTTGGGGCCCCTCTGGCCCAAGGGCCCCGATGCGGTCGCTACCGCTGCACCCCCTATTGCTACGCCCCTGAATATTACCTTATTACACATGTGTCTCTTAAAGTCAAGCTACAGAAATGTATTTTTTTTCTATTTTTCAAACATCTTACTTAAAAGGCATTGGAACTGCCAGTTGAAAACTCTTGTGCTTATTGCTAGATACAAAAATAGTGTCACATTCTTTCCCCTAAGATTTTTTTTTAAATAGATACATTTATGTATTGAACACTATTAGATAGATAAATAAATACAATTATATATTACATGTGTCCAGCTTGACAGAACTAAAAGCTCTTCTCCCTACATCTTACTCCACCCAAGTGAGCTGCAAGAAAAGACACAGAACATTTATATTGCTCTTTTCTCCTGGTGAACTCAAAGCACCAGAACCGCAGCCACTAGGGCATGCTCTGTAGCACAAGTGTCAAGTAGAGATGGCCCGAACCTCTGATTTTAGGTTCGCGAACCGGGTTCACAAACCTACCACGAAAAATCTGGATTTGACGCAAAGCAATGTATTAAGGGCAGAAATCACATTGAATGCTAAATTGCAGAACTAATGTGCTTTAAAACATATTGCATGTGTATACAGTACATCAATCAGGGAGTGTAATTAGAGTACTGCTTCACACTAACACACCAAACTCACTGTGTAACGCACCGCAAACAGCTGTTTGCGTAGTGATGGCCGTGCTGGACTGGTGTGCACCATGGCCAGAGTGCATGGTGTGGCGGTTTTCAAGCCCATACGGTCGCCAGGCTGTGGTAGCTCAATGATAGAACAACAGTGACTGTCCAGCTGATCAAATTTGGTCTGTCCACAATGAAGCAACGGCCATATTATCTTTGGTGTGCCACTGATGTTGAAGGGCATGTTGGCTGGCTGTACATAGATGGCGATACATGGCGCCGGACACTGCCACCAGCTGTTTCTGCTGACGAGCTCTCCCTGCTTCTTTCAGCAACTCGTCTCCTCCTACTCCTACTCCTCTCTGACTCCCCCTCTGAACTGTCCCCTTGGACATCTTGTCTATTAGGAACCCATGTGGGATCCGTATCATCATAATCATCATAATCATCCTGCCCAGCTTCACTTGCCTCAGACACCTCCAAAACTGCACCAACAGCAGGTACTTCATCATCCTCCTCCTCACACGTTACGTCCATAGTGTCGCGGCCTAACTCAGACACATGAGGTGGTGTAACTTGTTTAGCGCTTTCATCTGGTTGTAACAATAATGGCTGTGAATCAGTTAATTCCCCACCAAATGACTCCTGTGAAGTGTCAAATGCAATGGATGTGGTGCTTGTAGTAGTGCTGGTGGCTGCAGAAGATGAGGTGTTTTGTGTTAAATAGTCAACCACGTCCTGACAATCTTCTGAGCACTGTACTTTGGGCCAAGGCCGCACAAAATCACATCAACAAGACCTTGCACAGACCTGCCGGGTGGCCTTCCTGTGGGTCTACCTCTGCCTCTACCTGTTTTGTCCTTTGTGTCCATATCGGGGGGGATGAAGTGAAAGGTATGCACTGACTTGACTAATACAATGTGCAGTCATGCAGGTGCAGTTAACCGGTATGCGCGGAGTGGTATATCACACTGCGTGCACTCACATAGGTAGGTGGGTGCACTGAACACAACAGGTAGGTATATGCAGTGATGAGATGGGTGCACTGAACACAACAGGTAGGTATATGCAGTTATGGGTATTACAATGTGCACCTGTCACACACAGACAGGTAGCGGACAGGCAAAGTGGCACTGTGTGCGCTTAACTCACGTAGGTAGGTGGGTGGGTGCACTGTGAACAACAGGTAGGTATATGCAGTAATGGGTATTACAATGTGCACCTTTCACATACAGACAGGTAGCGGACAGGCACAGTGACACTGCATGCACTCAACTCATGTTGGTAGGTGGATGCACTGTGAACAACAGGTAGGTAGGTATATGCAATGATGAGTATTACAATGTGCACCTGTCACACACAGACAGGTAGCGGACAGGCACAGTGACACTGTGTGCGCTCAGCTCACGTAGGTGGGTGGGTGCACTGTGAACAACAGGTAGGTAGGTATATGCAGTGATGAGTATTACAATGTGCACCTGTCACACACAGACAGGTAGCGGACAGGCACAGTGACACTGTGTGCGCTTAACTCACATAGGTAGGTGGCTGGGTGCACTGTGAACAACAGGTAGGTATATGCAGTAATGGGTATTACAATGTGCACCTGTCACATACAGACAGGTAGTGGACAGGCAAAGTGACACTGCATGCACTCAACTCATGTTGGTAGGTGGGTGCACTGTGAACAACAGGTAGGTAGGTATATGCAGTGATGGGTATTACAATGTGCACCTGTCACACACAGACTGGTAGCGGACAGGCACAGTGACACTGCGTGCGCTCAGCTCACATAGGTAGGTGGATGCACTGTGAACAACAGGTAGGTATATGCAGTAATGGGTATTACAATGTGCACCTGTCACACACAGACAGGTAGCGGACAGGCACAGTGACAGTGCATGCGCTCAACTCACGTTGGTAGGTAGGTGGGTGCACTGTGAACAACAGGTAGGTAGGTATATGCAGTGGTGGGTATTACAATGTGCACCTGTCACACACAGACAGGTAGTGGACAGGCACAATGACACTGCATGCGCTCAACTCATGTAGGTAGGTGGGTGCACTGTGAACACAAGGTAGGTAGGTATATGCAGTGATGGGTATTACAATGTGCACCTGTCACACACACAGGAAGTCACTGAATGTGCTGGGCCTGGCAGTGGCACACACATAGTATGAATTATCAAGGCTGTCTATGGAACACAAGTGTCAGTGGGACACACAGAAAAAAAAAACAGATCACAAGAACAAGATTAGCTCTCAAAAGAGCTGTTGTAGGGTGCTATTTTAGCAATAAGAATAAGCAAGGAGCAAGCTAAGAAGCCTACAAGAGCCTAACTAATCTTTTACTATGAGAGTCTGCAGCAGCAGCTGTCCCTTCTCTATTTACTGCAGGCACATGAGTGAGTAAAATGGCCGGCGATGCCTGCCTTTTATAAGGGGGGAGTGGCTCCAGGAGGGAGTGTAGCCTGATTGGCTACAATATGCCTGCTGACTGTGATGTAGAGGGTCAAAGTTGACCCTAATGGTGTATTATGGGGGCGAACCGAACTTCCGGAAAAGTTTGAGGTTTTCCGCGATTGCGAACCCCTGGAAGTTCGCCTGGAACCGTTCGCCAGCGAACCGTTCGGCCCATTTTTAGTGTCAAGCACAAGACCCATGGGGCAGAATGTGGCCCTCCTTGGCATTTTTCATGTGGCCCTCCAGTGATTTAAATGTGCATTATTGTGAACCCATTAAAAATAACTTTTATTTATTTATTTATTTGTTTTTTTTAACCCCTACCAGTCTAATAAACCCTTTGTGTCACCTATACTTGACCTTAGGATTTATCGACACCTGTAATGTCTGCCCCTCACAGCGATCGGATGTGATCACTAGGGTGACATCTCGGGTACCCAACTCTATACAAATGTATCAAAATAGTGTTGCCTAGTACTGCATCTATTCAGCACAGGGGCCCCCAAACTGTGCGCCCCTGCGATCTCATGCAATCTCTACAGAGATACAGGCTGGCAGTAACTTTATGCTACATGCCAACTAGTGATGAAATATGGCCTGCATGGTATTGTTTTAACTTAGACAAATTAACCAATGTATTTTATAACTGTGGCGTTTGTCATGTAGAAGTTAGGAAGATGATTCTTTTTTTGTGTTTATGGCTAATTTTCTTCGATAAAGTGCCTGTGAAATTTAAAAAAAAAAAAAAATACTTAGAAAAAAATCTTACCCAAACAAAGCCTAGTTTGTCCTGAAAAACAATGTATGTATCACTTTGAGAGCAGATGTAATTAAAAGTTATTGCTGTATCAAAAGCGACACAGCTGATGCCAAAATTGTCAGAAACCTTAAAGGACAACTGTTGCGAGAGGACTATGAAGGCTGACATATTTATTTCCGTTTTACACAATACCAGTTTCTTGTCTGTCTGTCTGTCTGTCCTGCTGGTCTATTTGGCTGCAGTAGTGTCTGAAGAACACCAGGAACAAGCATGCAGCTAATCTTGTCAGATCTGACAATAATGTCAGAAACACCTGATCTGCTGCATGCTTGTTCAGGGTCTATGGCTAAAAGTATTAGAGGCAGATGATCAGCAGGGCTCCCAGGCAACTCGTTTTGGTTAAAAGGAAATAAATATGGCAGCCTCTATATCCCTCTAGCTTCACTTGTCCTTTAAGGGGGGGGATAACCTGAAGTGGTTAAAGCCCACAATGCCGGGAGCCTACCACTCTCCAAGCTACCAAGTAAAGAGTGTGTCTTTTATATGTAAGCATTGTAAGTAGCTGCTATTAGGTCTAGTCTTTTTTCTTCTCCTCTCCGCTTGCCTAGGACTGCCAAACAAGATAAGCACCATGTTGCTTTGAGTCACTCCTCCTTCCATAATAAAGTAATGCAGGAGTGTGCATCATTAGTGTTAGAAACAGAGGACCTTATTCAATTCATGTTTGCTCCTGGGAGATAATTGTTCATGCTTGCTTTTGTGTGTCTTGCAGCATCAATGAACTTTTGCAGTCATATTTGCAGTTGGAAGTTTTTGGAAGAAAAATGTATACAGCCTTTACATTTAGAAAATAAAATCACACAGATATTGCAAGCACCACATGTTTGGTACTGTATAAAAATATCACATGTATACTGTATATACTCGTGTATAAGCCCACCCGAGTATAAGCCGACCCCCAACTTTTCCCTAAAAAAACTGGGAAAAATGGACTCGCGTATAATCCGAGGGTAGAACATGCAGTGGTCTTATGGCGTAGAACAAAGCATTGCTTGGAGAAGTCAGTTGAGTTGGAGAGGGTAGAAGGGGCATATACAGTGAAAACTGCTAGAGTGGAGCAGTATGAGCAGACCTGAACTCAAGACTTCCCCTCTGCTCTAAAAGATATGCAACAGCATAATAACAAATCCTGCTATAAATCTTCCTCCTTTCACGGAAGCAGACATATTGTTAACATCCTGTCCTTAGAAATGAGCTGCTACCCAGGGTAGAGAGATCAAATTACAACTTGTAATTAGATACAGAAGAGGGGGAATTAGACAGGCTAAACTCTCTACATACAGGGTACATCTCTATGTTTTCCTTCTGTCCTGTGCAAGAGTTCAGGTCCACTTTAAACGAACTCAGCAGATCAAAAGAACATATGCTTTAAAAGGGATTTTAAAAAATACTAGATGAGGCAAGACACAGACTTTGCCCTCCACTTTTAACTTCATGTGCACTGAGAGTACCGTACATCCATTACCCAGACCACAGAACTTGTCATGCAGAATCTTGCTATACTTTCTCCTCCTTTTCTGCGGGATCATATGCCATCACGTCGAAAGCCGATATTGTGTAATATACTGGCTCACACTGTCAGATGGCAAGTCCGTATGGCCGTGTAAGCTCCGTCCCACCACCATTGCCATGTGCATAGTGTTTTAAAATGTGCACGAGTGTTTTCAGCACCCCATCTCCCACGTGCCACCAGATGCACATTTGTACTGCAGCCATTGCTAGACCGTGGCCTCTCTGTCTCCCCCGTGTCCTAAGCAGGATATGCAGAGCAGGGATGTCCGTGTTTTACTTACCGGTCCACGCATTTATCTCTCTGCTCAGTCTGCTGTCCCGTCGCAGGCTCATTGTTATGATGCCCTCCAGTGGCATTATCATATGCATCACTAGAGGGAGTCATAACAATGAGCTTATGCAGCCATACGGACTTGTTTGTAAAACATTGTGGTGCACGGTGGGGGACTCAAATTATAGTTGACTCGTGTATAACCCGAGACCCCCACTTTTGGGTAATTTTTTTTTCTCAAAAACTCGGCTTATACACAAGTATACAGTGGTTTGCAAAAGTATTCGGCCCCCTTAAAGTTTTCCACATTTTGTCATATGACCAATACAAAGTGGTGTACACGTGAGAAGTACGAAAAGCATACATGATTCCAAACATTTTTTACAAATAAACAACTGAAAAGTGGGGGTGTGCATAATTATTCAGCCCCCTTTGGTCTGAGTGCAGTCAGTTGCCCATAGACATTGCCTGATGAGTGTTAATGACTGAATAGAGTGCACATGTGTGTAATATAATGTCAGTACAAATACAGCTGCTCTGTGACGGCCTCAGGGGTAGTCTAAGAGAATATTGGGAGCAACAACACCATGAAGTCCAAAAAACACACCAGACAGGTGAGGAATAAAGTTATTGAGAAATGTAACGCAGGCTTAGGCTACAAAAAGATTTCCAAAGCCTTGAACATCCCACAGAGCACTGTTCAAGCGATCATTCAGAAATGGAAGGAGTATGGCACAATTATAAACCTACCAAGGCAAGGCCATCCACCTAAACTCACAGGCCAAACAAGGAGAATGCTGATCAGAAATGCAGTCAAGAGGCCCATTGTAACTCTGTACGAGCTGCAGAGATCTACTGCTCAGGTGGGGGAATCTGTCCATAGGACAACTATTAGTTTTGCACTGCACTAAGTTGGCCTTTATGGAAGAGTGGCAAGAGGAAAGCCATTGTTAACAGTAAAGCATAAGAAGTCCTGTTTGCAGTTTGCCACAAGCCATGTGGGGGACACAGCAAACATGTGGAAGACTGTGCTCTGGTCAGATGAGATCAAAATAGAACTTTTTGGCCAAAATGCAAAACGCTATGTGTGGCGGAAAACTATCTCTGCACATCACTCTGAACACACCATCCCCACTGTCAAATGTGCTGGCAGCATCATGCTCTGGGGGTGCTTCTCTTCAGCAGGGACAGGAAAGTTGGTCAGAGTTGATGGGAAGATGGATGGAGCCAAATACAGGGCAATCTTGGAAGAAAACCTCTTGGAGTCTGCAAAAGACTTGAGACTGGGGCGGAGGTTCACCTTCCAGCAGGACACCCACCCTAAACATAAAGCCAGGGTAGCAATGGATGGTTTAAAACAAAACATATCCATGTGTTAGAATGGCCCAGTCAAAGTCCAGATCTAAATCCAATCTAGAATCTGTGGCGAGATCTGAAAACTGCTGTTCACAAACACTGTCCATCTAATCTGACTGAGCTGGAGCTGTTTTGCAAAGAAGAATGGGCAAGGATTAAAGTCTCTACATGTACAAAGCTGGTAGAGACATACCCTAAAAGACTGGCAGCTTTAATTGCAGCAAAAGGTGGTTCTACAAAGTATTGACTCAGGGGGCTGAATAATTACGCACAACCCACTTTGCAGTTATTTTTTTTTTAATGTTTGGAATCATGTATGATTTTCGTTCCACTTCTCATGTGTACACCACTTTGTGTTGGTCTTTCACGTGGAATTCCAATAAAATTGATTCATGTTTGTGGCAGTAATATGACAAAATGTGGAAATCTTCAAGGAGGCCGAATACTTTTGCAAACCACTGTATATGGTATGTGCTTTTTTTTGTTTTGTTGTTTTCCACTCATCATGAAAGGATCCTTAAAATGCTACCTTTAAAAAAGTACATATTTATTAATTTAGGTGCTGTGAGCTTTATGATCTTTTTTGGCATAAATAATTTGAGACGCGAGTAATGCCAAAGGTGAGGAGTGTAGAGGAGCTATTCGACCTAGTAAGTTAAATAACTTCAACTAGGGACAGCGCAGGAATGAAGGGATGGACTGAGGACCGGAAAGGCTCTATGATCTCCAGAGCCTCCCCTCTTAAAGGGTTACCCTTAAAGTGTAGCGATAAGAGTGAGTGAGATAAATACAGCACAAGGGTTTATACTTACCTGGGGCTTCCTCCAGTGTCCTGTAGTCAATTGGCTCCCATGGTGTCTGATTGGTCCCATCCATTTTGCCTCTGCCTGCCCTGATAAATTCCCTATCCAAGCTAGTTGGCGACTACTGCACATGGGCGGACTTGGCTATGTGACTCTTGGATCACACTTCAGTGATTGGGAGTGCTCTGTGTGCACAGGAGTGAGGAGGATGACAGCGGTAGAATAGAGGGGGCCAGGTGGACACTGAGAGAGCCAATGGATTATGGGGGGGGGGGGGGGGAGGGTGGAGGAAGCCCCAGGTAAGTATAAAACCTTGTGCTGTATTCATCTCATATTCACTTTAAGCACATTTTTTATTTCAGATTCCATTGAATAATATCCTCCATATAATACATTGTCTTTGTCTTTTCTTAGAATAGATAGTGATCATATCTCTGTTGCATAGTTGTAACGTCATATTCTCCAGCCTCAGCAACCGCGTTTATTCATTCCCTAGTAAAACAAAACAATTCCTTAATGTATTTATTATAGCAAATCTGTGTCATCTCCTACGTATAATTTTCTTTTTGCACCGGTGGAAAAACATTATTTTACGCAATAACATACCCCAGTTTGCTAAAGGCAGCTTCTATTTGTAACACATAGCAGATCTAAATTTAGTTCAAGTTTATGTGCATCTTGAGAGGTATAATTACAGTGCAGCAGTGAGATAATATATGGTTGTGCATGAACTCTTGACTGGAAAAGACCCCCAGGGATTCTGTTCCAGTGCAATCTCTCTCTCTCTCTTCTCTCTCTTCTCTCTCTCATTCTCTATCTCTTTCTCCATTTTTTCTATCTCTCTTTCTTAATCTCTCTCTATTAAATCTTTATCAAGAAATGCATCTGAATTTCCCTTGCCAGTGTCTGGGAAATACTGCTACACGTGCCTGTACATAAAAGGCTGATATTTTTTTGTTTTCATATTCTGGAAAGGAATTTAGAGGATATAATGAAGACACATGTTGTAAAGGTCAAAATCTTCATTGCTCTGATACTGCTTATTAAAATCTAACCTTTCTATGCTTTCTGTGTTCCTGCGATTATGTAAGAGCTGTGCAATATATCGAACATTAATACATCCTGGATTGTTTTTCTCCATTAATAAAGCTTAAAACGCATCTTCACTTTCCCTGGGAAAAGTAATAATCTTTAACTCTAAGAAAATTTTTTTTTTTATGAAATCATCTGACAACATGTTACTGTATACCCTAGAAAATCATATATAAGCATCTGTATGTGACATTACTTTTGTACGGTTCTGATCCAGTTCTGTATCAGGCCTGAAGAAGAAAGTTTTGAAAGCTTGCAAAGAAATCTTATACAGCTGCCAGGTCATTAAAGTTTTCCCGAGCAGATCAAAATGAAATACTTACCTAAAGAGAGGGAAGCCTCAGGATCTTATTGAAGCTTCCCTCTCTACTCCGATGTCCCCTATCGCTAAGTGCGGCTCCCCTCCAGATCGGGACTGCACTCTTCCTCTGTTACGAGCGTGGCTAAATTACTTATTTAGTACTATGCAAAGTACATATATTTTTTTATGCTAAAGAGGAGTAAACCTTTACATTTTACAGGGAACCTGAAGTGAGAGGAACATTAAGCTTGCTAACTTTTAAAGACATCATTTGCTTGGTTGACATGGTAATCTTTTTGCTTTAGTAGTATCTGAATCACATTTCACACATATGAAACAAGCATGCAGTTACAGCCATTAGCGTCAGATTGAAGTCAGAACACCAGCTTACTAGGCCAGGGGCTCAAAAATGTTAAATCTCAAATGTAGGAAAAAAAATTATACTTGCATTCTAATGCTATTTATTTTCCATATGTAATGTATGTAATATTTTACCTGTTTGGCTCTGGAACTTAGACCTTTCTATTGGAAAGAGGTCATGTGACAACCACATGACTATCACATGGTCCAAAGAGTGGAGGGGGGTAATCCTGTGTTAAAATCACACTTCACAGAGCCTGGTACCCTGTGCAAATTAACCTTCTCAAGGGAATAGCAGCAAATAGTTGGGTAGATAGGAGAGAGACAATAATGTTACTCACTCAAACCTAGAAAGAGAGAGAGATATTGTTAAGCCCCACATTTAACTTTTTGTTCTACTTTAATATTATTATTTATTTATTTACTCGGATACCCCCATCACAGATTCGAGTGATCACGATCATGGCTCCGCCCACTTCCGGCTTAGCCATAATTGTGATCACGCATAGAATTGGAATTCCGATTTGAATGCAGTTTTGAATTCAGCATCGAACCCGTAATCACGTGTTGAAATCCGTGATTTCCTGCCAACTTTAGCGGTTAATAGCAAAATTGTCCCTGCATACCTGTTCAGTGTACCTGTGTATGTGACCGCTGCACATTTGTAATACCAGTCCGTGCATACCTGTTCACTGCACCTGTGTGACCGCACACTGTTTTATATATCAGTCCGTGAATACCTGTTAACTGCACCCGTATGACAGCTGCATATTATATTGTAATATCAGTCACTGCATACCTTTCACTGCACCTGTGTGACTGCACATTGTATTAGTCAAGTCAGTGCATACCTTTCACTTCACCCCCCCCCCCCCCACCCCAATATGGACAAAACAGGCAGAGGCAGAGGCAGGCCACCCGGCAGGTCTGTTCGAGGTCATTCTGATGTGATTTCACACAATGCACATTGCATTTACGTTTTACCCTGCATGTTACTTTCCACAGCATAGAGGCTGCTATGGTAACATACTCTTTAACATATGTCATTCTAAAGCACACTTTAAAAAGTGTGTTTGGATAATTCAGCCCACTACAATTAGAAAAATTCTATGGGTTCATTAACACAGTGCACAGCAAGCTACATAGTGTGAAGGCACCATTACACTTAAAGTGAACCTCCAGACTAAAAATCTGCTCAGCAGCACTGAAAAGGCTTGGTGTTTCTTTAACCATTCATGCCACCCCCATTAGCCCGGAGATCAATGAATGGGAATATAGTTCCCATTCATCGATCTAAGTCCCCGGCAGAGGCTGCAGTTATTCTGAAAAAAAAAAGTTACTCATCCACCTAGTGCTTACTGGAAGCGAGCTCTCGCTTCCAGGACTAAAAAAAAAAACGATAAAAATGTTCACTGTGGCCATCTTGTGGCCAAATAGTAAAACTACATCTACATACATTTTTTATAAAATAAACCCACATTATTACATTTAAAATTAACTGTTTAAAACTCCTACACCAAAAATTACCCAAATAATTTTTTAATGGGAAAAAAAGTACAATAAAAAAACCACAAATAGTTACCTAAGGGTCTGAACTTTTTAAATATGCATGTGAAGAGGGTATATTACAAACATTTTTTTTTTAAATTATAAGGTTGTAAATAGTGATGGATGCAAAACTGAAAAAATGCACCTTTATTTCCAAATAAAATATTGGCGCCATACATTGTGATAGGGACAAAATGTAAATGGTGTAATAACCAAGACAAATGGGCAAATAAAATACATAGGTTTTAATTATGGTATCATGTATTATTTTAAAGCTATAATGGCCAAAATCTCAGAAATAATTACTTTTTTCAATTTTTTTCTTAATATTCCTGTGAAAAAGCATTTAGAAAAAAGATATTCTTAGAAAAATATACCGCCCAAAGAAAACCTAATTGGTGGCGGAAAAATGTGAATCTCAAAAAAGGTATTTCTACTTGTTATGATATGCTCATACAAAACAAGATAAACAATTTGATAACATTTGTCAACACTTGGTCAGATACCTTGCAAAAACAATTTTCACTAGACCAATGGCAAAAGGCAACAGAACAGATTAGCAAGCACTCAACGTGCATAACCCACTGGGAAACCCTTCAAAAAATATTTACACAATGGTACATTACTCCAACCAAATTATCAGAATATGATAAGGATAGCTCCAGTGAATGCTGGAGAAAATGTGGAGAGACAGGCAACTAATGCATATACTATGGCATTGTCCAAAAATTCAAAAAGTATGAAAGCTCATTTTTGAAAAGATCTCTCACTACGCGAATACAATAATACCCTTGGACCCATTACTAGCTCTATTACATATAGGCCTCACAAATATCCCAAGGGAATCTCGCCTACAAACTACTCACCTCCTCTGTGCAACCAGACAAGCCATCTGCACAAATTGGAAAGATATTAATCCTCACACAATAGACTCCATTTTGCACATTTTTAAACTTAATTTAGATATGGAGCACAGACTGCGAGGGTTAAAGCATGTAGTCTAAATAGTATTCACTTCACTACACATGGCTGCCAATTACCAATTAGTTTCTCATATGCATAGATCTATTGATGCAAGGGACAAATTGTTGGGATTTGTTAGTATTAATGTTATAGAAAGTTATAGTTTCTAAATAATAGCTTCATTCTTTGGTTTCATACATATGTCAAGAACAAATGTCTTCTTATTCAAAGTATCGACAAACGTTTTAATTACAATGTCTATGTATGTAACATTTTATTTTATGTGCTTCATATTTTTCAAAAATAAATAAGATTTGAAGTTCAAAAAAAAAAAAAAGACTTCCAGGAGTTCTCATTAACTGAATTATATAATTAGCCCCAAGGGAGGACTGGCCAGGGGGAAGGGGAAAGATTTCCCCCAGGTCTCTCATTTAATGTTTTAGGGCTGGTACGGTGCCTGGTGCAATCAAGTTTTTGTATAAGGCAATCTAAACCACTAGGCTAACTGGCTGGGGGAAATAAAAGACTAATTACAGAGCAATTAGAGGGTGGGCAAGCTGATAAATATACACAGCATGATGCAGAGCAGAGGCCTGCTTTCAAGGTCTGTGGGAAAAAATCTGTATGGTCTCTCACCTTTGTTAAAATAACTCTATGTGCACAGTTACATAAGGTATTGTCTAGGTTGAAAAGTTTTCGACAGTCCCTAGACTCAAGGAAGGCTGCTGGCAGACAGTCCCTAGACTCCAGGAGGGCTGCTGCCAGACAGTCTCTAGACTCCAGGACAGTCCCTTACCCCAAATTCCGGACATAACAGTGGGCAAAATTTCTATCATCACTGTGTCTTTAGGGCTTGTTCACACGGACGTTTTGCTGGCATTAAACGCAGCGTTTTAAAAGTAACATTTTTAGGGATCTACCTCCCTTCCATGCAAGTGAATGGGAGCGTTTAGTACAAGCTTTTGCAGGCCTTTATGAAAGCCTGGCAGTTGATCCCAGTGTCTCATCTCATCTCATCTCAAAAGCAACATGCAGCTTCTAGAAGGCGTTTGAAAGCCAGCAAAAGCCACTGAAAGCCAATAAAAGCCCATAAAAGCCAAAGAAAGCTCATAAAAGCCTTTTCATATACTTCCTGCAAAAGCCACCAAAAGCCCAGAAAATTCAACGCTCTCCTGAAAGCCATTAAAAGCCTTCAAAAGCCATTAAAAGCTAAGCTATTAAATGCTGGTATTCTTAAAAAAAAAACTCATCATTTGAGCGAAACGCTAAGCAGAAGCTCAGCAGAAGCCCATGTGAATAGGCTTATTGTAAATACTCGATTTAGGTGACAGATATTTTTAGTCAGTGAAAGTAGAGTTACACTTTAAGATATTTGACAGCAGCGTGGACTCTGATTGGATGCTACATTTTGCAGGATACTAGCACACTGCCTAACAGAATAGAGATAAAAATATGAAAAGGAAACATTATTGCGTTAGTGCTATTTTTTTTTTACGATGCAGAGCATATGGAGTCAGCTTAGTACAATGTTGTAGTGAAACGCACGCCAGACTGGCTTCTGAGGAGAAAGAACGGAGGCAGCAGCCTGCAGAGATTCATCATAATCATCTTTATCCACTGCTATTCCTTCTATAACTCCTCGTGGTTCTCTTCCTCTGTTTTCACATAAACCACATCTGTATCTTTGTTGGAAACAGCATGCGGTAAGGAAATGTCAGCTCGATTACTGCCACTGCCTCCAACGGTAACAAAGTCCCTGCAATCTGAAATGGTGTTCAGTGAGCTCAGCGCTGTGTAATTAGGCACAGGAATCTGCATGGCTTACACGCGACTTCTAGCTCAGTTTTACTCCACATTTTTTTTTACCTTACAGCTAGAAATATATGATTTATTAATTAAAGACTATGCAGGAACAAACGCTCCACACAGGGTAGAGCTGTCTGATACAATATGTTTTTTTTCAATTTTCTTTTACCTAATAGTCATCACTGTACTGAATATCAGCATAAGCATGTACTGTATAGTGTGTACTATTCTGCATGCACAACTGTCTTGGCCTCTAACCTGATGTAGCCTGTTAAGTATATTTTACTATTCTCCAGTCTTGATTTTAGTAGCTCACATTTCCACCTAGTGGTATTTAGAGGTATGAGATATGTTTTTCCACTTAAACCTGAACTGATAAACACGTGTATCTATTCCCCTATTCCTTTATTTATTTATTTAATTCCCCATAGTTCTATTTTGTGCTAAAAAAAAAAGTAGATTTCTGAGTTCTGACTGGAGATAAACTGCCATTTGCTTCCCTGAATTCTTAATTCTTACAGGGAAGAAAAGAAGAAAGGCACCTAGTCTGGTTATGCAGTATGTAGGCTTGGCACTGTACATGCTCTTGATTATTTCATCATGATGTTACATGTCAGTTAATGCACCGTTTAACTAAAACAAGTAAAATGAGTGTGAAGAGGCCTTGCTATTTGAGCGCTGCTATGATGTCAGGGTTACCAAATCATCCCTTCAAATACTGACACATCTAAGTTATGCAGGCTGTAGGCGTACGTTAAAAAGGGGCGCTGGGAAAAAAGGGCGCGGGGTTTTAAACGATAAGCATGGATAACGTTTAAAAATGTATTGTACTGTATTTCGTTTAAAATTAATGTTTTATAAAGTTATAAATCATTAAATAATGTGCATTAAATCGGCAATTGTAAAAACGTTAATCTTTCGTTTAAATAGTGAAACATATAATAACGTTAAAAAAAAAAATTACTAAGTAACCCTCCCTGTACCTACCCCTAACCCCTAGACCCCCCTGTTGATGCCTAAACCTAAGACCCCCCCCCTGTTGGTGCCTAAGTAACCCTCCCTGTACCTACCCCTAACCCCTAGACCCCCCTGTTAGTGCCTAAACCTAAGACCCCCCTGTTGGTGCCTAAACCTAAGACCCCCCTGTTGGTGCCTAAACCTAAGACCCCCTGTTGGTGCCTAAACCTAAGACCCCCCTGTTGGTGCCTAAACCTAAGACCCCCTGTTGGTGCCTAAACCTAAGACCCCCCTGTTGGTGCCTAAACCTAAGACCCCCCTGTTGGTGCCTAAACCTAAGACCCCCCTGTTGGTGCCTAAACCTAAGACCCCCCTGTTGGTGCCTAAACCTAAGACCCCCCTGTGATAAGCATTAATAAAGTTTCAAAAACATATTGTGCGTTTTTTTCGTTTAAAAATAATGTAAAAAAAAAATTGTACTGTTTTTCGTTTAAAAATAATGTTTGAAAAAAATATAGTACTGTTTTTCGTTTAAAAATAATATTAAAAAATGTATAAATCATTACATAATGTGTAATCATGAGAAGCAGTAATAAAACATTAAGTCTCCGGGCGCCGCTTTTAAAACGTTATTTTTCTCCGGCGCCCTTTTTTCCTATCGGGTGCCCATTAAACAATATTTATTATGGGAGTGAATGGCGGCGCCCGATTTGTCCACTAGCCTCCTGCGCCCTTTTTTACTGTTACCGGCTGTAGGGCTACACACTATCAGTGATTAAACTGCATGCAACTAGCCAAGTGACCTGTGTGTAAGAAATTAAAGGGATGCGTTGGCAATAGCAGCTGCTATAGTCTGTTACATGTCTGTGTCCAGTGGTGGAGTGGCAAGGGAGAGGAAATGGGCAACAGGTTTTCATATGGGCCCTGGGGTATGGTAAGTTGGCATTAGTATTGTCAAGTGTCAGGTGTAATTTAGGCATAGGGATGATAGACACTCAGCTCCAAAATAGCCATGCATTGAGGGTTGGGCTAATTTAGGCACAGGTGGGGTATCATGATAGCACTTCAGGGCACTCAGCTCTAGCCAGCAGGTTATTGATCTGCTGGCTAAAGCTCATTTTATTAGGTGCTGCATTTAGATGTAAGTTCTTTTAACAACCTACTTTCAGCAACTACAATTTATCCATTTTTATAATTTAAAATACATTTTTAACTTTTAATCCCCCCCCCCCTTTTTTTATAATTCCATGTTTTCAGTTTAGTTTAGCTCTACGTTCCAACATTATTTTGACTTACTTTTGTTTCTATTGTCTGCATATAAAATACAGTTTTGAAAATGATTATCAAAGGCTTCCTTCTTGTGCAACTTATTATTGTTCAGCTAAGTGGGTGTTTCCAGACAGTATTGTGGCAACAGTACTCCACACAGTACACATGCTACTGTTTTCATAGCTCTAAAGAAGAGCACTTTGACTTTACCATTAGTCTTAGGAATGTTTTGCTAGCTTAAAGCAAGCCTTAAAGCTTGTGGATTTTCACTTACCAGGGGCTTCTTCCAGCCTCCCATAGTGTTTTAGGTCTCTCGGTGTCCCCCCAAGTCCCCTCTGTTCTGCTGTTGCTGGGATCGTTTGGTGCATGAACAGTATATTCTTTTTTAGAACTACATAAGTCCAGGGCTGGGAGCGTGATCGTGGAGGCACATGGACGGGACCACACATGTGCTGAAGCCTGGGACTGGAGTTGCAGTCACATACCTGTCTGAGGCGGCACCAGCCCAATGAAGGACCAGTAGGGACACAGAGAAACCTAAAAAACTTGGGGGGTGGGTGAGAAGTTTGGAGAAGCCGCAGACAACAGAAAATCTAATCTTTATTTCACAATTCGGTTGTGCTTAAAATGAGCAGTTGAGGCTTATTAATATTATACTGCAAAAGGCCTTTAGAATAAGCAATTTATGTTTGTGGCAATTTAAAAATTAAAGTGTAATTTGATATTAAAGTACGATGAAACTCTGACATATCATTCAATAAAAATGTGTTTTCCTACTTTTAATTATCCATACATTTACCATATTTGCTTTTGTGCACAAGTAATATTGTCTGTTTACAAATTACAAGGTCCCAAAGTGCAGTTTATCTGCTCTGAAAGCTGCCATTGCATTTTATTGTACAGCTGCTGTTTCTATATCTTAAAGAGGAACTGTAACATCAAAATGTCCCCTGGGGGGTACTCACCTCAGGTGGGGGAAGCCTCAGGATCCTAATGAGGCTTCCCACGCCGTCCTCCGTCCCTCGGGGGTCTCGCTACAGCCCTCCGTACAGCGGCGGCGACGTAAATATTTACCTTCCCGGCTCCTGCGCAGGCGCTCTGGTGGCTATCGGCTCCGAAGTAGGTGGAAATACCCGATCATCGTCGGGTCTGCTCTACTGCGCAGGCGCAAGTCTCCGGCGCCTGCGCAGTAGAGCGGACCCGACGGAGATCGGGTATTTCCATCTAGTTCCGAGCCAAAAGCAGCCACAGCACCCCCGCTGGAGCCTGCAAAGGTAAATATTGAACTGACAGTCGGGTCTGTCGACGGCTGTTCGGAGGGCTGCAGCGAGACCCCCGTGGGACAGAGGACAGCGTGAGAAGCCTCATTAGGATCCCGAGGTTTCCCCCACCCGAGGTGAGTACCCCCCAGGGGATCTTTTTGATGTTACAGAGTCTCTTTAAAATCTATCTAGAAGCAGAGAGAGCTTAGTTTCAGCACTTTGCTAATGTTTACAAATTGTAGCAGACAAAGGAGTGTAAACAAACGATACAGTTATCACCTCTTCGAATGCTACAACAAGCTTTCCACTGAAAAAACAAGTGATGTGTGTAACTGTTTAAATGCTGTTCTGCTACATACTTTAAGATACTGTCATAGTCCTATATCCATACTAAGTTACTTCCAGCCCACTGTGTTTGCAAGTTTTTTAGATCTGGCAGATAAAAAAATGTGCATTCTCATGCTTGCTCAGCACGATAATTTCACATGGGTGAGCTTTGAGTGTATCCAAGCAAATGTGAATCAGTTTCTTTCTTTCTACTATATTTGTCATTGTCAAGCTGATATGTGATCCCTCATCATCATTCTTAGGATAAGGTTGTTTCTATATTAAGAAATAGTAATAGTAATTTTCTATGCTTTTAAAGAAAGCTTCTATGCTCAGAACGGTCTGAGTATGAAGTTGTGATGGGGGTGTAGGGGAGGAGTCTCTTTGGGGAGAAAATTTGGAAATTTGATTATGGGGTGGGAGGATTTCTCTGTTTTGCGTTATTATTTAAGGTTTTTTTTGTATTTTTGTTTTTGTTTACAGGTGATTGGAGGGGGAGGAGAGGAGGGGTTGTCTTTTGTTTGCTTTGTTTTTTTTCTTTGAATTAGTGTTTATAGAGAGTGTGGGGGGAAAATGGAGAAAGGGGTGCATTACAGTGTTATTGATAATGGTATTTATGTATTTTTTGTGGTTGCAACTCTTTTTCTTCCAATAAACTAAATTATATGAAAAAAAAATTACCACCTATGAACCAGTGTCTTAGGGCCCTTTTACAATTTTGCGCTTTGGCATCTACAAAAAAACATGCTTTTTTGCACATTAAAATGGGGCCCTTAGTGTGGATGGGAGGTGGCAGTATTTCAGGCCGGAAGTGGTGTGACAGAGTGTGTGCTAGTGTCTATATTGTGGACAGTACGTGGAGTGGCTGTACTGGAAGAGGGTGGGCATGGGCATCCACCCATACGGGCAAAATGGGGTGGACACCCTCCAGCCGTCAGCCACCAATCACCAATTAGTCTTCCCCCTGGCCATCCCAGACTCCCGGTTGCATCCCAGCAGCCAGCATCAGACCTCAGAATCAGCCAGCGATCAGTGTGTGCAGGAGCTAGGAACTCGTGGACACTAAACTGATAGGCAGAACTGACATCACTTCTGCATATGCGGCGTGGTGTCCACGGTGGTACTGTGCGCCCACTCTCACTGGTTGCTGGCTAATTTTGAGGTCTAACAATGGCTGCTGGGATGCAGCCAGGAATGGCCAGGAGGGAAGACCTGTCACTACCTACACTGGGGGGCACCTGTCACTACCTAAACTGGGGGGCTTCTGTCACTACCTAAACTGGGGGCACCTTTCACTACCTAAACTAGGGGGCATCTGTCACTACCTACACTGTGGGGGCACCTGCCGATACCTAAACTAGAGGGCACCTGTCACTACCTAAACTGGGGGGCACCAGTTACTACCAAAACTAGGGGGCATCTTTCACTACCTGAACTAGGGGCACCTGTCACTACCTAAACTGTGAGGGACCTGTCATTACCTCACCTGCGGGTTCACCTGTCACCACCTAAACTGGGGGGGGGGGCCCTGACACTGAACATGGGGGTCCCTGTCACAACCTAAAACTAGGGGCTCCTGTCATCACCTAAGCTATGGGGGTCCCTGTCACTACACAAGTGGGGTACCTGTCACTAAACATGGGGGGCTCCTGTTGCTACCTAAACTGGGGGGCAACTGTGTCGGAGGCGCTCACAATGTAATCCCTACCATAGTCCTAGTCTAATGTCCCACCATTGCTAAGTTCATGTAAATTTGGCTCCACCCGTCACCACACCCATATCCTGGTCCATGGCCATGCCCATTTACAACTTTCCCTCCATCTTTCGGCACTTATATCCCCAGCATGGCTTGCTCTATCCTTTTTTGCCCCCCCCCCCCCCGGAAAAAAAATCTGCGGAAGCCCATGAAGGTGGGTGGTGGAGTTGTACCTGTGTGTGGTTATACTTGGAAGCAGTACTAGGGGCTGAGTGGCTTTAAGGCGGTACTTGGACAGGGAAGAGCACGGATATATTGTGGCCTGTGGATGTTTAGCTACATGTCCGTGGACATGTGCATTGATGGAAGCGTTTTTCTTTACCTCACCTTGGTTATAAAGAGATGCGTTGTGCCATTAGCACTGCAGCATCATGACCCTGGTGAGTTCTAATGAACTAACACAGGAAGGAGTTAGAAGAGTTACGTTTTGAGGGCAGGGAGTATACTAGCTAGCTAGGGCTGTGATTGGTCAAGTTAGAGGCAGGGTGACAGGAAGTGTAAAGGTTTCATTACTTTCTTAGTTGGCAATGTTAACAAACGTCCCACCTGCCCTTCGTATTTTGGGGCAGTTGGCCTTTTTTTTTTAAATTTGAGTTAGTTGCAACAAGATGGGTGCCCTTTGGGCTGGTTGGAGACATTCGTTCTTTAGGGGGCCAGGAGGAATTCAGTGACGTAGATTGGCTGTGGAAACAGGCTTGTTAGGTATTAATACGTGATTTTCTGTTATAACAGATGTCACAGCTTCTACGACAGCCCTCACTTGGTGGTAGTGGATGTGACAAACAATGGGGCCGAGGGGCCCGATAATTGGTGACATGGATAAATAGTTTGGGGATAACTGGAGTAATTTGTGTGTTTTTGGGATGTTAGCCTAAAGGATAAGCGATTATGCATGCAAGCCCTTGGACCTCCCTGGCTAGTTGAGATGGGTGGGAGATTGGTCTGCATGCAGGTTCTGAGGTTCTGGTTATTTGGGGGCTTCTCAGTCGCCACTAGTTTAATGTCAAAAGTGGAGGGACGGAGACTGAAAGTATCGGTTGGTGGTGACTAAATGAAAGTCATTTTTTTTGTTTGTTTTTTTTTTTGTTTTCAATGTAATTTGTTTTATATCATCTTTTTCATTCATGTTTTTATGGTTCTGTGTTACACAGCTGTGGCTGACAATAAAGTTTCACTCCAATGCGTATGGAGTAAGTTTTGATTATTTAGAATGAGAGAGCGCGTAGAGGTATTGGTTCCTGGCAATTAAAAAAAAAGTGTGTGTGTGTGTGTGTGTGTGTGTGTGTGTGTGTGTGTGTGTGTGTGTGTGTGTGTGTGTGTGTGTGTGTGCGCGCGCGCGCGCGTGTGTGTGTGTGTGTGTGTGTGTGTGTGTGAGTGCGCGCGCGCGTGTGTGCGCGTGTGTGTGTGCGCACGTGTGTGTGTGTGTGTGTGTGTGTGTGTGTGTGTGTGTGTGTGTGTGTGTGTGTGTGTGTGTGTGCGCGCGTGTGTGCGCGTGTGTGTGTGCTCACGTGTGTGTGTGTGTGTGTGTGTGTGTGTGTGGTATGGGAGGGAAGGGGGGTATTGTTGAATGGTTGTTTGGTGGGTGGCAGTCATTAGGTGAGTGGTTAGTACGTTTCCGCTGCACCACTCTGCTACAACACAGTGAATGCTTCATTGTAGTAAAAAGTGGTGTTAAACTTCTTGGAGAAGACTTACTTCATCCCTCCAAAAGACACACATACATCCCCATAAAATCCTTTAGCAGCAATTGCATGCACAGTCTCTTTGGCACAATTGGTTAGTGCATTTGGCTGTTAACCGAAAGGTTGGTGGATAAAGTCCACCCAGGAATGGCTTTGCCTTTTGTGTTCAGCAGTTGTCCAAAGAGAACGCCAGATAGCCATTTAGCAGCAACTGCATGCACTGTCTCTGTGGCGCAATTGGTTAGCGCATTCAGCTGTTAACCGAAAGGTTGGTGGTTCAAGCCCACCCAGTAGTGGCATTGTGTTTTGTGAAGGGAACTAATGTACCCTTCTTAAACTCGAAGATTGTATATAAACGTAAGGAGACTGCAGAGTGGCACAGCGGAAGTGTGATGGGCCCATAACCCAGATGTTGATGGTTTGACACCGTCCTCTGCTAGGCATGATATGATTTTTGCACCTCGCTTTATCGCATGGGCAAAACGGTTTCCATAGCCCTGTAAGAGAAAGTGTAATAAGGGCCCTGCCGTAACATAGATATTATGGTAGCTAAGACTACTCTTGGGCCTTTCTTGTAGTTGAAGAGATGAGTGAACTGGCTGGCTTCAGCATGTAATGTTGGTGGTATAGTGGTGAGGATAGCTGCCTTCCAAGCAGTTGACCTGGGTTCAATTCCCGGCCAATGGTGGTATAGTGGTGAGCATAGCTGCCTACCAAGTAGTTGACCTGGGTTCAATTCCTGGCCAATGTATGTGAGCTTGCTTTTGACATCCTACAGATCCCTGGAAGACAAGATCCATGAACAGTGAGGAGGAGGAGGGTGGTTTTTTTTATCTTCCAAAACGTTTTGGAAGCATTTTAAAGAGCACTTCCGGTTTCTCTATCCAGATATCCGAATAGGTCGGATATCCGTAGATAATGCGTCCGGATATCCGCGTTCATGCGGATATTTAAAAGGTTGAATTTGGATGTCCGAACCGGATCCGGATATCTAGGTATCCGGATCCGGATCAATTCAGATTTTAAAAAGTACTATCAGAGCACCCCTGGTTAACATGTCTTCCAATGCCATTCTTTGTTTTGCCAACTCTTCCTCTTGATGTCTACTGACGGGCGAATAAGGGCATTTTCGTCCTGCAATAAATTTCATAAAAATGTCACGTTTAAGCATATATGAGAACATTCAAAACTATTCTTAACAAAATGCATTGAAGCCCATGAGCATGAGAAAACACATTCTCAAAAAAGCTCTTATTTTCACAATAATGTATATAAATTCCATTATAGTTCTGTGAAAATTTTAAATTAAGGGATGTATGCATATTCTGTTGCCAAAGTAAGTGACTTTGGCAAAAAAATGAGCTCCTCCCTATTGATGACACAGTCTTAAAGGGGAACTGTAGTAAAAAATAACAAAGAGTAAAATTGCTTATTTTTTGCAAAATTAATTTATAGATTATTTAGTCAGTGTTTGTCCATTGTAAAATCTGTCATCTCCCTGATTTATTTTCTGAAATGTATCACTGGTGATGACATCTTTAGTTCTGCCAGGTGATCTGTACAGCATGTTTGCTAACTGAGAGTTCTAGGCACAGAGGGAGATATTGCTTGCTTAGCAATTGGAAAAAAGCTGTTATTTCCCACAATGCAATGAGATTCACAGACAGCAAACTGTCAGGATCTTGATCAGTGTGTGTGTGTGTGTGTGTGGGGGGGGGGGTGTTAAGTTTAATCCTTGGTTAATGTTCCTCTTTAAAGAGGAACTCCAGTGAAAATAATGTAATAAAAAAAGGGCTTAATTTTTACAATAATTATGTATAAATGATTTAGTCAGTGTTTGCTCATTGTAAAATCTTTAGTCTCCCTGATTTACATTCTGACATTTATTACATGGTGACATGTTTACTGTGGGCAGGTTATGTAGCTGCTGTTAGCTGTTTTGGCTGTTGAAGACAGCTGTAAACAGCTATTTCCTGTCTGTGAACCGTGTTACATTGTGGCAAACTGTCAAAAGTACTGCGGCCCTCAGAGATTCTTGTGGGAGGGGTTTCACCACAATATCAGTCATACAGCGCCCCCTGATGGACTGTTTGAGAAAAGCAATAGATTTCTCATGTAAAAGGGGGGTATCAGCTACTGATTGGGATAAAGTTAAATTCTTGGTTGGAGTTTCTCTTTAAGGTGGCCTTACTATTTACACATGTCATAATTAGAGTATATTTTACACCAGAAAGAGACAAACATATCTTTTAATGTACATTGCCCTCTATAATTTTATTCTTTGAAATATGTGATAAACCTATGATAATATTTTGAATGCTAAAGTGAAGTATCATTTTAGTCCAACATACTCCATACTTAGTCTTATTTACAAAACCAAAAATCTGAAAATGCAATCCTTTGGGGTTTTTATGACCTGGCCAGAGAAACCCCTAGGTGGGATGTTACTGCATAACGCCCAGCTGGCAATGTGTCCACTATGTGCTGACAGCTGTGGACTCCAGCGGGTCTCTGAACAGTATGAGGCACAATTAGCTCCACTGAAATGAATAAGGAAAAGTCATGCATATGCATGATTCTCTATTAACTGCTGGGAATTACACAACCTCGGCTGCAGGTGTCCGGCACTATTTCTAAATACAGTATTTGTAAAATATACTGCAGTCCTACAGAGCAATGCCTGGCAACCTTTTCTGTTAAACACACTTCTGTGCACATAAGCATCACATAAAAATGGTATTTTGAAAAACAGGACAATACAAAATCTGTGTCATTTACCTTCCAAGCCATTTTATCTCCTCATCCAACCATGCAAGGAGGTAAGCCCCAGCAAGCATTATGCGCAACCCTAAGATTTATATCAACACACATAGTTCTAACTAATAGAGGTATATTGGAAGGGGAACCAGTAGGTCCCCCCTTCTAACAGAACATTTTTGTCTCAATTCATGAGACTGAAAGGCTTTTCCCCAGGAAAGTTTAACTGTACCTTTTTACCTGTTGATCAAATCTGGCTGGCTCCTTATTAACTGCTTAAGGACCGTAGGCTTACACCCCCCTAGTGACCAGGCAATTTTGTACAAATTAGGCCACTGCAGCTTTAAGGGCTATCTGCAGGGCTGTGCAACTCAGCACACAAGTGATCTCCTCCTTTTCTGCCCACCAACAAAGTTTTCTGTTGGTTGGCTCTGATCGCTCTGATCGCTGCCAGCATGTTTGTTTGTTTATTTATTTATTTTTATTTGTTTGTTCATTTTTTTAAATTTTTTCTATTTACTTTTTTCCCTCCCCCACCAGCTAATGACAGTGATTGGCTGTCATAGGCTTCAGCCTATGTCAGCGGATGGCTCCTGTGCCTCATACAGGTACAGCCGTTTTACACGACTGTCCCCAGTACAGCGATGCCGTAGATCGCAGCACTGTACCATGTAAATAGATGGTGATTACGCCGTATAACAGTCTTCTAGCGGCGATCGTCACTGGGAGACTGGGGAGCTCCGTCATTCAAGCGGGAATGCGCGATTCCCTGCAATCTCCGCCCCCAGGACTTCACGCTAATTGCTGTGCAGCAGTCGGCAAGAAGTTAAGAAGGTGATCAGATCAAACCATTTGTCCCTGACAAATGGTTTGATCTGGTCACCTTCTTAATAAGAAGCCTGCCAGATTTGATTAACAGGTAAAAGGGATAACTTCTAACCCATTTTCTATTTACTGCTAAGGCTTAAAGGGCACAGAAAAAAAAACACTGACACCATAAAAAAGAAGTATTTTAATGAAATAAAAAAGTTCAACATTTCTTTTGTTAAAATATTGCACCATAATCAGCTTCTGTCTCCCAATTTCTCAATCTGTGTTCATTCTTTCTTCATATTCTTGACTGATTGTTAAATGCTGACCCACCATTCCTACTTGCCGAAGTTGCCCCAAACCTGCTGCACACTGATGGGGGATCTAACATCAGTATATTTCAGCCACTCAGTTTCCAGGTTGGTCAGTGAAGGCACTTAGCACATTACACAGCAAGTCAATCAAGAAATGGCAAACTTCTTTAAATCTTGAACTTGGAGAACTTAATGGGTTTTCTGTCTTTAATCATACTTCCTGAATGCTAATATCAGTTAACACATTTTCCCTATAGGGGAAGCTATATCAAGAAAATAACAAATCAATCTTATATTAGCTAGCCTGCAAAGCAGGAGCTATTGTGTTTTTTGCAAGTTCCATCATGTTAAAGTGTACTCGAGGTGACATGTGACATGATGAGATAAACATAAGTATGCACAGTGCAAAACATATTAATTACCAGGCTGTTCATCTTTTCTTACTGTATTTTTCTGCCTGAAAGAGTTATTTTTTAGGCATGGAAGTGACAACTCCTGTCTTGTCAGTAGCTTGTCAGGAATATAGTAATCCTCACTGATAAGCAAATTACAGCCATAAAAGATTTTTTTTTCTGGCAGAATGCAACTTCTGAGGGTATTGGAGAGATAGAAAGGGGTCAATATTCATGTATTTTAACTCTGTGACACTTAATATACTGCCATTGAGCAGAGACTACAAAACATCCAATCTACCTTGTAAATGTTTAAATATATATAAAAAAGGGATATCGGGAAAAAAAATCTTAGGAGTAGGAGGACTGATCCAATTGTTATCTCATAAGTTTATTTTCACCTTGGATTCACTTTAAAGTGGATCCGAAATACCGTTTTACTCATTGCATAATTGTGTTCCTTTCCTATTGTTTATAGGGCATTCCTCAAGCTAAATACTTTTTTTGTTTTGTTTTAATACTCTAATTCCCTAAAAACTAAACAAGCCTCGTCCACAGCTTTTCACAGTGCCTTGGCACTGTAACAAGGGCTTATGAGATCTCAGTCTGGGCATGAGGAGGATGAGGTTACTAGCTAGAGATTTTAGAGGCAGAGGGGAGGAGGGAGGAGGATAGGGGACTGAATTTACACACAGGCAAGCTGATAGCATCTCCAGCCCTCAGCCTGTGACAATGTGACAAACAGAACATGGCTACCCTCACTGTATCACAGAAATAAATAACCATAAAATGTTGAAGTTGTTTGCAGCTAGATATGCTGTGTAAACTAAACTTTAGATAAGATATATATATATAGACAAGTTACTTGTTATAGTTAGTTTTTCATCTCAGATCCGCTTTGAGCTTAGTGAACACCAACTGAAAGGCTATTCTTTGCACTAACATCTAACTAAGCCCACTGCACATGTACCAGTCATATGTACAAATCACTATGTTAGGGACGGTCAATGAAAGGCATGATTATGCATGTTTTACATACATATTTATAAAGCTTGAAATGGGCAAACTGAATCCTGTTGAGTGGGAATTTGATTAATCCATTTTCAGGCTACATGAATTCCCATTTAAACATTGCATAATCGTCCATCAACTTGGAACTATGTGGATCTCATTGACCAGCCCCATGATTTGTTGCATTGTGAAATGCTAGGTGGGGGTGGGGAGAATTGGGGACTCCAGAACTCCAAGTCTGAGCAGAGTCATGGTTTTACTTTGGTGTATTGCTGGGTTACCGAGAGATCCACATACATAGAAGAAGTGCCATCATCAAGGTGTGTACAAACAGAGGAATAGCTATTGTCTGTTTTGAAAGTGAAAAAAAAAAGATCTCAAACTCACATATAGCCAGTGGATTTACACAACACCTCGGAACATGAGATCACTGGTTCCACATATCCACAGACATGTGAGAATGCCCCTCGGCCAACTGCAAGACAATCTCATAGAGAGGTCCCTTCTGCTAACACTTGCATGAAAAGGATAGGTCAATACATTTGGTTTTAGTTTACAAATTCTCCAAGACAGACACTTGAGTCATGGATTAGTAATCATTTTAGTTTCATTCATTTCCACCATACAAATATAGATTTAAAATAAGAAGCAAGTAAATTGACTTGCTTGCTGCTGGTTGTAACTTCAGGGCAAGGTGCCCTTCTTATAATTGCCGTTTCACAATAAGTACTCAATTCTATAACCTGTACACTGATCCAAGTTTGCTATTATAATTGTTCTGCGCACATGAAAGTCTGTTCAATGACATACGGAGCTAGAACAACCAGCTAGCACAATGCAGAGCAGAACATTGTATGCAATGAGAAATGCAGCCCTTTACTAGGTTAGGGTACACTATATCTGATATATATATATATTATTTTGAAGAGGGGGCCCATGATGGGAATTGTACTGTGGTGTTGTCCTTCAGCACCACAGCATTACTGCATCCAAACGTAAGCCCAGAGAAGTTCCCTTCACTTACCTAACATCAGCCACTGCATGACAGGCTCTCCTGGTAAAAACAACAACTACTCTGAGCTCAATAATCAATGCATGTATGCAACCAAAAAGGTATTATCCAATACAAAATCGCAAAAAAGGCACCTTGTTGGTTTAAAATGGCTGTCTTGCCGCTTAATTAACAGTATCCCAATAAATAAGCACTATTACACATAATATAAATGACAAAATATGATCAAGTTTATTAGGGACATGTCCCTTTAAAAACAGTTAAAAAACAATCTCATAAAATCCCTCTCAAAACCCTGCTGCATAAATAATATCTGAAATACAGTTATTCAATATAATACAATTAAGAAAAAACACAGGTGGGTTTGAGACAACAAAGTGCATATAGTGCTGTAAACATGAATACCAAGATGTGTGAAATAAACCCTATTACCCCTCAAATGTATATCCACCCTCACTGTGGGGGTATCTAAATTTAGTTGCTCAATTGTGCTAAAGTGCTGTGTGCGAACTTGATTCTCATTGCTTCTCATTGCTTCCCATTACGCTGTGCCAGATCAGCTGGGACCACCACTGGAGCTCTGCAAAAGCATCTTCGTAGCTGCTGCTGGGGCTTCCAATTGGTCCATTAGGTGGATCAATGAAAGACTTCCTTAACCTCCTTAGCGGTAACCCCGTGCTGGACACGGGGTAAGCCGCGCAGGAGGATTTCTCAGGCCCCGCTGGGCCGATCTGCATAATTTTTTTTATACACGCAGCTAGCACTTTACTAGCTGCGTGTTACTCAAGATCACCGCCGGTCCGTGCCGATTTGCCGCTACCTGCCGCATCAAAGGGTGCCCCCCCCCGAGACCCGTGCGCTGCCTGGCCAATCAGTGCCAGGCAGCGCTGAGGGGTGGATCGGGACTCCCTCTGACGTCACGACGTCGATGACGTCGGTGACGTCATCGCGCCCGTCACCATGGAGACGGAGGAAGCCCTCATGGAAATCCCGTTCAGAATGGGATTTCCGGATGGGCATATGCGCCGGCGGCGATCGGCGCATACGGGGGATGCCGCAGGGAGGGGGAAGCATGTAGCTAGCGCTAGGCTAGCTACATGCTAAAAGAAAAAGTTAAAAATCATACCGCCAGGGAGGTTAAGAGAGTGGTTCTCATTGGCCCACCTAGTTCATCAATGGAAAGCCTGGTGGGAGATGAGATTGTGGGCTGCCATGATTGGCAGGATGGGGCAGTGTCCCCTGCCTGATTCATAGTAGATGCGGCTGTGCTATACCAGAAGATACCCTACTTCACCAGCTGCAGCATCTACAGTATGTAGAACAGGAACAGCATACCGAGGGACAGAAGGATAGGGGGCAGCGCACTGGAGGGGACAGGTGGGAACCCAGAGAAATAGGCGGGGAGGATAGGCACAGCACTGCTGAAGGGGAGTAGAGGAAAGAGGAACAGGTGGCAGAGGACAGGGACAGCAGGTGGTGAGGACGAGCACAGCACGCTGTGGGGGGCAGAAGACAAGGGAACAGGTGGCAGAGGATGGGGACAGCATGCCAGAGGTCAGGGGTGGAGGATGGGGACACAGCGCCAATTCAAAATTAGCATTCTGACTATGAGACGTTTGGGGGAGAAAAAGTGTATGTAAGTCTTATTGTCCTAAAAATATGGTACGTTACTTTTGCTAAAACACAACTGTAACGGTTGGGTGCTGCAACTCAGATGTCTGATTATAGGTGATCTGCAGTATCACCAATAATACAGACACTATACCTGATTATGTGGTGATCTGCAGAATCACCAATAATGCAAGTATAGCTGGTAGAGATACTGACAGAGTTGTGTATTAGTGCAACCGTAACTTTAATAGTAGAGAGGAACTTTACCAGAGGTGCTGGTAAAGTACTATCAGTACACTGACTGTATATACTAGCACAGACCTTTCCAAAGGGCTGGAATAGGTACAAACAGTGAGAGAATCGGAAAATACAGACTAGTCCTTCACCAGAGGGGCTGGCCAGGTACTAGTAGTGAAAGTGACTGTATAGACTTGATCAGACCTTTCCAGAGGAGCTGGAAAGGTGCTATTAGTCACTAATAGAGCAATAAGAAACAGAGAAGCTGGTGAGACAATAGTACCTCACCAGTGGCGAGGGCCCACTGGTGAGTAGAGAGGTTAGACAGGCTGGGTTCGGCAACAGAGAGATAAGTATCAGTACAGAATTGTGAGACAGAAGAGTAATCAGTAATCAGGCAGAGTTCAGCAACTAATCAGATAGGCAGAAGTACAGAAGCGTCAAGCAGGAAGCAAGGTCAGAGGTATAGCCAGAATCATACACAGGTAATCAAATACAATATAACAACAATCCTAGTCTTGGTGTGAAGTCCTTGGTTTCAACACCTGGCACTAGTCTAAGGTCTGAGCGCTAACACAAAGTATTCACGACAGCAGACAGGGAACGAATGAAGACTGGAGGCTTAAGAAGCGGAGGCACGCTTCCAGCCACTCCCACCATGGAATCTGCCAATCGGCGCGGCGAGAGTCATCAGTGACGTCAGCCGACCGGCAGGTCAGCTGACGCGCCTTCTGCCCGCATAAAGGTCCTGTCTCCGCGGGCGCCCGCACGAGAGAGAAACCCTATGAGCTGAAGATAACATCGTTCCCGGCATGCTAGACGCCAAGGGAACGGATAACGCTTGAGAGCCAGGGAGAGAGGTGACTGCAGACCCCCCCTGCGAGTCAGCAGCCGCCAGATCCATGCTTGCTACAACAACAAAAACTAAATGGGACATTTTGCTCATATCTTTTCTCTATTTCTTATCACAAAACCAGTTTGCTTTACTCCTTTGATGTCCTTAGGATATGGGTTAAATTTATGTATTTTTACTTAAAATATGATTTCAGAATTTAGTTGTACTTCTGCTCTTTCAGATAACCTTCATATTGATTCATGGCCAATTAATTTTTTTGCAAATACATTTTTTTTTCTTAACTCTGTTTATTTCTTACGATTCCCAGTCTAATAGAAAAAAAGTCCCCAGTCAGAGCATTATTTTCTGCATTCTTTCCTCTGGAAATGTATTACTTAATAGTAGGAAATTATTTATTTTATTTCTTTTTAATACATTTCAATGGTATGTGTGGGCAGTTGTTTTCTACTAAATTGACATGCGTAGTAAGTAAATCAGTACCTTTTTTTCACATTATCACATACAGCAAGTCCCATGAAAAGCTTTAATTTCACATGTATTATTGAAGACCCTGAAAAGTTACACACACACACACACACACACACACACACACACACACACACACACACACACACACACACACACACACACACACACACACACACACACACACACACACACACACACACACACACACACACACACACACACACACTGCTAGGACTTAATCAAAGCATGCTATGAAGTAATCTAGTTTTGTAGAATCTAAAACCATGCAATGTCTTGTAATGCTTGCTACTAAAAGCGCTCAAATACAACCCCTTTGGGATGATACACAATTGCCATCCTTTATCTTGACATTATTTGTTTTTAAGTTATACCTAAACTCAGGAACACTTTGTACACAATTGCCAAGTTCATCTCCCAAGGACATCTCCACGTCTACTTATACATATCCATCTGTTTTCAGAATATTGTGACCTATTTCATAGTTGTATGGACTGAAGAACTGCATATCTTTACAGTGCTGACTGACTGCTTGAACTTGCTCTGACCCTTTAAAACAGACACTGTTTTGTCAGCAAAGCTTTAAGTCAGAAGCATAGGTGAATGGCAGTGCTTAGGTAATTCTGCTAGTGTTGAATGTGGTCTTTCTTGTTGAATATCACATGTTAAGGGGGAAGCGGGAATGCATTGCCAGTTGATTTCTTTAGCATGAAATCAAAGCTTTTCTAAGAACTGATCACTCACTCTCTCTGTATATAACGGCATTGAATAGTGTAGTCAGAGTTGTGTTCCTGGAGAGTGGTGATGGAATGGGAGTGCCGTAATTGTTTTAACTCCATAGCAGTCCTAGTAGCACCAGTGAATTGCAAGGGAGTGCTGGCTTAATCCACATTCCCAAATTCTGAGCATAATTGTATCACTGTAGGTGGAAAATCCTGTAAAAATAAATTATGGAATTTTTAAGTGTTGAATTTAGTGATGATCGTAATCAGCTTATTATGATTACGCAAAATGTTGCATACATTTACACAATTATGACTCGACATAATTATGATTTGTAAATTCAATTGATTTTGTGTTGTATAGCCATTCATAATTTTGTGTAAAATTGTATGTAATTTTTTGCAAAAATGTTTTGCCGACTTTAGCAGTGAATAGCAAAGCTCCCACACATGCTTTTGACACCAAAATGGCCATATGTGGTAAGAAGAATAGTGGGTGCAAGTCAAAAAAGATTGTTCCAAAAAGACCTTGTAGTTTTTGAGAAAATTGATTTTAAAAATGCAAAGAAAAAATGTTTTTTAAACTCAGAAAAATTACAGTTTAAAAAAACATTTTTTCTTTGCATTTGTAAAAATTGATTTTCTAAAAAACTACAAATTTGACTTGTACCCACAATTCTCCTTAACAAATGTAGCAATTGTAGCAGCAATAGCATGTATAGGGGCTTAACCGCTAAAGCCGGCACAAAATTATACAGAAAAAATTATGTGAAATTATGAAATATTGCAATTACATATGAAATTAATTATGTTTTCCACCAAAATTTTGCATTACGATTAGGATGCGGAATTGCAAATTATGATGCGTAAATACGCATAGGCATAATTTCTGCTCATCACTAATTCCTGTTAAGGGGCTCATCAATAATACAATCTTACTACATCTATGTAATATGAGGGACTACATTAAGTATCCTTTCAAAGTATATTCAATTTGTTTACCCTTCTACTACATAGATTTGGTAAGATTGTACCGCACTGCAAACATGAACAAGTGCTTCCCATGTACAGCTGTGAAAGAATGGTTTGCCAACTTTCTTCGTGGAGATTTTTAAAGCTTAAAGGGGCACTATTCCTAATTTCATCTATTTTCATCCCCTTAACATACATATGCCTTATTGGAGTTATGCTATTGCTCAGTATGTAGTCCTATCAAAATGTAATTTTACACTTGTAATAAACATTTACAGCCAGGCAGTCACGTCAGTAGTAAAACGGTAATGTAAAATGGTAACCCGGCACCGGCTTCTGAAGTGTGCTAGGCGGCGGCATCAAAGAGCAGACACAAGTGCTACAGCTGTGTCCTGCTTTGTATGTTGCCGGTGCCGGGTTACCATGGAAACGGACAGCAATAGCTGTCCGTTTTATTGCCGGCTTCACAAAAGGGGTCCTTAGCAGCTGGGCAGCGTATCATCACACAGCCGTACAGGTACTTCCTGCGCTGTATGGAGAAGGCTGCGTGCTGCACTTTACGGCGGCTGCTGTGGGCTCAGTAACTGCACATTAGTGCAGTTACAACATGGTAAAGAATAAATGAGCTGGCCAGAGGGGTTGAAAATAATGGCAGCTCAAGGATCAGTAGCAGATGCCTCCCTACTACAGAATGGTTTATGCTGAACTGGCGTCGGAAAGATTTTACTACTGACGTGACTGCCTGGCTGTAAATGTTTATTACAAGTGTAAAATTACATTTTGATAGGACTATATACTATATACTGAGCAATAGCATAACTCCAATAAGGCATATGTATGTGAAGGGGATGAAAATAGATGAAATTAGCAATAGTGCCCCTTTAAGAAGAAGCAAAACATTCATAATTTTAATTTGTGGAATTGTTAAGTATGTTTATGGACACATTTCAATAGATCACCAAATCTCAGCTAAAACACAGATGAGATTAGGCGCATAGGTATCACTATAAGGGCAGCAATAAGATCCATAGCCAAGAGCGTCAGGTTCCATTGGCTAGCAAATTAATAAGAGGTTCCTTATTGATACTCACTTCTTCACACTGTAGCAACATGATCCACCTTCCTACCAGGCATCCTTGTTTCCATGGCTTCAGTGACATCTCTCATAACATGACCTGTTACATCATTAAAAGATCAAATTAAAAAGCTAGAACCACAGAGTTTCCTCTCTGCTCTACCTGGAACTGTTCATGGGGAAGGGGGGGGTCACATCTAACTGCTTAATTCTGCAAATACTGGGGAGCCTTTATGGCTATCAAATACTGGGGCAACTCTGTCTACCTATATTGGGGAACAGCCTCTGCCTATCTAATACTTGGTAGTAAATATTTGGGGGACCACTGGCTACTGATACCAGGAAAATTACAAAAGCTGGTAAGATACAGATATGGGGTCAGTCCAAGCAGCAATCCAATACATAGTCCAGAGATCAGAAAAAAAGTCAAAACACAGGTAAATCCACAGAAATGACACCCAGCAATGTGGCACGAGGCAACTTATTACGATCATGGGCAAATTGTAATTAGGAGAGCAGGCTTAAATAGACTAGGAACATCATGGGAACAAAATCCTAACTGCCTATTGGCTGTTTAAATGATACTGCAGTTTATGCCTGCAGTGCCTATTTTTCACCTAAGGGAATAAGACAGGGGAAGAGCCACGCGCCCTAATCTATAGCTATTGTGAGCCGTGCATGCATCCACGTGTGCACGACCCCTGGAGACATCATGCCAGCTCAATCCGGAAGCAGGCTTCACAAGCTGGCTCTCATGGGAACAATTGGTAGGTAGTTTCTCTTACACCAGGTTTCCCCAATTTAGCTATTACTATAAATCCAAAATGTTTACTTTGCAATTGGTCCCTCGTTACCCCCCTTACTGTCCACCACTAACCTCAACCTGCAGATTGGAGGGCAACTGGAATACCAAAGTGGAGACCTTTTTTTTTTCACAAGTGCAACCTTAGTTACAGCTGAGCACAGCCATCAATGTGAATAGCTTACCCAGTGGATACATATGCTATTACAATTAGAAGACTTCTGCTACCCCCCCCCCCCCCTCCCTTTTTGAGGTTCCTCAAGCTAGATTTACAAGCTTTATCTGGGTGAAAACCTCATTCTTTTTACTATTGGTGTAGACATAAAGTTTTTAGCACCTTCCTCACTAATGTTCTCTCTTGATTTTACAGCAGATCAAAAAGAGCCTGAATAGCCCTATGATGTTGCATGCAAGATTAAAAGCGTGCCCAGTTTTTGTCAGCTAAACTTTAGGAATTTCTAAGAGTTATTTCTAGCAGCAGACTTGGCTGTCAAGGTATAATATGGTCGGCTTGGCCAAAACAAGTGCAAATTATTCTATTTTTCACAAACACAGGTTTCTTTGCCATTGATTTACAAGTTACTTTTAGTACACCTGTCAAAAGGCAGAATTCTGCAATAAAGAAGCATATTTTACTTTGGTCTCACTATGGCAGTCAGAACTTAATTATATGCAAGTGCATGATTTGAAAACACATCCAATTTCTGATGTAACAAACTGATGGTCTTTCTAATTTATGAGACCTTACAGAACCGCTTTCCGGCAGTTTTTACGTACTATAATTTTGATTTAAACTGCCAATCTGATTTTGGTAAGCTACTATTTCAGTTGACTTTGTGCTGTACAGTATTTTCGTATTAGTTTTTTATCCTCTTTGAATAACGTTGATCAAAATACTTAAACATTGAATAATGAATGTAGATATAAGTAGAAAACCTTTTTTTTTTTTTTTTTTTTTACTTTAAATTTAACTTTGCCATATCTACTAGGCAGATCAATGGTGTAGCCTTGGACCAGATGGCACACCTAAGGTCCCCAACAGTTGTTCCATTATTTGTAATGATCACCAATATATATGATATGAATCATGGTAACCATAAACAAATCATTTTGTTTTATTACACAATGAGAATGATTCACAAAGCTTACTTATTTTGTACCTTAACTGTAAGAAGTGCTAATGCATGAGATAAACACATAAGGAGAGATAATTCACAAAATAAACAGATATTGGGGGTTGATACATGTACCTGCAGTAATATTGCCATGCACAGACAGCGCAGAGCAATATTAACCTTAGGGCCCTTTTACACTTGATGCATTGGTAACCGTTAGTACGCGTTGGTATGCATTTTTTTCCATAGCAGTGCATTGTGAAAAAGCTTTCAGTTAAAATGCGTAAAGTGGGAACTGTGCCATAGGAAAACATGGGCATTACTTTGAAAATCAGTTTTCTTTCAGTTTTAACTGAGAGCAACAGATTAAGTGTAAAAGGGGTCTTACTTCTGCCTACAGTACAGCGTTTTTTGCTGTTTGCACTTCTCATGGTACCTGAGCAGCGTGACCATTGCTACAATAACACACATTACTAATGAGCATTTCCGTAGTAACACAGAGTAGGGACACCAAGAGCCAAATGTTGTGTAGTATGTATTTGTAGTTGAAATGAAGTATGATAGAGTAATAAGCTATACTTACAAAGCAGGGTTACCTTAAAGACAACCACTGTATAGGCAGGTGGGGAGATTAGTACCAAACTACAGTCTGCAATATGTCTTGCACTAATTGATTAGCTAAAGCTTAATAATGAGAAGACAAAGACATGTCTACTGCCATCTTTACAAGGCAAATCTTTATTAATCTGCACCGGTGCATGTCCTACCTCCACTGAGCAGGGCCCACCTGTTCCATCCATTCAATATAAGCTCAAACATGCTCCCTCATGCCATGCACTGGCACTGGCATAACAATAGCCCTCTTGAACCCTGCAACTGCAGTGGACCTGGGGGCTATGGGACCCTCTCCTCCCTTTCACCTTGCAGAATAGTGCAGGAAACAGGGTAATAGCTGTGGTGAATCCTCTCTTCTCCTGGCAGCTGCACACTCTATGCTGCCATCCTTTGGCTCCCTCAAGTCAAGTGTTCTGGGCAGGGGTATGAAGCACAAAGCAAGTGGGAGGAGGAGGTGACCTAGTCCAGTGCTCTCCATGCTACTCTGTCAAGGGGAGGGGGGGGGGGTGTTTTGAAGTTTTACTGACCACAATGCAAGGGGTGGTGTGGCAAGGGCTGCACATTTTAAACACAAAAATAAACAGGTTCACAGAGCAGATCAAAATTACCTCTCCTCCCAATAGCATAACAGTGGCGTAGCTAAGGAGTTGTGGGCCCCGATGCAAGTTTTACAATGGAGCCCCCCAAGTACTCTATACATAACAATTGGTACGGCACACCAAAATCTGTCAATGGCAACTACAGTATCAGAGGTGCAGGAAGGGGATGGGGAATGGTTTGTTAATGATTACCACTATTCAAAGCATCTATAGAAGTGATTACTATGAGCACAGGACCAATAGAGAGCTAATACTGCAGTTGAGGAAGGGCCCTACAGGGTCCCTCTGGCACAAGGGCCCCGATGTGGTCGCAACCTCTGCAACACCTTTTGCTATGCCTCTGCATGGTGACAATTCTCCCATCCTTACCATAGCAGGGTTGGTACCATTTGGGGCGGGGAGGATAATTCTCTCGTCCTTACCATTGCATCATTGCATCATTTGGTTGTTCAAAGAATGTCAATTTATGTGCCAGCTATACCAAACCATAATTAGTTGCTAAATGAATGCAAAGCTTTACTCACATTTGGAAATAAAGTGAAAGGCATTAAAATTTGTAAACAGGAGTTAAAGGCATTAAACAAGTTTGCTAAATTCACCCCTAAATAACTAATGGAATCATAACAGAAAAAAAAAGAGGCTTTCATTTTCTGGATCATGAAAATCCTAAGTACCTCTGTACAATAATATATGTTGCTCGAGGAGGACAGTATTGTTATGTAAATGTTATCTGCAAGAATTTGGAAACATTTTTAATATTTCACATCTCTGTGGGCAACAACATTCCTTATAACTTTTCCAGAAACTGTAATTTCTCCGAGGGTAGACTCTTTCTTTCTCACTTGAATATTATTGTTACTTTATTGGTTTTATCACTGCTGTCTCCATCAACAAATACATTGAGTTTTATTTGAGAATGATCATTTAACTGTTTATCTTCATTTGACCTTGTATCACAGCACAATTGAATTACATTTGCCAGTTGAAGTGGAATTAAGTTTATATTGTTAAAGGACCCCTATCATGAAAAAAGTAGGCAGTTAAAATCTGACAGGAACCGACAGGTTTTGGGCCAGTCCATCTCCACATGGGGATTCTCACGGTTTTCTTTGTTTTCAACAGCATTTACTGAACAGCAGTTGCAAAGTCTAACTGACAAAATAGTCTGCAAGTGAGTAGGGAACGCTGGTTGGTATCTTATTATTTTGGCAGTTAATCTGCTGTTCAGGAAATGCTGTTGAAAACAAAAGAAAACCCTGAGAATCCCCATGAGAAGATGGACTAGTCTAAAACTTGTCGGTTCTGTCAGATTTTAACTGCCTACTTTTTTGCCCTAGTGGTCCTTTAATGGTGCGTGCTCCTTTAGTTGCTCTAGTTGCTTTAGGTGCTGTAGAGGAATAATACTAGGGACCCCACTGGCTACTAAGGGGGGTGCATCATGCTATCTATATTTGGGGAGCACCTCTGCCAACCAAATACTGGGGGGCACCTATACCTCTAGACACCTATGCTAGATGGGGGGCTACTTCTGGCTACTTATACTGGGGCACATTTGGCTACTGGTTGGCTACCAAACGCCAGGGGCATCTCTTGTTACTAATACTGGGGGGGTACCTCTGGCTATCTATACTGGGGGGGACCACTAGCTAATGCTACGGGAGGCTTCCTCTGGCTACCAATGCTGGTGCTTTTCTGGCTACCAAATTCTCCATTAAGGCAAGGGGGGCAATTGCCCTAGGGCCCCAGGCACTTCTGGGGCCCAAGCCTCCCCCTGCGTCAACATTGTGGTTGCGCTGCTGCCGCCTTTCCCCATGTGGGCAGAACCTAGAACTCCCTCCTAATTAATCCGCGCTAACGAATGTATCCTCTAGCGCGGCCCCATCATGAGAGCAGCATTTGTACTTTATCTGTCTCGGCTGCTGTGCTGGAGCCACTTGCCTGTCTTCATTATATTTCCTGTACCTGGTGCATGTTACACATGATATGATGCGCCGGGTCACACAGGAAGTAGAATGAAGACATGCAAGCGGCTCCAGCGCAGCAGCCGAGATAGGTAAAGCACAAATGCTGCTCTTGTGCTGGGGCCCCACTAGAGGATACATTTGTTAGCTCGGATTAATTAGGAGGGAGGTCGGAGTTCAGCCCGCAAAGGGGTAGGGGGCGAGGGTCAGGGGTCTCGCATCTGGCCAGTGCCTGTCATTTTTGTGAGGGATGGGGGCCCCAGGATTACCTTTGCCCTGAGGCCCTGTCGGAGGTTAAACTGGCCCTGCAAATACTGGGGGCTAACTCTGCCTACTTATGCTGGAGGGATACCTCTTGCTACATGAACTGGGAGCTACCTCTAAGTACCTAACACTGGTGCCACCTCTGAGCACCTTATACTATTTGGTGAACACCTCTGACTGCATAATATTATTTAGAGGCACATCTTGCTACCTACTACTTTATGGGGTTGGTGGGGTGCAGCTGAGCTGCAATGAGGAAGTCCTGATGTCCCTGCATATGTATAGCTGCATAGTGGTGCTAGCATCTACAATCAGTCTGCAGTTCAAAGTAGCACAAAAATGATTAATTACTATTCACCTGTGTTGGAATTTGCATGTTTGCTCTGATCGGTGGATGTCCACATAAATGCCTCTTTATGCCTTAGCACTTTGCTTGTGATATCATGCAGCTCATGCCATAGCTGCATTGCTAGATCTTGTGTTATGATTGTTGTTTACCGTTCTTTGCTTTATTGTAGATGGTTGCCATCTCAATCCTATATTGGCAAACAGTAACTTTCTTTCTAAACTTAGATTATCTGCGGTTGCTATTAGTGATGCTCATTCTAGTCCTGCCTGTCTGGATATTGCCATCACTGCAGTTGTGATTGTCAGACGCTACATCTAGTCCTGTGGTGTGGACGTTACCATTGCTGCTGTTGCTATTGGTAAAGCTTCTCCCTGTTCTGTCTTGTTTTTATTTGTGTGGACCTTTACCATTGTTATAGTAGCAATTGGATTAGGAAACATTCATTCTTATCTGTTCTTGTTTTGTTTTATTGTGGCGGTTACCAGTAACTCAGTGCTGCGGTCACTCTGAGCAACATTCCTTCCTGTTTTTGTCTTCTACTTTTGCTTTGATCTAAACAGTCTCCTCCACTGGGCATCCCACGCCTTGTCCTGATATTACCCAGTAGTGCCTGTCTTTGTATAGTGGGTTCTGATAATACTTCAGCCTTCCCAGCCTCCGTCTCTTTACCTTGCAAGCTAAGTCCTAAAGGCAACAGAAGTCAGGCAGACTCTACTTGTCTCCTGTTCAAGTGGGGACTTGTCAGCCTCTATACCCTAATCTGACAGCTTGATCTTCAGAAAATGCTGTCAGATTGTGGTATAGAGGCTGAAGGAAGGTGAGAGTTCTGCCTGGCCTTACAGTACATTAGCTGTTTGGCTGCTTTTGATACTGTACTTTTCTGAAAAGGTAGCTCTAATATTGTAACTGGGATGTCTGGAAGCCATTGCCCAAGATTAAGAATCACATTCCAAGTGCACCTGCCACTAATGGGACCACTTTGGCTTCTCCTTTTCTATTTTTAGCTATCTGATGATGGCACATCCCACACAATATCCTGTTGTGCCATGGAGCATTTTCTACTTTGTCTTCTGTCAACATCTGCTGTTGCTTCAGGTACCCTCTCAGCAACTCATCTTTGGGTTCCATCTTACTTAAAGAGAAACCATAACCAAGAATTGAACTTCATCCCAATCAGTAGCTGATACCCCCTTCCACATGATAAATATTTTACTTTTTTCAAATGGATCATCAGGGGGCTCTGTATGGGTGATTTTGTGGTGAAACCCCTCCCACAGTGTGATGTTAGGACCATGGTTCTGACATCACACTGTGGGAGCCTTGTTGCATTGTGGGAAATTCCAACTGCCAAAAAATTTCCAACTGCCAAAAAAGCAAGCAGCATCTCCTTCCACTGACATCACCTGCCAGCAGTACAAATGTCACCATGTGATAAATGTCAGAAAGTAAATCAGGGAGAGGAAAGATTGCACAAAGGGCAAACACTGACTAAATCATTTATACATAATTATTGTAACAATTAAGCACTTTTTAAATTACATTATTATCACTGGAGTACATCTTTAAGTAGTCTTAGATGCGCTGGGTTTCATTCACTACAGTAGCTTTTATACTTTTCATTCCCCATCAACTTTCTAGCCGGAGGGGTAAAAACCACCATACATTTTGAACAGTTTTCAGAACTTTACATGAGCAGCTTTCTTTTCCTCCAGCATCAATAGGGGCCTGATTCACAAAGCGGTGCAAACACTTTGCACGCCTGTGAAAAGCCCTTTATCACGCCTAAACTTAGTTTAGTTGAAGGAATTCGCGCGAACTCCCGCACGCAAAGTGCCCATTAAGCCCTATGGGACCTTTGCGCGCGGGAGCTTTGCGCGAGTTAGAGCACAAAACGGTGATAACTTTGCTAGTGCAAAGGTTAGCACGCCTAAAGTCTTTTAGGCGTGATAACTGAGTTATCACCGCTTTGTGAATCAGGCCCATAGTCTCTAACCAGCATATTTTCTGCTTGTGGTCTTTATATGAATCCTTTTATTGAACATATTTTATCTATCTTGGGTGGTACTTTGATTTTCTGTCTTTCTTCACTTCTCATTAAGTTTAATTTTTGACTGTGGGACATCAAGTACTTGTAGTAGGTCTATTTGTCTGCTATTGGACACCTTGCTTTTTTGTTTTAATTAACATACAGCCACACTTCTCTAGCCTAAATGGCATCCCTATGTCCTCACTGAGTCCATACTAAAAGGATGGGGTGATATACACTAAACTGTGTTAAGGTAAAATAACATGCATAAAGTCCTACTACACAATGAGTAGAGCAGAATGCAATACATTACATTACATACAATGCATTACACTCTACTCATTGTGTGTAAGACTTTGTGTAAGTTATTCTGCTTTGTGCAGTTTAGTGCATCAACTGCAGTGTCTTGTTCGCTCTCAGAATACAGTTTGCTCTGTATTTACAGGAGGCAGCTGATGGTATTTCCACTCCTGAGCGTATATTCATATCTAATCCCTGTGATTATCAGGCTCAGGGTGTCCTCGGCTCAGGGTGTTCTGTCCCAACCCGGACAGAAACTGCCACTTGCATAACTGATTTTTAACTCTTCCAGACAGAGAAATAAAAAAAAGGAACACAGCCTAGTTATTTGTGTGCTTGCCACTGTGCATACACATGTCTATCTCATTATGTCACATGTCACCTCGGTTGTCCTTTAAAATTGCGGTGAGATATGCAAATGCGGAACACCACTTAAAGCGAATGATATGTGTTTCCCGAGCAAGCAATTGACTACTATGGCAAGTGCAACAGTATGCATTTTGCTGAGTGCGCAAAACACGCATGTGTCCTCCTCCCTTAAGCTGTCATATAATCAAATTGACAGATGTAATATTCCTCATAAAACAGTACTAGATTAGGCAATATTTTTTTCCTTGCATAAATATTAAACAAAAGGCATCTCTAACTGCATGATTTATACATTTTAAGGTTGTTAGTTGTAAAAAGTAAACTTGAAAAAATTAATAAGATTTAGTTAACAATAAGGAACTAATACTTTCTAAACTAGGTATTTTTCTCTATAATAGACACCATTTGCAGAGTTAAAAAATATGTTTCATTGTCTTGGTAATCTAGAATCATACAACTAAAAATTGGCACAGTGGAGGTTTCTGGTTCAATTTAACTAGCATGTCATATTTTAAATACAAATGTATAAATGCTGCTTCTGGCTAGAACCATAGAAGCATTTTAATGTGCATTTCCCTACTTGTCAATTCATTCATCCAAGGTAAGTGATCTTTTGTCCTTGGGGTAATCTGTTGATTTTAAATGCAGTGTAGATATTCAAATAATATGTTTATGGTTGTTGTAAATCTTGGAGTATTGAAATCTTGAAATATCACAAAGGACATTACCTGGAACATCCTGTGATAAAGGGCTTCCATTCTGGATACTGACATGCAGTAATGTAAGGTTACACATTTGGAAAAATATAGAAAAAAAAAACACGATTAGAAATGTACCATTTATAACCTTATGTTCCATTGTAGCAATAAAAGACATTTGGTTGCTTTTCTAGGAATATGAATGTAATTGCTATAAGGCTTTCAACTGACCCTGTATAATAGTCAACTTTATATCTTTGTGAAAATCTCTTTGGTTTTTTTTCACAAATGTAAGCACTCTAGATCAGCAAAGCATTGGGGATCAAGGTATTCAACATTGACATTTGCTATTGCTGCTCTGCAAAAGATTTGCACGTACTACTTGAACTCTAGTAAGTAGAAATCTAGCACATAATAAACAAAGACAAGGGAAAAAAGAAATAAAATAGAACAGGGTGAACATCATGGCACCTCATCATACTAACAACAAAAATTCAAAAAAGTAACCTGCAAATATTAAAAACACATCAACCATTAGCATCAAGACAAAACTTAGAGTTCAAGATATCTGGGAACAACAAATAGGAAAACCTGAGAAACCGAGGTGTCATTGTATATGTTACGGCCAGAAACTGAAGTTTGGCCACTTCACGTTGTGGCTGGCCACTTCGGGTTCTGGCAGTTTAATGTGCAAAGTGGACACAGCGCTGAGGCCAATGTCCGAAACAAGCCGAATCCTGGTGGCTCCGATCATTTTCCCGGCACTGGCTCCGCCCCCCTGCCTCCCTGCTATCGGCTTTCAGTCAGCCGGAGACACACGAGTCCCCCCCCCCTCCCGAGTCGTTCGTGGCTGCAGGAAAGCAGAGCAGGGAGCACTGCAGACATTGCTTCTGTCAGCACCCGCTCTGCAGGGATGAACAAATTCCTGCCCCTGCCTTCCTGCAGCCACGAACGACTTTGGGGGGGACGCATGTGTCCCCCGGCTGTCAGAAGCCGATAGCAGGGAGGACCGGGGAAAATGATCGGAGCCGCCAGGATTCGGCTCATTTTGGACATTGGCTGCAGCGCCGCTGCCACTTTGCACATTGACCGTCCAGAACCCGAAGTGGCCAGCCACAACGCGAAGTGGCCAAACTTCGGTTTCTGGTCGTAACATATACGTCAAGTGTCTGATGAATGGGTATATCTGATAATTTTGACAATAAATAGTAGAATGATAGTCTGACTGACAAACTGTAGAAAAACTTTGATTTACTCCCTGTTATGTATGGCTATTATAAACAGCTTTCATGTTCGCATTCACTCATGAAGGTGGAGATGTACTGTATGTGCTATCTAGATAAAATAGCTTTTATCACATATACATATGTTAGATGTTTTTATTTTGAAAGTTGTTAGATGGCTTGTATGATTTAAAATATTAGAAGATATGTGGAATGACTGTCTACATCTGGAATAGCATAGAGTATATAAAGAAGCTATATAGAAGCTAGTTTGAGCTGGGATACAGACCTTGGTAAAAGGCTCAAATTCTACATCAAAGACAATAGCCAGTTGCTATGAGGTGACCCTAAGAAGAAGACCAATGAAAAGTGTAACTAGTATTGAGATGACCATGGAAACAGTGGCATGACTGGCTCCATGCTTTGGAACACAGGAAAACTGCATTACATAGAGAAAGAAGAGCATTTCCTTGATGTAGAAAGGTGTTCAAATAATCACTTGCCAGAATAAATACGGGAATAGGGAGCATAAACAAGCTAAGATTAACCTAAAAAGAAAGTCTGCTAGGAACATTTTGCATTTAGGCAGAATTCATGTAGGGGTGATTTATCAGATGATAAGTTGGCACTTCTATAATTGTCTGCTTATAATCAGCTTGAATGGAATTAAAATTGGATGATATAATAACATGATTGGTTTATATTTCTCTAATTGGAAGCTGGACCCAATCACCTGATAAGTGAAATATGTGCTTATACGATCCTTGAATTCTCTTTGCAGAAGAAATTCACTTAACCACTTTCTGCAAAATGGACATTTTAAAATGTCCTATTTTTACACATTTTAGTGTAGTGAGTAGGTGAAAAGTGATTAAATGACCACTATTGTTAAAAATCATAACTTTAAAATACTTTCATATAAAATGTGCTTTTCTTCCTAAAGTCAAATGTAAAATCCACTATAAATTACTTTTTTCCTATGTTGCTGTCACTTACAGTAGGTAGTAAAACGTTGACAGATCTGACTGATTTTTGGCTAGTCCGTATCCTCATGGGCATTATCACTAGTAACTTTATTCTTTACAAAATCTCTCCCTGGAAAAGCTATATACAAAAAAATGCTGGCCAGCCTCCCTAATTGCTTCCACAGTGTGGAAGCAAATGCTTTCACACTGTGCTGCTCAGTAAGTGCTTTTGTATATAACAAGAATATTTGTTATGAAGAGATGGACTAGTCCAAAAATCTGTTAAAGATTCCGATTTTTAGTGCCTCAATAGACAGAAATCTAAACTTTAGGCCTGCCCAACAACGATTCTGGTTTTCACTCATCACACTGACTCAAGACCTAAAGGCTCATACACACGCTCAACAAAAGTCTTTTACATGAAGTAGTCGACCAGCAGTGAAGATTTTCAATTTTCTGTTCTGTATATGAGGCTTAAAGCTGATACATTTAATTGATAACAGAGAAATGGTTATGCCTAGTTTGCTAGGAGATAAGGACCTATCCAGATCCTTTGGAGTCTTGCAGTTACAACATTATGTAAACACCTTGAAAAAACCAAAGATTGCCTGGGAGAAGTCAATTAACAGTTTTGATTCAGTTCTGATCAGTACTGCACAAAATTGATTCCGTTATCAAGAGCAAATCGGGCACCTCAAATATTGTTTCAACTCACTGATCTGATAGGAAATTGCATTGTTTGTATCTAGCATTAGAGGAGGGTGAGTGTCACACTACAGGTGTGGTAGCAGCTGTCCTATCTCTGCCCTGTTGATGCGAATATTATGGGGGAAGAGAAGATCCTGGCAGTGTGGAAATTTAGTAGTGTGTAATGACTTTTAGTGGCTACCATCTATAGATCCTTTAAGCAGCTATATTGAGGACTGAATGTGTGCCGCTACCTCTTACTGAACAATTATTAATTTGTTCTGCTTTCTTACCCTTATTTTCTAAATAATATGAAAACATAAGAAGAATGCTCTTGTTTTTTTCTATATTGCAAAATTTTGTTTTATGTTTTTGTAGCATTTGGTAATACACCTGCATGCATAGTTATATTTAAAGAGGTGCATGCAAGATTATTTGAATAATAATTTCTAACGCTACTAAGCAGGACGGAATCTTTTTAATGTAAACATTGGTGAATTTGTTTACTAGAGTAGCAGAAAGAAGCATCTCACCCCCCCCCCCCCCCCCGCCCTTTTTTTTTTTTTTTTTGCTTACTGTACTATGCTCACTTTGGATTTACCATAAGATTCACATAAAAACAGGAATTCCTCTGTAAGCTTTGGGTATATTCCAGGTAATGAAGGGCTTCAGACATGAAGTTTCAGTCATGAAATGATTTGGCTTGTGAAATCTAAACATTAATAACCATAAAATATGAATTATTATTTTCTGTGGACACCACTCTATTAATAAGAATCTAGCCTGCAAGGTCTTGTAAACAAAAAGCCAACCACGGTCCTTTTTTTTTATTTACAAAGGATGTATGCAGACAGAGACCTCTTTGGGTTACTACAGTTTAGTTTATTCATGTTATTCTTTTATTAATGCATACATTTAATGAAGAGCTGCACATAACCACTTCACAACTGAGAGGTTTTACCCCTTGAGCACCAGAGCAACTTTCACCTTTCAGCGCTCCTTCCATTCATTCACCTATAACTTTACCACTACTTATCACAATGAAATGAACTACACTCACCTAAAGAATTATTAGGAACACCATACTAATACAGTGTTTGACCCCCTTTCGCTTTCAGAACTGCCTTAATTCTACATGACATTGATTCAACAAGGTCCTGAAAGCATTCTTCAGAAATGTCGGCCCATATTGATAGGAAAGCATCTTGCAGTTGATGGAGATTTGTGGGAAGCACATCCAGGGCACAAAGCTCCCGTTCCATCACATCCCAAAGATGCTCTATTGAGTTGAGATCTGGTGACTGTGGGGGCCATTTTAGTATAGTGAACTCATTGCATGTTCAAGAAACCAATTTGAAATGATTCAATCTTTGTGACATGGTGCATTATAGTATATATAAAGTCAGCGCAGGTCTATAGTAATACAGCTTTCGTCATTTTCTGGTATAAAGGATTTTCGAACAAAAAGGTAAAGAAGCAAGGCTTACCAGATTTCAACAACCCACATTATAAGGTTGTAAGTGAGTTTGATAGATGGTCCGCAGAACTTTCAAATGGTGTCGTTTCACCAGCGATGTTGCACACCACAGAATCCTCTGGAATATAGTAGATATCCTGAGGTCGCAGAGACTCACCAAAGGGGAGTCCAGTAGGATAGTGACATGAGAGAGAAATACGGCACATCTAAGTGTAAACCCTCTTTATTACATAACAAGTAAAACAATTTAAAAACAAGGATAAAGAAAAACTCACACATGGGGCCCGTGATCTGCTTCAATATTACACTGTTCTTAGCATGTCAGGTTGCAGAGATTCTTACAGATTCATACCTCTGCAAATGAGACATTCCAAACGTAGCTAAGATCTACATACAATGAATTAAATGCGTTTGCCTCTGATATTTAGCATGAATAGTAGGAAAATGTTTACTCAGCTACTTAGACATTATTTGTACATTGTCATTTTAGAACTCATGGTTTGATAGAGTTCCTACATATATACAGCTGAAGTATTAAAGTTGTCAGGAATGCATGGGGTAAAAAATACCCAGGATTGTGACATAAAAGAAAAGATTAGTATGCATCTCTATGTCTTTCTTTACATTGTTTGCATTTCATTATTCATTTTATAGTCTGATACATATTTGCACATTTTATTTTATTGGGTACCAAAGTGTTGGGCGAACATCTAGATGTTCGGGTTCGGGCCGAACAGGCCGAACATGTCCGCGATGTTCGGGTGTTCGACCCGAACTCCGAACATAATGGAAGTCAATGGGGACCCGAACTTTTGTGCTTTGTAAAGCCTCCTTACATGCTACATACCCCAAATTTACAGGGTATGTGCACCTTGGGAGTGGGTACAAGAGGAAAAAAAAATTTAGCAAAAAGAGCTTATAGTTTTTGAGAAAATCGATTTTAAAGTTTCAAAGGGAAAACTGTCTTTTAAATGCGGGAAATGTCTGTTTTCTTTGCACAGGTAACATGCTTTTTGTCGGCATGCAGTCATAAATGTAATACATATAAGAGGTTCCAGGAAAAGGGACCGGTAATGCTAACCCAGCAGCAGCACACGTGATGGAACAGGAGGAGGGTGGCGCAGGAGGAGAAGGCCACGCTTTGAGACACAACAACCCAGGCCTTGCATGAGGACAAGAAGCGTGCGGATAGCATGCTTTGTACCACCATGCAGTCATAAATGTAATAAAGATAAGTGGTTCAATAAACAGGGACCACGCGGCAACGCTAACCCAGCAGCAGCACACGTGATGGAACAGGAGGAGGCGCAGGAGGAGAAGGCCACGCTTTGTGAGACACAACAACCCAGGCCTTGCATGAGGACAAAAAGCGTGCGGAGAGCATGCTTTGTACCGCCATGTAGTCATAAATGTAATAAAGATAAGAGGTTCAATAAACAGGGACCACGCGGCAACGCTAACCCAGCAGCAGCAGCAGCAGCAGCACACGTGATGGAACAGGAGGAGGCGCAGGAGGAGAAGGCCACGCTTTGTGAGACACAACAACCCAGGCCTTGCATGAGGACAAAAAGCGTGCGGATAGCATGCTTTGTACCGCCATGTAGTCATAAATGTAATAAAGATAAGAGGTTCCATAAACAGGGACCGGCAACGCTAACCCAGCAGCAGCAGCAGCAGCAGCACACGTGATGGAACAGGAGGAGGCGCAGGAGGAGAAGGCCACGCTTTGTGAGACACAACAACCCAGGCCTTGCATGAGGACAAAAAGCGTGCGGATAGCATGCTTTGTACCGCCATGTAGTCATAAATGTAATAAAGATAAGAGGTTCCATAAACAGGGACCACGCGGCAACGGTAACCCAGCAGCAGCAGCAGCAGCAGCAGCACACGTGATGGAACAGGAGGAGGCGCAGGAGGAGAAGGCCACGCTTTGTGAGACACAACAACCCAGGCCTTGCATGAGGACAAAAAGCGTGCGGATATAGCAGCAATGCTTTTTGCCGCCATGCAGTCATAAATGTAATACAGATGAGAGGTTCAATAAACAGGGACCGGAAACGCTAAACCATCCCAGATGTTCATCGGTCATGTTACTTGGTTGGGGTCCAGGAGTGTTGCGTAGTCGTTTCCAATCCAGGATTGATTCATTTTAATTTGAGTCAGACGGTCTGCATTTTCTGTGGAGAGGCGGATACGCCGATCTGTGATGATGCCTCCGGCAGCACTGAAACAGCGTTCCGACATAACGCTGGCTGCCGGGCAAGCCAGCACCTCTATTGCGTACATTGCCAGTTCGTGCCAGGTGTCTAGCTTCATGCCCGGTTTCAGGTCCAGCGGTGCCAGCCACAAATCCGTCTGTTCCTTTATTCCCCTCCAAATTTCCTCCCCTGTGTGCTGCTTATCCCCAAGGCAGATCAGCTTCAGCAACGCTTGCTGACGCATGCCAACAGCTGTGCTGCACTGCTTCCACGATCCTACTGCTGCTGGTGCTGGGTTAGCATTTCCGGATGAGGTACAGCTTTGAGATGCGTTGGAGGAGAAGGAGTCAGAGAGGTAGGTGCTGCTGTTGTTATCCAGCTGTTTGCGGCGTGGGCAACACCCGCGCCGTAGCAGGTGAGGAATCGCTGCCAGGCTCCACAAGGTTCACCCAGTGCGCGGTAAGGGAGATGTATCGACCCTGGCCGAACGCACTCGTCCAGGTGTCAGTGGTGAGGTGAACCTTGCAGGCAACGGCATTCTTCAAGCTTCGGGTTATTTAGCTGACCACGTGCTCATGCAACTCAGGCACTGCAGAGCGCGCAAAGTGGTAGCGGCTGGGAACAACGTAACGTGGGATGGCCACTGACATCATGCCCTTGAAGCTGTTTGTCTCCACCACTCGATATGGCAGCATTTCGCAGGCCAGAAGCTTGGCTATGCTGGCTGGCTGTTACTGCCACGGCCCGGGGGTCATTTGCTGGCAATTTCCTCTTGTGCTCAAACATCTCAGAGACAGACAACTCAACCGTAGCGCTGCACACCGAAGGGCTGTTGGTTGTTGTGTTTGATGAACACTGGGAGACCTCAAGAGCACTAGTCCGGAAAGTGACAGTGTCAGCATCGTCTGATGTTTGTGAATGTTGTGAACCACGCAATGGCTGGGCTACTGCTGCTGCTGAGGCGGGTCTGGTGGTGAGTCTGGTGAACCCAAGGGAGGCAGTGTTGCTGGTGGTACCCTGTCCTGCCGCGTTTGCCCACAGAGTGGGATGTTTGGATAGAATGTGGCGGCTCATGCTGGTGGTGGAGAGGTTGTTAATACTTTTCCCCCTGCTCAGGCGGGTCTTGCACACCTTGCAAATCGCCATGGTAACATCCTCAGTGCAGTCTTCAAAGAAAGCCCAGACTTTAACTGGCTGAGGACTCGGACCTCGTGCGTGATGTGCTGGTGCTGCTTAACCCACTGCTGGACGCTTGAGAGGTCATCCAAGTAATTATCTGGTCCTGTTCTTTTGGATCTGTGAGGGTTGTTGTCCTGGACAACATGGGCAGTATTGAGTGGGTTTTCTTGGGTGCTCCCCTGTGGCCTGTACGTGAACCGTCAGGGGAAACACCTCTTCCCTTGCCCCTCCCTCTTTCACCGGATTTCTTCCTCATTTCACTTATCCTTAAAGTACACGCTGACTGGCAGCAGTACAGTGGCAGTACAGAAATGCTATACAGTGGTGGGTGAGCGGTGTACCACTATTGTCAGCAGTGACACAGAGCACAATGCTATACAGTGGCGGGTGAGCGGTGTACTACTGTTCCCAGCAGACACAGAGTGGAAGTAAACACAATGCTATATAGTGTGGCTGAGCCGTGTACACAGAGTGGCATTAAACACAATGCTATATAGTCTGCTATATAGTCACCCCGAACAGGGTGATGTTCTGCAGAACCCGAACAGTGGCAAACACTGTTCGCCCAACACTACTGGGAGGGAACGCAGATTTTAGTACCTAAACACACGATACAACATGTTTTCCGGGGTCGGACTCTGAGGCACATACAGATGGTCCCGATCATCATCCTCATCATACAACTCTTCTCCTGAGTCTGACCCACCCACCACCTCTGCCACCCCAACATCCCCAGACACAGACCCCTCATCGTCCTCAACATTAACTTGGGATGCTGGCCTGAGCCAGACCTCCTCCTCCACATCAGGCCCCATCATCTCCTCAATGGCAGCCCTCATTAATCGCTCTGGCGACGGACTGATGGACACAACGTTCTCCTCCGGGGAGGGCTGCTGCTGACCACTGGCTGCTGGGGTGGATGTTATAGCTTGCGTGGGGCGTTGGCTGTTGCTGTTGTTGGGAGTGCTGCTCACAGCGGAGGTCTCTGGGGAACTCATGTTGAGCTCATATAGTGGTTGACGGTGAGTGGAGTATTACTGATCCCAGCAATATACACACTGACTGGCAGAGTACGCAATGCTATATAGTGTGGCTGAGCGGTGTACACAGAGTGGCAGTAAACACAATGCTATATAGTCTGGCTGAGCGAGCGGTGTACTACTGTTCCCAGCAGAATCAGAGTGGCAGTAAACAATGGTATATAGTCTGGCTGAGCGGTGTACACAGAGTGTCAGTAAACAATGGTATATAGTCTGGCTGAGCGAGCGGTGTACTACTGTTCCCAGCAGAATCAGAGTGGCAGTAAACAATGGTATATAGTCTGGCTGAGCGGTGTACACAGAGTGTCAGTAAACAATGGTATATAGTCTGGCTGAGCGAGCGGTGTACTACTGTTCCCAGCAGAATCAGAGTGGCAGTAAACAATGGTATATAGTCTGGCTGAGCGGTGTACACAGAGTGTCAGTAAACAATGGTATATAGTCTGGCTGAGCGGTGTACACACAATGCTATATAGTCTGCTATATAGTGTCAGTAAACAATGGTATATAGTCTGGCTGAGCGAGCGGTGTACTACTGTTCCCAGCAGAATCAGAGTGGCAGTAAACAATGGTATATAGTCTGGCTGAGCGGTGTACACAGAGTGTCAGTAAACAATGGTATATAGTCTGGCTGAGCGAGCGGTGTACTACTGTTCCCAGCAGAATCAGAGTGGCAGTAAACAATGGTATATAGTCTGGCTGAGCGGTGTACACAGAGTGTCAGTAAACAATGGTATATAGTCTGGCTGAGCGAGCGGTGTACTACTGTTCCCAGCAGAATCAGAGTGGCAGTAAACAATGGTATATAGTCTGGCTGAGCGGTGTACACAGAGTGTCAGTAAACAATGGTATATAGTCTGGCTGAGCGGTGTACACACAATGCTATATAGTCTGCTATATAGTGTCAGTAAACAATGGTATATAGTCTGGCTGAGCGAGCGGTGTACTACTGTTCCCAGCAGAATCAGAGTGGCAGTAAACAATGGTATATAGTCTGGCTGAGCGGTGTACACAGAGTTTCAGTAAACAATGGTATATAGTCTGGCTGAGCGGTGTACACAGAGTGTCAGTAAACAATGGTATATAGTCTGGCTGAGCGGTGTACACAGAGTGGCAGTAAACACAATGCTATATAGTCTGGCTGAGCGAGCGGTGTACTACTGTTCCCAGCAGAATCAGAGTGGCAGTAAACAATGGTATATAGTCTGGCTGAGCGGTGTACACACAATGCTATATAGTCTGCTATATAGTGTCAGTAAACAATGGTATATAGTCTGGCTGAGCGAGCGGTGTACTACTGTTCCCAGCAGAATCAGAGTGGCAGTAAACAATGGTATATAGTCTGGCTGAGCGGTGTACACAGAGTGTCAGTAAACAATGGTATATAGTCTGGCTGAGCGAGCGGTGTACTACTGTTCCCAGCAGAATCAGAGTGGCAGTAAACAATGGTATATAGTCTGGCTGAGCGGTGTACACAGAGTGTCAGTAAACAATGGTATATAGTCTGGCTGAGCGAGCGGTGTACTACTGTTCCCAGCAGAATCAGAGTGGCAGTAAACAATGGTATATAGTCTGGCTGAGCGGTGTACACAGAGTGTCAGTAAACAATGGTATATAGTCTGGCTGAGCGGTGTACACACAATGCTATATAGTCTGCTATATAGTGTCAGTAAACAATGGTATATAGTCTGGCTGAGCGAGCGGTGTACTACTGTTCCCAGCAGAATCAGAGTGGCAGTAAACAATGGTATATAGTCTGGCTGAGCGGTGTACACAGAGTGTCAGTAAACAATGGTATATAGTCTGGCTGAGCGAGCGGTGTACTACTGTTCCCAGCAGAATCAGAGTGGCAGTAAACAATGGTATATAGTCTGGCTGAGCGGTGTACACAGAGTGTCAGTAAACAATGGTATATAGTCTGGCTGAGCGGTGTACACACAATGCTATATAGTCTGCTATATAGTGTCAGTAAACAATGGTATATAGTCTGGCTGAGCGAGCGGTGTACTACTGTTCCCAGCAGAATCAGAGTGGCAGTAAACAATGGTATATAGTCTGGCTGAGCGGTGTACACAGAGTTTCAGTAAACAATGGTATATAGTCTGGCTGAGCGGTGTGCACAGAGTGTCAGTAAACAATGGTATATAGTCTGGCTGAGCGGTGTACACAGAGTGGCAGTAAACACAATGCTATATAGTCTGGCTGAGCGAGCGGTGTACTACTGTTCCCAGCAGAATCAGAGTGGCAGTAAACAATGGTATATAGTCTGGCTGAGCGGTGTACACAGAGTGTCAGTAAACAATGGTATATAGTCTGGCTGAGCGGTGTACACAGAGTGTCAGTAAACAATGGTATATAGTCTGGCTGAGCGGTGTACACAGAGTGGCAGTAAACACAATGCTATATACTCTGGCTGAGCGAGCGGTGTACTACTGTTCCCAGCAGACACAGAACAGTGAACAGAATGCTATATAGTGTGGCTGAGCGAGCGGTGTACCACTATTCCCAGCAGACACAGAACAGTGAACAGAATGCTATATAGTGTGGCTGAGCGGGCGGTGTACCACTATTCCCAGCAGACACAGAACAGTGAACAGAATGCTATATAGTGTGGATGAGCGAGCGGTGTACCACTATTCCCAGCAGACACAGAACAGTAAACAGAATGCTATATAGTGTGGCTGAGCGAGCGGTGTACCACTATTCCCAGCAGACACAGAACAGTGAACAGAATGCTATATAGTGTGGCTGAGCGAGCGGTGTACCACTATTCCCAGCAGACACAGAACAGTGCACAGAATGCTATATAGTGTGGCTGAGCGAGCGGTGTACCACTATTCCCAGCAGACACAGAACAGTAAACAGAATGCTATATAGTGTGGCTGAGCGAGCGGTGTACCACTATTCCCAGCAGACACAGAACAGTAAACAGAATGCTATATAGTGTGGCTGAGCGAGCGGTGTACCACTATTCCAAGCAGACACAGAACAGTGAACAGAATGCTATATAGTGTGGCTGAGCGAGCGGTGTACCACTATTCCCAGCAGACACAGAGTGGCAGTAAACAGAATGCTATATAGTGTGGCTGAGCGAGGTACACAGAGTGGCAGTAAACAGAATGCTATATAGTGTGGCTGAGCAAGCGGTGTACTACTATTCCCAGCAGACACAGAGTGGCAGTAAACAGAATGCTATATAGTGTGGCTGAGCGAGGTACACAGAGTGGCAGTAAACAGAATGCTATATAGTGTGGCTGAGCAAGCGGTGTACTACTGTTCCCAGCAGTGACACAATGACAGGGGGGACCCTGGCTAGCGTGGCTGGAGCGCGAACTACCCTGCCTGCCTACCCAAAGCTAAACCCACAGACAAATGGCGGAGATATGACGTGGTTCGGGTATTTATTTACCCGAACCACGTGACCGTTCGGCCAATCAGAGCGCGTTCGGGTCCGAACCACGTGACCCGTTCGGCCAATCACAGCGCTAGCCGAACGTTCGGGGAACGTTCGGCCATGCGCTCTTAGTTCGGCCATATGGCCGAACGGTTTGGCCGAGCACCGTCAGGTGTTCGGCCGAACTCGAACATCACCCGAACAGGGTGATGTTCTGCAGAACCCGAACAGTGGCGAACACTGTTCGCCCAACACTAGGTACCATGCATAGATAATTAGGTGAAGGGCACAGCCACACACTGTGGATTATACATTTGCCTTTAATTAGGAGATGTGTTACTTATATATAATTATATCATTTCCCCGGATCTGAGGTTATAGGCCACGTTGGTTATATAAACGATAGCATTTTTAAAGTGCTTGATATAATGCAGTTATCAGACCATGACAGCAATTTACTTCACTCCTGTTGGCCATAATTTATGCACATTGTTAAAATTGCAGCCTAACCTTTTTACATGCTAACATGAATTTCCTTCCTCCTTTCTAATTACAATCATAGGAACAACATAGAAATGTTATACACAACGGCAAAAATTAAGGATAATGGATTTGCAAATGTACAAAAATTAGTAAATGTTTAAGGATTTGCAAATGTGTAAAGCAAGACAATGTTACTAAAACTGATTCTGCATCAAAAGAATCTCAGTGGAGGATTAGCAAAGCATGTGTACAAGGATTAAGGCAAACCCCTCTGTAAATAAGAACATAACACAAGCAGTATGCTGGGGGAGATAACATGGTGTAAGTAGTCTCTCGCTTCCATCCCCTTCACAGAAAACTAGATACATGATTGACGATGCTGAGCCTGTTTGTGCAGATCTGAGCTGTACCCATTACATAGAAACAAATCCTCTTCAGAGCCATTATCCTATATGCAGCTTTCATCTGCCACCTATGAAGCAAGTTTTTGTGACAAAATACATTACAGATAAGTATTGCTTAAGAAACAATTAGGGTCATTATTACAAAAGAGTTATTTAGTAAATATGTTCTGAAATTGCATGATTTTAAGCATATTTACTGCTGTGCTTAGATACACTTCACCACGGCAAATTAGGCTAACTTCAAACACTAGTTTTTGTTTGTTTGTTTGTTTTTTTGTGTGCTTATTCCCCCCAGAAATCAATATCAGACCCAACAAATATTGATTTATTACTTGTTATACCAAAAATAGGCACACAAAAAAATACATGAAAAAGTCTATTTGCATGTATGGAAATTCACCAACCGGAAGCCTGCTCAGATGCATTTATAGTTTTCATAGGACAATATCATTACATGCATTTTTAACTTTTATCTGCTCTTATTATTGTCCGTAGGAACTTACAGCTAGTGATGAGCAGCTACGATGCATAATTACGCCTCTGTGTAATTACACATTGTCAATCACAATTATGCATCCTAATCGGAATGCAAAATTTGGGGAAAAAGCGTAATTTATTTATTATGCAATTGTAAGCATTCATAATGTTGCATTATTTTTGTGTAATTTTCACATAATTTTCTGCCAACTTTAGTGGTTAATAGCAAAGTCCCCATTCATGCTATTGCTACAAAAATGTGTACATATGTTAAGGAGAATAGTGGGTACAAGTAAAAAAAAACAAAAAGAAAAACGTTTTTTAAACTGCCATTTTTTCTTAGTTTAAACAACATTTTTCTTTGCATTTTTAAAATCGATTTTTTCAAAAACTACAAGGTCTTTTTGAAAAAATATTTTTTGACTTGTACCCATTATTCTCCTTAACATATGTGTCAATTTTGGTGACAACAGCGTGTATGGGGGCTTTGCTACTTACTGCCAATGTTGGCACAAAATGATGCAAAAATTGCATGAAAATGCATGCAAGTTACAAATGATTGCACAATGAAATGCATCATTATGCATAGGCATAACTGCAAAAATGTGCGCAAAATTTTGCATAATCTTAATTAGCTGATTATGATCATCACTGCTTACAGCCAGCCTTTCATTTCAGAAGCTGTATCCAGGCTCTCCTGCTTTGCCATGTGCACTTACATATTCTGCTGTAGGTGTAGAATTCATGAAATTCTCTTGTCATGTCCATAATTACTCAGCATTACATTATTAGAAGAATAAGGTGTTAAGTGACTTGGCAAGAGCTTCTTACAAGACAGATCACTGCAAAGAAAACAATAGCCATTCTTAGGGCTACAGCTTTTGCAGTGCTTGCTGATCGCTGGCAATCGGAAAAGTCTTGCAGTAATGGAACCCTAGGGGGATGATTCCATAGCAGCACTGCATCATAGAGTGATCACAAAAACACTGCCTGCAGCAAATTTGCAATTGACCCGAACGATCATTATATAGGGCAATGAGGGCCTTTTCTCGATTTCTCGGGGAATCTAGGTAATTCCGAGAGCGATTTCTGGTGGGTACCTGGCCTAAAGGCTGATGATAAATATGCTGGATGTGCTATACCTTTTCATTTGTATTGTAATGCTCATAAAAGGTCTTCTCAATATTTCTATATGAAGATGTGGGTGCAGCAATAATGGGAAAAATTGCATATAAAATCTGGAGAGGAGGAGAGCGAAAGAGAGGGAGAGGGGTAGGTGTGGAATAGAGGATGGAGAGTGTGAGAATCAATCAGGCCTCATTCACAGTGGGATGTTGCGTTGTAAAGCAACATTAAAGTGACAATGCAGCATTACAACACAACGAAAAAAAGATGGTAACGCACATTAATGATGCATTACCGTTGCATACAGTAGGTACAGTAAAGCATACAGGCAATAAAAAGTATGCTTTCCTGTACCCGGTAACGTGTGCGTTTAGAGGTAACGCACTGTTACCTCTAAATAGGTAGAAAAAAGACATACATACATCAAGTTTAACCAGAAAATAAAGTACAACACCAGCCTGCACCCTCACATATCCCTGTTGATCAAGAGGAAGGTGAAAAACCCTTATGACGCTACACGTAATGCGACACTAACATTGCACTGTGAACACTCCATATGATTAGCATTGCAGAGCGGTAAGCTGAGTAATAAGAGTTTATAACGCAGCTTCGCAACGTCCCACTGTGAATGAGACCTCAGTTAGAGTTGACCGATCTGTTATGCAGAAATATCCAAGGATTGGCTATTGGAAGTTAAATTGTTCTTGTAGAAATGTATTTGTATTTCTATGTCCACAAAAAATGCTTCCATTTTAGTTGACAGGAACCTCATACTGCACTGCTTGTAATCATAAAATCTTTACTTGCTCTGGAGTAAGGATTGCATAGAAATTTTCCACTTCGTGCATTAGTAATTTGATGCACAGAACTGCAGTATTTGTTATTTATTTACACTAGTGGCACTGATCTAGTGAAAGAATAAAGCTTTGTGACTATAAAATAACGAGTGCCTCTGCAGTGTATAGTGGCATACACTATGTTACACAGATACAGGTAAATTTCAAAAAATGTGTATATCGTGCAAAAGTTCATTTATTTCTGTAATTCAACTTAAAAGGTGAAACTTATATATGAAATATACTCATCACATGCAAAGTGAGGCCCAGTGCACACCGAGCCCGCTAGCAGATCCACAAAATGCTAGCTGTTTTTGGAGCTGATTTCAGAGCGATTCTAGGCTTGTTTAGAGACATTTTCTAAACATACCTAGCGGTTTTGGGTGTGTTTTTGTGTAGCAGATTGCACATATTGTTACAGTAAAAGCTGTTACTGAACAGCTTCTGTAACAAAAACGCCTGGCAAACCGCTCTGATGTAGCATTTTTCAGTGTGGTTTGCATTTTTCCTGTACTTTACATCGAGGCAGAAACGCTTCTGCAAACCGCAAACATGCAGCAGGAGGCACGTTTGCTACAAACCTCAAACCGCCGGTGTGCACTATCTGATTGAAATACATTAGCCAAGCGTTTTTTACAGGCGGATGCGGCCGGCGGATCGCATCCAAAACCGCTCGGTGTGCACTGGGCCTGAGATATTTCAAGCTTTTATTTGTTAGCATTTTTACAATTATGACTTACAGCTTATGAAAACCCCAAAATCTCAGAATATTAGAACATTACTTGATATCCATAAAACAAAGATTGTGTAAGGCTTGGTGGTGTATTCTCCACAGTCAGCATGCAACGCATGAGCTGACGTGGAGGAGGTACACACACTAGCACAAGGAAACAGGCTATCCCTAGTATAGTGGAGGGGAGGACTGACTCCAAAAGGAGATTGTGGCGCACAGAGCCGGTGCAGATCCGACAGCCACAAACAATACTTTTGCGATAATGTCTCAGCGCAAGGTAGCGCTGAGCGCATAAACCAGAACTGAGGAGATCAGGACAGGTAGACAGAATGAACGCTTGCTAGCTAGCCGCTACTTAGTGACAGCAAGCGTCCACAACAAGACAGACTGGAATGAGGCAGCCAATGCGTTTGCAGCGATGGCGTGCCTCACAAAGACAGGACAGGATAGTCAGGAAATAGCAGGATCAAGATAGATGAACGTAACACAGACAAAAATACAATAAGTATGTTTTCCTAGCGTATTACAATTACAGCTATCAATGAAACTATTTGTAACGTCTGACTAACATATGTATATTTCGGCAATGAACCGATATATGACATAAGCAGGAACACTGACTTAGACTGGAGCAATACAGGGAACAGGACTCAGAAGGATTCGTTATCTCTTCGCAGAGATGAACGCAATCCACAAATGGTAACAGAACAGGATTCAGAAGGATTCGTTATCTCTTTGCAGAGATGAACGCAATCCACAAACGGTAACAAAACAGGATTCAGAAGGATTCGTTATCTCTTCGCAGAGATGAACGCAATCTACAAACAGAACCAGGAGCAGGGTAACTACCTCAGCACGGGTGATCACGGTACGCGCAACCTACCAAAACGTGCTGGAAAGCTGACTAACTGCACACAGGATATAAACAGTTCGTGTACGTATACATCAGCGACACTGATGTATCAACGTAACACGAATACAAGGAAAATAATAAACGTGCTGGTATGCATATATATTGGCAATGAACCAATATATGATGCAAAGACCAGCAAAGTATCTTTAGAACAAGAAACACGATCGGGGGCTGAAGCGACAGCAAGACAGGCTTAAACTGAAGCTATGAAAACCCGAGGAGTCCTGCAGGAAGCAGATCTTTATACTGAGGTCATCCAATGGGAGCAGACATGCAGATTCCCACACAGGTGAATGATAATCAGTCACAAGCTGACAGCAGGGAAAGGCAGACAAAGCTATGCAGCTTGCATGGAAAGAGATCAGAACTGCCTGAGCTGCAGCACTACTACTTCCAGCAATACCGGCTGCAGCAGCGATCATGACAGTACCCCCGCCCTTAAAAGCGGATTCCAGACGCTTTTCAAAACTGAAATTCCCAACAAAACAGTCTGACTGATAATTCATGATGACCGGGACAGCCTGGCAAGACCAAATTCCAGAATCAGTCCCCACAAGACTGGACCCATCAGAACCAGAACCTACAGAACCATGCCCATCAGTACTACAAGCCCCAGTGTGACACCCATCAGAACCATGATTTCCAGAAGAAAGCCCTCCGAAACTCCCTGAGCGATACCCACCGCCTTCCAGGAACCGTTCAAAAACGCCAAAGCCTTTGCAATGCCCACCGGGACTGTCTTTACCAACACTAAACCCACTGTTGAACCAGTCCAAGGCACCAGGACAAGTTTTCTCAGAGACCTCCCAGAACACCTTGAAGCTCCAAAGAGATCCCTATAGGTCAGAACGCCCCTTAGGCTCACATGGAGAACCATCAAGAACCCCTATGGAACCTAGGGCAATTCCCGAGTCAGGGCCACAAGGACAAACATCAAGATCAGGGCTTTCAGGGACCAGAACCATCTCTGGGCATGCAGGCAGACTGGCAACATCAGAACATGTTCCCACTAAGGAAGCATCAGAGCACGCTAACACTAGTGATGGGCGAACACCTGGATGTTCGGGTTCGGGAAAGTTCGCCGAACATGGCCGAGATGTTCGGCATGTTCGGGCCGAACCCCGAACTTTCCGAACATCCAGCTTTTGGGGGCCATATGGGGTCGCAGGCATAAGGGGGGAGCATGCCCCGATCGCGGGGGGGGGGTCGGAAATTCCGCCCACCCCCTCCGCTAGCGCTCCCCCCTCTGCCCGCTTCCCCATACAAAAGTTTAAGCAAAGTACCTGTAGTGGATGGCCTGGCAGTGGGCGGCACTGTGGAGTGAGGAGGAGGAGTCCGGAGAGTGACGAGTTGAGGGAGGCCGGGCAGCGGGCGGTTCAGCGGAAGTACCCTTGTGGTACTTCCGCCCTTTCTCTGACCTCACGCCCGCTGCCCGGCCTCCCTCAACTCGTCACTCTCCGGACTCCTCCTCCTCACTCCACAGTGCCGCCCACTGCCAGGCCATCCACTACAGGTACTTTGCTTAAACTTTTGTATGGGGAAGCGGGCAGAGGGGGGAGCGCTAGCGGAGGGGGTGGGGGAATTTCCGACCCCCCCCCCGCGATCGGGGCATGCTCCCCCCTTATGCCTGCGACCCCATAGGGGGGCAGTATTCGGCCGAACAGGGCCCTGTTCGGCCGAACAGGGGCCCTGTTCGGCCCTGTTCGGCGGCCATTAGAAGTTCGGGGCGAACCCGAACTTAAAAGGCCGAACACCATCAGGTGTTCGGCCGAACGCGAACATCACCCGAACAGGGTGATGTTCTGCAGAACCCGAACAGTGGCGAACACTGTTCGCCCAACACTAGCTAACACCTTAGACACACTTGGGCATTCTGGCACACAAAGAACATCTGGGCACACTGGCACAAGAGAAACCTCTGGGCATGTCAAGGAACTGTGAGCCTCAGGGTCAGCCAAGACAGGACCAAAACCAGGACTGGCCAAAAAAAATTCATCATGACTAGACTTCGCAACTACTGGACTTTTACACGAGAATGCAGGATCAGACTTAGATGTCGCTGATTCCAGCAAACTCAGTTACAAATCAGATTCAGGGGCACTAACAAGACAGGACAAATCTTCTGATGTATGCACTGAACCAGATAGGGACTCCACAACTACCTCTGGACTGGACAGAGACTCATCTAATACACTGGATTGGAGCTCATGAGGCGCTGCAGAACAAGTCAGTATTGCAGCAGCCCCCACTGGACTAGGCAAAACTGAGGAATTCCCTGGACAGGAAGGGGACTCTGGAACCTCTGCCACAGCGTCCAGAGAACCAGAATCTTTCAGGATACAGGGCTGGGTTTCAGGAACACTCATCAGACCGGACTGAAATTCTGAGATTTCTATTATTTTGACCAGAGAATCAGAATTATCCATGTTACAGAGCAAGACTTCTGAAACATTCAGAGGACAGGGCTGGAGTTCCTCGGCTGTTACAACACTGGAGAGGGACTCAACAACATTGGTTAAATCAGACTGTGTACAGGGCAAGGTATCTAACACACTTGCTGACGAGGACAATATTTCAATGGCTTCTGCTTTGCTGGGCAGAAATTCATCAAGTTTTATTAGAGCAGACTGTAATTCCAAAACAGCTGCTAGACAAGTGAATATTACTGCAACACCAACTGAGGTAAGCAGTGCCTCAGACTCCTCTGCTAGAGGGTTTGAAGTATCCAAAGTACTGGGTGAAGCATAAGACTCTGCGACCACAGCTTCACTGGACAGGATCACTGAACAGTCCATATTGCAGGGCAAAACCATGGAAGCACCTGCTGGACAGCATAATGATTCTGTGACCTGAATTTCATTGGAGAGATCTACTGCACAATTCATGGTACAGGGCAAATTTACTGGAACATTTTCTGAACAAGGTAATAATTCTGCGATTTCAGGTTCACATAGCAGATGCTCTGAGCTATTCACGATACAGGGCAAATTTACTGGAACATTTTCTGAACAAGTTAATAATTCTGCGATTTCAGGTTCACATAGCAGATGCTCTGAGCTATTCACGATACAGGGCAAATTTACTGGAACATTTTCTGAACAAGGTAATAATTCTGCGATTTCAGGTTCACATAGCAGATGCTCTGAGCTATTCAGGAAACTAGAGCGAGGTGTAGAAACAGGAAGATCAAGACACAATGTTTGCGCATCTGAATCACCATTCATTTGTAAAATTGGAAAATTCAGATGCTGGGGTTCTGAGGTTTCTAGACAGGATTGCTGGGACTCGGAAACTGATGTAGTGCATCTATTGGCATCTGCTGAATCAGACAGGAGTTGAACTTTATTAACACAGGTAATATCTGCAGAAGTGTTTGCAGAGGCAGGCAAGATTTTTCTGGTGTCTGTTTCACTGAACAAAGACTCATGAGTACTGGCTAGACTGGACTCGGAAGTCAGCAGTACCTCTGGATTCTCTGCTGAGAAATTTGCGCAGGGCAAGGTTAAGAATGTATCAGTGGCTTCTGTTTTACTGGTAAGTAACACTGAGTTATCCATGGTACAGGGTGGAATTGCAGGAACTTCAATTTCACACAAAAAGAGCTCCGAATCACCTGCTGAATCAGCGAAAGGTGCTGAAGCAGGCGGGTCAGAACGCCATATTTGCAAATTCGGAGTCACATAAAAATTATCCAAAATCAGTTCCCACACATCAATCAAAGGAGCCACACAGTCATACCTACACACACCAGTCTCTATTAGGTTATAGGCTGACTTAATGCATGCATTAAATACCATTTCACTTTTTGCACTGTAAAATTGACAAAATGAACTTGAATCATTCTTCCATTCACAGACCAGGGCTTCCATCTCTCCCCTCTCGAATGGAGGATCCCATGCATACTTAACAGCGAAACATTTAGGCTGATCACAGTTGGCAGATATGATTGGGGCAGGCACATGTATAGGGTTAATTAGCAGGTGATTGGCAGATTCCTTATTCTTAAGAATCTCCAATACCTGTAGCAAGTGTTGAACTGTAGTGTATGAAAACTTCCCTTGGTTCACAAATAAGTTGATTTGTTCAATACTCTGTAATATCTCCTCATAATCATACTTAGATAATTCTTTTAAACAAAAATCTTTAGTTTCCCTAGCCAGGGAGGAAAGTTCATTAGTAGTTTCATAAGTCCATTTAACTCCCCTGAAAGACAATTGCATTTCATTATCTGTTAATGGCAGAATCTCATTATAGGTCTCAGTCGCTAAGGATAACGACTCTGCAGATCGGACACGTTTCTTATAACGTTTGCGTTTGGCCTTAGACCCTGCTGCCTTTGGTGATTTATTCAAAGCTGCAGGAAAATTATCAGGACCACTCTCTGCTTGCTGATCATCTTTGCAAACAATTGAAGGGGAAGCTGATTGGCCTGCTGCCAGGAGTTCATTTAGAGGAAAAGGCAATGGATCTATGCGCAACCAGTTATGGATCACAAACGCTAGAAATTCCAGCGGTCTCTCTTTCAAATCGGAATGATTGAGAACATCAAATGCCCACTGAAACAATTGCCCTTTAAACAAAATATAACTTAGTTGGAGTGCCCAGGTTGAAACAGGAGTCGCTTGGAGATCGGGATTGGCCAGGAACCTGGCACATTCAGAGAAAAACTCATTTTCTGTTTCAGAGTTAAGTTCTTCAAATTTCTTAAAGGAACAGGAACCATAATTAACAGTGTCATACTTTCTGGGAATCCCCCCCACAATGGGGATTGGTAATGGGGTTTTCATAATGTAAGGCTTGGTGGTGTATTCTCCACAGTCAGCATGCAACGCATGAGCTGACGTGGAGGAGGTACACACACTAGCACAAGGAAACAGGCTATCCCTAGTATAGTGGAGGGGAGGACTGACTCCAAAAGGAGATTGTGGCGCACAGAGCCGGTGCAGATCCGACAGCCACAAACAATACTTTTGCGATAATGTCTCAGCGCAAGGTAGCGCTGAGCGCATAAACCAGAACTGAGGAGATCAGGACAGGTAGACAGAATGAACGCTTGCTAGCTAGCCGCTACTTAGTGACAGCAAGCGTCCACAACAAGACAGACTGGAATGAGGCAGCCAATGCGTTTGCAGCGATGGCGTGCCTCACAAAGACAGGACAGGATAGTCAGGAAATAGCAGGATCAAGATAGATGAACGTAACACAGACAAAAATACAATAAGTATGTTTTCCTAGCGTATTACAATTACAGCTATCAATGAAACTATTTGTAACGTCTGACTAACATATGTATATATCGGCAATGAACCGATATATGACATAAGCAGGAACACTGACTTAGACTGGAGCAATACAGGGAACAGGACTCAGAAGGATTTGCTATCTCTTCGCAGAGATGAACACAATCCACAAATGGTAACAGAACAGGATTCAGAAGGATTCGTTATCTCTTTGCAGAGATGAACGCAATCCACAAACAGTAACAGAACAGGATTCAGAAGGATTCGTTATCTCTTCGCAGAGATGAACGCAATCCACAAACAGAACCAGGAGCAGGGTAACTACCTCAGCACGGGTGATCACGGTACGCGCAACCTACCAAAACGTGCTGGAAAGCTGACTAACTGCACACAGGATATAAACAGTTCGTGTACGTATAGATCAGCGACACTGATGTATCAACGTAACACGAATACAAGGAAAATAATAAACGTGCTGGTATGCATATATATTGGCAATGAACCAATATATGATGCAAAGACCAGCAAAGTATCTTTAGAACAAGAAACACGATCGGGGGCTGAAGCGACAGCAAGACAGGCTTAAACTGAAGCTATGAAAACCCGAGGAGTCCTGCAGGAAGCAGATCTTTATACTGAGGTCATCCAATGGGAGCATACATGCAGATTCCCACACAGGTGAATGATAATCAGTCACAAGCTGACAGCAGGGAAAGGCAGACAAAGCTATGCAGCTTGCATGGAAAGAGATCAGAACTGCCTGAGCTGCAGCACTACTACTTCCAGCAATACCGGCTGCAGCAGCGATCATGACAGTTTGTAAATTGAAAAATGTTGGACCATTGAAAACTATACTCATGAATATGTACTCAGTACTAGGTTTGGGCTCTTTTTGCATCAATTACTGCTTCAATGCAGCATGGTGTGGATGCTAGTAGTTTGTGGCACTGCTGAGGTGTTAGAAGACCAGGATGCTTAAACAACAGCCTTGAGCTCTTCTGCACATGTTTCTCATCTTTCTCTTGGCAAAGTGTAATGATCCGCTCAGTTGCCTGCGCAGGCAGGCAGCTTTTTGACCACTGTTCAGGTCTGCATTCTGCAGGTCTCTGGAAAAGAAACCTTTTGTCAGTTTTGCAGCTTGCTGCTGTGGAGGAATTTGCATACGTTTGTCATGCAAATTGCCTAGCCACATCCTTTGTAGGCTTGCTCTATAAATAACATGTGATTCCACAGTACTTCGCTGGTCATAAGAGTTTGTCCTGTGAAACACTCCTGGATTGTCAGCCATGCTTATCGTTTAAAGATTAGCTTAGAGTAATTCTCGGGACTGCACTAGGCATCCTTGCTAGAGCAGTCAGGATTGTATTATTTGTATTGCCTGTTCTGTCTGTCTGTGGGGTGCTAACCAGAGCAGCGGTTGTTACTGGTAGGCCCTTCTGTTCATCTGTCTGTCGTGCTTGGATCGCACTAGCCTCTAGCGGTAGTGGCTGTGGGTCCTTCTGATCTACAACTCTCTTGCTGTACTTGGATCACACTTGCTCTGGCGGAAAGAGCAGTGGATCCAGCTCGCTCTGTTGCCTTACTTGGATCGCACTCGCTCTGGCGGAAAGAGCAGTGGATCGTATCTCTCACTTATTCCTGTTTTCGTGTATCTGTCTTGTCTGATACGAACACTTGCTGGAGGCTCGGTGATGTAACCGTTAAAGGGACACTTAAGTGAAACAAAAAAATGAGTTTTACTCACCTAGGGCTTTTAATAGCCCCCTGCAGCTGTCCGGTGCCCTCGCTGTCTCCCTCCAATCCTCCTGGCCCCACCAGCAGCCACTTCCTGTTTCGGTGACAGGAGCTGACAGGCTGGGGACGCGAGTGATTCTTCGCGTTCCCAGACACATTAGCACCCTCTATGCTGCTATATGGTATGTGATATATGCTATAGCAGCATAGATGGCGCTATTGTAGCCAGGAACGCGAAGAATCACTCTCGTCCCCAGCCTGTCAGCTCCTGTCACCGAAACAGGAAGTGGCTGCCGGCGGGGCCAGGAGGATCGGAGGGAGATGGCGAGGGTACCGGACAGCTGCAGCGGGCTATTGGAAGCCCCAGGTGAGTAAAACTCATTTTTTTTGTTTGACTTAAGTGTCCCTTTAAGCAAGCGCTCGCGTTCTTTGTTTCGTGTTTTTCTGTCGGTGGTTAGTTAGGTGTGCTTGTCTCTGTTGTGCTTAACACGCGGAGACCGCGCTGTAAATGCGTTCGCTGTTGCGAATGAGTGCGGTGTTCGCGTTTAGTTAGCGTTTGTTATTTTCCTTATCTTCTCATTGTATGATTTGCTGTGCCTTTGCTACTCTCGTCCCCTGTCTTGCTTAAACCTTGTGTCACCTCTGGCAATCGCCTCTCTCGCGATTGCATTCCTACTTTGTTTCTGCTGTTGTGTGTGCACTGTCGCGGGTTGGCGACTGGATTGGTGCACATACATACATTCTGTCCCTGTGCTCATTCTCATTCACAATCGCTTCCCTTGCGATTGTGGTCTCACTTGGTTTCCTCTGTTGTGTGTCCACCGTCGCAGGTTGGCGGCTAGATTGGTGGACATACATACATTCCTCATCTGTGCTTATTCGGTCTTGTGTCGCTGTTAGCAATCGCCATCTCTTGCGATTGCCTTCTCACTTGATTTTCATGGTTGTGTGTTCATCGTCGCAGGGTGGCGACTAGATTGGTGGACACACATACCCTTTGTCGCTTTGATCTCTCTCTTTCAGGGCTATCTTGCCCTGCGTTTCTTCCCTTCGTTCAATTTCTGTCTGGCGTCAGTGGTAGGGCAGAGGAGCTGTTCCTCTGCACTCCACAGCTCTATCTGCCGATAGGAATTTCCCTCTACAGGTGCGTTGCACCTTTCGCTGGGTTCCCTCAAATTATACGCTTGTGGAGGATTTCCGCAGTGTCAGCGCGCGTCCTGTGCGCTGATCACGGAGAGAATTCCACAATTGTTACACAAAGCCCCATAGATTATCTATGGGGTTCAGATCAGGCGAGTTTGCTGACCAATCAAGCACAGTAATCATCAAATGGTCACTGAAACAGGTTTTGAATTGATACTTCATTCAGTGTTGGCAGGTGCCAACTGCCAAGTCCTGCTGGAAAATATCAGTATCTCCATAAAGCTTGTCTATGGAAGGGAGCATGAAGTGCTCCAAAATCTGCTGGTAGATGGCTGTGTTGACTCTAGACTTATTGAAGCACAGTGGACCAACACCTGCAGAATTAGATGACATGGCTCCCCAAATTAACACCGTGGAAACGTCACACTGGACCTCCGACATCTTGGATCGTGTGCATCTTAACTCGTCCTCCAAACTCTGGGTCCTTGGTTTCCAAATGAGACGCAAAATTTGTTCTCATCCAAAAAGAGATATTTGGACTACTGAGCAACAGATCCGTTTTTTTTCTTCAGCCCAGGTAATATGCCTCTGACATTGTTTGTTGTTCAGAAGCAGTTTGACAAGAGGAATACGACATGTGAAGCCCATGCCCAGAATCCACCTGTGTGTGGTGGCTCTTGATGCCACCACAAATTCCAGCCTCGGTCCACTCCTTGTGAATGTCCACAACAATTTTGAATTACCTTTACGTGACAATCCTTTCGAGGCTGCAGTCATCCTGCTATTTGTGCACCTTTTTCTTCCACACATTTACCTTCCACATAACTTTGATGTGCTTTGACATAGCACTTTGGGAACACCCAACTTCTTTTGAAATTATCTTTTGAGGCTTTCCCTCCTTAGGCCAGGGTCACACTTAGCAAAATCACGTTCATTTCCCCCTATGTGCTATGGGGAAAACTAATGCAATCCTGCTTAGTGTGACCCTGATCTTAGAGAGGGTGGCAATGGTAGTCTTCTGCACAATTGTCAGGTCAGCAGTCTTTCCCACGATTGTGATTCCTACTGAACCAGACTGAGAGACTATTTAAAGGCTCAGGAATTCTTTGCAGGTGTTTTGGGTTTTCATAAACTGTAAGCCATAATCATCAAAATTCTAACAAATAAAGGCATGAGAAATCTTGCTTTGCATGTAATCAGTCTATTTCATATATTAGTTTCACCTTTTAAGTTGAATTACTGAAGTAAATTAACTTTTGCACAATATTCAAATTTTTCAAACTTCGTCTATATGTGTTTTTACTTGATAAGGAATTGACTGTGATAACTGAAATTATTTTAAAAAATGCAACTTAGGTCTCCTTTTTCATGCTGTTTGCTTTCCCACTTGAATGCATTTTGTGATTTTAGTCAACAGCTTATGTAGCTATTCAAGCGGACATTTTTGAAATGTAATGATTTTTATTAAAAATGTACAAAGTCACAGTTTGCTTGGGACTAATTTCTGATGTTTTTTGTTTTCTCTTTAGCCTCCTTGTGCTCATTTGTTTTTCTTTTTAACATCAATTAGTTTTTTACGCTATTTTTATTTTAACAAATAATTTAGCTTAATATTGCCTTATTTTAACATGCAAATTGTTTTCATTCATTTTCTTCAATTATTATATTATCTGTGTGGGGCGTGGCCTGTGCAGCATTGGGCAGGTTCCATTTAAATGGCTATAGTGGAGGGTAGAGAGAGGTTGGCAGATGTCTCCTAGTCCTCCTGATCTTAGTATTTCACTAAAAAAAACCTGGTAGAAAAGTGAAGGCTTTATTAGACACTAGACAGGCTGGAGCACCTGATGCTTATGGGCACCTTTCATGATGCATTGCAAGTATATCATGTATTAACTAAAATGCTCAGCACACTGCTGAGTACTGTTATCTGCATTTGCACCCTTTGAATAATTTTGCATTTATTGCTGAACTGCACAGTTCCATCCACCTTTGCTATCAAGTGTTCCATGATGTGTGACTGAAACAATTATGTTATAATTTGCTCTGAATAATATCTCTGCTTCAAGCTTGCTGCATGTAATTTTGAATCCCTTTAAGGCCTGGAACCCCCTTTAAAACGCAAAGTGCTATCGCAATCGCTAGCATTTTTAATTAGCATTTTGTAAGCAATTTCATAAGTGTTTTCCAGCGATTTTGGTTGTGATTTCAAAAAGTGTAAGCTAATTGCCAGCGATTGTGATAGCAATGTGTGCTTAGCGATTTTAATTCTAATTGGTCCTTTCAAACTATTATAATTTCTATATTGAGCTTCACACGAGTTTTGCCGCATTTTCGCGTGTAAAGGTTTGGAAGCGCAAAGTTGCAACGATCATGTGCTAACGCAAATTTTAGCCTTCGCGGTCGTGCAATCGCGAAGGTTAATGCACTCTAAAATTCCGGTTAGCAAGCGATTGTGGCATTCTTGCATGCGCAAACCTTTACGCGTGAAAATGCTGCAAAACTCACGCAAAGCTCATATCACGGCTGTGATAGCATTTTATCACAGCTTTGTGAATCAAGCCCCATGTGCGATTTGCCAGCGGTTATATGCTATACATTGAAACGCAAACGCTCCCAAAATGCTGCATGTCTTGCGATTGCAATTTTGCTAATCACAATGTGGAATTTGTTACATTGATTTACATTGGCAGAGCGGTTAGGGAAATCGCTAGCGATTTAAAGTGCTCCCTAAACGCTCAAAAAAGTGCACTAGTGGGTTCCAGCCTTAATGCTTGGTGGTGCATGACCTACAAGCCTGGAAGCATTATCTATTGCTTGACAATTATCTCTATCACAGTCTCAGGTGGAGCTAGGTGTCCTGCAAGTCTGGCATGCAACCATTGTTTAAATTCATGATTGCATAAACTTTGCACCGAATTTGCAGCAACTTGTTGGAGTGACTGAACTTTATTGCTTTTACCCCTGGAACTTCATTGTTTTCAATCAGACACCTAATACATTTGGAGGACTGCAAAAGGGATTACCCTTTCTCTCCAAACATGTGGAAATGCTATGATCCATTTACTAACACCATTGATATATTCGTGTTCAATTCTTTGTACTGTGTGATCATTTAGGTCTTGTATTCAGACTATTGCAAATGTAGCAAATATTTGTGGCGCTCAATTATTGTATTAGATATTCATCCTATGTGTGGAGGCACCACACTACCCCCACTGATCATGGGGTGGTTGCTGTGCTATGTGTTTGCAGTCCACACTGTGATTGTGGTGATATAGTGATTGTGCTACCAGCAATCTTACTAGCCATAGCAAGAATTGTAAATAATCATTTTATATGTGAGTTTACAGATTATTGAATACAAATAAAAGGTATGGTATTTTTAAACATAATTTTGGATTCTACCTTTTTGTATAATATGTTAAGGGTACAGTCTTATCAAAGGTACAGTCTCCCTTTACAACAAATCCGAGCTGAAGCTCAGGTCAAAAGCCACACACTTACCTAAGAAGAAGGAAGCTTCCCACACAGTCCTATGGTCCTCTGACTCTACTGGGAACCCACCAGAAAGGGCCATGCTCCTTTTCTGGAATGAGCATCTCTGGCTTACTACACGGACGTAATTGCATAGGTGCATTACAGCCAAACTCGCATCTGAAGACAAGTGTGGCCCCAATCAGATTTCTGACAAGCCTTTCTCATAAATCTTTAGGGGACCCACAATCAAAAATGGGTGACCGGAGAATGCTATGGGAAGCCTCTATACCCAGAGGCTTTCCTCTTGTTAGATACGTATGTAAATTTTTTTTTTTTTTGGTGTGATAATTGTTTTAGTGTTTACTTTTCTATGATTTCTCCGATACTTTTGTATCACAAAGTTTGATTAATCATTAGTCAGCATACTGTTCTATCTTTGCAGGATAAGCTGTTCTTTCTAACTTCTTTTCTCAATGTTATATTGCAATCAATTTGATCTACAACTTCTCCAATATATATATTTTGTGTATGTTACTTACTTTTGAAAAATATTTCAATAAAAATGTATATAAAAAGTGTAATATTTTCAGTGCTGTCCCATTAACAGATATAATACAACATTAATAAAAATGTAAAAGGTGTACTCACTTTTGTTTGTTACTGTATATACAAATATGCCTGATTAATAAGATGTAACTAAGATGATTGTTATTTTTTTTTTACCCTTTATTGCTATATAAAATTTCCAATGAAAATGTTATTTTGAAGTATTGCTGTAAATAAAATGAGCCATAAACCCTGAGATACGTGTATTGGTTTTTGGAAAGTATATTTTTTCACATTGAATTTTTCCATATCAGGATGCTTTGAACAGGTATGCGCGGACTGGTATTACAAATTTGCAGCTGTCACACACACACACAGGTACCGTGAACAGGTATGCAGTGACTGGTATAAAAAACTGTGTGCTGTCACACAGGTGCAGTGAGCAGGTATGCTTGGACTGGTATTACAAATGTGCAGCTGTCACACACACAGGTACACTGAACAGGTATGCAGTGACTGGTATATAACACTGTGTGCTGTTTCATAGGAAAGTGTTGTTTTAATGCATTCAAGCATAGTTTTGCTCATTGATAGTTGTTTGTCTTTGTTCGGCTTTCCTAACTTTTTGACTGATGAGTACACGTTGTATATAGCAATTGAAACAGTCCCATAATATTCTTTCAGCTATTACCGGAATGGTTGTTAATATTAAAGCATTTTGCTATTTTGTTTCTAATATACCTTTGTGCTGTTTCATCTTTAAGAGTTTCTGAATCAATTTTCTACTATTTGCTTTTATCAGTAATGTTAGCTGTGTTACATATAATAATGATGGGCATGACCCCAGTAAGATATATTTCCAATCTTTGCATTGAACAATCTATTTATATTTGCTCTCTCATATGTTTTTTTTATTGTGTTGGAGATTTTAGCGGGTATAATGGCAAGAGAAGACTGTGTCAGGTGGTAAAACATTCTATTTATTTATGTATTTTTTGGTAATTTGATTTTCTTAAACTTCTTGTTTAATTAACTAAAGGGTCATGTACATGATATCAAGCATTCAGAATCTTTGTATGAAGTCAGTTTTCTAATGATGTGTTTTAAATCAATAATCTAATTGAGATAGTAATTGTCATTTACAGCCTTAGGAAAAATGTGCTGAATTCTCCATAATGAGTTCTTAGTGACTTGATCTAAACCATTAAAACAGAAGCATCACATAGCTTATCATCTTTGCTGTGACTACATTTAGAAAATGAAAGAGCAATTTAGTATTCATACATTATGTGAATGTGTGTATCAAAGATATGATGTTGGAATATGGCTGTATTTACATTTGGCTACATTGTTATAAGTAGTATTTTAAATACACCCTGCTTCTCTAACCTGACAGTTACTAAGCTGTGATTATTTGCAGCCTAATTCTTGCTTGATACTTAGATACATGTTTTTGTCTTTTTTTTTTAAGTGTGATAAGTATGTTTTGTTTTTTAACATGTATTGACAGCTAATTAGGCTAATGATCTACAGTAAAATATTCCTGATAAAAACAGAGTTTGATTGAATAAGGCTCTCTTAAACTAGAAATATCTATCAAACATTTGGTTTAGGTTTTACAATTTTATAAAAGCTTTCTGATATAACATTTTCAATGTTTGTGTAAATCATATGACAGCATTATGAGGGTTCAAGAATGGGACCAATCAGTCGCATGCACCTGTTGTGTGGAACTTTTTTTAAGTTATTTGTATTTAAATTCACACTGCAGGTGCATGAATACAATTGCAAACCTGTAACAGCACATTATCATTTCAGTAATCCTTGAGGTGGAATTTTGCCTTAATGAATATAATGAATTTTACTATTAATTGGCAACTTTAGTCCGAAAAATGTAAATAACATACATACACACATTAAAATGCATAAGAACAAATCAATAAACAGTATAAAAGTAAGTACTTTGTTTTCCTTTATTATAGCAGACAAGTACAGTAAAAGCCACATGGGTTGCTATGGATAATACACCTTGCACCTTGTTGTCCCTTTAACCAAACGCGCGCGTGCACACGCACTCCCGGCCGCGGATTTGGTAGCCAGGGAATCAATGTATCGGGCTACGGTGCCCGATCATTGATTCCTCTCCCTCGCTGAAAAAGCGACAGCTTCTCTCAGAAGCTGCGCCTTTTCTGGCCGTTCCCTTCCCGATGCGTCACTGTAAGCGTATGTTACGCTTAGAGTGACGTCATGTAAACAAACTCATGGCCGCCATCTTGTGGCCAAAAAGTAATAGTACACCTGTAAAAAAAAAAAATTAAAATTAACACACATTTACATTATAAATCTATTGTTTACCTCCCACCCTCCCAAAACTACCCAAATAAAGTATTTACAGTAAAAAAAAAAAAAAACATTACAATAAAAAAAAAAAACATGTAAATATTTACCTAAGGGTCTAAACTTTTTAAATATCAATGTAAAGATGAAATATTTCTATATTTTTTTTATTTTAAACTTGTAAATAGTGATAGATGCAAAACGGAAAAAATGCACCTTTATTTCCAAATAAAATATTGTCGCCATACATTGTGATAGGGGCATAATTTTAACAGTGTTATAACCGGGACATATGGGCAAATACAATACGTGAGTTTTATTTATGGAGGCATGTATTATTTTAAAACTATAATGGCTGAAAACTGAGAAATAATGAATTTTTTCCGTTTTTTCTTATTCTTCCTGTTAAAATGCATTTACAGTAAAGTGGCTCTTAGCAAAATATACCCCCCAAAGAAAGCCTAATTGGAGGCGGAAAAAACAAGATATAGATCAGTGCATTGTGATAAGTAGTGATAAAGTTATAGGCTAATGAATGGGAGGTGAACATTTCTCACGTGAAAACGACGGAACCTGAATGGGTTAATCTTTTTACTTAGTACACCAAGTACATTTTTAGGGTCCTGTTGCTGTAACAGTTACAAATAAAGACTAGAGATGGCTCAAACCTCTAATTTTAAGTTCACGAACCTCGACCGCGAACTTCCACAAAAGTTCAGGTTCGCACAAATTTTACAAACCGCAATAGACTTCAATAGGCAGGCAAACTTTCAAAACTTCAAACATTAATTTTGGCCACAAAAGTGATGTAAAAGATGTTTCAAGGGGTCTAAAACCTGGAGGGGGGCATGGCAGAGTGGGATGCACGCCAAAAGTCCCGGGGAAAAAAATCAGGATTTGACGCACAGCAGCGTTTTAAGGGCAGAAATCACATTGCATGCTAAATTGGAGGCATAAAGTGCTTTAAAACATCTTGCATGTGTATACATCAATCAGGTAGTGTAATTAGTGTACTGCTTCACACTAACACACCAAACTAACTGTGTAACTGAAATATAAATATATTGGGAATTGAAAGATCGTTCCTTGAAAAACAAAGTCCTCAGGAGATGGTAAAATGTGAAAATGGATTTTAATTAATCGTTATTGAATCTTTGAAGATGTTCAATATTCAATAAGGCACAGTTCTTTGGTACATCAAAAATCAGTTACAAAAGATATAAAAACAGAATGAGTAAATTGCAGTATAATCTGTATATGGAATCTATTGTTTGTAGTATTCTTCTTTGAGCATAAGTATATTTGTTAAAGTGCCTGTCATGTAAAGAAAATGAGTGAATGAATGGGTGTGTATGAGTGTGTGAGAGTGAGTGACACTGTCCAGAACTTCCTGCTAGTTCTTATACACATCTTAGGTCTCAGTATTCTAAGGCTTTGCCTTTCTGATTGAACCAACAATGATGCTGCTACATATGGTGCGAAGCCTCCTCTGCTAACTCAGGACTAACGTATTTTGAATCTTCTAACACATATGGTCATGTCATGAGCAAAGCCTTTCTCTTAACTTAGAATAACTTAGGGTGGAGTTACACCGCCCCCAACAACCACCTGTCTATGTAGTAACCAGGGAGAGAATTCCAGCAACCTGAACCCAGGATTGCCAGAAATTTATATTTACACTCCTAATGAGGATGGTCTCGACCTCTGTGACCCCAAACTCCAAAAGGAAAGGACACATGCTAAGCTCAGCTTGAAAATTCATTTTTAAACCAAGCAATATACTGACTGTATATCCGTTAACCAATAGTGTATAATTATCACTATATTAAACAATAGCTTTGATATCTCAATCGCATGCCATCACACAGGTATAACTTCTCTCTTCAGCAGGGCCCTCGCTGAATATAGAAATCAAATCCATCAGTGATAGATCATTTGATTAAAATCTCAAAACATTTAACTTATAACATATCCCCCTGTTTATAGAAGTTAAATCTTTTAATAAAATTACTTTCACTTCTATAAATATTTTTTATAATTTTAACACTATCAAAAAATGTTAATAAAAATTTTTATGAAATTATATTTTATCATATCTTACTGATAATTATATTTAAACTTTGCTACCTCTTGGTTTGGATAAACTAATAACAATTTTTTTTTTAATTCTAATAATTTTAATTTTTTTTCCATCTTATTTGGAAAATATATTAATTCATGTATAACAATATATTATATAGAGAAATTGTGAACTTTATTTAAACTACTTGCATTTATATGCTTCTCTATGTAATATAACTTCTCCTTTGTAAATGAACTCAAAGAAGAGAAAAAACTTTTAACTACTCCTTTGCTAGATCCTATTTAACAGCAACTGTTCTGTGTTTCTCATGTGTCAATGTGTAAGTTAACCCTTTCAGTTAGTGTACAGAAATCTTCACATTAGACAAAAATTATAGACCATTTAGAACCAAATCAATATCCTTGGACTAAACATGCAAGCATGATGACAAATCTAAACTTTGAATTTCATAATTTTTCATCCATTGTAAAATTATCATAAAATCTTTGATAAATTAATAATAATAATGAATATACTTCATTGAATCACTGTAATAACATTAGATACTAAAATGTATTGCCTTCCAGCTACTGATATCATTAATATGCTGTATATTCATCTTAATAGCATTCATATAATTTATCTATCCCAAATCTATATGATAAAATGTATACCTTGTAATTTTTTATCAAGTTATAACTCCTTAAAAAGTTTGTATTATTGTTTGGAAATTTGTAATATTTTCAGCTTGGACTCTCAAATATATCCTTGACAATAATGTCTTTGCTCAATATTGATCAAAATTAAAAATATCATAAAAAATGTATCATTAAAGGACACGATACTGATGCCATTTGTATCATAATACTTTCACATCATCTGATTTAAATTGACATAATTATGCAACCTATCTAGCCCTTTGCTTTCTGTTAAGGTCTTTGCCTTTAAATAAGATTTCAAAATTTCTGAATAAAAACCATTAATTGTAGAATCAATAATTTTTGTACCATCTAAAACTTGTTCATTAATGATTCCATGAAACTTTCCAAAATAACTTTGCATACAAAATATATTATGGACATTTTCTCTATCAAAATATTCAATTTCCAAACAATAATCATAAATTTGCCTTATTTAAAAAATGATTGGATCTAAATGTTAATAAATTAAAAAAAAAACTATCCTTAAAAATGTTCACTATGAACCTTGTTCACTAACAAACACAAAACAAACAATTGGACAAAAAAAAACATCAATACAAAAATTCTTCTTCATATGTGTCAAGTCAATTGTATGTATGTAGAGATATTAAATTTTACTTCTCCAGTTCAGTTCATCTTCAATGTATAAATTATGTAAAAACTTAATGTAACTCAGTTCATGAGGGAAAGTTCATGAGGGAAAAGGAAAAAACTTTTCAAAGTTCTTCAGGCCTAAGCCCTTCTGTTCCTTGCGAACCTTAGAAATGCCATTCATTCCTTCATCTCAAATGGCTCTTTAGTTTGTGTCATGTGACTTTGCCACCTCTGCATGTCATCTCCAGCCGTGAATGGATCGTTAAAATCTATAACAAGAAAATGCAGTATCATAACTCTTGTAAAACTTTGTTCCATTTTTGAACAAACAAAATATTAAACTCCAATGACATTGTCTTTAACTACAATTGTCATCTTAAATCATCTCTCACATCTTACTGTAAGGACAACAAAGTTATATTTCATAACTTCATAATATTCTGTTTTATGTAAATGTTTAATAACATGTTAGTTTGTGTGTCCGTTTACATAACATGCTAATCTCATGTGTACTTGTATTTTCAATATCAAGTGTGATTACATCTTCTGTGTTTCTCACAGCATGAATATTTTGTGTGTATTCTCGCTTCTTTCATCAGTTAATTTACTTGCTGTGTGTGACTGCAGATTGCAAGTAAACTCTGTGTAACTCCTCTACCATAAAAATGACAATTGTTCTTAAACTTCATTGTACCATTACAAATTAGATGACAACAGCTCAGATGACAGAACTACAGCTGTCCCTTTAAATATACCTCATGACACTCCCCAGACTTCTTTACAACTGGGCGTTACTAAAGAACATAGCAACTGGACGTATTCATCTGCTAGTATGCAACATAAACTCAATGAAACATGAAATCAACTTCTCTGTAAACAACTGATACTCTAATTATTTTAATGTCCCATCTTAATTACTACCGAGTAGCAAGAATCGTCAGCAACCAATCTTCAATGCGCATAATAATTTATTGTGCCAGTTTCCACACGTTACACCAACAATTGTTTCGGGGCCACACAGGGTCCCCCTTTATCAAGGCATGCGGTTACGTAAATTATTATGTGCGTTGAAGATTGGTGTGCTGACGATTCTTGCTACTCGGATTTACTGTTGTGACATGCCCATGTCATTTCATCAAGCACCCATAATTGAATTGATGGTGTGCCGACTTCTCTTTTGAACCATCTTAACCACTTAAGGACCGCCCCCAGCCGATGGGCGGCGGCAAAGTCCGGGCCCAAACGACCGCAATACGCCCATCGGCGGGGGCGGCTGCGGGAGTGGCTATGCGGCGATCGCGTCATTTGTGACGCGATCAGCCGCCGGGGACTGGCTCCGCCCACCACTCGCTGTAACCCGCCGGCCGTTCGGAAGCACCGGCGGGTTACTAGCTGCCCGATCGCCGCACGGAAAGTGTATAATAGGCTTTGTAATGTATACAAAGCCTATTATACTGGCTGCCTCCTGCCCTGGTGGTCCCAGTGTCCGAGGGACCACCAGGGCAGGCTGCAGCCACCCTAGTCTGCACCCAAGCACACTGATTCCCCCCCGTGCCCCCTGATCGCCCACAGCACCCCTCAGACCCCCCCCTGCCCACCCCCCAGACCACTGTTTGCACCCAATCACCCCCCTAATCACCCATCAATCACTCCCTGTCACTATCTGTCAACGCTATTTTTTTTTAGTCCCTAATCTGCCCCCTACTCCCTCCTGATCACCCCCCCACCCCTCAGATTCTCCCCAGACCCCCCCCCCAGACCCCCCCCCCGTGTACTGTATGCATCTATCCCCCCTGATCACCTGTCAATCACCTGTCAATCACCCGTCAATCACCCGTCAATCACCCCCTGTCACTGCCACCCATCAATCAGCCCCTAACCTGCCCCTTGCGGGCACTCTGATCACCCACCCACACCAATAGATCGCCCGCAGATCCGACATCAGATCACCACCCAAGCGCAGTGTTTACATCTATTCTCTCCTCTAAACACCCACTAATTACCCATCAATCACCCATCAATCACCCCCTATCACCACCTGTCAATGTTACCCATCAGATTAGACCCTAATCTGCCCCTTGCGGGCACCCAATCACCCGCCCACACGCTCAGATTGCCCTCAGACCCCCCCTTATCAATTCGCCAGTGCAATATTTACATCTGTTATTCCCTGTAATAACCCACTGATCACCTGTCAATCACCCATCAATCACCCCCTGTCACTGCCACCCATCAATCACCCCCTGGCACTGCCACCCATCAATCAGCCCCTAACCTGCCCCTTGCAGGCAATCTGATCACCCACCCACACCAATAGATCGCCCGCAGGTCCGACATCAGATCACCTCCCAAGTGCAGTGTTTACATCTCTTCTCTCCTCTAAACACCCACTAATCACCCATCAATCACCCCCTATCACCACCTGTCACTGTTACCCATCAGATTAGACCCTAATCTGCCCCTAGGGCACCCAATCACCCGCCCACACCTCAGAACGCCCTCAGACCCCAGCCCTGATCACCTCGCCAGTGTATTGCTTGCATCTATTTCCCTTGAGACACCCATCAATCACCTCCTGTCACCCCCTAGCACACCTACCCATCAGATCAGGCCCTAATTTGCCCCGTGTGGGCTCCTGATCACTCTGCCAAACCCTCAGATCCCCCTCAGACCCCCTTCCGATCACCTCCCCAGTGCATTGATTGCATCTATTTTCCCCTCTAACCGCCCCCTGAGACACCCATCAATCACCTCCTGTCACCCCCCTAGCACTCCTATCCATCAGAACAGGCCCAATACATCCTGTCATCTAAGAGGCCACCCTGCTTATGACCGGTTCCACAAAATTTGCCCCCTCATAGACCACCTGTCATCAAAATTTGCAGATGCTTATACCCCTGAACAGTCATTTTGAGGCATTTGTTTTCTAGACTACTCCTCGCGGTTTAGGGCCCCTAAAATGCCAGGGCACTATAGGAACCCCACAAGTGACCCCATTTTAGAAAGAAGACACCCCAAGGTATTCTGTTAGGTGTATGATGAGTTCATAGAAGATTTTATTTTTTGTCAAAAGTTAGCGGAAATTGGATTTTTATTGTTTTTTTCACAAAGTGTCATTTTTCACTAACTTGTGACAAAAATAAAATCTTCTACGAACTCACCATACCCCTAACGGAATACCTTGGGGTGTCTTCTTTCTAAAATGGGGTCACTTGTGGGGTTCCTATACTACCCTGGCATTTTAGGGGCCCTAAACCGTGAGAAGTAGTCTAGAAAACAAATGCCTCAAAATGACCTGTGAATAGGACGTTGGGCCCCTTAGCGCACCTAGGCTGCAAAAAAGTGTCACACATGTGGTATCGCCATACTCAGGAGAAGTAGTATAATGTGTTTTGTGGTGTAATTTTACACATACCCATGCTGGGTGGGAGAAATCTCTCTGTAAATGGACAATTGTATGTAAAAAAAAAAAAATCAAAAATGTGTCATTTAGAGAGATATTTCTCCCACCCAGCATGGTTATATGTAAAAATACACCACAAAACACATTATACTACTTCTTCTGAGTACGGCGATACCACATGTGTGACACTTTTTTGCAGCCTAACTGTGCTAAGGGGCCCAAAGTCCAATGAGTACCTTTAGGATTTCACAGGTCATTTTGAGACATTTGGGTTCAAGACTACTCCTCACGGTTTAGGGCCCCTAAAATGCCAGGGCAGTATAGGAACCCCACAAGTGACCCCATTTTGGAAAGACTACACCCCAAGGTATTCCGTTAGAAGTACGGTGAGTTCATAGAAGATTTTATTTTTTGTCACAAGTTAGCGGAAATTGATATGTATTGTTTTTTTTTCACAAAGTGTCATTTTCCGCCAACTTGTGACAAAAAAAAATCTTCTATGAACTCACCATACTCCTAACAGAATACCTTGGGGTGTCTTCTTTCTAAAATGGGGTCACTTGTGGGGTTCCTATACTGCCCTGGCATTTTAGGGGCCCTAAACCGTGAGGAGTAGTCTAGAAAACAAATGCCTCAAAATGACCTGTGAATAGGACGTTGGGCCCTTAGCGCACCTAGGCTGCAAAAAAGTGTCACACATGTGGTATCGCCGTACTCAGAAGAAGTAGTATAATGTGTTTTGGGGTGTATTTTTATACATACCCATGCTGGGTAGGAGAAATCTCTCTGTAAATGGACAATTGTGTGTAAAAAAAATCAAATAATTGTCATTTACAGAGATATTTCTCCCACCCAGCATGGGTATGTGTAAAAATACACCCCAAAACACATTATAATACTTCTCCCGAGTACGGCGATACCACATTTGTGGCACTTTTTTGCACCCTAACTGCGCTAAGGGGCCCAAAGTCCAATGAGTACCTTTAGGATTTCACAGGTCATTTTGCGACATTTGGTTTCAAGACTACTCCTCACGGTTTAGGGCCCCTAAAATGCCAGGGCAGTATAGGAATCCCACAAAAGACCCCATTTTAGAAAGAAGACACCCCAAGGTATTCCGTTAGGAGTACAGTGAGTTCATAGAAGATTTTATTTTTTGTCACAAGTTAGCGGAAAATGACACTTTGTGAAAAAAAAAATTGAAATCAATTTCTGCTAACTTGTGACAAAAAAAAAAAATCTTCTATGAACTCACCATACTCCTAACGGAATACCTTGGGGTGTCTTCTTTCTAAAATGGGGTAATTTGTGGGGTTCCTATACTGTCCTGGCATTTTAGGGGCCCTAAACCGTGAGGAGTAGTCTTGAAACCAAATTTCTCAAAATGACCTGTGAAATCCTAAAGGTACTCATTGGACTTTGGGCCCCTTAGCGCAGTTAGGGTGCAAAAAAGTGCCATACATGTGGTATCGCCGTACTCAGGAGAAGTAGTATAATGTGTTTTGGGGTGTATTTTTCCACATACCCATGCTGAGTGGGAGAAATATCTCTATAAATAGACAATTGTGTGTAAAAAAAAATAAAAAATTGTCATTTACGGAGATATTTCTCCCACCCAGCATGGGTATGTGTAAAAATACACCCCAAAATACATTATACTACTTCTCCTGAGTACGGCAATACCACATGTGTGGCACTTTTTTGAAGCCTAACTGCGCTAAGGGGCCCAAAGTCCAATGAGCATCTTTAGGCTTTACAGGGGTGCTTACAATTAGGCACCCCCCAAAATGCCAGGACAGTGAACACACCCCACAAATGATCCCATTTTGGAAAGTAGACACTTCAAGGTATTCAGAGAGGAGCATAGTGAGTCCGTGGCAGATTTCATTTTTTTTTGTCGCAAGTTAGAAGAAATGGAAACTTTTTTTTTTCTTTTTTGTCAGAAAGTGTCATTTTCCGCTAACTTGTGACAAAAAATAAAATCTTCTATGAACGCACCATGCCTCTCACTGAATACTTTGGGATGTCTTCTTTCCAAAATGGGGTCATTTGGGGGGTATTTGTACTATCCTGGAATTTTAGCCCCTCATGAAACCTGACAGGTGCGCAGAAAAGTCAGAGATGCTTGAAAATAGGAAAATTCACTTTTGGCACCATAGTTTGTAAACGCTATAACTTTTACCCAATCCAATAAATATACACTGAATGGTTTTTTTTTTATCAAAGACATGTAGCAGAATAACTTTCGCGCTCAAATGTATAGGAAATTTTACTTTATTTGAAAAATGTCAGCACAGAAAGTTAAAAAAAAATCATTTTTTGCCAAAATTCATGTATTTTTTGCTGAATATAATAAAAAGTAAAAATTGCAGGAGCAATCAAATAGCACCAAAAGAAAGCTCTATTAGTGACAAGAAAAGGAGCCAAAATTCATTTAGGTGGTAGGTTGTATGAGCGAGCAATAAACCGTGAAAGCTGCAGTGGTCTGAATGGAGAAAAAGGCTCTGGTCCTTAAGGGGCGAAAAGACTGTGGTCCTCAAGTGGTTAATTACTATCGTACCTTAGACTTCATCAATTTATTGAAAAGGGGGGAAAATCACCACTACCTTTGATCTTCACATATTTCTCAGGAAATAAAATGTAACTACTAAGGAGATAAAATACACGTATACAATAAATCATAAGTGAAAATAAATATGTTATCACTTAAGCACATATAAACAATTACTTTTTTTTTCAGAGGTTTACTCTAATATGCTGTCCTTTTAACTTAATTATATTGTGTACAGTCTAGGATATCAGTGCATACATTACTGTATTGACAACTTACAGCAATGATCAAAGTATACAATTTTAATCCAGATATCTGATCCATTAGCACAATGTCCCACTGTATCGTGTTCCTGATTTTACTACCACAGAAATCAAATTATGTTTTTTCTGTGATTCGAGCAATTTCTGTGTTCTATTTTCAAATTCTTCTAAATATGCTGCCAAAATATTGCAGTTAGGACAAACCTTTGACCCCTGCTGAACCGTACAGATCTGAGATCCAGATTGCACTTCAATTACACAACAGCTGATACAAAATCCAGCTTCTCCCTATCTTTCTGCACAAAAGGTCAGATTCTTTTCTTAAAATAAATGTACAGTGCTCGACTCAAGTCACAAGGGGGCAGGGATTCTCTGAGCAGAATCTTCTGAAACCTCTTTTAAAATTACAACTAGGACATGTAAACATATACACATATATCCATATATTCGACCTGACCATTAATTACGGTAACAAATACTTCATTATTGATTGATGGATCCATACCAATCAAGATCTTTATCGAATATATCCATATATTAATTATATAACGGATATCCCCTTTAGAGGTGTAGCGAACGGTTCGCCGGCGAACGGTTCCAGGCGAACATTGGTGGTTCGCGTTCGCCTGCGCCAGGCGAACTTTTACGGAAGTTCGATTCGCCCCATAATGCACTATGAGGGTCAACTTTGACCCTCTGCATCACAGTCAGCAGGCACATTGTAGCCATTCAGGCTACAGTAAGCCCTGGAGCCCCACCCCCCTTATATAAGGCAGGCTCTGGCGGCCATTACAGTCACTCGTGTGCCTGCTAGTGAGAGGAAAGGGACAGCTGCTGCAGACTTGTTCTTCTAGGGACAGATTAGTTAGGTTCTTGGCTGCTTAGTTTGCTCCTTGGCTGATTGTTATTGCTTTATAGCACCCTAGCTTTTGTCAGAGCTCATCCTGTACTTTTTTTTTTTTTTTTACTGTGTGTCAAACTGATACTTTTGTTGCATGCACAGCCTTGCTAATTGATAGTGTGCGTGTGCCACTGCCAGCAGCCCAGCACATTCAGTGACTGACTGCATGTGTGTGTGACAGGGAGCTGCACATTGTACTACCCAGTACTGCATATACCCCCAGTACCTGTTGTGTTTACTTAACCCACCTCATCACTGCACATAACTACCTGTAGTGTTGAGTGAACCCAGCTCACTGCATCCTACTACTACCTGTTGTGTTTACTTAATCCACCTCATCACTGCACATAACTACCTGTAGTGTTGAGTGAACCTAGCTCACTGCATACACCTAATACCTGTTGTGTTTACTTAACCCACCTCATCACTGCACATAACTACCTGTAGTGTTGAGTGAACCCAGCTCACTGCATATACCTACAACCTGGTGTGTTGAGTGAACCCAGCTCACTGCATCCTACTACTACCTGTTGTGCTTACTTAACCCACCTCATCACTGCACATAACTACCTGTAGTGTTGAGTGAACCCACCTCACTGCATCCTAGTACCTTTACTGTTCAGTGAACCCAGCTCACTGCATATACCTAGCATCCCCCCGAGATGGACAAAATGGACAAACCAGGTAGAGGAAGAGGCAGACCCAGAGGAAGGCCACCAGGCATCGGCAGGTCTGTGCGAGGTGGTGTTGCTGTGATTTCGTGCGGACCTGCCCCAAAATACAGTGCTCAGAAGAAGGCACGTGCCATCACTTCCCAAAATCGTGAGGAGGTCATTGAGTAGCCACCAGCACTACAACAAGCACCACATCCGCTGCATTTGACACTTCGCAGGAGTTATTTGGTGGTGGTGGTGGTGGTGGTGAAATCACCGATTCACAGCCACTACTGCAACAACAAGAAGAAGGCGCAGGTACACCACCTCCTACGTCTGAGTTAGGTGGCGATAGTATGGACATAACGTGTGTGGAGGGGGCTGATGAAACACCTGAAGTTGGTGCAGTTGAGGAGGTGTCTGAGGAAAGTGCAGCTGGCCAGGAGGATTATGATGACGATTATACAGATACCACATATGTTCCCGGTAGAGGAGATGACCAGGGGGACAGTTCAGAGGAGGAGTCAGAGAGGACTAGGAGGAGACGACTCCATGATAGAAGCAGAGGGAGCTCGTCCTCAGAAACAGCTGGGGGCAGTGTCCGGCGCCATGTATCGCCAGCTATGGCCAGACAGCCAACATGCCCTTCAACGTCAGCTGCTGATGCCACGTAGCGCCATCACCCCAGGGGGGCTCAGCGGTTTGGAAATTTTTTAACGTGTGTGTCTCAGATCGGAGCAAAGCCATCTGTTGTCTCTGCCAGCAAAAATTGAGCCGTGGAAAGGCCAACTCTCACGTAGGGACAAGTGCCTTACGAAGGCACCTGGAGAAAAGGCACAAACAGCTATGGCAAGAACACCTGAGGAAAAGCAGCACCCCTCAAAAGACAAGCCACCCTCCTTCTCCTCTTCCTCCTTCAGGTGCATTGTCTTCATCCACTTTCTCCCTTGCACCTTCACAGCCACCCTCCTCCACACCGCCTCTTCCCTTCAGCGGTTCCTTCTGCTCTGCCCACAGCAGTACCCAGCTGTCCATGAAAGAAGTATTTGAGCGGAAGAAGCAAATGTCTGCCAGTCACCCTCTTGCCCGGCACCTGACAGCTGGCGTGGCGGAACTATTAGCTCGCCAGCTATTACCATACAAGCTGGTGGATTCGGAGGCTTTCCGTAAGTTTGTGGCCATTGGTACACCGCAGTGGAAGATACCAGGCCGCAATTATTTTTCACAAAAGGCCATACCCAAACTCTTCCGTGCAGTTGAGAGGCAAGTGGTGTCATCTCTGGCACACAGCGTTGGGTCAAGGGTCCACCTGACCACGGATGCCTGGTCTGCCAAGCACGGGCAGGGCAACTACATTACATACACAGCCCATTGGGTCTACCTGGTGACCGATGGCAGCAAGCAGGGAGTACGTGGCTGCACAGAGGACCGACTTGTCACACCAGTGGTGCTCAAATACCCCTTTTTAAAATTCGAGTTTGGTCGAATTCGAATAGTAAATTATTCGAGGTCAGTCGAATATTCGAGTCGAATAATTTTTACTATTCGATTCGACCTCGGACTTTGAGCTCACTATTCGAGTCGGTATTCGAGCTCATTATTCGAGCTGACCATTCAGATTGGCCTTAAATAGCTTCCAACACTTGTTTTGAGGGTGAATGATGCAAGAAACATCTTTTTTTCCAAGTAACAACAGCAAGTGATTATGTGGAGATGTTCCTTTAAAAAAAAAAAAGGTGAAAAGAGAAGTTGTGTCCAGAATTTTGTTCAGTACTGTATATACTTCTTCTTCTTCTTCTTTATCTTCTATCTTCTTCTTCTTCTATATCTTCTTCTTCTATATCTTCTTCTTCTATATCTTCTTCTATATCTTCTTCTTATTCTATATTGTCTTCTTCTTCTTCTTCTTCTTCTTCATCTTCTTCTTCTTCTTCATCTTCTTCATCTTCTTCATCATCATCTTCTTCATCTTCTTCATCATCATCTTCTTCTTCTTCTTCATCTTCTTCTTCTTCATCTTCTTCATCTTCTTCATCTTCTTCTTCTTCATCTTCTTCTTCTTCATCTTCTTCTGCATCTTCTTCATCTTCTTCTTCTTCATCTTCTTCATCTTCTTCTTCATCTTCTTCATCTTCTTCTTCTTCTTCTTCTTCTTCTTCTCCTTCTTCTTCTTCGTCATCTTCTTCTTCTTCATCTTCTTCTTCATTTTCTTCTTCTTCATCTTCTTCTTCTTCTCCTTCTTCTCCTTCTTCTTCTTCTTCTTCATCTTCTTCATCTTCTTCATCTTCTTCTTCTTCTTCATCTTCTTCTTCTTCTCCTTCTTCTTCTTCTTCTTCATCTTCTTCTTCTTCATCTTCTTCATCTTCTTCTTCATTTTCTTCTTCTTCATCTTCTTCTTCTTCTCCTTCATCTTCTTCTTCTTCATCTTCTTCATCTTCTTCTATATCGTCTTCTTCTTCACTTATTTCTCTTTTCAAATTTTTTTTTACAGAAATGCAGCTATTTTTGAGCGTAACAAATAGCTGGTGGCGCACGCATGTTGGAAGCGCCATTGTATGTGCTCCCTGGCAGTGGAAACACACAGACAGCAGGAGGTAAATTCAGCAGCAGCAGGAGGAGGATGAGTGTGTGGCAGCAGGCAGTCAATGAGGCAGGCAGCGTGACATAATAGCCCTGGTACCTAGCGGTGATACCAGGGCTGTAAATAAACACAACAGGAGGTCCCAGACAGCGGTCGTGCAGCCCACATCGTGTCCAATACACAACTGGGACAACACAGTTTTCAACCCGGGCACCTCAGAAAAATTAAACCTTTTTTTTTTTTTAATGGTTTTTTGGTTTTGTTTGTACAACCAATTACACAGATATATAGCTATTGTTTGACGTAATAGCTGGTGGCAGAGTGGCAGCAGAATGTAATTCTGTGTACCCTGGCAGTGGGAAACACAGACCGACAGCAGCAGTAGCAGGAGGAATGGAGGAGTAATGTGAGCAGCTATTGTTTGACGTAATAGCTGGTGGCAGTGTGGCAGCAGAAGGTAATTCTGTGTACCCTGGCAGTGGGAAACACAGACAGACAGCAGCAGCAGGAGGAATGGAGGAGTAGTGTGAGTGTGGCAGCAGGCAGGCAGCGTGACATAATAGCCCTGGTACCTAGCGGTGATACCAGGGCTGTAAATAAACACAACAGGAGGTCCCAGACAGCGGTCGTGCAGCCCACATCGTGTCCAATACACAACTGGGACAACACAGTTTTCAACCCGGGCACCTCAGAAAAATTAAACCTTTTTTTTTTTAATGGTTTTTTGGTTTTGTTTGTACAACCAATTACACAGATATATAGCTATTGTTTGACGTAATAGCTGGTGGCAGAGTGGCAGCAGAATGTAATTCTGTGTACCCTGGCAGTGGGAAACACAGACCGACAGCAGCAGTAGCAGGAGGAATGGAGGAGTAATGTGAGCAGCTATTGTTTGACGTAATAGCTGGTGGCAGTGTGGCAGCAGAAGGTAATTCTGTGTACCCTGGCAGTGGGAAACACAGACAGACAGCAGCAGCAGGAGGAATGGAGGAGTAGTGTGAGTGTGGCAGCAGGCAGGCAGCGTGACATAATAGCCCTGGTACCTAGCGGTGATACCAGGGCTGTAAATAAACACAACAGGAGGTCCCAGACAGCGGTCATGCAGCCCACATCGTGTCCAATACACAACTGGGACAACACAGTTTTCAACCCGGGCACCTCAGAAAAATTAAACCTTTTTTTTTTTAATGGTTTTTTGGTTTTGTTTGTACAACCAATTACACAGATATATAGCTATTGTTTGACGTAATAGCTGGTGGCAGAGTGGCAGCAGAATGTAATTCTGTGTACCCTGGCAGTGGGAAACACAGACCGACAGCAGCAGTAGCAGGAGGAATGGAGGAGTAATGTGAGCAGCTATTGTTTGACGTAATAGCTGGTGGCAGTGTGGCAGCAGAAGGTAATTCTGTGTACCCTGGCAGTGGGAAACACAGACAGACAGCAGCAGCAGGAGGAATGGAGGAGTAGCGTGAGTGTGGCAGCAGGCAGGCAGCGTGACATAATAGCCCTGGTACCTAGCGGTGATACCAGGGCTGTAAATAAACACAACAGGAGGTCCCAGACAGCGGTCGTGCAGCCCACATCGTGTCCAATACACAACTGGGACAACACAGTTTTCAACCCGGGCACCTCAGAAAAATTAAACCTTTTTTTTTTAATGGTGTTTTGGTTTTGTTTGTACAACCAATTACACAGATATATAGCTATTGTTTGACGTAATAGCTGGTGGCAGAGTGGCAGCAGAATGTAATTCTGTGTACCCTGGCAGTGGGAAACACAGACAGACAGCAGAAGGGCAGTACACAGCAGCCCACTGTAGGTGTAAAATGTGTGGCTGCAGGCGACGTAATAGTCAAACTGAACCAGGCTGGCTTAGTGAGCAGGAGCCAGGAGGTGGTAAAGGGTGGTAAGGCACATTAACGATGGTTCTTAGCCAGTTCATGTCCACCTCTCGCTGACAACAGGGGCTAGGAACTAGCCTTCCACCCACGCCTGGTTCATCTTGAGAAACGTCAGTCTGTCCACAGACTTGTGAGACAGACGTGAGCGTTTCTCGGTGACCACGCCACCAGCTGCACTGAAGCAGCGCTCAGACAGCACGCTGGAAGGGGGGCAGGACAGCACTTCCAGGGCGTACTGCGCCAGCTCGCTCCAGATCTCCAGGCGCTTGACCCAATACTCCATGGGATCAACAGGGGCATCGCTGTCAAGCCCGCTGTAGGACCCCATGTAGTCAGCCACCATGCGGGTCAGGCGCTGGCTGTGACCGGAGGAGGATGCTGCTGCATCATGCACCTCCTCTCTAGTCACTGCTGCCGGAGCCTCTACAGTCCTGTAGAGCTCGTGGCTGAGAGACAGCAGGTCTGTGGGGCGCTTGCTGCTGGATGCAGGCCAGGCACCTGCTGCTGCCTCTGTGCTGGCTGCTGGACAGTGGGGGTGGAAGGCTGGGGGAAGGCTTCCTCCAAGCGCTCAACAAGGGCCTGCTGCAAGCTCCTTATTTGTTGCGCTGGGTCTCCTCCTGCAGGCGGCAGGAACTGGCTCAACTTCCCCTTGAGGCGTGGGTCCAACATCATGCTGATCCAGATGTCCTCCCTCTGCTTCATCTGGATCACCCTGGGGTCCTTGCGCAGGCACGCCAGCATGTGCGCTGCCATTGGGAAGAGGCGGGCCACGTGTGCTGGCACATCGACGGCAGTGCTGTCCTCCTTATCCTCCTCCTCTGCCGCCTCATCCTCTCTCCACCCCCGCACCAACTCAGCTGCGCTGTGCTGATCCCCCTCATCAGCAGCAAGGTCAGGGACCTCCACCAAGTCCTCCTCCTCCTCCCCCTCAGAGGTGGACTGTGCAGCTGCTTGCCGCTCCTGCTGGTCCAAGGCTGCCGCTCCCTGTTCCAGCAAAGCATTGAGGGCCCTGTTCAGCAGACAAACCAGGGGCACCCACTCGCAGACCATAGCATGGTCCCTGCTCACCATGTTAGTGGCCTGCAGAAATGGAGCCAGCACTAAGCACACCTGCTGCATGTGCCTCCAGTCATCATCGGGGACGATGGACGGGATGTTGCTGGTCTTGTCCCTTCTCTGAGCGGCGGAAACAGTGGCCAGGGCAAGGTACTGGTTGACAGCGTGCTTCTGTTCAACCAGACGCTCCAACATCGCCAGGGTGGAGTTCCAGCGAGTCGGAACGTCAAGGATCAGCCGATGGTGTGGCAGCTCCAGCTCCTTTTACAAGTCTTCCAGGCTCGCACAGGCTGCAGCCGAGCGCCGGAAGTGACGCACAACGTTCCTTGCCGTTTCCAGCAGTTCGCCCATCCCCTGGTAGGTGCGCAAGAACTTTTGCACCACCAGGTTCAGCACGTGGGCAAGACAGGGGATGTGGGTCAGGTTTCCCCTGTCTATTGCGGCAACCAGATTGGCCCCATTGTCGGCCACCACCTCTCCGACTCTGAGGCCTCTGGGGGTCAGCCAAATCCTCTCCTGCTCCTGGAGTTTGGCCAACACATGGGTTGCCGTCAGCTTGGTCTTCCCAAGGCTGACCAAGTGCAGCAGCGCTTGGCAGTGGCGGGCCTTCACGCTGCTGCTGAGGCGGGGGGTTTGGCCAGGTGTGCCGGAGGATGGCAGAGGATCGGAGGAACCTGCTGCAGTTCCCCTGACCCTGCGGGGGGCACCACCCACTGTGTTGCTGCTGCTGTGCCCGCTGCTGCTCTCCCATCCTCACCCCCTTCCACCAAGCTGACCCAGTGGACAGTGAAAGACAGGTAGCGGCCTGTCCCGAAGCGGCTGCTCCAGGAGTCCATGGTGACGTGGACCCTTTCACCAACCGCGTGCTCCAGCCCTCGCTCCACATTGGCCATCACAAAGCGGTGCAGTGCAGGAATGGCCTTGCGGGCGAAGAAGTGTCTGCTGGGGAGCTGCCAGTCTGGGGCTGCGCAAGCAAGCAGCGCACGCATGTCGCTCCCCTCCTGCACAAGCGTGTACGGCAGGAGTTGGGAGCACATGGCCCGTGCCAGCAAGCCGTTCAGCTGCCGCACGCGACGGCTGCTGGGAGGCAGAGCCCTAACCACCCCCTGGAAGGACTCGCTCAAAAGGCTCTGGCGTGGCCTTTTGCTGGCACGGGAATCAGCAGACACAGCAGAGGAGGCCACTGAGGACTGGCTGCCAGAACAGGCCTCAGTGTCGGCGGAAGGAGTTGCAGAGGGGGGAGGAGCAGTGCGTTTCCGCACTCCTGCTGGTGCTGCTGGAGGAGCAGGAGGGCGGGTGGCTGCTGTTGCTGCTGCTGCTGAAGGCTGTGCAGTGATGGGTGTGGTGCCACTGCCAGCACCAGATGCCTTCAGCCTCTGGAACTCCTCATGCTGGTGGAAATGTTTCGCAGCAAGGTGGTTGATGAGCGAGCTGGTGCTGAACTTTAAGGGGTCTGCACCTCTGCTCAACTTCCGCTGACAGTGGTTGCAAGTGGCGTACTTGCTGTACACTGTGGGCATGGTGAAAAAACGCCAGATTGGTGACAAAAACGACCCCCTACGGCATGGAACCGCTGCTGCCTGTCTCCCTGTGGTGGTTGGGGGGGGGGGCTTGGGTGCGGCTGGTGGTGGTACTGGCAGATGCTGCTGCTGCTGCTGCTGAGCCTGAGACACCAGCAGGCTGTGGGACCTGCCTACTGCTGCCAATGCTTGCAATGATGCGCCTCCTTGCAAGGCCCACAAGCGCATCCTACTCCTCCTCCTCAGAGCTGCTGAGGACGACATCCCCTGGAGGTGGTGGCACCCAGTCTCTGTCTGTCACCATGTCATCATCAGCCTCCCCCTCCTGAAACATGTCCTGCTGGGATGATGACCCCCCAAACTCCTCTCCTGATGCATGGATGGGCTGCTTGACTGTCGCCACAGTCTTGCTGTCCAATCCCTCATCCCCCAAAGTGCCCATCAGCATCTCCTCCTCCAAATCGCCAACAACAGCAGACAATTGACACATCATGCCTGGGGTCAAAAGAGTGCTGAGTGACAGGTCGGCGACTGACGGTGAACTGGCCTCCTCCCCAGGCCCTGCTGGGCGGCTGCTGCGAACAGGGGTGGTGGTGGTGGTGGTGAGGGTGGAGGCCTCGGATGCAGAGCTGATGGCGGGCTGCTCATCCTCCGTCATCAGTTGCACCACAGTGTCTGCATCCTTTTCCTCAATGGGACGTTTCCGACCCGGCTGGAGGAAAATCGGAGCAGGTGCTACACGCTGCTGCTGCTGCTGTGTCTCTGCAGCGTGAGTTGCAGATGCTCCTGCTGGGCGGCGCCCAAGGCGTCCACGGCCAGTGGCTATGGGAGGAATGTTAGCCACTGACGCTGCTGCTGCGGAACTGTGCATGGTGGCGCGGCCGCGCCCGCGGCTTGCCACAATGCTGCTCCCTCTTCTCCTGATTCCCTTGCTGCCCTTCCCCTTGCCCAAACCGCGCTGGCTGCCACTTCCAGATATCTTCGATGTTTTGGGCGTAAACACAAAAGTTTTTGAAAAGGGCGGGTGAAAAGTGGGGTACTTTAATGGAGTGGGTTGGTGGGTGAGGTGACTGAGTGAGTGTCCCGACTCCCTAGTACAGTAAGTAAGTAGTAACAGTCAGGAAGTACAACTAACAGTTACAATAATCAGTAGTAATCACAAGGAAATAGAGTGTGTGTACACTACAGACAATGAGTGCACGCACGCGCACACACGTGCAGGAGCTAGCCTATGAACAGTGACTGAGTGAGTGTCCCTACTACAGTAAGTAAGTAGTAACTGTCAGGAAGTAGAATTTACAATAATCAATCAGTAATCAGAAGGAAATAGAGTGTGTGTACAGTACACAGACAGTGAGTGCACACACACACGCAGGAGCTAGTAGCCTATGAACAGTGACAGTGAGTGTCCTAGTACAGTTACAGTATATAACTATTCAGAAGGAAATAGAGTGTGTGTACAGTACACAGACAGTGAGTGCACGCACACGCAGAAGCTAGCCTATGAACAGTGACAGTCAGTGAGTGTCCTAGTACAGTTACAGTATATAACTATTCAGAAGGAAATAGAGTGTGTGTACAGTACACAGACAGTGAATGAGTGCACGCACACGCAGGAGCTAGTAGCCTATGAACAGTGACAGTGAGTGTCCTAGTACAGTTACAGTATATAACTATTCAGAAGGAAATAGAGTGTGTGTACACAGACAGTGAGTGCAAGCACACGCAGGAGCTAGCCTATGAACAGTGACAGTCAGTGAGTGTCCTAGTACAGTTACAGTATATAACTATTCAGAAGGAAATAGAGTGTGTGTACAGTACACAGACAGTGAGTGCACACACACACACACGCAGGAGCTAGTAGCCTATGAACAGTGACAGTGAGTGTCCTAGTACAGTTACAGTATATAACTATTCAGAAGGAAATAGAGTGTGTGTACACAGACAGTGAGTGCAAGCACACGCAGGAGCTAGCCTATGAACAGTGACAGTCAGTGAGTGTCCTAGTACAGTTACAGTATATAACTATTCAGAAGGAAATAGAGTGTGTGTACAGTACACAGACAGTGAGTGCACACACACACGCAGGAGCTAGTAGCCTATGAACAGTGACAGTGAGTGTCCTAGTACAGTTACAGTATATAACTATTCAGAAGGAAATAGAGTGTGTGTACACAGACAGTGAGTGCAAGCACACGCAGGAGCTAGCCTATGAACAGTGACAGTCAGTGAGTGTCCTAGTACAGTTACAGTATATAACTATTCAGAAGGAAATAGAGTGTGTGTACAGTACACAGACAGTGAGTGCACACACACACACGCAGGAGCTAGTAGCCTATGAACAGTGACAGTGAGTGTCCTAGTACAGTTACAGTATATAACTATTCAGAAGGAAATAGAGTGTGTGTACACAGACAGTGAGTGCAAGCACACGCAGGAGCTAGCCTATGAACAGTGACAGTCAGTGAGTGTCCTAGTACAGTTACAGTATATAACTATTCAGAAGGAAATAGAGTGTGTGTACAGTACACAGACAGTGAGTGCACACACACACACGCAGGAGCTAGTAGCCTATGAACAGTGACAGTGAGTGTCCTAGTACAGTTACAGTATATAACTACAATACAAAATACAATCACTAAGTAGTAAAGGACAGCAGAAATACTGTCTAATACTATCTATTACTGTCTAATACTGTCTAAATACTAATGAGAAATAAACTAACAGAGGACAGGAGGACAGCTGCCCACACAGGCAGGCCCTGAGGCCTAAAGCTGTAAGCCTGCAGCAGCTGTCTGAGTCTCTCTCTATGTAACACAAAAGCTACTAACTAAAATACAATGTCTATCTAACTAACAACAATATAGGTGTGTATAGGAGGTGTATGTGAGCAAAAACGCTAGGTAAATGACCACAATAGAGCTCTTGCTAAGCCAAAGCACAAAGGAGCAACTCTCTCTCTATGCAAGTCTCAGGCAAGGACGGAGAAACGGAACATGGCGGCCGCTATTTATAGGGTAGGGGCTGGCCAGGGTCCCCCTCTGTGATTGGCTGCCGTCAGAGGGCCTGGGAGCCCTCTGATTGGCTCTAAGGACATCAATCTGGGCTATGACGCTATTCGAGCTCGGTATTCGAGCTCGAATAGCGCCGTTTGCTCGAATAGCTCGAATAGTGAATGGGCTATTCGCGTTTACTCGAATAGCCCATTCGAATAGCTGCAGCTATTCGGAGCTCGAATACCGAGCTCAAATAGCTGGAAAAGAGCTCGAATATTCGAGCTACTCGAATATCCGAGCTCTGCTGAGCACCCCTATGTCACACCTCCACTGCTTGCAGGCAGGCCTCCAGCCACCTCCTCTCCACCTGCTATCACCGCTTCGCTGTCGTCATCCTCCTCCTCCTTGGCTGATGCCGCCATCTCCTCTCCAGCTACACAGCCCCAGCACCCCAGGGCCTATGCTGCATGCCAGGTGCGACGGTGTCATGCAGTGTTAGACATGTCTTGCCTGAAAGCGGAGAGTCACACTGGAGCAGCTCTCCTGGCTGCTCTTAACAAACAGGTGGAGCAATGGCTGACCCCGCACAAGCTTGATATCGGCAACGTGGTGTGTGACAACGGCAGCAATCTCATTGCTGCGTTGAATTTGGGAAAGCTGACACACATACTCTGCATGGCACATGTGCTTAATCTGGTCAAAGATTTGTGTCCAAGTACCCAGGCTTAGAGGACGTCCTGAAGCAGGCCAGGAAGTTGTGTGGGCATTTCAGGCACTCTTACAAGGCCATGGCACGCTTTGCGGAGATTCAGCGTAGAATGAACTTGCCGGTGAGACGCATGATTTGTGATAGCCCGACTCGCTGGAATTCCACTCTGCTGATGATCTCTCGCCTGCTAGACCAGGAGAAAGCCGTCACCAAGTACCTGTATCATTACAGTACAAGGACACAATCTGGGAGGATGGGGATGTTGTGGCCCAACAACTGGACACTGATGCGAAATGCATGCAGGGTCACGGAGCCCTTTGAGGAGGTGACCAAACTGGTGAGTCGCGATGAGGGCACCATCAGCGACTTGATCCCCTACGCCTACTTCCTGGAGCGTGCCATGCGTAGAGTGGTGGATACAGCTGTGGAGGAGCGTGAACAAGAAGAGTTAGGGCAGCAGGAGTCATGGGAGCCATTGACACACGAACCCGATGTTTCCACAACACCGGCGGCAGCACAGAGGGGGGAGGAGGAGGAAGAAGAGGAGTCGTGTGGGGAAGGAGAGGAGTCAGACTCTGATGATGGTGATGATGAGGAAGGTGTTTCTGTGGAGGAGGAAGAGGCGGCGGAAGGAGAACAACCGCGGCAGCCATCACAGGGGGCTTCTGCTGCTCCACGTTCCCGTGGTATTGTTCGTGGCTGGGGGGAGGAAGATGAGTTGCGTCTCGTCACTAAGGAAGAGCAAGAGGAGATGGAGAGTACATCTGCATCCAGCTTTGTGCAGATGTCCTCTTTCATGTTGTCCAGCCTGTTGAGGGATCCCCGTATCAAAAAACTCAAGACGAATGACCTGTATTGGGTGGCCACGCTACTAGACCCTCGGTACAGGCACAAAGTGGCCGACCTGTTACCAACTCAACAAAAGGTGGAAAGGATGCAGCACTTTCAGAACAAGCTGTCGATGATGCTTTACAATTCATTTAAGGGTGATGTGGCTGCACAACGCAATCAAGGTACCACTGGCAGTAACCCTCCTCCTCCCAAGTCCACGCAGGCAAGAACAGGACGCTCCAGCGATCTCAGGGTGATGTCGGACATGCGGATGTTCTTTAGTCCAACTCCTCGCCATAGTCCTTCCGGATCCACCCTCCACCAACGCCTGGACCGGCAGGTAGCCGACTACCTGGCCTTGAGTGTGGATGTAGACTCTGCGAAAAGCGACGATGAACCCTTGGACTACTGGTTGCGCAGGCTTGACCTGTGGCCAGAGCTGTCCCAATTTGCCATACAACTTCTCTCTTGCCCTACCGCAAGCGTCCTGTCAGAAAGGACCTTCAGTGCAGCTGGAGGCATAGTTACTGAGAAGAGAAGTCGCCTAAGTCACGACAGTGTTCAGTACCTGACCTTTATCAAAATGAATGAGGAATGGATCACGGAGGGCTACTGCACGACCGAAGACTAAGTCAGTCCACACACACAGCATCTCTGCCTGCAGGCCGCTTGACTGCCTTCTCCGCCACCACCAACAGGGTCCAGGACTCTAGGCGGATTCCTGAATTTTTAAGGCCGCTACACTAATTTTTCTGGTGCGTGTACAAGTGCCCATCCCCCTTCATGATCATTACCTTGCCGCGGTGAAGGGGCTTGCGCATCACAATGAAGCAATGACCGCCGGCTATTTGAGTGTCTCGGGTGGGGGTGGCACACAAAAGATAATAAGGTCGTTGCTTCATTGTGGTCAGACCAAATTTGATCAGCTGGACAGTCACTGTTCTGTCATATAGCTACATCAGCCGGGCGAGCATATGGGCTGAAAAGCCACCATCACCTGCACTCTCGTCATGGTGCGCACCAGTCCAGCACAGCCGTCACTACACAAACGGCTGTTTGCAGTCACTGCATACCTTTCACTGCATCTGTAACTGCACATTATACCTGGCAGTCAGTGCATAACTTGCACTTGCATGGATACACTTTTAAACAATTTAAAAATACAACCATCTAAACTTGCAAACAATTTAAAAATACAACCATCTAAACTTTCAAACAATTTAAAAATACAACCATCTATCATTTTCAAACAATTTAAAAAAAGGGCAAAAAAACCTGCCCTCCGTAAAACATTCGTGGCAAATGCTTTCGACTTGGTTTGTCTTCCGCTGGCTCAAGGGTCCATCTGACCACAGATGCCTGGTCTGCAAAGCACGGTCAGGGCAGCTACAGCATGGGTCTCAGCAGGCTCCCACTTCAGGCCGCAATCCAACCTTCATTCCCTGCGGTGACAATGGCAGACTTGCCCTCCATAACGGATTCCCGTTAAAGGATTTAAAGTTAATTCATTTCAATTAGGGCCGCAAAAGGTCCTCCTGAGTCCTGTATTGTTATTTTTGGTCACTACCTCGGGGCGGGCGTGCATGCCTGCCTGCTTCCCTCCTTGCCTGGATGTGTGGTGGTAGCCGTTGATCAGGCTCCAACTCCGGAACGCAATACAAGAGGGAGCACGTCCTCAGAATCAGCTGGGGGCAGTGTCCGGCGCCATGTATCACCCGCTATGGCCAGACAGCCAACATGTCCTTCAACGTCAGCTGCTGATGCCACTGTAGCGCCATCAGCCCAGGGGGGCTCAGCGGTTTGGAAATTTTTTAACGTGTGTGTCTCATATCGGAGCAAAGCCATCTAGTGTCTCTGCCAGCAAAAATTGAGCCGTGGAAAGGCCAACTGTCACGTAGGGACAAGTGCTTTACGAAGGCACCTGGAGAGAAGGCACAAACAGCTATGGCAAGAACACCTGAGGAAAAGCAGCACCCCTCAAAAGACAAGCCGCGGAGAACAACCGCGGCAGCCGTCACAGGGGGCTTCTGCTGCTCCACGTTCCCATGGTATTGTTCGTGGCTGGGGGGAGGAAGAATGGCTACACTTAAACAATTTAAAAATACAACCATCTAAACTTTCAGCCAATTTAAAAATACAACCATCTAAACTTTCAAACAATTTAAAAATACAACCATCTATCATTTTCAAACAATTTAAAAATACAACCATCTACATTTTCAAACAATTTACAAAAATGCCAACAAAACGTGCCCTCCGTAAAACATTCTTGGCAAATGCTTTCGACTTGGTTTGTCTTCCGCTGGCTCAAGGGTCCATCTGACCACAGATGCCTGGTCTGCAAAGCACGGTCAGGGCAGCTACAGCATGGGTCTCAGCAGGCTCCCACTTCGGGCCGGAATCCAACCTTCATTCCCGCGGTGACAATGGCTGACTTGCCCTCCATAATGGATTCCCGTTAAAGGATTTAAAGTTAATTCATTTCAAATACACAGCAGGGCCTCGAAAGTCCGCCTCCTGTATTGTTATTTTTGGTCACTACCTCGGGGCGGGCGTGCATGCCTGCCTGCTGCCCTCCTTGGATGTGTAGTGGTAGCCGTTTCTCAGGCTCCACACCGGATTCCATCCCTCATTCCCCGGCCATTACCCGGGGTCACAAATGGCAGACTTGCCCGCCTCCATATGATTCTCGTGAAAGGAATGTGGTGTCATCTTTGCCCGCCATAACTGGTTCTCGTTCAAGGATTTAAAGTACATTCATTTCAAATACACAGCAGGGCCTCGAAAGTCCGCCTCCTGTATTGTTATTTTTGGTCACTACCTCGGGGCGGGCAGACGTGCATGCCTGCCCGCTGCCCTCCTTGGATGTGTAGTGGTAGCCGTTGCTCAGGCTCCACACCGGATTCTAACCCCTCATTCCCCGGCCATTACCCGGGGTCACAAGGGCAGACTTGCCCGCCTCCACAGGATTCTCATTGTAGCGGTACTGAACAAGTACACAGCAAGTAGAAAATGTAATTTAAAAACAAAACGTAAGCTTTTTAACAATGCCATGGAAAGTTGAGAAGGAAGTCACACATTACCTGACATCACTGAGTGAGGAAGAGCAATCTCGCCATGTTGCGCAGTACTCCAGCATGGCCGTCACTACACAAACAGCTGTTTGCGGTGCGTTACACAGTGAGTTTGGTGTGTCAGTGTGAAGCAGTACTCTAATTACACTCCTTGATTGATGTATACACATGCAAGATGTTTTAAAGCACGTTAGGCCTGCAATTTAGCATTCAATGTGATTTCTGCCCTTAAAACGCTGCTTTGCGTCACATCCAGATTTTTCCCCGGGACTTTTGGCATGTATCCCACTCCGCCATGCCCCCATCCAGGTGTTAGACCCCTTGAAACATCTTTTCCATCACTTTTGTAGCCAGCATAATTTTTTCTATTTTTCAAAGTTCACCTCCCCATTGAAGTCTATTGCGGTTCGCAAACTTTTCCGCGAACCGAACCTTCCGCGGAAGTTCGCGAACCCGGTTCGCGAACCAAAAATCAGAGGTTCGCGACATCCCCTTTATTGAAATAAATTAATATTTCAATAATATAACATTCATTCCTCATTCATATCACAATCATATCTCAATTATTCTGGTTTCAAGAGATTAGTCAAAGATATATTTCCCTCCTCAGTACTTCCGTCGACACTAATCCTTTTTATAAAATTTCTTAATCTTAAATGCCAAGACTAACTGCATTAATATCCCCTTTCTCTACAATATAACCTCTAACTAACTTTTCTGAGTGAACACAAGACTTGAAATACCCTTTAACCATTTCCTCACTGGACATTACTTGGAAGCAAACTTTTTTCTTCTTCCTCTACATGTGTCAATAACTTATGGGAATGTGCAATCAGCATATCATAATCTGGTTACATTAATCAAATCAATCACCGATAAAATTAGACTGAATACACATTGAACCTTTTTTTAAAATATATTTTTACCTTTATAAAGTATCATAAATCATTTCAATTTAATATTGCATTTGATAAACAAGTTTATAACTAAAGTCATGTGTTGCTAAATTTACCTAACACATTATTCCTTTTGAATCTAATTCTTGTGTCTAATTCATGGCTAAATCTAAATCTAATTCATGGCTTTCCAAAGACTTTGAGGGTAGTGCGGCTGTCCCCGCTATAATGGATGCACATGGCATTGTATTAACAGACCCTGAAGACGTTAACAATACTTTTATCCAATATTACCAAACTTTATACTCCTCAAGAGCCCATTATACTACTTACGAACTCCTAGAATATTTAGGTACTGTAGATACTTCTGCCTTATCCCAAATAGATAGGAATCTTCTTGATCAAGATATTATGGTAGAGGAGGTACAAAATGCTATAGCAGGTCTCAAACCACATAAATCTCCGGGACCCGACGGGCTCCCCTCAGAATTCTACCATGCGTACAGCAGTATACTAGCCCCTAAACTGACTAATATTTTTAATAACATTTTCCAGGGCGAGTCTCTCCCTACCTCCTTCTCTGATGCAATAATAATAATAATACTAAAACCGGGAAAGGACCCCTATCAATGTGGCTCCTACAGACCAATCTCACTTCTAAATGTAGATGCTAAGATATTGGCAAAAATACTTGCTAATCGGCTACAACCAATTATTACCTCCCTTATCCACTGTGACCAATCTGGGTTCATGCCACATAAAGGAACGGACATCAATATACGTCGACTATATACTAACATATATACTAACATTTGTATCCCAGATACTACCTCTGGACGTAGGGTAGTGGCTTCTCTTGACACCGAAAAAGCCTTCGATTCTATGGAGTGGCCCTACCTTTGGCACTTATTAGAGCAATATGGCTTTGGCCCTAAATTTATATCGTTAATCAGGGCCCTTTACTCTTCACCCGCAGCACGTATAAAAACAGGAGATGTAATTTCCAGCCCATTCAGGCTCCACAGAGGCACTCGACAGGGATGCCCTCTGTCGCCATATTTATTTGCCCTGGCTATAGAACCAATGGCCATACTGATCAGAGAGTCTGAGAGACTATCGGGTATACAAGTCGGCTCCATTGAGGAACGGATTTCGTTGTATGCTGACGATACTCTCTTGTATCTTGGTGACCCAGATTCTTCCTTAGTGGAAGCACTGGAGATAATAAGGGTCTTTGGGATATACTCAGGTCTACGAATTAACCGTGAAAAATCAGTAATAATGCAGATAGACGAATTTCCCATAAATACCTCCAACTCACCTCTTACATGGGTAAAGACATTTAAATATCTCGGGGTAAATATTACTGCCTCGACAGCCGACTTCTTTGAACTGAATGTTCTTCCTATTTTGCAAAGTTTCAAACGGAAAATTAGTGTGTGGAAGGGCCTCCCACTCTCCCTAATTGGCCGTATTAATTTATTCAAAATGATCTTTCTTCCCAAATTCCTATATATCTTTTGTCAAGCACCCGTTATAATCCCCAAAAAGTTTTTTTCGCACTCTTAATTCCCTTATAACTATGTTTATATGGCATGACCAACCCCCTAGGATAGCATTATCTACACTCCAATTACCGAGTAATCATGGCGGGCTAGCCCTTCCAAACTTATACTTATATTACTGTGCTGCAGTATTGGTATCCGTTCGTTGGTGGTTTGCGCAAGACACATATAACCCGGCGGTCACAGTGGAAGCTGCCAGATTAGGATCATATGAGAGACTCACCCTGTTAGTGTTTAGAGGATCAAGCAATGATGCAAGAGTTACAACCCCAATGAAGACAACAACTAAAGTCTGGCAGGACATGATCAAGCTGAGCGGCGGGAATAAAACACTGTCGCCACACTCTCCACTTTGGGATAACCCCAACCTTTCACACTTTGAAGACATACCTGATCTCTTGCTTTGGGCTCAGTACGGCATTAAAGCAATACATCATATAGTAGAGGATGGGAAACTCCTGTCATTTAATCAACTTAAACAGCTCTACTCCCTTAAAAATAATATGTTTTTCCGTTATCTCCAGGTCAGTCATGCCTTTCGCTCACAATTTCCCGGAGGCAGAATACTCAACCTAGGTTCATGCCACTTAGAAACTACACTAATGACGCGAATCATAGATAAAACACTATCCACATTATATTATGAGCTACTGCATACTGAAACTAAAGGGTGGGATAGATGTAAAAGTAAGTGGAACGAGGATATTGCGGGAATCGATAGCCAAGACTGGGAGGATATCTTGGAAGACTTTATCAAGCTCCCGATATGTTCTAGAAAAAGACTGATTCAAGTTAAGTTCCTGCATAGGACTTACATGACCCCAGTACGGTTGAACAGCATTTCCCGTGAAAACAGTGCTACTTGCCCTAAATGCAACCAACAAGACGGTACCTTTTTTCATGTATTTTGGCAATGCCATGTCATCGCTACGTTTTGGACCGAAGTTTTTCAGATAATTAATGCTATTTTAACCGTTCAAGTTGTTCTTGATCCTAAGTTGGCGCTCCTGGGGATACTGGGCGAAACCTCCGTCAATAAGCATGCTCAGTATCTAATTCAACTACTTACCTTCTATGGCCGCAAAGAAATACTAAGAGTATGGAAGGGCGCTGGGGGCCCCTCGATTAATCATTGGAAAAAAACAGTGAACCAATCTTTGACATTATATAAACTGACCTATTTAAGTAGAAATTGTCCAAATAAATTTGAAAAAATTTGGTCTACATGGATTGGTAATCCAGATATTACCTCTGACACTCCTTCCTAAGCTAAAGGTATAATCTTTAATATTAATAACTTTGATCTGGGTATAGTACCTGATGGTGTGGTGCTGGGGGGCGGGGGTGGAGGCGACCTAACTAACCTGTTCTTCCCTTCCTCTGTTTATTTTCTTTTTCTCTTCTCTCTCTTTTTAAGCTATATACCCTGCATTAATACAGAGGTATAATTTGATGTACTATAAATAAGTTAGGACGACGTATCTAATGCTCCTGAAACAATTTGGGCTCCCTGGACGCTATGGACAATTCTTAAAAGAATATCTAGTAAGAAGCCACTATGTACTAGAGTATCCTGTACTATGATTTATGATATTGTTGACCTCTGATTGTCTATACGCTTAATTCTGTCCTGTTGTGGCCTCATGGCAATGTTTTGTTGTATTAAAATCAATAAAATGATTTGTTAAAAAAAAAAAAAAAAAATCTTGTGCCAATCAAGATTGGTGAAATCGTTATTTGCAACAATCCAAATGTATTTAGTCTAAATTAAACCAAATCATGTTATTTCACAGTAAACTCACTAAGAATAACTTCCTGATTCGACCCACTAGGTTAAAACCTTTTAACAAATTTTTAAGAAAAACAATTGTTTACAATATCTGCCTGTCTATGGTCACAAGCAATCACATCTTACTTATGAATGCTGGCCCTTACCACAATATCTCCGTTAATCACCTAATACAGAGACAGATATGTTTATCATCCAGCTATGATGATAAACAATCCTATGCATTATTATTATAGGCTAATTTTAATTCATCAAAATTTTTTAATATCGATTTTAACAGTCCATGACTATATTTTATGCTTTTTATCAATACTTAGATGAAAATATGGACAACATTTGAATGGACTTTTTAATAACATATATAGCTTGCAATGCTAATACATTTAAGTGACTTTATGCAATTATTTTATTCTCTAATTTAAGTTTAAATAAATGATATCTGTAACATAAGACATGCTGCTATAAAGAGATCATGTCATTCTGGTAACCAATTCATAAAATATCAATTTTTAATACCCAGAAATATTTTTATTTTTCTGGCTTTCAGGGTTGCAGGCTGCGCTTCTATTAAACCACTATTACAAATATATTTCTTTTTTATATAAATTATGATTTATACATGGTCTATACTTCTTTCCTTCTACACAAGCAGCCAACTAGAATATTTATAAAACCCTTACTTTACTTAAAGAAGCTATTATGGTAAGTTTTGCTTCTATAATTCAATTACATATTCATTACACTATCAAAAATTTCCATTTAAACCATTTTTTACCAAGTTTAGCTTGCAGCTCTGTAGACCAAAATGTCTCCATTTTTAAATATGCACAACCACTGATAAGGTTTGCATTCTGTTTGTCACTATAAGAGTATAACTTATAGAAACAAGGATAAAATTTCTTTTGCATGCTGTTCATTTTAGCAAAAAATTAAGTAACTACTTTCCTTTATTTGCTGACAAATATTATTTTTTTGGATTACTTTGATAATCTTGGATAAAACGCAACGCAATCTGACTTCCTTTAAACTTATAGCCAATTCAACAGAAAATAAACCATAATTACCCTTGCAAATTGCTTCCTGCTCACGACCACATGACGTCCATCATCAGATCTCCTGTCGACGTTGTCACATTCCCCACTTCAGATTCAGCGCAATAGAGTTTCATAAGCACACAGCTTCACCTCTCTTCGTTCCCCGATTTTGAAACGATTTTGCGATGTGGCTGTGTGAGGAAACGCGAAAAGCCGCCGCGTGTGCCAAGAGCTAGGCGGCTGACTCCGCGTCCTACGCGGCCGTTTGCTCGCGTCTGGGTGTGTGGTGGAACGCAGAAAAGCCGCCGCATGTCCTGACAGCAAAGCGGCTGTTTGCATGCAGCAGCATGTGCTTGGTGTGGCTGGGTCTGTTAGTGCACTTAGGCAGATGGAGAGCTATGCACGCGCGGGCCTGAATCCAGGACCTTTATACTAGCAGGGGAAGTGTCAGCTGATCAGGAAGGTCAGCTGATTCCTGCAGGACTCATGATTGGCTGAATGGTTCGGGCGGGGCAGCAGTGTCCAGCAACTATATATTCTGCTGCTTGGTCAGTTGCTGGTTGCCTGTCGTTGCAATCACAATGTGGGAGCACGCAGACCCTTAGTCAGATCCTTAAGTGTACCGGGACCAGCTGGAGCTGTAATCCTACACTTAGCTAGATTCTGTTGATAGCTTAAAGTACTAGTTTGATTGTGATTATCTGTTATGACTTCCTGCCTGTCTGACTACTCTCCTGATATCTGACCCTGTACCTTGCCTTTCTGATACTCCGTTGCCAACCTCCGCTTTCCCCTTATTCTGCCTCTGTCTTCTGATCCTGTACTTTGTTTGTCTGTGAGTTGCCGACCTGGCCTTCCCGACCCTGAGAACTATCTCTATCACTAGGAGATAGTTCATGCCTTGTATGTGCTGGGCACCTGCTTCACAGGGCCAGCTCTGTATGTGCTGGGCACCTGCTTCACAGGGCCAGCTCTGTATGTGCTAGGCACCTGCTTCACAGGGCCAGCTCTGTATTCGCTGGGCACCTGCTTCACAGGGCCAGCTCTGTATGTGCTGGGCACCTGCTTCACAGGGCCAGCTCTGTATTCGCTGGGCACCTGCTCCACATGGCCAGCTCTGTATTCGCTGGGCACCTGCGTCCCAGGGCCTTCCCGACCCTGAGAACTATCTCTATCACTAGGAGATAGTTCATGCTTTGTATGTTCTGGGCACCTGCTTCACAGAGCCAGCTCTGTATTCGCTGGGCACCGGCACCCCAGGGCCTTCCCGACCCTGAGAACTATATCACTAGGAGATAGTTCATGCTTTGTATGTTCTGGGCACCTGCTCCACAGGGCCAGTTCTGTATGTACTGGGCACCTGCTTCACAGGGCCAGCTCTGTATTCGCTGGGCACCTGCTCCACAGGGCCAGCTCTGTATTTGTTGGGCACCTGCTCCACAGGGCCAGCTCTGTATTTGCTGCCTCTGGGCCCATCCTGTATTCATTGGGAACTCGCTCCTCAGGTTCCCCATGCTTGTTACTATTCTTCTGTATTCTGATCTTGTACCCCGATATTTCTGATACCCTGTTGCCGATCCCTGCCTGTTTCTTAGACTCCGCCTCTGCTTTCTGTATCTGTACTGTATCTGTCCGTGTGTTACGACCTGGCTTGCCCGACTTCGAGAACTGCCCTTGCTGTTAGAGGCAGTTCCCAGATCTGTTAGTGACGCCCTCTCCTAGGTGTCACTCACTTTCTGTCCTTCCTACGCTCCGCCTGACTCCTCCCCCGGGAGAGTCCAGGCCTTCGGAAGGAATCTGTATTGCTGCAGTACTTCATACAGTACGGCACTTGTTTCTGAGGCTTAGTCCTCACGGCATTACTGTTGCACCAAGCACTCACACTACTCAGGTGTTCAGAGGTTAGCGTTATATCGGATTATCGGTGATACTGCAGATCATCAATAATCGGATATATATCTGTATTCCCAGTGATACTGCAGATCACCGAGAATCAGACCCTCTCTGCTACACCGATCGTGACAGAACGACAGGCCCAAAAGAAACATGGTGACACTTTATGAACGGATCGATGTGTTAACCGCCACTCTTAAGGAGGTTAAGAAAACGGTTGATACATTGCAGACTCAGGTTAACCAACTGACTGAGTCAATTAAGTGTATTTTAAACTCTGTTGCACCAGTGTCACCCCCCTCTGTAATTCAATCTAGAGTACCCTCACCTGGGAAATTCGTAGGGCACCACTCTAGGTTATCTGAATCAGAGAGGACGCGAAGACGCCTAGAGGGTCTTTGCTTCTATTGCGGACAACATGGCCATTGGGTACGAAATTGCAGGAAAAAGTCAAGAAAATTTTTTGGGGGGATGGTGAAAGGCCCGAGTTCTAAGGAGTCTGCTGCGCCATCCCCGGGAAATACGGGATCTGGTGCTAGTTCAAATCCCGGCCTCCAGAAACCCTGTGTTGGTGTAACTGAACTTATGGTGGGAAATCTGTCGCTTAAATATTGCCCCGATTTAGATACCTCCCGTCCATCTGATAAATCCTTTCCATGTTCACAGTGTAAAGAGGATTTTGTATATTATGCGGATCTCCTCAATCATAGAAAGTCCCACGTACATCCTGCACAACCTATGATTCCTGAGAAATCGCGTTCTGGTGAGAACTCATATAGGGGAAGTTTGACCTCACTGGGAGCGGAAAATAGTTTTGAAGAACAGATAGAGAGCTACTATGCGGATAACATTTCCGAACTTTATGAGAGTGATGGCTCTATCTATAGTCATGAATCTGCTGCGCAAGGGTCAAGCTTGCTTATTGCAGCAAATCGAGTTCAGGAGTCTGAAACCGTACAGTCTTCAGCTCCATCATCTGACCCGATTCTAAGTAACCAGAAACCACATTCATGTTCTGAGCAGAAATTAGATCTTGTTAATCTTAGTAGGCCCCACTTTAAGGGATACATATATTCATGTTCTAAGTGTGGAGACTCTTTTGTACCTGAGGGACGACCTGTGACTAATGGGAAATCTCACAGGTGAGAAATTATACGTGTGTCCTGTATGTGAGGAGAAACTTCTCAGTCATGGGAAGTCTCACACCAATGAGAAAACGTATTCATGTTTTGAGTGTGGGGTCCCTTTTGTACCCGAACTACCGCCTGTAGCCCATGGGAGATCTCACACCGGTGAGAAGCTGTACTAGTGTTCTGTATGTGAGGAAGAACTTCTCAGTCATGGGAAGTCTCACACTGATGAGAAATCACATTAATGTTCTGAGTGTGGGAAATGTTTTAAACATAACATAAATCTTGTCAATCGTAGAAACTCACACTGCGGGAGACAGCTTTATTCATCTTCTGAGTGTGTAACATGTTTTGTAAATAACACTGAACTTCTCAGTCATTGGAAGTCTCACACCGATGAAAAAACGTATTCATGTTCTGAGTGTGGGAAATGTTTTTCGCCTGATCCACCGGTTGTCACTCATGAGAAATCTCGCACCTGTGAAAGGTTGTATTTATGTTCTGAATGCGAGGAATTTAGTGACTATCACATTTATGCCTTGTTCCAAAATCCTGAATCTGACACAGGACGGTCCTCGACTTTGGTAGCTGACGTCGCTATCATTGTCTCCTGGGGATCTGTCTGGGGCGTGTCTGGAGTCCACGCTTTGGGGGGGGGGGGTACTGTGAGGAAACGCGGAAAGCCACCGCGTGTGCCAAGAGCTAGGCGGCTGACTCCGCGTCCTACGCGGCGGTTTGCTCGCGTCTGGGTGTGTGGTGGAACGCAGAAAAGCCGCCGCATGTCCTGACAGCAAAGCGGCTGTTTGCATGCAGCAGCATGTGCTTGGTGTGGCTGGGTCTGTTAGTGCACTTAGGCAGATGGAGAGCTATGCACGCGTGGCCCTGAATCCAGGACCTTTATACTAGCAGGGGAAGTGTCAGCTGATCAGGAAGGTCAGCTGATTCCTGCAGGACTCATGATTGGCTGAATGGTTCGGGCGGGGCGGCAGTGTCCAGCAACTATATATTCTGCTGCTTGGTCAGTTGCTGGTTGCCTGTCGTTGCAATCACAATGTGGGAGCACGCAGACCCTTAGTCAGATCCTTAAGTGTGCCGGGACCAGCTGGAGCTGTAATCCTACACTTAGCTAGATTCTGTTGATAGCTTAAAGTACTAGTTTGATTGTGATTATCTGTTATGACTTCCTGCCTGTCTGACTACTCTCCTGATATCTGACCCTGTACCTTGCCTTTCTGATACTCCGTTGCCAACCTCCGCTTGCCCCTGATTCTGCCTCTGCCTTCTGATCCTGTACTTTGTTTGTCTGTGAGTTGCCGACCTGGCCTTCCCGACCCTGAGAACTATCTCTATCACTAGGAGATAGTTCATGCCTTGTATGTGCTGGGCACCTGCTTCACAGGGCCAGCTCTGTATGTGCTGGGCACCTGCTTCACAGGGCCAGCTCTGTATGTGCTAGGCACCTGCTTCACAGGGCCAGCTCTGTATTCGCTGGGCACCTGCTTCACAGGGCCAGCTCTGTATGTGCTGGGCACCTGCTTCACAGGGCCAGCTCTGTATTCGCTGGGCACCTGCTCCACATGGCCAGCTCTGTATTCGCTGGGCACCTGCGTCCCAGGGCCTTCCCGACCCTGAGAACTATCTTTATCACTAGGCGATAGTTCATGCTTTGTATGTTCTGGGCACCTGCTCCACAGGGCCAGCTCTGTATTCGCTGGGCACCTGCTCCACAGGGCCAGCTCTGTATTCGCTGGGCACCGGCGCCCCAGGGCCTTCCCGACCCTGAGAACTATATCACTAGGAGATAGTTCATGCTTTGTTTTTTTTTTTAAATTCGTTTTATTATGGAAACATATATATACAACATGTATATCACAGTGACCACATGTTACACCGTATTCATGTAATTATAGACATACTTATTAAAAGATACATACGTAGCATATCAATTTGAGTATACATATGACCATATCCATTGCTCATATCAGACATATGATATTAATTGTCACTGTTCTTTACTTATTCAATTCAAGAATACATTACAGAATAAAATATAGAGATCCTCATTGTCTGGTTGGTCCATTTCTGGTGGAGACCTCTTACTTAAAGGAAACTTAACATTACAATAACTACTAACTAACCTTAGTTCAAACGAATATTGGGGGTGTACTATAGAGAGTAGAATTCCCAGTCATTTGGAGATAACATCTCCAAACAACTGTGAAAGAAATAGTTGTTGTGTAGTGGCTGTTATTATACCGTGCTCTGAGACTCTAGCCAATTGCTCCACACCTTCTCAAATTTATTGGGACAATTTCGATGTGAATATAACACCTTTTCAAATTGTATGGTCTCTAAAATTAAAGCTTTCCATTGAGATATCTGTGGTGATTCAGGAGATAGCCACCTTAGAACTATTGTTTTCCTTGCAAGAAATAGAGATTCCCGGATAAATATCCGATGGTGGTGTTGACCTTCTATTTCGTCCATCAAGCCAAATAAGCAAAGCTTAGGGGATATTGTTAGTGGATGGTCACAAAAAGCAGACAAAGTATTAATAACTTGATTCCAAAAATCTCCTACTATTGGGCACGACCAAATTAAATGAATGAAATCTGCGTTAGTATTGCCACATTTCGGACAGTTGTCATTATCCCTAAGTTTTTTGCTATACATTGAAGCTGGAGACCAGTAGGCTTGATGTAATATATAGAGTTGAATCAACCGGTTGTGTGCAGCTACAGAAGACAATCTGACCGATAGAAAAAAATCATCCCATTCATCTTCTTCGATTACTATACCACCTAATTCCCACTTGGCTATTCCTGAGATTGTTTGGCAGTCTATTTTGTCATTTAAAAGGTGAGTATAAAGGTAAGAAATTAGTCCCTGTATACCTTGTGTCCTAAGGACACCTATTAGTGGATATTCTGAAATTTGTATTCGCAAGTTGCCGAATTGTGCTCTGAGAGCATGTCTGAGTTGGAAAATTCTAAGTAGTGCGGGGCTGGGCACCTGATATGTACGGGCAATTTCTGTTGCGGACAGAAATTCTTGACTGCTGGAGGTCACATGAACTAAGTTATGTAATCCTCTAGTTTGCCAGAAAGTAGGATCTGGAAGAGATAATAGATGTGGCAGTGAAGGATTAAACCAAAGTGGGGTTTCTGGAGGTATTTCCTTATATTTATATATATTCTTGCCGCCTCTCCACACCTGCAGGGCCAATTTATGTAAAGGAGTGAGAGGGTAAATAGTCCCTTTTGCACCTGACTCCAGTAGAGTGAACAAATTTTTATTTGGAGCATACTCTGCCAAAAGAGCTTCTGATGGAATAGGAGTTTGACCTGGCATCCATGACTGTAAAAACCTAAGCTGACCTGCCATGTAGTATAGGTAGAAGTCCGGGAGGCTCAACCCTCCCTCGTCAATGGGCCTCATGAGTGATTGTAACCTTATTTTCGCTCTCTTACCTCCCCAAATAAATGTAGAGATTATACTGTTTAATTTAGTAAAGAAGGATTTTTTAATTGGGATTGCAGAGTGTTGCATAATATATGAAATCTTTGGAAGAGAGTTCATTTTGAGAATATTTACTCTACCTATTACTGCTAAAGGCAGTTTCCCCCATATTTTGCATTTGTCAGAAAGCTCTTGTATTAATGGGAATATATTAGCTTTATAGAAATCATTGGGTGATTTAGTGATTATAATTCCAAGATATCTAAACTGATTCACAATTTGCAGGGGGCATTCATCTATTGTAAGGCTAATAGTCTCTTTGTCTAAGGGCATAATACAGGATTTGTCCCAGTTTGTACGTAGTCCAGAGTATAGGCTAAAAGTATTGATGATAGACATAGCTTCCCGTAGTGAGGAGTATGTATCTTCTAGATATAATATGACATCGTCGGCATATAAGCCGATAATGTCTGTATAAGAGCCTAGTGTTAAACCACGTAGTAACTGGGAGGACCTTACTTTAATTGCTAGGGCTTCAATAGCCAAGGAGAATAAATACGGGGAAAGGGGACACCCTTGGCGAGTTCCGCGTTGTAAAGTGAAGTATTCTGACACCTGACCGTTGATACTAATTCTAGTCTTTGGGGATCTGTATAGGGCCCTTATCCAATTAGTAAAGTTGGGGCCGAATCCGAACCTCTCCAGACATACAAGCAGGAAATCCCACTCTATGGAATCGAAAGCCTTCATAGTATCCAAAGATACCAGAGCCCTGTCCCCTGTTACATTGTGTTGAATCTGAGAATGAACCAATGTACGTCTTATATTTATTGAAGTGCTTTTTCCTGGCATAAATCCAGTTTGGTCTGGATGGACTATATCTAGAATGCATTTATGTAGCCTATTTGTGAGGAGTTTTGTAAAAATCTTATAATCGGAATTTAGTAAGGAAATCGGCCTGTATGACCCGCATTGAAGTGGATCCTTACCCGGTTTCAATAAAACTATTATGGTGGCTTCATTCCAACTGTCTGGGATTTCCCAGGACGAATTGATTGAAGAAAATAGGTTGAGAAGCGCTGGTGTTAAACTTTCTCTGTATTTTTTATATAAGTCTACTGGGAATCCATCAGGGCCTGGGGCCTTATTGGATTGCAGAGAGTTAATAGCTACATCTATCTCATCTAAAGTGAAGGGGGCATCAAGGGATTTAATTTGTTCCTCAGATAAACTGGGGAATTGGCAGTCAGCTAGGTATGATTTCATGTCATCTGTAGATGTGTCTATCTGAGAGGTATATAACTTCTTATAGAACTGAGTGAAGGCTTTCAGTATCTCTGGAGTGGTCCGGACCAGGCACCCATCCTGCTTTTGAATATTTGTAATCGTTGCAGACTCTCTATGTCCGTGAGCCATTTGAGCTAGCAAGCGACCGGTAAAATTTCCATTTTCGAAATAGGACTGTCTTGTGAAAAATATTTTCTGTTTGGACTTGTGATTTAAAAAAATATTTAATTCACGTTGTGCTAGCAGCCAGGTTCTTCTGGACTGGTCAGACGGGTCATTAATGTAGTTCTGTTCTAGTTCAGAACATTTCTGAGATAGGTCATTTTCCTTTGCACTGGCCTCCCTCTTAATATAAGAGATTGTAGAGTGTATGCATCCTCTCAGATAGCACTTGAATGTCTCCCATATTATCGGTTCAGCACTAGTGTTTATATTCATGGAGAAATAATCCGTAATTTGTTCTATTGTGCGATCTGGTTGTGGAAAAAGACTTAGCCAGAAGGGATTCAATTTCCATGTTGGTCGTATGATTTCTTGTGAGGTTGATAAGGATATCAATAAAGGGGAATGGTCTGAGATTCCTCTATTTAAATATTCTATCTTTCTTAGTATATGAAGTGCTTCAGTATTAACTAGTGCCAAATCGATTCGGGATAGCGATTTCTGAGCAGGCGCATAACAAGAGAATGCACAAGAGTTTGGATTGAGGATGCGCCATCCATCTGACCAGTCCAGAGACCTCGACCATTCTGCCAGAGGTGTGGACCTCTGAGTCCGTCTGCTAGCAGTGCATGGAAACCTGTCCCTCTCATCATTCATAGTGCAGTTAAAATCACCTATACATAGCACATGAGTTTGGCCATCATTTAGTATCATAGGGATAACTGGGCGAAGCACCTCCAATGAAGCGGATGGGGGTATATATACAGCTAATAGTTTTAAAGTGAGAGAGTCAGCTTTTGCATGAATATATATATATCTTCCCCCTGGATCTAATTTAAAGGATAGCGGTTCCCATTTTAGACGTTTGTGCACCAGCACCGATACCCCTCTCGAACTAGAGGTGAATACTGAATGCTGGGACCAGCCCACCCAGTGTTTCCGAATTCTAGGTATGGTTTCAAGAGTTAAGTGGGTTTCCTGGAGAATTAGGATATCTGGGTCATATTTTTTAGCATAGGTAAAAACTAAGTTCCGCTTCATTGTGGTGCCCAGCCCCCGCACATTCCATGATAAAATCTTAAGGCTCTTACCTATTTGGCAGTTGGAAGATATTTTTTAGGTCAGTCTCAGAGCCACGGTTCATTAAATCACACCCATATATATAATAAAGCCACCTCCATAATATTCTTGTTCTCTTAACCCCCAAAACTAACATGTATCTACTAAACCTAACTACAGTATACATTTCCCACCTAGAGGAGAAAATGTGGTTAAGTGCAAAATCAGACAGATATGCATATAATGTACATAGCACCTGCAGGCAATAAATGAAAATATAAGAAACATTTAACCTAAGAAAAGATTGCTTGCCTGCAGCAAGTTTGCTGGTTGACTTGTGGATTACTCCACTTGCAGGGGTATGCAGCATGGCTCACTGTTAAGCCGCAATTGCATATAAATGCCACTAAAAGCAAAGCATACATATATAATGCAAAAAGTAGACCGATTCTATATTAATTAACCCTGTAGAGAAAGGATATATAGTGAAGGAGAAAACTCCAACAGAGAGAGATATAAGACTTATAATCTATAGCTCAATATTGTATTGGATTGCATGTGAAATCCGTGTATAAAAGCGATTTCTGCATAGGCATCAAGGAAGGGCATAGACAAACAGCATCCGTGTCCCCAGTGTAACCCAGTACAGCGTACAGTGCAAAAAGGAGAAAGTTGTAATAAAAAAAAAAAAAAAAAAACAGAATGATACTTAACGGTCCTTGAAGTTTTGTTCGAAGAATTGTAGTGCACCTTTAGGGTTATCAAAAAAGTGGGTTTTGCCGTCGTGTATGATTCGTAATTTGGCTGGGTAGATCATAGAGTAAGGAACGTCTTTGTCCCGAAGCTTCTTTTTTATATCAAAAAATGTAGCCCTTCGTTTCTGTAATGCAAGCGAGAAGTCCGGAAAGACTTGGATTTTAACGTTCCCATGGAAAATATCTCCCTTTTCTCGTGCTAGTTTCAGGACGATATCCCGGTCCCTGAAGTTGAGAAAGCGTGCGATGAAAGGCCTTGCTGGAGCGCCTGGTTGTGGTGCGCGGCCTGGAATCCTGTGGGCTCATTCTACTACAAAAGCGTTAGAAAGGCCCTCTGTGCCAAGAACGTTTTTCACCCATTGTTCCATGAAAGCTTCAGGATTGGTCCCCTCTTCCCTTTCTGGTAATCCGATCAGGCGAACGTTATTGCTCCTAAGGCGATTTTCCATGTCGTCTATTTTTTCCCAGGTAGCTGTATCTGATGATTGGAGGCTTAGGATTTGTCCTGGGACCGGTTTCATTTGGTCCTCTAGGGTAGAGATTCTGGTTTCTGCCTCTGTGGTTCGCTGACGCAGGTTGCTTAAGTCCTGTCTCAGGAGGCCTACCTCCACCCGCATTTCCTCAATCTTGGACGTGAGGCAAGTCTTGGACTCGGCTATAGCTGCTAGAAGGTTAGCATATATGACAGCCAGGGTGGGTTGTTCCCCCTCCGCAATCGGTACCAGTAGTGGAGCCTCGGTATCGCTGGATGAGCTGTCTTCATGCGTCTCGGCTATAGTTGTTTCATGGCTGCAGGCCGCGCCGCCATCTTGGGGACTAGGCCGCTGGAAACGTGCAAGCTTCTCGGCCGGCGTTTGATGATTCTTTTCTCTCGGCATTGCGATAAAAGTATCCCAGGGGTGTCTCTCTGCTGAATCCGGGTGGTCTGCTATGAGCAAAAAATAGAGTGGTAGAGGATTTTAGCCCCGGATTTAAGCGGCAGTGCAGGAACTCAGTTAGAACACGTCTAGCTGCATCGAGCGCTGGCTCCGCCCCCGATAGTTCATGCTTTGTATGTTCTGGGCACCTGCTCCACAGGGCCAGTTCTGTATGTACTGGGCACCTGCTTCACAGGGCCAGCTCTGTATTCGCTGGGCACCTGCTCCACAGGGCCAGCTCTGTATTTGTTGGGCACCTGCTCCACAGGGCCAGCTCTGTATTTGCTGCCTCGGGGCCCATCCTGTATTCATTGAGAACTCGCTCCTCAGGTTCCCCATGCTTGTTACTATTCTTCTGTATTCTGATCTTGTACCCCGATATTTCTGATACCCTGTTGCCGAGCCCTGCCTGTTTCTTAGACTCCGCCTCTGCTTTCTGTATCTGTACTGTATCTGTCCGTGTGTTACGACCTGGCTTGCCCGACTTCGAGAATTGACCTTGCTGTTAGAGGCAGTTCCCAGATCTGTTAGTGACGCCCTCTCCTAGGTGTCACTCACTTTCTGTCCTTCCTACGCTCTGCTTGACTCCTCCCCCGGGAGAGTCCAGGCCTTCGGAAGGAATCTGTATTGCTGCAGTACTTCATACAGTACGGCACTTGTTTCTGAGGCTTAGTCCTCACGGTATTACTGTTGCACCAAGCACTCACACTACTCAGGTGTTCAGAGGTTAGCGTTATATCGGATTATCGGTGATACTGCAGATCATCAATAATCGGATATATATCTGTATTCCCAGTGATACTGCAGATCACCGAGAATCAGACCCTCTCTGCTACACCGATCGTGACAGGCTGCTTTAGTTTTGCGACTGGCGGCTGTGATCTTTGTGAATCAGATTTTGCGAGTGGCTGGCTCACCAAATGAAATATAAATATATTGGGAATTGAAAGATCGTTCCTTGAAAAACAAAGTCCTCAGGAGATGGTAAAATGTGAAAATGGATTTTAATTAATCGTTATTGAATCTTTGTAGATGTTCAATATTCAATAAGGCACAGTTCTTTGGTACATCAAAAATCAGTTACAAAAGATATAAAAACAGAATGAGTAAATTGCAGTATAATCTGTATATGGAATCTATTGTTTGTAGTATTCTTCTTTGAGCATAAGTATATTTGTTAAAGTGCCTGTCATGTAAAGAAAATGAGTGAATGAATGGGTGTGTATGAGTGTGTGAGAGTGAGTGACACTGTCCAGAACTTCCTGCTAGTTCTTATACACATCTTAGGTCTCAGTATTCTAAGGCTTTGCCTTTCTGATTGGACCAACAATGACGCTGCTACATATGGTGCGAAGCCTCCTCTGCTAACTCAGGACTAACGTATTTTGAATCTTCTAACACATATGGTCATGTCATGGGCAAAGCCTTTCTCTTAACTTAGAATAACTTAGGGTGGAGTTACACCGCCCCCAACAACCACCTGTCTATGTAGTAACCAGGGAGAGAATTCCAGCAACCTGAAGCCAGGCTTGCCAGAAATCTATATTTACACTCCTAAGGAGGATGGTCTCGACCTCTGTGACCCCAAACTCCAAAAGGAAAGGACACATGCTAAGCTCAGCTTGGCTAACTACTGAAAATTCATTTTTAAACCAAGCAATATACTGACTGTATATCCGTTAACCAATAGTGTATAATTATCACTATATTAAACAATAGCTTTGATATCTCAATCACATGCCATCACACAGGTATAACTTCTCTCTTCAGCAGGGCCCTCGCTGAATATAGAAATCAAATCCATCAGTGATAGATCATTTGATTAAAATCTCAAAACATTCAACTTATAACAGTAACGCACCGCAAACAGCTATTTGTGTAGTGATGGCCGTGCTAGACTGGTGCGCACCATGGCGAGAGTGCAGGCAACAGCGGTTTACAAGCCCATATGGTCGCTGGGCTGAGGTAGTTCAATGATAGAACAACAGTGACTGTCCAGCTGATCGAATTTGGTCTGTCCACAATGAAGCAACACACTTATTATCTTGGGTGTGCCCCCCAACACTTTCATATAGCTGGCGGTCATTGCTTCATTGTGATACGCAAGCCCTTTCACCGCGGCAAGGTAATGATCAGGAAGACACATGTACATGCCTTTTGTTTTGTTGTTGCAGCCACAGTGCAGCCAGAAAAATTAGGCAGGCATGTACACGCACCAGAAAAAAATATTATGGTTTTTGTTAACGGAACATCACGGTACAGTTTGGATATCACCTTTTTGATAAATAATTGCGTATCTTCCACTGCGTTGTGTGGCTTGGTTTTTCTGCGGTGTGTGGCTTTTTTTTTCTGTGCTGCTTTTCCTCAGGTGGTCATCCCATTGCAGTTTGTGCTTTGTCATCATGTGCCTTCGTAAGTCTTCCATGGCTCAGTTTTCGGTGGTAGAGAGTACAGATGGCATTGCTCTCATCTGAGGCAGACACCCAAAATAAATTCCACACCACAGAGCCCTGGGATGATGGCACTTTGGTGGTGGCGGGCAACTGAGTGTTAAGTGGGGTGCCTGAATCAGAGCAGTAGGAGAAAGATATGTCACGGTTCCATGTGGAAGCTGAGAAAGATGAGGTCTTCTGTGTTAAATAGTCAACTACGTCCTGATAATTTTGGGGGTTGATGGCACGTGCCTTCTGCACACTGTACTTTGGTCCAGGGCCACACAAAATCATGACAGCATGACCTCGAACAGACCTGCCGGGTGGCCTGCCTTTCCCTCTGCCTGTTGTTTTTTCCATATTGGGGAGATGAAGTGAAAGGTATGCACTGACTTGACTAATACAATGTGCAGTCACACAGGTACACTGAACAAGTATGCAGTGACTGGTACATAAAACTGTGTGCTGTCACACAGGTGCAGTGAACAGGTATGCATGGACTGGTATCAATACAATGTGCAGCTGTCACACACACAGGTACACTGAACAGGTATGCAGTGACTGGTATATAAAACTGCGTGCTGTCACACAGGTGCAGTGAACAGGTATGCTCGGACTGGTATTACAAATGTGCAGCTGTCACACACACAGGTACACTGAACAGGTATGCAGTGACTGGTATATAAAACTGTGTGCTGTCACACAGGTGCAGTGAACAGGTATGCATGGACTGGTATCAATACAATGTGCAGCTGTCACACACACAGGTACACTGAACAGGTATGCAGTGACTGGTATATAAAACTGCGTGCTGTCACACAGGTGCAGTGAACAGGTATGCTCGGACTGGTATTACAAATGTGCAGCTGTCACACACACAGGTACACTGAACAGGTATGCAGTGACTGGTATATAAAACTGTGTGCTGTCACACAGGTGCAGTGAATATGAACAGGTATGCATGGACTGGTATTACAAATGTGCAGCTGTCACACACACAGGTACACTGAACAGGTATGCAGTGACTGGTATATAACACTGAGTGCTGTCACACAGGTGCAGTGAACATGAACAGGTATGCACGGACAGGTATTACAAATGTGCAGCTGTCACACACAGGTCCAGTGAAAAGGTAGGCACTGAATGTGCTGGGCCTGGCACAGTATAGCAATTTGCAAGGGCCAGCTGCGACAAACAGGGCTGTAAATGTAAGTGTCAGTGGGCCACACACAAAAAAAAAAACGGATCACAGGAACATTAGCTCTCAAAAGAGCTGTTTTGGGGTGCTTTTTAGCATTAAGTATCAGCAAGGACCAAGCTAATAAGCCTAACGACATCCTAACTAAGCTTTCCCTAATCTTTGCAGCAACTCTCTCCCTTCTCTCACTAACTACGCAGCACACAGATTAAGAACATGGCCGACACAGCTGCCTTTTATAAAGGGGGATGGGGCTCCAGGAGGGAGTGTAGCCTGATTGGCTACCATGTGTCTGATGACTGTGATGTAGAGGGTCAAAGTTTAGCCCAATGATGTAGTATAGGGGGCGGGTCAAACTCGCATAAAGGTTGCGTTCGACCACTGATGTTCGCGCGATTAACTTTGCATGCGAACAGTTAGGGCCATCTCTAATAAAGACAGTACCATACTTACAAACGACTCAAGCTACATCTTTTTATACATACAAACAAAGTTGACTCCTAGTACAAAATATACATTTCAGTTTTTCTTATTATAAATTTTTGTTTTTACATATTACATTATTGTATAAACTGTTGTAAGTAGTTTAAAACAAATTAAAAGCACATAAAAAAAACATTGTTTGTACTAATTGTCCAAATTTAGATTTGTCTGAGACCGGTTTCACATTGCAAATTGATGAGGCGTCTAACAGCTGGCCAAGCAGAAAGTGATGCTCACTTCCTGTGGCGAAGCAATCACATGCACGGAAGCGTATTGCTAAAAATACACTTCCGCGCATGACCTACTGTTACACATAAAACTTGCGGTGGGTTTTCACACTCAGTCACACACCTGTCGCCATAGACTTACATGACTTGCTGCAGGTTGCCACGGAACCGGGATATAACTTAGATCTGTCCTTGCTTCAGTCATGCAGCCAAAACGTCACTTCCATTGCATTGCGATGCACCGCGTCAATATGAACTTAGAAACATAAACTTTCATTAGGCTGCGGTGGCCTGCGGTAAAACTACTGCACTGCCCCAGTGTGAAAGGCCTCTGAAAGTAAATTATTTCTCCATGTTTTGCTATGTATAATAAATGACTTAACTTAAAACAAATTCAATTTACAAACAATCTTCCAGAGCAGAACCTGTTTGTAATTTTGGAAACACCTGTATATCATTGTTAAAAAAAAAATTCTTAGGTGGTCAGCCACTTCTCCTAATGCTGAGCTCTCATGAAGTCATGCATATCATTTGCATTCCCTAACCTTGCAATATTTGGTAGGAGGAACTCCACAGTTTTACATGTAAAATGATTTAACAGATTTATTTTTGTTATGATTAAAACATGGAGAGTTTATTGATTCTTTGTTGAAGGGCCTGAGAAGAAATTATGGAGACTTTTTGATTATTATTTAAGTCTATCTTTTGCTTTGACACAAAACCTCAAAAGTATGTCATTTAGATTTTCTTTTGTTGTCAAAGCCTTTGAAAGCAAAGCGGATACTTGCACGTACTGTATAGAATGCTCTGGCAATTTTACTCTTATGGATGATAGCTGTCATCTAGCACACACTATAAAAGCTATGCCAGTGGGTGAGCTAAAAGTAATTGTTCACAATCTCACACTTTCCAGTGGAAACTTTCATTTGTTAAATCTAGATTATATTCCAGGGGGTATAAATATTTGATGGTTGACAGAGCTGTGAAACTTTAGCAACTGATGGTACACAATGATCAGCCCTTCTAATAGAAAAAAATGTTTTTGCTTCTTGCTGAAGTACAGAAAGCTGTAGTCCTCCCAATCAAATCTTATTTCTTTTAAAAAGAAACTCCAACCTAGAATTGAACGTTATCCCAATCAGTAGCTGATACCCCCTTTTACATGAGAAATATAATGATTTTCACAAACAGACCATCAGGGGGCGCTGTATGACTGATTTTGTGCTGAAACCCCTCCCACAAGAAGCTCTGAGTACCGCGGTACTCTGGGCAAACTGCCACAATTTAACAATGTTCACAGACAGGAATTAGCTGTTTACAGCTGTCTCTAACAGCCAAAACAGCTAGGAGCAGCTACATAACCTGCCCACAGTAAAAATGTCACCATGTAATAAATGTCAGAATGTAAATCGGGGAGAGGAAAAATTTTACAATGAGCAAACACTGACTAAATCATTTATACATAAGTATGATAAAAAATGAAGCACTTTTTTTACTACATTATTTTCACTGGAGTTCCTCTTTAAAATATGCTGTTTTACCACAATTATCCTGCTGTAATACCCTCTTGACACTTTTCACACTTGTAACCCTTACTTTGGAGGTCTGTACAATATATATGGAAACATGTCTCTAGGCACATTTCTATCCACCACCACTAATATCGTCTTTAACTTAACTTGCCCAATGCCCATAGAACAACCTTCTCTCTCTTTCTCTCTGTTTCCTATGTTTTAAAACCTTGAACTATCAATGTTTACAACCTATTATAAGCAACACACAGTGGTTTTTTTTTTGTGTCAAGATCATTTATGTATAGTTCTGTATATACTGTACATGTTTTATGTATCTTATGTACTTTTATTGTTACTACTATTGTTCCTAGTTTATGGATAGGGTTGACATATGCTGCCTATTATAACAGAACCCGAAGGATGCATATAAAATAGAATATGTCATTATATGACCACTTTTACTATTGTTTTATTGTTTAATGAAGCAAGTTGATTGATGGATTTTATTTTACAATTTGCAAGTGTTTTAAAGGAAAGGTTCAAGCAAAATAAAAAAATGAGTTTCACTTACCTGGGGCTTCTACCAGCCCCATGCAGGGCACCCTGTGCCCTCATAGTCACTCACTGGTGCTCCAGTCCCCTGCTGGCAGCTTGCCGACCTCGGAGGTCGGCGGGACGCATTGCGTACATTTTTACGCATTTCCGCTAGTGCAGGAACAATAACACATACATTTTTACGCATTACTGGTTCAATGTGTAAAAATTTACGCATTGAACCAGTAACGCGTAAAAATATATGTGCTGATGTTCCTGCACTAGCGGAAATGCGTAAAAATGTACGCAATGCGTCCCGCCGACCTCCGAGGTTGGCAAGCTGCCAGCGGGGGACTGGAGCACCAGTGAGTGACTATGAGGGCACAGGATGGCTGCATGGGGCTGGTAGAAGCCCCAGGTAAGTGAAACTCATTTTTTTATTTTGCTTGGACATTCCCTTTAATGCCACCAAGTTTCTCACTGCAGTTTCTTAGTATAGTGTTTTGTACTTTTTTAGTTGTTCCTTTTTTTATTGCCTGATGAAGTGGGCTGATGACTAGAGTTTGTTCGAACCTGTGATTTTAGGTTCACAAACCTCAAATGCGAATTTCCCAAAAAGTTTGCGAACTGACGAACTTTGCGAACCGCAATAGACTTCAATAGGCAGGCAAACTTTCAAAACTTCAAACACTAATTCTGGCCACAAAAGTGATGTAAAATATGTTTCAAGGGGTCTAATACCTGGGAGGGGGGGGGGGGGGCAGAGTGGGATACATGCCAAAAGTCCCAGGGAAAATTACAGATTTGATGCACAGCAGCGTTTTAAGGGCAGAAATCACATTACATGCTAAATTGGAGGCATAAAGTGCTTTAAAACATATCTTGCATGTGTATACATCAATCAGGTAGTGTAATTAGTGTACTGCTTCACGCTGACAGACCAAACTCACTGTGTAACGCACCGCAAACAGCTGTTTGTGTAGTGTTGGCCATGCTGGACTGGTGCGCACCATGGCAAGAGTACAAGCGATGGCGGTTTTCAGGCCCATATGGTCGCTGGGCTGAGGTAGCTCAATGATAGAACAACAGTGACTGTCCAGCTGATCGAATGTGGTCTGTCCACAATGAAGCAACAACCTTATTATCTTGGGTCAGGTGTGCCCCCCAACACACTCATATAGCCAGGCATTGCTTCATTGTGATATGCAAGCCCCTACACCGAGGCAAGGTAACGATCACAAAGGGGAATTGACACATGTACATGCCTTTTATTTTGTTTTTGCAGTCGCAGTGCAGCCAGAAAAATTAGCAGGTATGTACACACACCAGAAAAAAAATATTATTGTCCAGGACTCCAGGACTCCACCCGGAGTCCTGGACCCTGTTGGTGGATGCAGAGAAGGCAATCAAGCAGCCTGCAGGCAGAGATGCTGTGTAGGGACTGGGGACTGACTTAGTATTGGGGCAGGCAGTCACATGGCATGCAGGCAGAGATGCTGTGTGTGGGGACTGACTTAGTCTTCGGGCAGGCCTGACCCTGCTTTGCAGACCAGGCATACGTGGTCAGATGGACCCTTGACCCAACGCTGGGCGCCAGAGATGACACCACTTGCCTTTCAACATCACGGTATAGTTTGGGTATCACCTTTTTTGAGAAAAAAATTCGACCTGGTATCTTCCACTGCGATGTGTGGCTTTGCTTTTGTGTGCTTTTTTTTCCTCAGGTGGTCATCCCATTGCAGTTTGTGCTTTTTCATCATGTGCATTCGTAAGGCTGTTGTCCCTACGTGGGTCTTGGTCTTTCCACGGCTCAAGTTTCGGTGGCAAAGAGTACAGATGGCATCGCTGTAATCTGAGACAGACACACAAAAAAATGTCCACACCACTGAACCCTTGGATGATGGCACTTTGGTGGCTGCCGACTGAGTGTTAAGTGGGGTGCCAGAATCACAGCAGGAGGAAGAAGATATGTCACGGTTCCGTGCGGAAGCTGAGGAAGATGAGGTGTTCTGTGTTAAACAGTCAACTACATCCTGACAATCTTGGGGGTTGATGGCATGTGCCTTCTGAACACTGTACTTTGGTCCAGGGCGGCACGAAATCACGACAGCACCTCGAAAAGAACTGCCCAGTGGCCTGCCTTTGGCTCTGCCTGTTGTTTTGTCCATATTAGGGGGGGATGAAGTGAAAGGTATGCACTGACTTGATTGATACAATGTTCAGTCACACAGGTGCTGTGAAAGGTATACACTGACTGCTGGTATAATACAATGTGCAGTCACACAGATGCAGTGAAAGGTATGCAGAGACTGGTATATAAAACAGCATGCGGTCACACAGGTGCAGTGAAAGGTATGCAGTCACTGGTATTACAATACAATGTGCAGTTGTCACGCAGGTGCAGTTAACAGGTATGTGCGCTGACATTGCCGAAATCCTCCACAAGCGTATGAAACAACAGAACCCAGCTTTGGTACAAAGCACCTGTAGAGGGAAATTCCCACCAGCAGATGGAGCTGTGGAGTGCTGAGGAACAACCCCTCTGCACTGCCACAGATGACAGATGGGAATTGTACGAATTGCAGCAATGCAGGGCAAGATAGCCCTTAGAGAGAGAGAGTGAGCACAGCGACAGAATGTATGTGTGTCCACCAATCTAGTCACCACCCGGCGACGGTGAACAAACAATTAAGACAGAGAAAAGGAACAGACAGGACTAACTACACGCGGTCCCCACACGTTAAGCGCATAAGTGACAAAGCGCGTGCACGCACAATCGCAACAGATAAGACAGAACTAGGCAATATAGATAAATAACAACCTAACTACGCTAGAAGGAATGCTAGTGCACGCCCAAGGATTATTCTAAGATAATCTTAGCAAACAATATGCAGAGGGCTGAGACTCCAGGTAAGTTAGCAGGAACAAACCATCATGACCAGCAAGGGATTCTGGGAGGAAATGGTATTTATACTGCAAGCCTTCAAAGGAAGCAGCTAGGCAATTTGCATGCCAAGCGGATGCCAATTCCTCACCAGAGCAGAAGCTCAGCAAGTTGCAGAGTGAAGACAGGTCTCCCTCCAGGGACCTGCAGCACTCAGACTTACAAAATGGTCAAAAAGCTGTCTGCACAGGCAGATCATTACAGTATCCCCCCCCCCCTCTAGAGATGACTTCCTGACGTCTCTCGAAACTAATATTTCCCCCCCAAAAAATATGACTGAACACTCATGGAGGTTGGGACAGCCCGACAAGACTCAATTCCAGAGTCAATCTTCCCGAAACTGAACTCATCGTAAGCAGAAGCCACCGAAACATGCCCATCAGTACTACAAGCCTCAGTGTAACACCCATCAGAACTGTGAATGCCAGAGAAGAACCCATCGACACTCTCCGAGCAATACCCATCACCTTCCAGGGACTGTCCAAAAGCACCAAACCTACCACAATACCTATTTGAAGTGTCCCTTACAACAGAGAAGCCACTGTTGATCCCATCCAGGGTACCAAGAAAAATTTCTCCCAGAATCTCGCAGAACATTTTGAAGCTCCGCAGAGATCCCAAGAGGCCAGAACGTTCACCAGGCTCACATGGAGAACTATCAAGAACCCCTATGGAACCTATGACAATTCTGGGTTCAGAATTACCAGGACGACCATCAAGATCAGGGCTTTCAGGGACCACTTCTGGGCAAGCAGGCAGGCAGGCAAAATCAGAACATGTCTCCACCGAGGAAGCATTTGAGCATGCTGGTAACCGAGACACACTTGGGCATTCTGGCTCACAGAGTGCATCAGGGCACACTAGCACAAGAGAAACCTCAGGACATGTCGAGGAACTGCCAACCTCAGGGTCCGTCACGACAAGACCAAAACCAGGACCGGGCAGAGAAACATCACGAGTAGTGGTCACAAGTACTGGTCTTTCAACAGAAGACTTGGACTCAGACCTAGAAGTCTCTGTGACTGTAATTGTATCTGACCAAAACTCATCATTGACTACGCATGACTGAAGCTCCACAAGAGCTGCAGAAGTAGTCAGCATAACAGCAATGCCTACTGAAGTGGGCAATACTTCAAAAGGATCTGGGGGGCAGGAGGCATCTCCTAAAAGTTCTGCACCCTTTGGGAGGAACTCGGAGACCTCCAGAACATCAAACAAAACCTCAGGAGCATCGTTTCCCAAGTTTTCTGACAAAGAAATCAAGGATTCTGAACTATCCATGTTACAGGGCAAAACATCAAATACATTTTGCGGACAGAGCAAATGTCCCAGGGATGGTTCTACAATCCGCTGAGACTGAATTTCATCATCAAGAACAGGATGCACAGGAATATCTACGGGAACAAACACTGACTCCCTGACTGTAATCTCACTGCATGCAGAATCCTGCAGAGCAGTCAAACTAGACTGCAATTCTAAACTGGCAGAAGGACAGGTGAGAGTAGTTGCAATACCTAAACGAGCCTCTAGGTTTACTGTAGGAGATTTTATGCAAGGCAAAATTTTTTCATCCAGAGTACAGGGTGGAGAGTCAGTACTTTCTTCAGAGCAAGAAAGGGACTCACAAATGTCGGTGTGAGTGGACATCATGGTTTCATTCATGGTACAGGGCAGGCTCACAGGAACACCTGAGAAACAGGCATTAGATTGCACAGATTCAAACTCCATACAAGTAGAAGAAAATCTTTCAGAATTCACACAGGTGTCAACAACAGTGGTACACCCATTCATTTCAGATCGCACAGTGTCAAAACTCACTTGCTTTACCCCAGAAAGGCAGGAACAATCATCCAATAACGGTGTCTCTTTATTGAAGTCAATTGGTTGGTGTGTGTGCAATTCATCAAAAATCATCTGCCACACACAAATCACCGGATCCACAAAAATCTCGTCACACTCATCAGATTCGATCAAAGTGTACACAGAATTGATACAAGCATTAAGAATCTCTTCGCTTTCTGCGATGTAAAAATCGCAAAACGCTTTCCAATCAAACTCGAACTCCTCAATCAAAGCCCCAATCTCCCACGGAGCGAATGGAGGCTCAAACAATCCTATATTAAAGAAACACTCATATGGGTTGGGATCAGGAACATGCATAGATTTTCTTACTGCTTTAATATAATGTATAATTCTGCCTATAATAGGATCCACATATGCTTTTCCTTTGGGTAATGAAACCTAATAAAAATCGTACAAATCGGAAATTCCCTCTACACTGGGAATTTTGGTTTGGCTGGTCATACTGTAACGATTGGGGAATTATTTCCGAGCATATGAAACAACAGAACCCAGCTTTGGTGCAATGCACCTGTAGAGGGAAATTCCCACCGGCAGATGGAGCTGTGGAGTGCAGAGGAACAACCCCTCTGCACTGCCACAGATGCCAGTTGGGAATTGTACGAATTGCAGCAATGCAGGGCAAGATAGCCCTTAGAGAGAGAGAGTGAGCACAGTGACAGAATGTATGTGTGTCCACCCGGCGACGGTGAACACACAACTAAGACAGAGCAAAGGAACAGACAGGACTAACTACACGCGGTCCCCACACGTTAAGCGCAATAGTGACAAAGCGCGTGCACGGCACGGTCGCCACACGAGAAGTGCAATAGCGACAAAGCGTACCAACCCTGACTAACCAAAGAAACACGAAAACAAAAGAGAACGCAAACGCTTGCTAAACGGTTACCTCACCAAGACTACAGCAAGCGTTCGTTCCAGACAAGACAGACAGATGCAGTAACCAGTAGCAACCTCAGCTCTGGCCTACACTCCCAGACAGGGTACAGAAGGAACCACCGCCACTACCGCTAGGGCGAATGCGATCCAGACAGACAGACAGATGGAGCAACCAGTAGCAACCGCTGCTCTGGCTTGCACCCCTAAGGCAGAGTACAGAAGGAACCACCGCCACTACCGATAGGGCGAATGCGATCCAAACAGACAGACCGATCTCCTGTCGACCGCCACTGGCAAAAAGACAGTCGCAACAGATAAGACAGAACTAGGCAATATAGATAAATAACAACCTAACTACGCTAGAAGGAATGCTAGTGCACTCCCAAGGATTATTCTAAAATAATCTTAGCAAACAATATGCAGAGGGCTGAGAATCCAGGTAAGTTAGCAGGAACAAAGCATTATGACCAGCAAGGGATTCTGGGAGGAAATGGTATTTATACTGAAAGCCTTCAAAGGAAGCAGCTAGGCAATTTGCATGCCAAGTGGATGCAAATTCCTCACCAGAGCAGCAGCTTAGCAAGTTGCAGAGTGAAGACAGGTCTCCTTCCAGGGACCTGCAGCACTCAGACTTACAAAATGGTCAAAAGCTGTCTGCCTGTGCAGACAGCAGAGCAGATCATTAAAGTATGCATGGACTGGTATATAAAACAGCGTGCAGTCACACAGGTGCAGTGAACAGGTATGCATTGACTGGTATTACAATACATTGTGCATCTGTCACACAGGTGCAGTTAGCAGGTATGCACGGACTGGTATATAAAACAGCGTGCGGTCACACAGGTGCAGTGAACAGTTATGTAGTGACTGGTATTACAATACAATGTGCAGCTGTCACACAGTTGCACAGGTATGCACGGACTGGTATATAAAACAGTGTGCGGTCACACAGGTGCAGTGAAAGGTATGCAGTGACTGGTATTACAATACAATGTGCAGTTGTCACGCAGGTGCAGTTAACAGGTATGCATGGACTGGTATATAAAACAGCGTGCAGTCACACAGGTGCAGCGAACAGGTATGCATTGACTGGTATTACAATACAATGTGCATCTGTCACACAGGTGTAGTTAACAGGCATGCACGAACTGGTATATAAAACAGTGTGCGGTCACACAGGTGCAGTGAACAGTTATGCAGTGACTGGTATTACAATACAATGTGCAGCTGTCACACAGTTGCACAGGTATGCACGGACTGGTATATAAAACAGTGTGCGGTCACACAGGTGCAGTGAACAGGTATGCAGTGACTGGTATTACAATACAATGTGCAGCTGTCGCACAGGTGCAGTTATCAGGTATGCACAGACTGGTATATAAAACAGCATGCGGTCACTCAGGTGCAGTGAACAGGTATGCAGTAACTGGTATTACAATACAATGTGCAACTGTCACACAGGTGCAGTTAACAGGTATGCACGGACTGGTATATAAAACAGCGTGCGGTCACACAGGTGCAGTGAACAAGTATGCGGTGACTGGTATTACAATACAATGTGCATCTGTTACACACAAAGGTGCAGTGAACAGGTATGCAGTGACTGGTATATAAAACTGTGTGCTGTTACATAGGTGCAGTGAAAGGTATACAGTGACTGGTATTACAATACAATGTGCAGCTGTCACACACAAAGGTGCAGTGAAAAGGTAGGCACTGAATGTGCTGGGCCTGGCACAGTATAGCAATTAGCAAGGGCCAGCTGCGACAGACAGGGCTGTATATGCAAGTGTCAGTGGGCCACACACACACAAAAAAAAATATCACAAGAACATTAGCTCTCAAAAGAGCTGTTTTGGGTGCTTTTTAACAATTAATATCAGCAAGGACCAGGCTAACAAGCCTAGCAAGAGCCTAACTAAGCTTTCCTTATCTCTGCAGCAACCTCTCTCCCTTCTCTTACTAACACAGCAGCACACAGAGTGAGAAAATGGCCGATGCTGCTGCCTATTATAAGGTGGGGGGCTCCAGGAGGGAGTGCAGCCTGATTGGCTGCCATGTGTCTGCTGACTGTGATGTAGAAGGTCAAAGTTTAGCCCAATGATGTAGTATAAGGGCGGGTTGAACTCGCATAAAGTTCGCATTCGATCGCGAACGCGCAATGTTTGCGCGAATAAGTTTGCGTGTGAACCGTTCAGGCCATCTCTACTGCTGACCCATGAAATGCATATTTGGAGGGATTAATAAATAGTTGTGTTTATCTGAAACCGACATACAGAGTCTTCAATGGGGAGGTAAGTCCACCATCACCTCCCTTTTTAAAATGTTTTGTCAGGCCTGGATTTACATCACTGGAGCCTATAGGCACAGGGACTCTGCATAGGAAGTTGGTAGGGAGGCACTTGGGGAAGGGGGTGAGCCACCTTTCCATATCCAGTTGCCTGTAGGCACGCGCCTACAGTGCCTTATGGTAAATCTGGCCCTGTGTTTTGTCATATGCCAATTATAGTAGAGGCCTGAAATATCAGGCATTGTATATTCTAGTTTTTATCCTTTTTTATTTTAATTTTTTACATTTTGAATACATAAAAAATATTCACTTGTGATTCTGGCATCCAGTTGGCTCTAATCCTATTGTTGTATCCTTAGACAGGTGGCATCACGCTGGATCATGGGAGATTACAGGAAATTCTTCCTTGTATTAAAATGTCCATGACACTGCATTTTTAAATTATTATTTTTTTTTAATGACAGGTAACATTATTTAAATTTCTGGCAGCCACCAGGCACACAATGTGCCACAATCCAATCTTAGTAGGATCAAATGACATGGTGAGTGCTGAAGGTGGGGTCCTACATGTCCCTTTGGCCAAGGTTAGCGTGATACCTTGTGTAACAGGCAAAATTATTACAACTTATTTAACAACATTTAAAAAAAAAATGTTTTTATACTTCTGGTAGGCACCAGGCAAATAACTTGTCAACATCCAATCTAACACAGTCCCTGTATCTGCAGCTCCTCTCCCTACACTGACTACAGGAAGAGTGAAAATTAGGGGTTTCGTGCCTTTTATAGGTGGGTTAGTTGTCCGGGTGGTGATCAGGTTGGATTGGCTATCCTGTCCCACTTGACTTCAGGGTGAATGGTCAAGAAATGGCACTGTGGGAAAGTATAGGGCGGGCATGAATGGCCCGTACTGTTCACGTCTAACACAAGCTGGCAAGAGGCAACCATTTGCCTGGTGAATGGTTCTGCCATCTTTAGTGATGGGATGTGTGGTTTGCCCAAAACATAGCATTTTCCTTGGTGGCCAAAAAGTTCAATTTTAAAATCATCTGACCAGAGCATCTTATTATTTTTAATGCTAAGTAATCGTTTTTTTTTCTGGCCACTCTTCCATAAAGCCCAGCTCTATGAAAAGGCTTATTGTGGTCCTATAGACAAATACTTCAGTCTCTGGTGTAGAATTCCACAATTCTTTCAGGGTTACCTTTGGACTTGTCCTGTCTGATAAATGCGCTCCTTGCTTGGTCTGTGAGTTATGGTGGGCAACCCTCTCTTGTCAGGTTTGTTGTAGTGCCATATTCTTCCATTTGAAGAAGATAGATTTGATAGTGCTCTGCGGGATATTAAAAGCTTTTAATTTTTTTTATAACCCAACCCTGACTTGTACTTTACAACAACTTTGTCCCTGACTTGTTTGGAGAGCTCTTTGGTCTTCATGGTGCGATGCCTCTTGCTTAGTGGTGTTGAAGGCTCTGGGGCTTTTCTGAAAAGGTATGATTACACTAACAGATCATGTGAAATTTAAGGTGGCCACACGTGATACAATAAAATGATCCAATTTTTACAGCAATACGATAAAAAAGATAATATTTTCCGAAAAATTGAAAAAGCTTTTTTTTTATTTGAGCAAGAACTTCAATCAGATTTCCCATTTTTATTCGATAAAAGTCGATCGGGAATGGTGGATTTTTCTGAGCAATTTTTATAAAAATTAAATGGTGTGTGTGGTAGTTTGTCAGTTTAGTAATATATATACCCAAGCCATTTACTTACAGTTTCCAATAATTTTTATCATAGTTGAGGAAAAATTGAACATGTGTGTGTGATACATTGTTCAGATTTTTGAAATGTTACAATCCGTCAGAAAAATTGATTGCTATTCTTGAATTGAACAGATATTTTAAAAGCAAGGAGTTTTTAATCAGGATGATACCATTTATTGGCTAACTTAGAGATGGATAAACAGTGAGCTTTCGGCTTATAAAAAGCCTTCGTCGGACTGATGTTTTAAAAAATTGTCCACACAGATGGACTTAATTTCATTAATTATGTGACTCTTGAAGGTAATTAGTTGCACCAGGACTTTTAGGGGCTTCATGGCACAGGGGGTGAATACTTTTGCACATGCCAATTTCCAGTTTATTTTTTAATTTATTTTTATATATATATTTCCCTAACTTGGACTATTTTGTGTAGATCCATAAAATTACAGGTTGAAATGAATACTTTTGGAAGGCATTGTATATAAAGGTAGTCTCTAACTTACAAACACCCAACTTACAAACAACCTGCTGATACGAATAACCTGGAATTGGAAAGTTTGGTTCTGTGGGAACAAGTCATTTTTAAAAAATATCTTTTAGTGTTTGAGAAAATGATTTTTTTTTTAAATTCAAAGAAAAACTGTTTTTTTAAAATGGTAAAATTACATTTGGCTGGGGTACACTGAGGGGACAGAGGTGACACAGTAGGAAGGCAGAGGTGACACAGAGGGGGACACTGAAAGCATGGGTGAACAAAGGTGACACAGAGAGGGTCACTGGAAGCACAGGGGGGGGGGGAGGGCATAGAGGAGGTGCAGAGGACAGGGAAGGCCAAGTGTCTCGACTTATGGACAGATTCAGGTTAAGCATGTACCTACAGTCCCTATGTTTTCATTAACTATATACTACCTGTATATATGTATATCCATCTATATGGAAAGATAGATAGATATATAGAGATAGATAGATAGATAGATAGATAGATAGATAGATAGATAGATAGATAGATAGATATTACTCAGGTATTATGCTTATGAAGGTGCTGGTGAATCAATAAATGTTAATTTAATACATTTACGAAATTCTCTAATATTCTGTTTTCACTTTGTCAATATGGAGGCTAGATTAAAGAGAGAAAGAAAACAAAAGGAATGTAAATTATTGTAGCATCAGGTTGTAGAAGAGCTAAATTGAAAAAGGGTCTCAATACTTTTTAAATCCAGGAGGGTCTTTAACCACTTGCCGACCAATGGATTTTTCACTGATCGGTGCTGCGGGGGCTCTACAGCCCGCAGCACCGATCAGGAGTGCAGCAGGGCGATCAGACTACCCCCCTTTTTTCCCCACTAGGGGGATGTCCTGCTGGGGGGGTCTGATCGCCGCCGGCCATCTGCGTTTTGCGGGGGGGGGGGGGCTTCTCAAAGCCCCCCTCCGCAGCCATTTCCGCCCTCTTCCTCCTTACCTCCCTCCCTCCCTCTCTCCGTAATGCGCAGGACGGAGCTCCGTCCTGCGCATTGAAGGATAGGCTTCAGCCTATCATATGCCGGCGATCCCCGGCCAATCAGAGGCCGGGGATCGCCGATCTGCCTTACGGCGCTGCTGCGCAGCAGCGCCGTATGAAGTAAACAGCGGGGATTTCTTCCCCACCTGTTTACATTTTGCCGGAGAGCTGCAATCGGCGGCTCTCCGGCTGTTCACGGAGACACCCTCCGTGAACTGACATGGAAAGGCCGCTCGATCGAGCGGCCGTTTCCATGGTAACCCGCAGACGACCAGTTTACGCCAATCGGCGTTAGCTGGTCGTCAAGAGGTTAATGAACTTTGAGTCTGTAATGAGTATTTCCTTGACATAAAATAAAAAATGGAAAACAGGCTTTATTACCCAGTACCGGTACTGTGGCTGTAAAAGATCTAAAATGTAACTTCAATTTCATGGAACAATAAAAAACAATTTAAGAACAAATATAACATTTCTTTATGTAAAACACCTTTTATTTTTCTGTGTCTCTGTCCTCCAAGACTCATTTGCAACTAAATAGGGTGTGTCTTCACATATGCTATAGGCAGATATTTGATTTAATACATTTGAAGCAGGTATGTATACAAACACCTTCCTGCTCAGGACAAGAAGATGCAAACATTTAAATTTAGAGGAAATACCTCCAAAAGTCATGGATTATTATCTTGGTTGTAAGGAAACCTAATTTAGCATGTTTCAGAGATCAACATAGAAACACAATTAGCTGAACTGATACATTTTATAAAATTGTATTGCAAAAGGCAGCACGGTGGCATAGTGGTTAATGCTCTTGCCTTGCAACACTGGGCCCTCGGTTCAAATCCCAGCCAGGTCAACATCTGCAAGGAGTTTGTATGTTCTCCCTGTGTCTGTGTGGGTTTTCTCCGGGCACTCCAGTTTTCTCTCAACAACATACAGATAATTTAATTGGCTTCCCCCAAAATTGGCCCTAGACTACGATACATGCTGTAACGATCGGTGTCAGCACACAGAGAGAATCTGATTATTGGTGATCTGCAGTATCACCAAGAATACAGATATATACCTGATTATTGATGATCTGCAGAATCACCGATAATCCAAGTATAACTAACCTCTATAGTGTGAGTGTTTGGTGCAACAGTAATGACTTTGAGTAAGACCACCCGAGGAGCAGGTGGTCTTTGGCAGTATGGGCGATACTGCCTTCTGAGAAGTGCAAAAACCTTCCAGCAGCCTGAGACCTCCAAAGGGGTGGAGTCCCAGGCTGAAAGTAGGAAGGACCTGTGAGTGAGTGACACCTGAAGGTGGATGTCACTAGCAGGTCTGGAGACTATCTCTTAAGGAGAGGGATAGTTCTCAAGGTTGGGCAAGCCAGGTCGGCAACACACGGACAGACAAGGTACAGAGACAGAAGGCTGATTCGGTATCCAAAGGCAGGCAGGGTTGGCAACAGATAATCAGATATGAGTAGGTACCAAATCAGAAAGCAGAGGGATAGTCAGAAAGCAGAGGGATAGTCAGAAAAGCAATAGGTCATAACAAATATCAAACAATGCCTAGTCTTGGATGTGAGGTCCATGGTCTCTACACCCTGGAACTAGTCTGGAGTATGATATGATGGAACACAGTATCCCTAGTCTTGGGTGTGAGGTCCGTGGTCTCGACACCCTGGAACTAGTCTGAAGTATAACACAATGATAACACAGAGTTCCTAATCTTGGGTGTGAGGTCCGTGGTCTCGTCACCCTGAAACTAGTCTGAAGTATAACACAGATAACACAGAGTTCCTAATCTTGGGTGTGAGGTCCGTGGTCTCGACCCCCTGGAACTAGTCTGAAGTATAACACAGAAGTAATCTGGCTCAGTGTGAATTCCCAGGTCCTCCTGGTTCTAACACACTGTAGGATCTGACTAAGGTCTGAGTGCTTTCACGTAAGTGTTCGCAACAGCAGACAACCTGAGACTGACCAGCAGTAACTATCTATAGATCGGCGCTCTCTGGCGCCACCCATCACCGATCAACCAATAGCCACTTGCTCTGAAGTCAGATGACCAACCTGGTCAGCTGATCCGTCCTTGGTTGTCATAAAGGTTCTGCCTCTCAGCGCGCGCGCGTATTCCTCAATCTGTGTGAACCAACAGACCCAGCCACACCAGACGCACGCTGCTGCATGCAAACCGCTGTGCTGGACGCGGAATCAGCCGCCCTGCTGTCAGTACATGCGGCGGCTTTTCCGCGTTCTATTACACATGCACTACATGATATAGACATATGACTATGGTAGGGACTAGATTGTGAGCCCCTCTGAGGGACAGTTAGTGACATGACAATAAACTCTGTACAGCGCTGCGTAATATGTTGGCGCTATATAAATACTTGAATAAATAAAGTTGTTGGAGCATCAATAGAGCATTCTTTACAACACACTGAACATGCTCACCTCCATTCTATAATCATTTGTAATCATTTTATTTAAAAAATGAGGGTTGCAAGAATAAAGATGCATCTTCTGTCTCATGCAGAGATTAGTTTTCCAAGGCCATTTCTCAGGTCCATAATATTATGCCAGCTTTAAATAGGGAGACAAGTACCCTGAAGTGTACATTTAGCACTCTTTCAAAAGCTGCTGTAAAAGTCATTGAACTATGAAAAATCGCTGTTGAGAAAAAAAATATGGTGACCACTTTCCTCTCATTTTCCCCTAAGTGTTAGGAATAATAGCTAACTGTAATTTGTGACAAGTAGTGTGCTGCTCTCTTTTTAAGTAGGCATCATATGTAGCAATGGTGTATGAAAGTACAAATATTTGTGTTCCCTTTGCAATCATTATAAAGCCTTAATTTCAATTTAATACTATTTCATTCCATGACAAACATTAGATTTTTTTTCAGTGTTCAATATACTGTAAATAAAGATTACTGCATCAAGTTATGCATTACTTGTCTATTTTTTAACAGTAATAGATGTGAAAAAACTAACTAAAAATATTGCAGTCTAAATACCTGTTGTAATATTGTATAATATATGTTTTCATAGAGAAAACAACTTAAGGTGTCCATTAATGATACAAATGGATTTTACAACTTTACCACTTATTTTTAATATGAGAGACCATGTTTTTCGGAATATAAGACACACTTTTCCTTCCCCAAAACTGCGGGGCAAAAGTGGGTGCATTCTTATATTTTAAATGTATGGTAAAAAGTGGTGCACAATGGGCAGGGAAGCACTTACCGATCCAGTCGCTGCGCTCCTCTCCCTCTCTCTCCAGCCACTATACACATACTTCTCTTCTGCAGCTGCATGCCTCCACTGCTATAAAGCTCCTGTTCCTCCATTCCTTGTGGCCTCCGTACTTTCTGACATGGTTCCCTGACACATGCGCCCAAAATCATGGATGACCCCAGTGCACTAATGCACTGGGGTCACGCATGACATGTGGCACACATGCCAGTGAACCACTTCAGGAAATATGGAGGCCACAAGGAATGGATAGCAGTGGCAGTAGGGGGCTGCAGCATAGATCGGCAACTGCAGAAGACAGGAAGAGGAGCATGTGTACAGAGACTGGAGCGAGAGGGAGAGGAGTGCAGCAGGTGAGAAGTGTCAGTTCAGTGTAGTGAAGATAAAATGGTAGGGCAGCAGTTTAATGTAGCTTAGCTGGTAGTGGTAGAGCAGCAGGGATAAGTGTAGTGTATGTAGTACAGTGTAGTGTATCTTACCTGGGATTAGTGTAGTGTAGTGTAGCATAGCATAGTGCAGTGTAGTGTAGCTTAGCTGGTGGGGCAGCATGGATTAGTGTAGTGTAGTGTAGTGTAGTGTGGTGTAGTGTAGTGTAGTGCAGTGTAGTGTATCTCAGCTGGTGGGGCAGCAGGGATTAGTGTAGTGTAGTGTAGTGTAGTGTAGTGTAGTGCAGTGTTGTGTATCTTAGCTGGTGGGGCAGCAGGGATTAGTGTAGTGTAGTCTTTACTAGTGAAGTGTAGTGTATCTTAGCTGGTGAGGCAGCAGGAATTATTTTTGTGTAGCTAGGAAGTGTAGCTTAGATAGAGTAGCTTAGAGTCAGCTTGGGGGCACAAAAGTCCATAAGACGCCTCTGCACAATAGACACAATATACTTTTTCTCCTGAATCTTGCCTTCTAAACATAGATACATCTTATAGTCCAGTGTGTCTTATAGTCCAAAAAATGTGGTGCCTAAAATATTCATTCAAAGCATATTCACTCAGTTTACCCTTCTATTACATAGATGTAGTAAGATTGTACAAGCACGATTAAATCATTGATGGCCACCTTAACAGTTACAATAGTTGATATCATGGCAATACTGTGCAGCAAAGGTGCTCAATGTCTTCGTTAACTCAGCTGTAAGTGCAAAATGATAAGCCCCACAATACAAATAAATAAACAGTAATTAGACTTGCCATTTATGTGCGTAATCTACACATTAGAATTGACAGCCTAAAAAAATGAAATAATGATGTTACGCTACTTAAGTATTATCTCATCAACCAACTTTGACTACCCTGTTTAAAAGATATTTACTCCCCTTTAAAAATCCACAGATCATTGGAAAGCTGAGAATCTTGGCTTTCATGCACTGTCACCTGTTGGTGAGAAGCTCTCTTCCAGAGTTACGGGTTGGATTGTCCATTGAGCCTGGCTGCAGAGAGGGGTTGGAGGAGGGAGAGAAAGCATTCAGTAGCAGCTTGTGCCCTTCACCTCACCATTTCTCAGGCTCTAGTTTACTATTTCACAGGCCCAATTAGGCTTGTCACCTCGAACCTCCCCTCTTCTTCCAGTACTTTCAGAGTGGCAGAAAGCACTGTGAGTCTGGAGCTACTGTATTGTACACAAACAATTACCTTTCCACAAAGGGTTAAGTGAAATAAAAATGCAACAACGAGAAAAGTATTTTATTTTTCTTAATTAACCAGAAGTACTTACCTGTACCTTTAAAAAAAAATTCCATGCCAATATCCTAGGAAAAGTCCCACGCCAATATCCTATAATCTTGCGAGCTTCATTAGGTGTATTGAACCTCCACGCACCTGCCGCCACATACCGCCGCTCACCACACAGATCTAGCTCTATAGCCAGAGCTAAAGCATCATTAAATCGTTACATTTTAGCTCCAAGGCTCCCCATTGCTCTGTTAACAGACTGAGATGCAGTCCTTAATAACACCTTAATATATTATTAAAGAAAATTATAATTATGTACCTCAGGGCCAGGACAAGGTTCCCCAGCAACAGAGGCTGAGCTTCCAAAGTGTGCCCCCCCAAAGCAGGTCATTTGGGTGCCGCTATAGGTGCCCTATGTCAAAATTCTAAAATTATTACCCATAGCCTGTAATTTGGGCACTGGGGCAGTGGAATAGCTCTGTAGCAGCGGTAACAGTGAAAAAGCCCTGGTGTAGTTTAGCAGGTACCTGTAGCTGATGGAATTGACTCAGAGGCGTCTCTAGAGACCAGCTGATAAGCTAATTGCCTAGAGCGCCAGATTTATGGCAAGGCGCTTTGAGGAAAAAAAAAAAGTTTATTTTTCCTGTCCTTTGAGACTGAAAACTTAGGGAACGGAGATAAAAAGTTCTAATGAAAGCCTCTACTGCTCAGCCTCAAATAAGGAATCTACAAACTTTTTGTCTACAACACTTTGTATGGAATTCCCTATTGTTAGTGTTATCTCGGGATCTAGAATGTGTCTGTGTGACTCCTGTCCTGCCCTCCTTATGACTTGAAAAGAAGAGGAGGATGATGTCTTTGTGTGCATTCCAGAACGGACTAGCCAGGAGGAAGGAGGGAGATTTTCCCCAGGCTGCTAGTACAGTGTATAAGGCAATGTGAAGCACTAGGCTGGTTGAGGGAAATAAATGTACAATTTGATGGCAAGCTGGTAAATGTAAACAGCATGATGCAGAAGAGAGGCTTGCCTCCTACAGTGTCCTTGGAAAAAAACTCTGTCTGCTCTCTCATCATTGTAAGACTGCATGTGGTCAGCTAGATAAGGTATTACACAGGTTGAAAAGATTTAGACTGTCCCTAGACTCCAGGAGGGCTGCTTTCTGACTTGTGTGAGAGACTGTCAGGACAGGAGTCACATTACAGGCAAGTCACCTCTGGGTTATGTGGCTGCAATACAGATAAGATCTCTGCTCCATGTCAGGCTATTGTCAGTCTCTCTCCACTCCTCTCTCCCTCATTCACCTTTGTTCCCCGCCCTTCGCCTAGTGCTGGCTGTCTTTCCCTCCTCTCTCTGGATAGTGTAATTGTTAAGGGCTCCGCCTCTGGCACAGGCAACCTGGGTTCAAATCTCTGCTTCTTTCTACTCAGTAAGCCATTACCTATTCAATAGGAGACCTTGGGCAAGACTCCCTAACACTGCTACTGCCTACTGACGTAGTGATGGGCGAACATCCAGATGTTCGGGTTCGAGAACGTTCGGCCGAACGGTGTCCCGATGTTCGGTACGTTCGTGCCGAACACCGAACATAATGGAAGTCAATGGGGACCCGAACTTTCCTGCTTTGCAAACCCTCCTTACATGTAATATAGACCAAATTTTCAGGGTATGTGGACAGGGGGGGTGGGTATAAGAGGAAACTATTTTTTTCCGAAAGGACCTTATAGTTTTTGAGAAAAACAATATTAAAGTTTCAAAGGGAAATTGTCTTTTAAATGCGGAAAATGTCAGTTTTTTTTAGGCACAGGTAACAACAATCTTGTATTTTTTTCAAAGCAAAGCAATGAGTTTTGTCGCCATGCAGTGATTAATAAATAGAAATGGGATATTACGGAAAGTGGCAACGCTAAGCCATCACAGATGTTCATGGTCCTTGGTCGGGGTCGGACTCGGGGAGTGTTGCGTATTCGTTTCCAATCCACGATTGATTCATTTTAATTTGTGTCAGCCGGTCTGCATTTGCTGTGGAGAGGCGGATACGCCGATCTGTAATGATGCCTCCGGCAGCACTGAAACAGCGTTCGGACATAACGCTGGCTGCAGGACAAGCCTAGCCAGCACCTCTATTGCGTACATTGCCAGTTCGTGCCAGATGTGTAGCTTAGAGACCCAATAATTGAAGGGTGCAGATGGATTGTTCAACACGGCTACGCCATCTGACATGTAGTCCTTGACCATCTTCTGCAGGCGATCGGTGTTGGAGGTGGAACTGGGCGATTGCTGTTCTGTGGGCTGCTGCATGGTTGTCATAAAATTTTGCCACTCCAAAGACACTGCCGATACCATTCCCTTGTGGGCACTACCTGCAGCTTGCGTTCTTTGTTCCCCTCCTCGTCCTGGGTTAGCGGAAGTCAGTCTGTCGGCGTGGAACTGGCTAGAGGAGGAGGAGGATGTCAATCTCCTCTCTAATGTCTCCACAAGGGCCTGCTGGTATTCTTCAATTTTGACCTGTCTGACACTTTCTCCAATGAGTTTTTGAACAATGTCTTTGTCCCGTGGATCCAGAAGGGTATAAACCCAGTAATCCACGTCGTCCAGAATTCGAACAACGCGCGGGTCGCGTTCAATGCAGTCTAGCATGAATTGAGCCATGTCTGCCACAGTCCTAACAGAATCCTCATCATGTTCTTCTGAGCTTGACGAACCCTCATCATCATCACCAGCATCACGCCGTCGCCCACCTTCTTCCTCGTCTTCTTCTGCTGTCCATTCCCGCTGAATCGTGGAAGTCCAACGTGCACCGCTCTGTCCCTCGGCAGTGGGGGCATCCAAGTCCTGCTCCAACTCCAGCTGTTCCTCGTCCTCTTCTTCAGCATAGCTGGGAGGACCAGCGTTTCCTGAGGCAGATTGTCTGATGTTGGTATCATCATCCCGCTGATCGTTGTCCTCTTGACATTCCCCCACTTGCATCCTGACTGCGGCTTCCTTGATCTGCAACATTGATCTCTTCAGTAAACACAGCAGTGGTATCGTAATGCCGACTGAAGAGTTTTCACCGCTCACAAGCAACGTGGATTGCTCAAAATTTTGGAGGACTTGGCAGAGGTCCATCATGGTGGCCCAATAAGATCCACAGAAGCTTGGTAGCTGCCCGGATGCGCCTCGGTACTGCGCCGTCATGTACTGGACCACTGCACTCTTCTGCTCGCAAAAGTGTGCTAGCATGTGCAGCGTCGAATTCCAGCGCGTGGGTACGTCACACACCAAGCGATGGTTCGGTAGATTGAACCACTCCTGCATCTTGGTGAGTCCCTCCGAAGCGGTACTGGACTTTCGGAAATATTTGGCCACTCGTCGCACCTTCAGCAGAAGATCTGCCACTCCTGGGTATGTCCTCAGGAACCGTTGAACAACTAGGTTCATAACGTGTGCCAGGCAAGGGATGTGTCTCAGCTTAGCCAACTTTAAAGCACGAATGAGATTGCTCCCATTGTTGCACACAACCATGCCTGGTTTCAGGTCCAGCGGTGCCAGCCACAAATCGGTCTGTTCCTTGATTCCCTTCCAAATTTCTTCACCTGTGTGCTGCTTATCTCCAAGGCAGATCAGCTTCAGTAAGGCTTGCTGACGCATGGCAACAGCTGTGCTGCACTGCTTCCACGACGACCCTATTGCTGGGTTACCGATGCCGGATGAGGTACAGCTTTGAGAGGCGTTGAAGGAGAAGGAGTCAGAGTCGAGATTGGTCCCTCTGAGGGACGTCGGTCCAGCAGTTTGCGGCGTGGGCAACACCCGCGCCGTAGCCGGTGAGGAGGAGTCACTGCCAGGCTCCACAAGGTTCACCCAGTGCACCGTCAGGGAGATGTATCGACCCTGTCCAAAGGCACTCGTCCAGGTGTCTGTGGTGAGGTGAACTTTGCAGGCAACGGCATTTTTCAAGCTTCTGGTTATTTTGCTAACCACGTGCTCATGTAACGCTGGCACTGCAGACCGCGCAAAATAGTATCGGCTGGGAACCACGTAACGTGGGATGGCAAGCGCCATCATGCACTTGAAGCTGTTTGTCTCCACCACGCGATATGGCAACATTTCGCAGGCCACAAACTTGGCTAGGCTGGCTGTTAGTGCCACGGCCCGGGGGTCATTTGCTGGCAATTTTCTCTTGCGCTCAAAAATCTCCGGGACAAAAAACTGAACCGTAGGATCGCACGCTGAAGGACAGTTGGTTGTTGTTGTCGTGGTGGTTGAAGACCGGGAAACGTCAAGAGGACTGTTGCGGAAACTGACATCGTCGTCTACTACGGATGTTTGTGCACCACGTAATAGCTGGGCTGCTGCGGAGGAGGGTCTGGTGACAACGGAGGCAGTGTTGCTGGGGGCTGGAAACGAGCCGCTACCCTGGCCTTGCATGTTTGACCACAGAGTGCTATGTTTGGCTACAATGTGGCGGCGCATGCTGGTGGTGGAGAGGTTGTTGACATTTTTCCCCCTGCTCAGTCGGGTCCTGCACACCTTGCAAATCACCATGGTAACATCCACCCTGCAGTCTTCAAAGAAAGCCCAGACTTTTGAGCTCCTGCATTGCTGGCGAGTTTGCTTCGTGCCTCTTTGGCGTCTCACTTCTACGGCTACGCCTGTTGTGTCCGAAATACCCCGCCTACTTTGTGGCACACGGCGAACTCTTGCAGCAGTGGGTTCTGCAGCAGACTCATCTGTACTGCTGCTATCCCGACGGCGAGCTCCTCTTCCATCTCCTCATCTGTGACTGTGACTGTGTCTGTGTGCAGTGGACTAGAGCTCCCCAGAACACCCTCTGCGCACCTCACTCCCATGTCTTCAAGATGTTCTTGGTGGACCTCCTGCAATTCCAATTCCTGCGCACATTGCTCAGGGATTTGGGTGTCTTCGTCCTCACCTTGCATTTCAATGAGTGGTGCAGTTTCCTCGCATAATGGTTGCGAATCCGGGCACAACATTTCTGGCTGTGTGGTTTGATAACGCTATAAAAGAGCTGAAAAGACAAGGCCGAAAACTTGAGAGACTGTGGCGCAAATCTAAGTCCCCAGAAGACAAACATGCCTTAATCCTCCACTTGAAGAGCTACCAAAAGGTTATCACGGGAAAAAAATCATCCTTTCTATCACAAGAGATTGCAAATGCAGTTAACAAACCAGCCCAGCCCAACTGTTCCACACAGTGGAAAAACTCTGCAACCCGGCATGTCAAAAACTTAATATCAAGTCTTCAAAGGACCTCTGTGACCAATTTGCCCATTTCTTCACAGACAAAGTCTCCGCTATAAGGTCCGCCATCCAACTTAGAGCATCTGAGCCTAATATAGCGCGGAAGACCATTAGCAGAGACAATGTAACACCTTGGTCAAACTTCAAAGAAATTGATGAAGAAGTCACATCAAGCATCCTCCTTCACGTCCGCCTAACTACCTGTGACCTGGATCCTGGCCCAACACAGTTCATGTTGAACTGCCCCGACCTGTTCGTACCGGTATTCCAAAAAATTATTAACTGTTCCTTAAAATCAGGGATATTTCCTGCTTTACTGAAGGAAGCAATCATCAGGCCTCTCCTCAAAAAACCCTCCCTGGACCCAGATGCAATGACCAGCTACAGACCTGTCTCTAACCTCCCCTTTCTGGGCAAGCTAATTGAAAAAGCTGTCTACCTCCAGCTAGAAGCCAAAATCCTACAAAACAACAGTTATGACCCATTCCAGTCTGGCTTCAGGAAACACCACAGCACTGAAACTGCCTACATCCAAATATGCAACCACCTGCTCATGGCAAGAGACAGAGGAGAGTGCTCAATCCTCATACTGCTAGACCTTTCTGCAGCCTTTGATACAGTTGACCATGACATTTTGATAAACAGGCTACAGGAATACTGCGGCATTGATGGCATAGTTATTCAGTGGTTCCAATCCTTCTTGAGTGGCAGAACCCACAAAGTGTCTATGGGGCCCTTCCTGTCCACCCCTGTATCACTTAAGTATGGGGTGCCCCAGGGCTCAATCCTCTCTCCCCTGCTTTTCACTATTTACATGTTACCGCTGGGAAAACTAATCCAAAAACATGGCCTGACATACCACTGCTATGCAGACGACACCCAACTATATCTTTCCTTCAAGCCTGGTGTGACAGACCCAACTCTAACTATAAACGTCTGCTTACGTGAACTACAGAAATGGATGCATGACAACTGGCTGAAACTAAATGCAGACAAAACTGAAGTCCTTCTGATTGGAGGGCAGAGCATGATAACAAAACAACTTAACTTGCAGTCTTCTCTTCACCACTGGGAATAGGAGGCACGGATCTACGCAGCTCTGATCATGTGCGTAGCCTGGGAGTTCTAATTGATTGGGATTTAAACTTCAGAACTCAAATCTCTGCTGTGGTGAAATCATCCTATTTTCACCTGAAGAACATTGCAAAAATCAAGCACCTCATCCCCCCAGAAGATCTGCCAACCTTAGTCCACGCCTTCATCACATCCCGACTGGTTTACTGCAATGCTCTCTACACTGGTCTTCCAAAAAAGGCCTTGTACCGTCTACAGCTGATACAGAATACTGCTGCCAGACTGCTAACCAACCAACCCCGTCACTGCCACATAACGCCAGTCCTGCACTCCCTTCACTGGCTACCTATAGAATGGAGGGTCCTATTCAAGATCGGCCTACTGACATTTAAATCCCTGAATAATCTAGCCCCTGGATACATGAAAGATATGTTGCAGCTACGTAGCAATCCCCACATTCTCAGATCAACAGGTTCTAATAATCTAGTCATACCCAGAGTCCACTTGGAAACGTTTGGTCCCAGAGCCTTCTGTCATGCTGCCCCTACGTTTTGGAACTCCTTACCTCAACAGATCAGGACAGCGCCATCCCTGGACGTGTTTAAATCCAGACTGAAAACCCACCTGTTCAGTTTGGCATTTGCAGAAATATAACTTTTGTTGTGTGAATACTTCATCCTACTAATTACTGAATCTGAGAGAGCCTAAGCGCTTTGAGTCCTATGGGAGAAAAGCGCTATAGAAATGTTATTGTATTGTATTATTGTATTGTATTGTATAATAGCTCCTCCGAAGAGCCCATTGTGTCCGGAAATAATTGTTCGGACTGGTTATTTGGCCATTGTGTGCATGGTGTAGCTGCTGGTTGTGTCACCTTTGTGCCCACTGGCTCCTTGTAACTGGCAGAGGACCTCGTGCGTGACAAGGATGTGCTGGTGCTGCTGCTGCTTAACCCGCTGCTGGACGCTTGAGAGGTCAACCAATTCACTATCCGGTCCTGCTCTTGTGGATTAGTGAGGGTTGTTTGTCTGGCACACATGGGTGGTATTGAGTGGGTTTTCTTAGGTGCTCCACTGCGGCCTCTACGTGAACCGTCAGGGGAAACACCTCTTCCCTTGCCCCTCCCTCTTTCACTGGATTTCTTCATTATGGTTGTACTGATCCCAGCAGTACACGCTGACTGTGGCAATACAGTGGCAATAAGACAATGCTATATAGTATGCTATATACTGGTGACGGACGGAAGTACTACTGATCCCAGCAGTACACGCTGACTGCGGCAGTACATTGGCAATAAGACAATGCTATATAGTATGCTATATACTGGTGACGGACGGAAGTACTACTGATCCCAGCAGTACACGCTGACTGTGGCAGTACAGTGGCAATAAGACAATGCTATATAGTATATACTGGTGACGGACGGAAGTACTACTGATCCCAGCAGTACACGCTGACTATGGCAATACAGTGGCAATAAGACAATGCTATATAGTATGCTATATACTGGTGACGGACGGAAGTACTACTGATCCCAGCAGTACACGCTGACTGTGGCAATACAGTGGCAATAAGACAATGCTATATAGTATGCTATATACTGGTGATGGACGGAAGTACTACTGATCCCAGCAGTACACGCTGACTGTGGCAGTACAGTGGCAATAAGACAATGTTATATAGTATATACTGGTGACGGACGGAAGTACTACTGATCCCAGCAGTACACGCTGACTATGGCAATACAGTGGCAATAAGACAATGCTATATAGTATGCTATATACTGGTGACGGACGGAAGTACTACTGATCCCAGCAGTACACGCTGACTGTGGCAGTACAGTGGCAATAAGACAATGCTATATAGTATATACTGGTGACGGACGGAAGTACTACTTATCCCAGCAGCACTCGCTGACTGTGGCAGTACAGTGGCAATAAGACAATGCTATATAGTATGCTATATACTGGTGACGGACGGAAGTACTACTGATCCCAGCAGTACACGCTGACTGTGGCAGTACAGTGGCAATAAGACAATGCTATATAGTATGCTATATACTGGTGACGGACGGAAGTACTACTGATCCCAGCAGTACACGCTGACTGTGGCAGTACAGTGGCAATAAGACAATGCTATATAGTATGCTATATACTGGTGACGGACGGAAGTACTACTGATCCCAGCAGTACACGCTGACTGGCAGTACAGTGGCAATAGACAATGCTATATACTGGTGGCGGAAGTACTACTGATCCCAGAAGTACACGCTGACTGGCAGTACAGTGGCAAATAGACAATGCTATATACTGGTGGCGGAAGTACTACTGATCCCAGCAGTGCAAGCACACTGACTGGCACTACAGTAGTATGACTAGGAGGCTGGGGGGGCCCTGGCTAGCCTAGCTGGTGAGAGAGTCTAACCTGCCTGCCTACCCAAAGCTAAACCCAACTTCAAGTGGCAGAGAAATGACGCGGTTCGGGTATTTATTTACCCGAACCACGTGACCCGCTCGGCCAATCGCAGTGCGAGCCGCGTGTTCGAGCCCGAACCACGTGACCCGCTCGGCCAATCACAGCGCGAGCCGAACGTTCGGGGAACGTTCGGCCATGCGCTGTCAGGCCGAACATAAGTTCGGCCGCATGGCCGAACGCATGGTCGAACACCACGAGGTGTCCGGCGGAGCCCGAACCGAACTCGAACAGCCCAAAATCCGGGCGAACCCGAACAGTGGTGAACACTGTTCACCCATAACTACTACTGAGCGAGTCAGCACTGAGTCCACCTGGAGAAAAGTAATTATAAATGTTCCTTGTTACTCTCTACTTTGCCCCCCCCCAATCTTACCCTTACAATTGAATCACCCAATCTTGTTATTAGTAACCCTAGCCTATTGCTGTCAATACATGCATTCATTTTTACAGACAGATTCTTTCAAAATGATCGAATATGGCGATTATCAACCACCCACATCGATCATTCATCAATCCATGGCAAAAATGTACCAAAAGTTAAATCAAGCAGTACATTTTACAATTGGACAGTGGTATAGTGGCGGTAGATCGGCAGCTCGTAGTATTGCACTGAACCACTACTGTAATACGATTATTTTCTAGTGAAAAGCTGCCGCATTGCGAATATTTTCATGGAGAGGGCGGGGGGGAGGGGCGCCACAGGTTTCCTTGCCTGGAGTGACAAAATGGCCAGAGGTGCCCCTGAATAGACTGGTTAGTGGTGTTTGCTAATGGCTGTGTTCAGGGGCGTAATTAGGCCCCACCGGGCCCCCCTGCAGAATTTCCTAGGGAGGGGAGGGGCCCGCTCTGGGGCCATTTTGTGGGGGCTGGACGGGTGGCAGCATGAGGGGAAAGCCTTGGCCACAGTCGGTGGGGAGAGGGGAAGTTCCCCCCTCTCCCTCACCTTGGGGCTCTCCCCTCTGCGCTCCCCTCCAGCTTAAGTTTCAGTGTGGGCAGCAGGCAGCGGCGGGCAGATACATACTTCCGTGCGTTCCACCATATACTCCTCGCTTTAGCGTCTGACGTCACTTCCGGAAGTGACGTCACATCCGGAAGTGAAAAACAGACGCTAGAGCGAGGGATGTGGGCCTCCTCCATCACAGTCCCATAGCTGGGAGCAGTCTGCGCAAGCGCAGTTACAGTCTTAGCAAACTGCGCATGTGCAGAACGCATCAAGCTATGGGAGTACAATTGGGGGATGGGCACAGCCGTGACTGCACAATAGTCTGCTGAGTCACAGACTTTACAGGGCTGACAGGGGTCTGGGAGGATGGCGAAGGAGGTAATTGACGAATGTGGGATAGAAGAAGCTCTGTGTAAGTATAAATCATTCTGCCTTTATCATGTCAGGTATGCTTTAAATGTAGTATGACTCCCACCCCCTCAGAAACACACAAATCACATCAAGATGGCTAGATGTCTACTCAGTACTGCAGTGTCCTCCTCAGTCTAATGCTGGATCCACACAATACAATTTCTGGGCAGATTTACCTGCCCAATCAATTATTATCAGCATGTCTGATCTGAAGATGGATTGATTTTTTTGAGCAATTTTCTGACTGATTTCCATAGAAACAAATGGAAATCGGTCAGAAAATCGCTTAAAAAAAATCGATCAGTCTTCACATCAGACATGCTGGAAATAATCGATTGGGCAGGTAAATCTGCCAAAAAATTGTATTGTGTAGATCCAGCCAGTGCAGTTTCTAGGCTAAAATGCACCCAGGGCGAGGGTGTAAAAATTGGGCCCCCCCCCCCCCCCCCCCGAGCAAGGTATGGGTGCCCGCAGTATAGGTTAGCCAGGTCTAGTTGCACTTAGTATAGGTCCCCCCAGTATAGGTAGCCAAGAATAGGTACCCCAGTATAGGTAGCCAGGCATAGGTGAGCCAGTATAGTTGCCCCCGCTATAGGTTAGCCAGGTAGGTGCCTCCAGTATAGGTAGCCAGTATAGTTGCCCCATTATAGGTTAGATAGGCAAGCGCCCCCGGTATAAGTTAGATAGGTAGGTGCCCCAGTACAGGTTAGCTAGGTGGGTCCCTCTAATATAGGTAGCCAGAATAGTTGCCCCCAGCATAGGTTAGATAGGTAGGTGCCCCCAGTGTAGGTTATTTAGGTAGGTGCCTGCAATATAGGTAGCCAGTATAGTTGCCACCTGTATAGGCTAGCTAGGTAGGTGCCCCCAATACAGGTTAGATAAGTGCCCCCAGCGTAGGCTACATCGGTAGCTGCCCCTCAGTGTAGGTTAGATTAGGTAGGTGCCCCCCAGTATAGGTTAGGTAGGTGCCCCCCAGCATAGATTAGATTAGGTACCTGCCCCCCAGTATAGGTTAGCTTAGGTAGCTGCCCCCCCAGTGTAGGTTAGATTAGGTAGGTGCCCCCCAGTATAGGTTAGATAGGTAGCTGCCCCCAGTGTAGGTTAGATTAGGTAGCTGCCCCCCAGTGAAGGTTAGATTAGGTAGGTGCCCCCCAGTGTAGGTTAGATAGGTAGCTGCCCCCCAGTGTAGGTTAGATAGGTAGCTGCCCCCCAGTGTAGGTTAGATTAGGTAGGTGCCCCCCAGTATAGGTTAGGTAGGTGCCCCCCAGCATAGGTTAGATTAGGTAGCTGCCCCCCAGTATAGGTTAGATTAGGTAGCTGCCCCCCAGTATAGGTTAGATTAGGTAGTTGCCCCCCAGGGTAGGTTAGATAGGTAGCTGTCCCCCATAATGGAGGGGGGAGCCGGAGCCGCGGGGAGGGCAGCCCGACCTCTCCCTCCCTCTCCTTGGCCGCCCTCCGGAAGCAGCGTGTGTATCATCGTATAGGCAGAGAGGAAGAGACCGGCGGCGAGAGAGCAGCGCTTGGAACGCAGAGAGGTATGTTGTACACAGCGCTTCCTCCCTGGCTGCTCGCTCTGCATCTGAGGGGGGAGCACGGAGGGCGGCCCAGGAGAGGGAGGAAGAGGTCGGGCTGCCCTCCCTGCGGCTCTGGCTCCCCCCTCCATTACAGCGCCCACCTCCCACCAGCTCCCAACAGCGCCCCGGGCGGCAGCACGGGCCGCACGGCGCAAGAAACGGGCCTGGATCCAGCATAACTCCACCCGTACTTCACATAGGATGTATGTGAGGGGGAGTTAGACTGAGGACACTGCAGTACTGAGAACACAGATCTGGTCACTCACAGGAACAGCTATTTGATGTGAAATGTGTGACTGTCAGATGACTGTCAGCCCCTTTTAAACCTCCCTTCACTCTTCATACCAGCTTTATTCCAGGCATCCATATAACAGCTGGTTCCCTGTCCCATTGCCCAGTCATCCATGGGCACAGTGTTCACAGTGAAAGGTTCAATGCTTCCTGAATGAGAACAAGGGGGGATTCCCTCCCCTGTCCAGTCCAGCACAGCTCACATGTTTTTCACAGGCATCACTGCAGGAAGCCACTTCCATTGGAGCAGAAGTCGGCTTCCTGCTGTTGCCTAGCAACACAATGCCACAGCTGTGCCTGTCATCTCTCTCATGACAGCATGGCTGTTTGAGTCGCAGGGCAGACAGGCACACTGATTAGGAAGATGCCAGCAACACTAGGGGACTCGGGCGATTGCATAATGCAGGCAGAAAAAAAAGAGACGATGAATGCTGCAGGCAGGCGGCCAGGGCGATCACACAGGACTGCGGCAGGTGGGGATAGCACAGAGAAATTCACCCTCTGTTGGCTGCGCTCAGAGGCTCCAGCCTTCCCAGCCTCTGCCTCGACCTGGCCCTGCCCTACCTCTACCTCTAGATTTTAAGCCTTCAGGCAGGGTCGTCCTCCTTATGTCTCCAACCTGTTCATGCATCCCCATTACCGTACACCCATCCTATGGATCCGAGTGAACTCTTGAGTAAACTCGACTTGCCTAATCCCCATACTCCGATCCAGTGACTGACTAAGCATTACTTACCTTGTACTCCTACTGTGCTGCGTGATCTGGTTTTCATGTATTCCTGTATTGTCTTATTGCTGTATGTCACCCCTAAATATTGTCGGTAACCTTAACTAATGTCCAACACTGAGTAATATGTTGGTGCTTTATAAATACAATAAATAAGTAAATAAATGAAATAAATAAGATCAAAAAAGGCATTCAATTGCCTTTCTATATATACTTGCAGCCAACTAGTACTTTTTCTCTAAATCTGAACATAATGTTGAGATTAATCAGGGAACACATTTGCTACACTTGCACTCATTTTGCCGCACTGAGGCAGGTAATACTATGCAGGGGAGTTTTTCCCTGGGATACCCGGGTCTCTGTCATATTGCGATGACCTTGCAATTACATTTTCTGCCTGCAGTTTTTTACATTCAACCTGTGATTTTTTTTTTGGATGGAGCAGAATACATAGTAATTGCGAAAGCACACATGGGGCTCGATTCACAAGTTATCACCGATTTGTGCTGCTCTTCGCGCGAAGCTACCGCGCGTATGCGCTTACGCGCGTACGCACGTAAGCACGCGCGCAAAGTCCAATAGGGCTTAATGGGAGCTTCGCGCGAAGCGCCGGGTGCTGCACGCGCGCCTGCGCGCTTGCGCGCGGAAAACTTTGCGCGCGGAAAATTCGCGCGAGTTTCTTCTTATCACGCCTAAACTGAGTTTAGGCGTGATAAAGGGCTTTTCACAGGCGTGCAAACACTTTGCACTGCTTTGTGAATCAAGCCCATTGTGCGGAAAAAAGCAGAACGCTACATAGAACTAATCTCTGAAATCTCTACTGAAAAAAAAAATGATTTTAGGATAGAGCCGCACAATGTCCTTAAAAGTGAAATCCTTTTACTGTGGACATATCCAAAAATCACACCACATCATACAACTAACATGTTTCAGACCTGTTAGCCTTTTGAAGAGAACCAGAGCTGAAGTAAAGAAAAGATTCTATACATACCTGGGGCTTCCTCCAGCCCCATATGCTTTGATCAATCCCACGCCGCCGTCCACCGTTGCCCGCATCTACAAGAACCGGCTCCCCGCTCTGCCGTCAGTCGGAGCCAGACTAAGCGTAAGGGAAGTGCGCTCTTTGCGTATCTCTGCAGCAGCCGCTGGAGAGATACGTAAAGGGCGCACTTCTCCAGCGTAGCTGGCTCCGATGACGTCAGTGACGAGAGCCGGTTCTCGTAGATGCGGGCAGCGGTGGAAGGCGGCGTGGAAGCGATCCGGGCATATGGGGCTGGAGGAAGCCCCAGGCATGTATAAAAGCTTTTCTCTACTTCAGCTCTGGTTCCTACTTCTCTTTAAGTAATTGTATGTTATACATGTTTACGGGTGTTCCTTTGTATCCTATTAGGTTCACATTCCATATTACATGATTTTGGATGTGAATATCCTTTCCTGTATGTGGAGGTATGGGAGTTCCTACTTGTTGGAACCGCTCACTCCACAGGAGGAGGGTATATAAGGTAACTGTGTGTCATTGGTAGGCAACTATGATTAAGGACAAACAGGTCAACAAGTTAGTTGCATGATGTGGTGTGGTTTTTGGATACGTCCACAATAAAGGATTTCACTTTTATGGACAATGTGCGGGCTCTCTCCTACCAAGTTCCTAATTGGATTGGCTGTCCTGGTCCTGGCACTGTCCTGGGGTAGAGTGAGCGGTTTTCTTCACCTTTTTTTTTTCCTGAAAAAAATGATTGTTGCATGTGAAAATATACTGCACCTACTTGTATTACTTTACTTGTTCTTTTTTCTAGCAATATTTTAACCTAGAAAGGGTGACACATAGGAACACAGCCATAAGTGTGTTTTGCATTTAAGGACAAAAACATAATTCCATAACAGAATAAAGTGGGTTGCAGCTAACTTCTTTACTGCAGTGCCACTGAGCAACACACCTTCCAAACATTTACTATCAGTTAATAGGCTGTGATTTATAACTTTCTGTGCAGGCACTGCAGCAGTGATCAATCTCAGGAAGAAGCACCTTGTAAACACAGCATAACATTATGTACGATTATCAGTTTGAATTTTTATCGTAGTTTTACTTTAAATTGCAGTCACACGAAATACAGTGCAATTGATAATTATAGAAGTGGTTTCGATGGGTGTTTTTAAATTATACTATTTCTTCTCCTTCCTCTTACTAATAGAGCCTGCAGAAATATCTTCTTTACAGCTTGAAATGAATTGTTTTATTGATTTTCTGTATTTATCCAGAGGTGATGTTGCATTCCCTTCCCCACATCAATTCACTTGTTTAATGACAAAGTGTCGTGCATGCTGTAATTTCTTATTTCAGCTCAATATATCTATATATATATATATATATATATATATATATATATATATATATATATATATATTTGATTTATAAAGCGCCAACATATTCTGTGGCGCTGTACAAAGTAAGAAACAAACATGGGGCACATAATACAGACAATGGTGTACACTAATATACAAGATACATAATTAGTGACAAAATACAAAAAAATGATATATATATATATATATATATATATACAGTATATATATATATATATATATATATATATATATATTTATTTATTTTATTTTTTTTAGTTAGTGTGCGTTCAGCATGACTACACTCTCAAATTGTTGCATGTCATAATTTAATATTTTATGAGGTAGGTATTTCCAGTTACAGTTAATTAGCACTGCACTTTAATTGAGTGTAACTCAAAATCAATAAGATAATAGTGTTCACAAATAAAAGACTTTCACACAGCGTAGCATTTGCCTAGTCTTTCCGTTTCAGAGATTCACACGTCTGAAAAAAATGTATGTCAATAAGAATCAGCATATATTTCAAGCTGTACGCATTAACTCACAATCGTCAGTAAAAATATACGGATATCTATTTTGCTGAGACATACATTGGGGTTTATTCACAAAAGAGTGTTAACCGATAGCAAGGCCATGCTATGCAGTTAACACGCGAAGTGACACGCGCGCAAAGTTTTTATGCCTGCGTGCTTACGAAAGGTTTGCGCACGATCGCGCGTCTGTTCGTGCGCAAATACCCACGTTATAGCACAAAAAATGTCAGTTAACACGTCGGCGTAGCCTTTGCGTGCGCAAAGGTGCACGCGCGTCACCTAGCGTGTTAACTGCATAACACGACCGTGCTATCAGTTAACACTTTTTGTGAATCAACCCCTTTGATGGAAATATAGGTGATGCTTTACTTAATGATATTTATTTTTGATTTAAAAAAATACAGTTTACAGAAAATAGTCAAAGAGGTTGAGAAAAAGAGAACAGGTATATAACGTATGTGGTTTACCCATGCACTCTTAGTACTGTTTTATTTAGTATTAGCTTGACGACATAACCACTTTGGTCCATCGGTGTGATGAGCACTACATTTTGGGATCAATAATCATGCTGCTAAGGCTAAAATTGTAAAATATTGTTGCAAGAGAATTTAAATATAGTAATATTCTTCAAAGGAAATGCACTGCATGTTTTCTGTAACTGAGCTGTACCAGTTTAGAAAAGTGAAAAGAGAAAACAACACACTGCTCAAATGTAAAATGCAGAAATCTGCATTACCGATATGCGGTATGCCGCCAACTTTCGAGATTAATAGCAAATCCCCCATAGGTGCTAGCATTTCAGGGTATGTTAGGCATAAAAGTGGGAACAATATGAAAAAAAAAACTTTCAAAAAGACCTTGTACTTTTTGATAAAATCAATGTTAAAGTCAGCAGAAATGTAAAATGCTGAAAATCTGTATTGCTGCCGACTTTAGAGGTTGATAGCAAAGCTTCCATAGGTGCTAGAAACACCAAAAGTTCAGGATATGTTAGGCAATAGAATGGGAACAAGAGGAAAAGAAATTTTTCAAAAAGACAATGTTAAATTTGGCGGAAATTTCCGCTAAAAATTCACATTTGAATGTGGAAATCGGTAGTGGAAAGTGGTATCGCTAATCGACAATGGCAGAAAGCGGATTTTCCGCGGAAACGTAAATTGGCAAGTCCGACCATCCCTGCTCAAAACAAATAAAGCATGCAAATAAGACATCCTAGATCTACATAAATGACATTTTCTCATTCAATACTTTGTTCTTTACATAGTTGAATGTACTGACAACAAAATAACACACACATTATCAATGGGGAATCAAATGTATCAACCCATGAAGCCTGAGGTCTGGATTTGGAGTCACACTCAAAATTAAAGCGAGCAGTCTCCTGATGAGGTGGTAGATGGTCTCCTGAGGGATCTCTTCCCAGACCTGGACTAAACAGTCCACCAACTCCTGGACAGTCGGTGGTGCAACATGGCGTTGGTGGATTGAGCAAGACATGATGTCCCAAATGTGCTCAATTGGAATCAGGACTGGGAAATCAATGCCTTCGTCTTGCAGGAACTGCTGACACACTCCAGCCACACGAGGTCTAGCATTGTCTTGCATTAGGAGGAACCCATGGCCAACTGCACTAGCATATGGTCTCACAAGGGGTCTGAGGATCTCATCTCTGTACCTAATGGCAGTCAGGCCACCTCTGATGAGCACATGGAGGGCTCTGTGAACCCCCAACGAAATGCTACCTCACACCATTACTGACCGAATGCCAAATAGGTCATGCTAGAGGATGTTGCAGGCAGCAGAATGTTCTTCACGGTATCTCCAGACTCTGTCACATCTATCATATGTGCTCAGTGTGAACCTGTTTTCATCATGTGTGTCTGGCATATGCCAAATGTCTTACACGGTGTTTAGCTGTAAGCACAACCCCAACTTGTGGACATCAGGCCTTCATACCACCGTCATGTAGTCTGTTTCTGACCATTTGAGCAGACACATGTACATTTGTTGGCTGCTGGAGGTCATTATGCAGTGCTCTGGCAGTGCTCCTCCTATTCCTCCTTGCACAAAGGTGGAGGTAGCAGTCCTGCTGCTGGGTTGCTGCCCTCCTAGGTTCTCCTCCACATCTCCTGATGTACAGGCCAGTCTCCTGGTAGTGTCTCCATGCTCTGGACACTAAGGTGCCACAGCAAAGCAAACCTTCTTGCCATAGCTTGCATTGAAGTGCCATCCTGGGTGAGCTGCACTACCTGAGCCAGTTGTGTGAGTTGTATACTCAGTCTCATGCTACCCAGGTCTGGGCCGAGGCAGAGGCAAGAGAGACTCCAGCCTCAGGGTGCAGTGTAGAAGGGTGCGCACAACTCCCGTAGCTATCATTCCCCTATTGTGTTTGAAGCAGAAAAAAATAAGAAAAGGGGATACATGGCAGTGACTGCAAGCCAGATCACTAAAGATTAAGGTGTTAGGGGCCCTGGGGCGCCTCTTAGTCTAATAGCAATCAGTGTGTGACGGCTGGGGTGGGAGGGATAAGGGGCGCACTTTGGTGTCTAAGCCATGGGTGCTGGAGACCCTTGTCCCAGCTCTGAACCACTAGAGTGAAAGCACCGACAGCATTCAAAGAAGAAAATAGTAATTTTGACAGTACTTTTTCACCTACTTTTTATTATCTTTCAATTATAGAGTAGTGAAATGTTATTTTAACCACTTAAGCCCAACTGGACGAACATTCTCGTCCAGTTGGGATGCGAGCACTCCTGCGGGCCGTGTGCACTCCCCCGTGCTCTGGCTGCCGGCCGTAAGCCTAACGATCAATGAATGGGATTATAGATCCCATTCATTGATCGAAGCCCCCCACAGAAAAACCTACAGCCTCTAATCAGAGGCTGAGGTTTTTCTGAGTTACCAAAAGTTCCCCGTCTTCATTATTCTTCCTGGAAGCGTACGATCATGCTTCCAGGACTTTTTCACTGTGGCCATCTTGTGGCTAAATAGTAAAACTACACACACATTCATTTTTTAATAAATAAATACATTTTTTTTTTACATTTCAAATTAGCTGTTTACCTGCCACACCAAAAATGACCCACATACAGTTTTTAATACAAAAAAAAAATAAAACAATGACAATAAAAAAAAAACATAAATAGTTACCTAAGGGTCTGAACTTTTTAAATATGCGTGTCAAAGGAGTATATTAGTATAATTTTTTTAAATTATGGGCTTGTAAATAGTGATGGACGCAAATTGAAAAAATGCACCTTTATTTCCAAATAAAATATCTGCACCATACGTTGTGATAGGGACATAATTTAAATGGTGTAATAAGCGGGACAAATGGGCAAATAAAATACATGGGTTTTAATTATGGTAGCATGTACTAATTTCAAACTATAATGGCCAAAAACTGAGAAATAATGATTTTTTTTTCCATTTCTTTCTTAATATTCCTGTTAAAATGGATTTAGAATAAAATAATTCTTAGCAAAATGTATCACCCAAAGAAAACCTAATTGGTGGCGAAAAAAACAAGATATAGACCAATTCATTGTGATGAGTAGTGATAAAATTATTGGCAAATGAGTGGGAGGAGAAAGTTGCTCAGATGCAAAAAATAAACAACCCTTCGGGCTTAGGTGGTTAAAAAGAAGATGAAAAATTAACTTCTAGGAAATAAAACTTAGGATAAAAAGTGATTTGGATTGGGTCCAGTGTCATGAACCCACTTCTAATATACAGAGGTTTTTATTCTTTTTTTGGGGTGTGGTGAAAGTAACTCTTAAAGAACACCTGAAGTGAAGTAAAAAAAAAAAAAAAGAGTTTCACTTACCTGGGGCTTTTGCCAGCCCCTTGCAGCTGCCCTGTGCCCATGCCGTCCTGGAATGATCCTCCGGTCCCCTGTCGCGGCTTAGTTTTGTTATGGCCGACTTGCAAGTTGATGGTCACTGCATCTGCATGGCCCTGGCTGTGTTTGTTCTCTCTCATGCTCCCATCACTGGGAGCATCCTGCACAGGTACAGTATGAGAAAACCTCATACTGCGCCTGCGCAGGACACTCCCAGTGACGGGTGCATGAACAAGGATGCATGCAGCCAGGGTCATGCAGGTGTAGTGGTGATAATGAAACTTAGCTGAGGTGAGGGACCGGAGGATCTTTCCAGGATGGTGCGGGCACAGGGCATCTCCAGGGGTCTAGCCGAAGCCCCAGTTTTTTATGTAACTTCAGGTTTTCTTTTAAGGAGTTATCAGGGAAAATAGTAAAAATAAGCTTTAATCACCTGGGGCTTTCTCCAGCCCCTTGCAGCCAACTGTCCCACACTTCGCACAGCCGTAGTAAGGCCGACCCTGTGGTCGGCCTGAATACTGATCTGCGAGAGTGAGACAGCGGCGGGGAGCAGAGGTGACAGCGTGGGACAGTCGGCTGCAAGGGGCTGGAGAAAGACCCAGGTGAGTAAAGCTTATTTTTTTTACTATTTTCCCTGATAACTCCTTTAAGAGGAGACTAATATATTGAGTGAAATTCCAATTTATCAAAGACTGTAGGATTCTTAGAGGGACTTTTTTTGGTACATAAAAGGCTCTGTGTGGGAACATGTATCCAGTTCCCACAAACCTTTGTCACTACAAACATGGTGTCTTGAGTCCACGTGAGATTTGTTTATCCCCACATAAGATCCTTGTTCATACTCTATCTCTATGGTATTATTGAAATCCCTGCCAAATTCTCCCAGAAGCATTACAATTGTTTGGTTTGACCATTTTGGAATTGAGTAAGCATATGTTGCATGGGAGAATGTCACATTGACTTACATACAAGCAGCAACACTTAAGACAGAGACATCCAAGATGGTGTGAATTGCACGTATTTCTGCATCCTTCATTAAGAGTTCTTGGATTTGAAAGACTTTCTAAGGGTGAGAAAAGGAAGATGAATGAGCTTAGAAGCTTCTACTATAAAGGAGAAAGTCATGGGAGAATGGAGCATTGCACAGTGTGGAGAGCAGTGATATGACGCGGCAGCTCGCATGCACCAGCAGTCAGGTTCAGTTTTCTGCATTCACTCATTCGTCCTTAAGGCTTACATGCTTGCAAACATTTTTATTTTTACACTTGGGAATCAATATTAAAACAAAATTAGTTTCCCTGTTTCAAGCATGAGAAAACACAACTTGGTTATTGCATCAGGCCTGATAAAGATATACAAGCTGATTCAAAAGCTTGCAACAAATGTTGATTTTTACTTAGTCACTAAAGCCCCGTCTACACGGGGAGATGTTGGGGAGATGTTGTGGCGATCGGCGGCCTCTTGCGCGTCCCCGCGCGTGCCCGCCGCGTGCCCGCTCGCCGCGCGTGCGCCGTATTCGATTCCCCGCTCGTGCCCACTCGTCCCCGCCGGCGCCGCTTATCTTCCACTCGATTCCCTGCCATTGTCCCCTCACGGGGAGCGAGCAGGGAATCGGCGGTGCAGAGATCCGTCCTGTCGGATCTTATCAATCGAGCCGCATCAGCGCATGTAGATGCGGCTTTAGAGTAGATCCCTTCCATGACTATCAATGTACCAAACTTTACAGATTAGGAAGTGAGAGAAATATTACCAAAAGAGGCACAGACAGCCGCAGATACCTGACAAGGGTTCCAACACTACTCAGTGGAACATATATTTTACCTTTGCAACATTCCCTTTTGGAAAGTTTTACCCTAATTCCCATTAGACAACATCTGTCAAATTTGAGTCCGGAAGCAAGAAATGTTTTCCCCAAAAGAGGGACAGACAAATAAAATTTCTGTCTATTCCATACGGCAGCGTTCCCCAACCCTGTCCTCAAGGCCCACCAACAGTGCATGTTTTGTGGAAGTCCACAGAGGTAGATCATCAGCTCTACTGAGACACTAATTACCTCACCTGTGCATGTTGGTGGTTTTCTCCAAAACATGCACTGTTGGTGGGCCTTGAGGACATGGTTGGGGAACTCTGCCATACGGTATCATGCTGTTTCATATTGCATACAAATCCTTAACCTCACTGGCATTATGAGGATTATTTCCAGATTTACGGAAAAGCCATTAATTTTTTTCACAAGCTTTTAGACACCCCCCCCCCCCCCCAAAAAAAAAAAAAAACATACCACAGAGAAATCTGCAGCAGCTTCTGCACATAATTCACTCAAGCACAGGTTTACCGCTCTGAGCTGTGGACTTCCATCCCAAGCCTGACTCGAAATTACCACTAAGGAGGTTAACCTAATGTATTACATCTGAGCTTTGCCCTGGCCAAACTCTGATTTGACTCATATCCCACCCTGTACCATTTTTTAAATTAGTTAAAATCATTCTAAAATAAGACAATACAAGTTATGTACTGTAATATTTTACTTTTTGAACTTGGCTAGTTTATCTCTTTTTTTTCAAAAATAAACTGAAATTCCCCTCCTAGCAGAAACACACTCATATACATACACATGTGCACACATACCCATTCATACTCAGACAAATGAGTCTTTTATTTCACAGAACTACTTCCATCTTTTTATGCTCCACCTGTGACCATGACATTTATTGTGAAATTGTTGCTTAAACGTACCGTGCAAAATTAACGCCATTAGAAAAATATGTTCAATGCACAGCTCTGAATTGCCGGGTGGAAATGTACTTTTTTTTTTTCAATCAAATGTATAAACATTCAGCAAATGTTTCATAAAATAAAGAAATAAAACCTATTACCTTTCCAATGAACAATAATGCCATTGTTACGCAACTCAAAACACACTCAGTTGTATTTTCATGATAGACTTAGAAAAGTGGAAATATTGCTTCCCATTTCATTTCAACTGCCTGTATAATTATTGTATCTCTAAATGAAAGTAGTATGTGATCCAATACAAATTATACTATAAATTGTTTGTTTCAAATTTTGGGGTGCTGATGATTTTTTTTGTGACCTACATGGATTTTCAAATGAGTTTAGTGCTGCTGATGCTAGTAGCTAGATTATATACTTACAGATTGTGTTAGGAATAGTTAGTGATAGTTAGTGATAGTTATGGGTTTATTTTAGTGAATAGGTTTAGTCTGTCTGCAGGGATTAAGGTTTGTTTTAGTCTCTCATAAGGAATACATTTGGTGTTAGGCATAGTTGGAAGGCTAAAAATGCTACTTAGTCCATATCTATAGTATACTGAGAAACCTATTTTTAAATCTCATATTAAATCCCACTAGTTCTTGAAAGTATTCTTTTCCACTACCCTCTAGTTTGTAAACCTACAATGGCATGGTCCTTCCCCCAAATCGGGTAATGTGGATACCCATTCATGTATAAAAGGCCCCACAGTGGTTTATTTCAGCTGTAATGAACACAATTGTGCCTTTAAGAAATTTTGCAGCCCTTTTACAGCCAGTGTCAGTCAGATGCAGCTTTATCTAAGATGTGTTGCCATCTTTTTTTCTCTATTTTATAAAATTTTATGTTTCTTCCTTCTGGGTTGGAGTGTGGTTGTGGGACAGGGTCTCTGGGGGGTGAGAGGTCCTGGGGCGCAGTCACAGTTGCTTGCATATTCCCAAATCTTACTGCAATGCCCTTCTTTCTGGTCTCCCTATGACCCGAATAGCCCCGCTGCAGTCCGTCATGAATGCGGCAGCCAGAATTATCCACTTCTTCTATTGCTCCACCATGGAAGCTCCCCTCTGTATATCCCTCCACTGGCTTCCTATCCAGGCCAGAATCAGATTCAGGATACTATGTTTGGCCTACAAATCTGTCCACAAAACCTTTCCAACCTACATTTCTGATCTTATTCAGAGGTACACACCAAGCTGCTCACTCCATTCCTCCAATTTACTTTGACTGACCGCCCCCCCATCACCCAGTCCCATGCACCCCTCTAGGATGTCTCAAAAGCATCTCCAACACTATGGATCTCTCTACCTCCCCCCATTAGAGTTGCCCACTCCTTCAACATCTTCATTAAGGCCCTCAAAATGCACCTTTTCACTCTGGCCTACCCCCCCCCCCCCACCCCACTGGTGCTCTAAACCCACAGCTGAACTCTGGTCCCCTACCGTGTCACCACCTCTCCCTCTAGATTGTAAGCCTTTGGGCAGGGTCCTCATCCTTATGTCTCTTACCTGTTCAATCACCTCCATTACCGTACACTCACCCTATGGATTTGAGTGAACTCTTAAGTGAACTCAACTTGCCTAATCCCCATGCTGCCATTCAGTGACTGACTAAGCATTACCTTGTACTCACACTGTGCTGTGTGATTTGATTTGATTTGCATATATTCCTCTATTGTCTTATTGCTGCATGTCACCTCTAAATATTGTCTGTAACCTTAACTAATATCCAGTGCTGCGTAATATGTTGACGATTTATAAATAAAATAAACAAATAAATACATCTTTTGGTCATTTTTAACTTAGAGTAAAGTGGAGACCTGAGAGAAGTCTGCATGGACGAGTCGACCCTGCAAATGTGCTTTGCAACGTGCAGAACTGATGCCTCTCCTAAAAAAGAAACGGTGAGGTACCCTTTGATAAGTTGAAGTAGTGTAAATTTCATTCATTTTTAGCACCTGTTTCAGCAGCAATGAGCACATTGACGTTGACTAATGTGATGTAATGTGGTGCTGTGGAAGTACCAAAATCAGCGCAAACCCACCGCAAACTCTGCAGTGCGTTGCCGCATGATTCATGCCTACCGCATTGATTATGCAACAATGCAAGTCCAAGGCGATGTGCTAAGCGTGCATGAGCGAGCGATAGTGGTAGCGGAGCAGCCAGCGTGCTTGTGCAGTGTAATATCCGAGGCAGCTGTGGCGAATAGCACCGCCGCCGCAGCTGCCTCCATGCGGCCATCTGTCCATTCAGCGTACACGTTCTCCTGTGCAGGGGGCTGCCATAGCACGTGGGCGCGCGCATAGATGGGAGCTTTATGTGGGGAGGAAGCCCGTCAGCTGACCTGCTGGTCGGCTGACGTCAGGGGAGACCCACGGCGCCCAGGATTGGCTGATGAGAAGGGGGCGTGCCAGTGAGGTCTCCTCTGCTTCATAAGCCTCCGGGCTGCATTGCTACTTTGTCTGTTGTCGTGAATACTTGCGTGTGAGCGCGCAGACCTTAGATAGTTCCCTGGTGTTGATGCTACGGATTTTACACCAGGCTTAGGAATTTTGCAGTCTTGTTATTGTTATATTGTTAGACTAGTTCTGGGTGTTGTTGCCAAGGATTGCACACCCAGGCTAGGATATTTATTGTATTGATCTCCTGTGTACGACTCTGGCTAGCACTCTGACTTTGAATCTGTTTTCTGATACTGTACTTCTGCCCATCTGTCTACCTGTTGCTGAACCTCGGCCTGATTACCGATTACTCTCTTGCCTGATGATTCTATACCGATACGTACCTTCCTGTTGCTGAACCTCTGCCTGATTACTGATTAATCTCTTGTTTCATGATATTGTTTTTACTTACCTCTCTGTTGCCGAACCTTGCCTGCCTGACCATTCTACTCACCAGTGGGCCCTCGCCACTGGTGAGGTACTAGTTACACCAGCCCCTCTGGTGGGCCGTTCTGTTAAAGCTTTAGTTCAGCCCCAATTACCTGCTCTTATAGGGTATCTCTCATTGCAGTATTATTGTATCTCCTAGGCTACTGTTCAGTCTGGGTCACCCGCCCCACGGGTGTTCTCGTGCCTGCAGTACTATCTGAATCACCCGCTCCCCGGGAGATTCAGCCTCTTCGTTATTGTACTCTCCAGCCTGCTGGAACTTGTACGCTAGTGCACGCTTAGTGTACTGATATTACCTCACCAGCCCCTCTGGTGAGGTCTGGTCAAACTATTAAAGTTACTGTTGCACCCAAACACTTACACTTTGCTAGATGTGCAGAGGTTAGTCGTACTTGTATTATTGGTGATTCTGCAGATCACTAATAATCAGGTGTATGTCTGTATTGTTGGTGATACTGCAGATCACCCATAATCAGATACTCTCTGTGTGCTGACACCAATCGTTACAGAACAACAGACCATAAAGTATTATGGAGGCATTCTGCCAACGGGTCGACATGTTAACTGTCACCGTTAATGAACTCATTAAAATGGTGGAGGCTCAACAGACTCAGATTAATCAACTATCTGAGTCAGTTAACTGTCTTTTTAGATCCTAATACCCGAGTGTCTCCCCTCTCTGTGATTGAGCCGAGGGTACCCCCACCAGAAAAATTCTCGGGGCATCGCTCGGACTTTAGTAATTTCAAGCATAGGTGCTTGTCTTATTTTGAATTACGACCCATTTCCTCAGGCACTGAGGCTCAACGGGTTACATTCCTTAAGATTTTATTTTGTGGAGATTCCCAGTCATGGGCATATAGTCTCCCTACAGGGCATGAGGCCTTGGTCTCGGTAGAGGAGTTTTTTAAAGCCATGGCTGTAATTTATGACAACCCTGATTTGGCAGTGACATCTGAGAGGAAGTTAAAAACCCTCAGACAGGGCCAGGGTTCTGTTGAGATTTATGCGGTAGAGTTTCGGAGATGGGCAGTATCAGCCAGGTGGGGGCAGTACGCACTCTTGGACTGTTTCTTGTCCGGATTGTCTGACGCAGTGTCTGATTTAATGTTGGGCCATCCAGAACCCAAAACTCTGGATGAGGCCATTTCTTTGGCTGTCAAGATCGATAGACGAGTTCGTTACCAAAAACAAACTCGGGCTAAACCCCCAAGAGAGTTCGCCTCGTGTACTTTTTCAGCTCCTTCGCCTTCCTCTCCACCAGCTGACGAGACAATGCAAATTGGGCAGGCTGAGCTCTCGGAGGTAGAAAAAAATCGAAGGCGAGCCGAGAAGTTATGCCTATACTGTGCCAATAAAGGGCATATGGTTTCAGCTTGTCCTAAAAAGGCAGAAAACGCTATCGCCTAGGAATAGCCGGAGGTACTACCCTAGGCGATATTGCTATACCTCTAAGTAATAAATGCGTATTGCTTCCTTGTACAATCTCCTGGGAGGGACAGGTTCACACAACTGAAGCTTTTGTAGATTCTGGATCAGCAGTTAATGTTATGTCGGCAAGCTTCGCCAATCAGTTTGGTTTTACGTTGCTTCCACTGGGGGAATGGATTAAAATTATGGCGGTGGATGATTCTCCACTGCCTGTCACCATAACCCAGACCCCTGAATTGGTATGCCAGCTGGGAGCCCTGCATAGGGAAATAATACAGTTCCTGGTCTTAGAGATGTCCACATCCACGGTCATCGTAGGCATGCCTTGGTTAAAGAAGCATTCTCCAGACATTGACTGGCATACCAGACAGCTGATAAGCTGGTCTGCCTTCTGTCATGACCACTGTTTGAACCAGGTTCCCATTGCGGTAAATGAGCTCGGAACTAGTGAACAGGATCCAGAACCCTCTGGGGCGCAGGTTGACTTGGATTGGGCGTCAGAGCTTGTCCTTTTCAACAAGAAGTTCCTGAGGGTAAACCAGAGGGGGTTCTTTTTGTTCCTCTCCATTTGAGATTTAAAGTTTTGGAGGCATTCCATGCCCATAAAAATTCGGTTCACCTGGGAGTGGCTTGCACCTTAGAATTATTAAATCGGAGTGTCTGGTGGCCCTCCGTCACTACTGATTTTAAGGAGTTTGTGGGAAGTTGTGCTGTTTGTGCCAGGAGCAAAGCTTCTAGACGAGCACCTGCCGGCACTTACAGCCTCTTCCCGTGCCAGAGGAACCTTGGACCCATGTGTCCATGGATTTTTTGGGCGAACTGCCTCTCTCTGAGGGCAAAACGGTCATTTGGGTGGTAGTCGACCGGTATAGTAAGATGGCACACTTCATCCCCTTGAACGGACTACCCTCTGCCCAGGAACTGGCAGAGCTGTTTATCTTTCACATCTTCAGACTGCATGGGATTCCTCAGGATGTGGTGTCTGATAGGGGAGTCCAGTTCACTTTGCGTTTCTGGAAAGCATTTTGTCAGCAATTGGGGATGAAGTTGTCCTTTTCCTCCGGCTACCACCCACAGACCAATGGTCAGACCGAGAGGGTAAACCAGGCTCTAGAGCAGTTCCTCAGGTGCTATGTGGCCGATGCCCAGACCGATTGGGTAAGATTTTTACAATAATTTGAGGTCTGCCTCATCAGGCTTCTCCCTGTTCCAGGTTGTTACGGGGAGATCACCCAAATTTTCACCCTTGCCAGTGGTAGCTTCACCTTTCCCTGCTCTAGAAAACTGGTCAGAGACTATGAGAGACATTTGGAATAAGGTGAAGCAAAATTTGTGAAAAGCTTTTTTGACTCGGAAGAGGCAAGCCAACAAGAAACTGTCGGTGGAATGGAAGTTCACACCGGGAAATTTAGTGTGGATTTCCACACGACACCTGTCTCTGAGGCAGCCCTCTGTAAAATTGGGTCCCAAGTTCATAGGGCCCTACACTATTGCTAAGAAAATAAATAATGTTATTTACAAAGTGTCACTTCCCCCCAGTTTCAGGGGTGGTAGGACATTCCATGTGTCGCTTTTAAAGCCTGCAGTGTATGTGGATGCCACTCCCCCCCCCCCCCATGGTAGTCAATGGAGATCCGGAGTACGAAATAGAAAAAAAATTGGATTCCCGGCGAGTACGTAGGTCTTTACAGTATCTGGTCCACTGGCGAGGGTATGGTCCAGAAGAGCGGTCCTGGGTACCACTCTCTCGCATGCATGCTGAAGAGCTCAGGATGGAGTTTAATAGAAGGCATCCTGATAAGCCGGGTGGTGCGTGTTCGGAACCCACGCCTAGAAGGGGGGGTACTGTCATGGGCGTCCGCAGAAAATTTTCCAGGGGGGGGGGGCAAAAAGTGGGGAGCAAAAAGCGGGGCGGCGCGCTGCGCCGAAAAATGGGTGTGGTCATGAACCAGAATGTGGGTGTGGTCGTGGGTGGAGAAAGGTTTACATGAACTAAGCAATGGTGGGACATTAGATTAGGACAGTGGTGGCGAACCTTTTGGAGGTCGAGTGTCCAAACTGCAAAGTCACTTTACTATCACAAAGTGCCAACAGCAATTTAAACTAAATACAAACGTTTTAACTCATACATGAACATTATGGAAAATTAAGTTGAAAATAAACTGTGAAGATAAACAATTTCATCCATCGTACTCCTGAAAAAAATTATTCATTTTTTTAGAACCTCCCAGTTTCATTTTCTGTTTTAAAAAGCGGAAAAAGTAGGTTTAATGCTATTGCCTCATATGATGATGATTCAGCTTTTTCCATAGTCTCGATGTTAGCAATCATGTGACCCCCAACAAGACAAATTCAGCAATCATGAGCCCCCCCCCCCCCCATCAAGACAAATTCAGCAATCATGAGGCCCCCAACATGACCAACTCAGCACATGAGGCCCCCAACAAGACAAATTCAGCAATCATGAGGCCCCCAACAAGACAAATTCAGCAATCATGAGGCCCCCAACAAGACAAATTCAGCAATCTTGAGGCCCCCAACAATCCATGAGGCCCCCAACAAGACAAAGTCAGTAACCATGAGGCCCGCAACAAGACAAATTCAGCAGTCATGAGGCACATAAATAGACAGCTTTTCACATAAATAGAATGCCCCCTTAATATGTAGACACCTCTCACCTGGCAGCAGTTCCCCAAAATACACTCAATCTGACAGCAGTGGTTCCCCAAAAATAGGTAGCCCCAGGTCTATAGGTGTCCCCAGAATAGGTGGCCAGCGGTATAGATGTCCCCAGAACTGGTAGCCAGGGGTATAGATGTCCCCAGAACAGGTAGCCAGGGGTATATGTGCCCAGTATATGTAGGCAGGGGTATATGTGCCCAGTATATGTAGGCAGGGGTATATGTGCCCAGTATATGTAGGCAGGGGTATATGTCCCCAGTATATGTAGGCAGGGGTATATGTCCCCAGTATATGTAGGCAAGGGTATATGTCCCAGTATATGTAGCCAGGGGGATACGTCCCAGTATATGTAGCCAGGGGATATGTCCCAGTATATGTAGGCAGGGGGTATATGTCCCAGTATATGTAGGCAGGGGGTATATGTCCCAGTATATGTAGGCAGGGGGTATATGTCCCAGTATATGTAGCCAGGGGGATATGCCCCAGTATATGTAGGCAGGGGTATATGTCCCCAGAAAAAGTAGCCAGGGGTATATGTCCCAGTATATGTAGGCAGGGGTATATGTCCCAGTATATGTAGGCAGGGGTATATGTCCCGGTATATGTAGGCAGGGGTATATGTCCCAGTATATGTAGGCAGGGGTATATGTCCCAGTATATGTAGGCAGGTGTATATGTCCCAGTATATGTAGCCAGGGGTATATGTCCCAGTATATGTAGGCAGGGGTATATTTCCCAGTATATGTAGCCAGGGGTATATGTCCCAGTATATGTAGGCAGGGGTATATGTCCCAGTATATGTAGGCAGGTGTATATGTCCCAGTATATGTAGGCAGGGGTATATGTCCCAGTATATGTAGGCAGGTGTATATGTCCCAGTTTATGTAGCCAGGGGGATATGTCCCAGTATATGTAGGCAGGTGTATATGTCCCAGTATATGTAGGCAGGGGGTATATGTCCCAGTATATGTAGCCAGGGGTATATGTCCCAGTATATGTAGCCAGGGGGATATGTCCCAGTATATGTAGGCAGGGGTATATGTCCCAGTATATGTAGGCAGGTGTAGTGATGCTCAAATACCCCTTTTTAAAATTCGAGTTTGGTCGAATTCGAATAGTAAATTATTCGAGGTCAGTCGAATATTCGAGTCGAATAATTTTTACTATTCGATTCGACCTCGGACTTCGAGCTCACTATTCGAGTCGGTATTCGAGCTCACTATTCGAGCTGACTATTCGAATTGGCCTTAAATAGCTTCCAACACTTGTTTTGAGGGTGAATGATGCAAGAAACATCTTTTTTTCCAAGTAACAACAGCAAGTGATTATGTGGGGATGTTCCTTTAAAAAAAAATGTGGAAAGAGAAGTTGTGTCCTTAATTTTGTTCAGTAGTGTTACTGTATATACTTGTTCTTCTTCTTCTTTATCTTTCTTCTTCTTCTTCTCGATCTTCTTCTTCTATATCTTCTTCTTCTTCTTCTATATTGTCTTCTTCATCATCTTCTTCTTCTTCATCTTCTTCATCTTCTTCTTCTTCTTCATCTTCATCTTCTTCATCTTCTTCTTCTTCATCTTCTTCTTCTTCATCTTCATCTTCATCTTCTTCTTCTTCTTCTTCTTCATCTTCATCTTCTTCTTCTTCTTCTTCATCTTCTTCTTCTTCTTCTTCTTCTTCTTCTTCATCTTCTTCATCATCTTCTTCATCTTCTTCATCATCTTCTTCATCTTCTTCATCATCTTCTTCATCTTCTTCTTCTTCTTCATCTTCTTCTTCTTCATCTTCTTCATCTTCTTCATCTTCTTCTTCTTTTTCATCTTCTTCTTCATCATCTTCTTCATCTTCTTCTTCATCTTCTTCTTCATCTTCATCTTCTCCTTCTCCTTCTTTTTCAATATCGTCTTCTTCTTCTTCACGTATTTCTCTTTTCAATTTTTTTTTTAAAGAAATGCAGCTATTTTTGAGCGTAACAAATAGCTGGTGGGCGCACGCATGTTGGAAGCGCCATTGTATGTGCTCCCTGGCAGTGGAAACACAAAGACAGCAGGAGGTAAATTCAGCAGCAGGAGGAGGAGGATGAGTGTGTGGCAGCAGGCAGTCAATGAGGCAGGCAGCTCGCCGTGACATAATAGCCCTGGTACCTAGCGGTGATACCAGGGCTGTAAATAAACACAACAGGAGGTCCCAGACAGCGGTCGTGCAGCCCACATTGTGTCCAATACACAACTGGGACAACACAGTTTTCAACCCGGGCACCTCAGAAAAATTAAACCTTTTTTTTTTTTTTTTTAATGGTTTGTTTGGTTTTGGTTTTGCAACCAATATAGCTATTGTTTGACGTAATAGCTGGTGGCAGAGTGGCAGCAGAAGGTAATTCTGTGTACCCTGGCAGTGGGAAACACAGACAGACAGCAGCAGCAGGAGGAGGAATGGAGGAGTAGGCGAGCAGCTATTGTTTGACGTAATAGCTGGTGGCAGAGTGGCAGCAGAAGGTAAATCATCTGTGTACCCTGGCAGTGGGAAACACAGACAGACAGCAGCAGCAGCAGCAGGAGGAGGTATGGAGGAGCAGTGTGAGTGTGGCAGCAGGTAGGCAGCGTGACATAATAGCCCTGGTACCTAGCGGTGATACCAGGGCTGTAAATAAACACAACAGGAGGTCCCAGACAGCGGTCGTGCAGCCCACATTGTGTCCAATACACAACTGGGACAACACAGTTTTCAACCCGGGCACCTCAGAAAAATTAAACCTTTTTTTTTTTTTTAATGGTTTGTTTGGTTTTGGTTTTGCAACCAATATAGCTATTGTTTGACGTAATAGCTGGTGGCAGAGTGGCAGCAGAAGAAGGTAATTCTGTGTACCCTGGCAGTGGGAAACACAGACAGACAGCAACAGCAGCAGGAGGAATGGAGGAGTAATGTGAGCAGCTATTGTTTGACGTAATAGCTGGTGGCAGAGTGGCAGCAGAAGGTAAATCATCTGTGTAGTGTACCCTGGCAGTGGGAAACACAGACAGACAGCAGCAGCAGCAGCAGGAGGAGGTATGGAGGAGTAGTGTGAGTGTGGCAGCAGGTAGGCAGCGTGACATAATAGCCCTGGTACCTAGCGGTGATACCAGGGCTGTAAATAAACACAACAGGAGGTCCCAGACAGCGGTCGTGCAGCCCACATTGTGTCCAATACACAACTGGGACAACACAGTTTTCAACCCGGGCACCTCAGAAAAATTAAACCTTTTTTTTTTTTTTTTTAATGGTTTGTTTGGTTTTGGTTTTGCAACCAATATAGCTATTGTTTGACGTAATAGCTGGTGGCAGAGTGGCAGCAGAAGGTAATTCTGTGTACCCTGGCAGTGGGAAACACAGACAGACAGCAACAGCAGCAGGAGGAATGGAGGAGTAATGTGAGCAGCTATTGTTTGACGTAATAGCTGGTGGCAGAGTGGCAGCAGAAGGTAAATCATCTGTGTAGTGTACCCTGGCAGTGGGAAACACAGACAGACAGCAGCAGCAGCAGCAGGAGGAGGTATGGAGGAGTAGTGTGAGTGTGGCAGCAGGTAGGCAGCGTGACATAATAGCCCTGGTACCTAGCGGTGATACCAGGGCTGTAAATAAACACAACAGGAGGTCCCAGACAGCGGTCGTGCAGCCCACATTGTGTCCAATACACAACTGGGACAACACAGTTTTCAACCCGGGCACCTCAGAAAAATTAAACCTTTTTTTTTTTTTATGGTTTTTTGGTTTTTGGTTTTGCAACCAATATAGCTATTGTTTGACGTAATAGCTGGTGGCAGAGTGGCAGCAGAAGAAGGTAATTCTGTGTACCCTGGCAGTGGGAAACACAGACAGACAGCAGAAGGGCAGTACACAGCAGCCCACTGTAGGTGTAAAATGTGTGGCTGCAGGCGACGTAATAGTCAAAGTGAACCAGGCTGGCTTAGTGAGCAGGAGCCAGGAGGTGGTAAAGGGTGGTAAGGCACATTAACGATGGTTCCGGCAGCCAGTTCATGTCCCCCTCTCGCCGACAACAGGGGCCAGGAACTCGCCTTCCACCCACGCCTGGTTCATCTTGAGAAACGTCAGTCTGTCCACAGACTTGTGAGACAGACGTGAGCGTTTCTCGGTGACCACGCCACCAGCTGCACTGAAGCAGCGCTCGGACAGCACGCTGGAAGGGGGGCAGGACAGCACTTCCAGGGCGTACTGCGCCAGCTCGCTCCAGATCTCCATGCGCTTGACCCAATACTCCATGGGATCAACAGGGGCATCGCTGTCAAGCCCGCTGTACGACCCCATGTAGTCAGCCACCATGCGGGTCAGGCGCTGGCTGTGACCGGAGGAGGATGCTGCTGCATGCATCTCCTCTCTAGTCACTGCTGCCGGAGCCTCTACAGTCCTGTAGAGCTCGTGGCTGAGAGACAGCAGGTCTGTGGGGCGCTTGCTGCTGCTGGATGCAGGCACCTGCTGCTGCCTCTGTGCTCGCTGCTGGACAGTGGGGGTGGAAGGCTGGGGGAAGGCTTCCTCCAAGCGCTCAACAAGGGCCTGCTGCAAGCTCCTTATTTGTTGCGCTGGGTCTCCTCCTGCAGGCGGCAGGAACTGGCTCAACTTCCCCTTGAGGCGTGGGTCCAACATCATGCTGATCCAGATGTCCTCCCTCTGCTTCATCTGGATCACCCTGGGGTCCCTGCGCAGGCACGTCAGCATGTGCGCTGCCATTGGGAAGAGGCGGGCCACGTCTGCTGGCACATCGACGTCAGTGCTGTCCTCATCCTCCTCCTCTGCCGCCTCATCCTCTCTCCACCCCTGCACCAACTCAGCTGCGCTGTGCTGATCCCCCTCATCAGCAGCCAGGTCAGGGACCTCCACCAAGTCCTCCTCCTCCTCCCCATCAGAGGTGGACTGCGCAGCTGGTTGCCGCTCCTGCTGGTCCAAGGCTGCCGCTCCCTGTTCCAGCAAAGCATCGAGGGCCCTGTTCAGCAGAGAAACCAGGGGCACCCACTCGCAGACCATAGCATGGTCCCTGCTCACCATGTTTGTGGCCTGCAGGAAGGAAGCCAGCACAAAGCACACCTGCTGCATGTGCCTCCAGTCATCATCGGGGACGATGGACGGGATGTTGCTGGTCTTGTCCCTTCTCTGAGCGGCGGAAACAGTGGCCAGGGCAAGGTACTGGTTGACAGCGTGCTTCTGTTCAACCAGACGCTCCAACATCGCCAGGGTGGAGTTCCAGCGAGTCGGAACGTCAAGGATCAGCCGATGGCGTGGCAGATCCAGCTCCTTTTGCACGTCTTCCAGGCTCGCACAGGCTGCAGCCGAGCGCCGGAAGTGACGCACAACATTCCTTGCCGTTTCCAGCAGTTCGCCCATTCCCTGGTAGGTGCGCAGGAACTTCTGCACCACCAGGTTCAGCACGTGGGCAAGACAGGGGATGTGGGTCAGGTTTCCCCTGTCTATTGCGGCAACCAGATTGGCCCCATTGTCGGCCACCACCTCTCCGACTCTGAGGCCTCTGGGGGTCAGCCAAATCCTCTCCTGCTCCTGGAGTTTGGCCAACACATGGGTTGCCGTCAGCTTGGTCTTCCCAAGGCTGACCAAGTGCAGCAGCGCTTGGCAGTGGCGGGCCTTCACGCTGCTGCTGAGGCGGGGGGTTTGGCCAGGTGTGCCGGAGGATGGCAGAGGATCGGAGGAACCTGCTGCAGTTCCCCTGACCCTGCGGGGTGGCACCACCCACTGTGTTGCTGCTGCTGCTGTGCCCGCTGCTGCTCTCCCATCCTCACCCCCTTCCACCAAGCTGACCCAGTGGACAGTGAAGGACAGGTAGCGGCCTGTCCCGAAGCGGCTGCTCCAGGAGTCCATGGTGACGTGGACCCTTTCACCAACCGCGTGCTCCAGCCCTCGCTCCACATTGGCCATCACAAAGCGGTGCAGTGCAGGAATGGCCTTGCGGGCAAAGAAGTGTCTGCTGGGGAGCTGCCAGTCTGGGGCTGCGCAAGCAAGCAGCGCACGAATGTCGCTCCCCTCCTGCACGAGCGTGTACGGCAGGAGTTGGGAGCACATGGCCCGTGCCAGCAAGCCGTTCAGCTGCCGCACGCGACGGCTGCTGGGAGGCAGAGCCCTAACCACCCCCTGGAAGGACTCGCTCAAAAGGCTCTGGCGTGGCCTTTTGCTGACACGGGAATCAGCAGACACAGCAGAGGAGGCCACTGAGGACTGGCTGCCAGAACAGGCCTCAGTGTCGGCGGCAGGAGTTGCAGAGGGGGGAGGAGCAGTGCGTTTCCGCACTCCTGCTGGTGCTGCTGGAGGAGCAGGAGGGCGGGTGGCTGCTGTTGCTGCTGCTGCTGCTGAAGGCTGTGCAGTGATGGGTGTGGTGCCACTGCCAGCACCAGATGCCTTCAGCCTCTGGAACTCCTCATGCTGGTGGAAATGTTTAGCCGCAAGGTGGTTGATGAGCGAGCTGGTGCAGAACTTTAAGGGGTCTGCACCTCTGCTCAACTTCCGCTGACAGTGGTTGCAAGTGGCGTACTTGCTGTACACAGTGGGCATGGTGAAATATCGCCAGATTGGTGACTTAAACATCCCCCTACGGCATGGAAGCGCTGCTGCCTGTCTCCCTGTGGTGGTTGGGGGGGGGGGGGGGGGGCTTGGGGGGCTTGGGTGCGGCTGGTGGTGGTACTGGCAGATGCTGCTGCTGCTGCTGCTGAGCCTGAGACACCAGCAGGCTGTGGGACCTGCCTACGGCTGCTGCCAATGCTTGCAATGATGCGCCTCCTTGCAAGGTCCACAAGAGCATCCTCCTCCTCCTCCTCAGAGCTGCTGAGGACGACATCCCCTGGAGGTGGTGGCACCCAGTCTCTGTCTGTCACCGGGTCATCATCATCCTCCCCCTCCTGAAACATGTCCTGCTGGGATGAGGACCCCCCAAACTCCTCTCCTGATGCATGGATGGGCTGCTTGACTGTCGCCACAGTCTTGCTGTCCAATCCCTCATCCCCCAAAGTGCCCATCAGCATCTCCTCCTCAAAATCGCCAACAACAGCAGACAATTGACTCATGATGCCTGGGGTCAAAAGACTGCTGAATGACAGGTCGCCAACTGACGGTGAACTGGCCTCCTCCCCAGGCCCTGCTGGGCGGCTGCTGCGAACAGGGGTGGTGGTGGTGGTGGTGGTGGTGAGGGTGGAGGCCTCGGATGCAGAGCTGATGGCGGGCTGCTCATCCTCCGTCATGAGTTGCACCACAGTGTCTGCATCCTTTTCCTCAATGGGACGTTTCCGACCCGGCTGGAGGAAAATGGGAGCAGGTGCTACACGCTGCTGCTGCTGTGTCTCTGCAGCGTGAGTTGCAGATGCTCCTGCTGGGCGGCGCCCAAGGCGTCCACGGCCAGTGGCTATGGGAGGAATGTTAGCCACTGACGCTGCTGCTGCTGCTGCGGAACTGTGCATGGTGGCGCGCCCGCGGCCGCGGCTTGCCACAATGCTGCTCCCTCTCCTCCTGATTCCCTTGCTGCCCTTCCCCTTGCCCAAACCGCGCTGGCTGCCACTTCCAGACATCTTAAATGTTTTGGACGTATAGACAAAAGTTTTGTAAAAGGGCGGGTGAAAAGTGGGGTACTTTAATGGAGTGGGTTGGTTGGTGAGGTGACTGAGTGAGTGTCCCCTAGTACAGTAAGTAAGTAGTAACAGTCAGGAAGTACAACTAGCAGTTACAATAATCAGTAGTAATCACAAGTAAATTTAGTGTGTGTACACTCAGACAGTGAGTGCACGCACGCAGGAGCTAGTAGCCTATGGACAGTGACTGAGTGTCCTAGACTCCTAGTACAGTAAGAGTAAGTAGTAACAGTAAGTAGAACTAACTAATTACGATAATCAATCAGCGATCAGAAGGAAATGGAGTGTGGGTGTGTGTACACTCAGACAGTGAGTGCACGCACGCAGGAGCTAGTAGCCTATGAACACAGTGACTGAGTGTCCTAGACTCCTAGTACAGTAAGAGTAAGTAGTAACAGTAAGTAGAACTAACTAATTACAATAATCAATCAGCGATCAGAAGGAAATGGAGTGTGGGTGTGTGTACACTCAGACAGTGAGTGCACGCACGCAGGAGCTAGTAGCCTATGAACACAGTGACTGAGTGTCCTAGACTTCTAGTACAGTAAGAGTAAGTAGTAACAGTAAGTAGAACTAACTAATTACAATAATCAATCAGCGATCAGAAGGAAATGGAGTGTGGGTGTGTGTACACTCAGACAGTGAGTGCACGCACGCAGGAGCTAGTAGCCTATGAACACAGTGACTGAGTGTCCTAGACTCCTAGTACAGTAAGAGTAAGTAGTAACAGTAAGTAGAACTAACTAATTACAATAATCAATCAGCGATCAGAAGGAAATAGAGTGTGGGTGGTGTGTGTACACTCAGACAGTGAGTGACCGCACGCAGGAGCTAGTAGCCTATGGACAGTGACTGAGTGTCCTAGACTCCTAGTACAGTAAGAGTAAGTAGTAACAGTAAGTAGAACTAACTAATTACGATAATCAATCAGCGATCAGAAGGAAATAGAGTGTGTGTTGTGTGTGTACACTCAGACAGTGAGTGCAGTGCGCACACGCAGGAGCTAGTAGCCTATATGAACAGTGACAGTGAGTGTCCCTACGGGTACAGTAAGAGTAAGTAGTAAGTAAGTACAACTAACTAACAATAATCTATCAGTAATCAGAAGGAAATAGAGTGTGTGTACACACAGACAGTGAGTGAGTGCACACACGCAGGAGCTAGCTAGTAGCCTATAAACAGTGACAGTCAGTGAGTGTCCTACTCCTAGTACAGTATAACTACAATACTATTAGTAAAGGACAGCAGAAATACTGGTATAGATGAGAGAAATAAACACAGCTGCCCACAGAGGCAAGGCCCCCCTGAGGCCTAAACCTGTAAGCTTGCAGCAGCTGCCTGTCTCTAATGTAACACACAAGCTACTAACTAAAATACAATGTCTATCTAACTAACAACAATATAGGTGTATATGGCAGGTGTAGGTGAGCAAAAACGCTAGGTAAATGATCACAATAGAGCACTTGCTAAGCCAAAGCACAAAGGAGCAACTCTCTCTCTGTACAAGTCTCAGGCAAGCATGGAGAAACGGAACATGGCGGCCGCTATTTATAGGGTAGGGGCTGGCCAGGGTCCCCCTCTGTGATTGGCTGCCGTCAGAGGGCCTGGGAGCCCTCTGATTGGCTCTAAGGACATCAATCTGGGCTATGACGCTATTCGAGCTCGGTACCGAGCTCGAATAGCGCCGGGTTGCTCGAATAGCTCGAATAGTGAATGGGCTATTCGAGTGTACTCGGATAGCCCATTCGAATAGCTCCAGCTATTCGGAGCTCGAATACCGAGCTCGAATAGCTGAAAAAGAGCTCGAATATTCGAGCTACTCGAATATTCGAGCTCTGCTGAGCACCACTGGGCAGGTGTATATGTCCCAGTATATGTAGCCAGGGGGATATGTCCCAGTATATGTAGGCAGGGGGTATATGTCCCAGTATATGTAGCCAGGGGTATATGTCCCAGTATATTTAGCCAGGGGGATATGTCCCAGTATATGTAGGCAGGGGTATATGTCCCAGTATATGTAGGCAGGGGTATATGTCCCAGTATATGTAGGCAGGTGTATATGTCCCAGTATATGTAGGCAGGGGTATATGTTCCAGTATATGTAGGCAGGGGTATATGTCCCAGTATTTGTAGGCAGGTGTATATGTCCCAGTATATGTAGGCAGGGGCATATGTCCCAGTATATGTAGGCAGGTGTATATGTCCCAGTATATGTAGGCAGGGGTATATGTCCCAGTATATGTAGGCAGGGGTATATGTCCCAGTATATGTAGCCAGGGGTATATGTCCCAGTATATGTAGGCAGGGGTATATGTCCCAGTATATGTAGGCAGGTGTATATGTCCCAGTATATGTAGGCAGGGGTATATGTCCCAGTATATGTAGGCAGGGGTATATGTCCCAGTATATGTAGCCAGGGGTATATGTCCCCAGAAAAAGTGGCCATGTCTGTGTGCAGGAGGAGGGGAGCAGCGGAGAGAAGAGGGAGAGCTATGGGCACTCACCTTAGGGGGCTCTCCCTCCCTCCCTCGCTGTCCCCTCCGGAGTCCGGAATGAAGTGTGCAGCGGCTGGCAGGGGGCGGAACTTACCTCCTCTCGTCGCACGCGCCGGATGGATTAGCCGCTACTCTGGCCTGATCCAGACCAGAGTGCGGCACCAGAACTTCCGGCACAGGAGCGAGAGGAGGTAAGTTCCGCCCGCTGCCAGCCGCTGCACAGTGCACACTTCATTCCGGAAGGGACAGCGAGGGAGAGAGAGCCCCCTAAGGTGAGGGAAGGGGGGGGAGACGTCCGCCCTTCCCCACTGTGCCCATAGCTCTCTCTCTTCTCTGCGCTGTTCCATCCTGCTGGCTGCACGGGCACGCGGCCAGGGGGGGGGGGCAGCGGGCGGCCAGGCTCGGGCAGATGCCCGGTTTTGCCATATGTGCGGACGCCCATGGGTACTGTAATATCCGAGGCAGCTGCGGCGAACAGCACCGCCGCTGCCTCCATGCGGCCATACGTCCGTTCGGCGTGCAGGACGAAGAGGACGGAACGTTCTTCCGTGCAGGGGGCTGCCATAGCGTGCGGGCGCGCGCATAGATGGGAGCTTTATGCGGGGAGGAAGCCCGTCAGCTGACCTGCTGGTCGGCTGACGTCAGGGGAGACCCACGGCGCCCAGGATTGGCTGATGAGAAGGGGGCGTGCCGGTGAGGTCTCCTCTGCTTCATAAGCCTCCGGGCTGCATTGCTACTTTGTCTGTTGTCGTGAATACTTGCGTGTGAGCGCGCAGACCTTAGGTAGTTCCCTGGTGTTGATGCTACGGATTTCACACCAAGCTTAGGAATTTTGCAGTCTTGTTATTGTTATATTGTTAGACTAGTTCTGGGGTGTTGTTGCCAAGGATTTCACACCCAGGCTAGGATATTTATTGTATTGATCTCCTGTGTACGACTCTGGCTAGCACTCTGACTTTGAATCTGTTTTCTGATCCTGTACTTCTGCCCATCTGTCTACCTGTTGCTGAACCTCTGCCTGATTACCGATTACTCTCTTGCCTGATGATTCTATACCGATACGTACCTTCCTGTTGCTGAACCTCTGCCTGATTACTGATTACTCTCTTGTCTCACGATTTTGTATTTACTTACCTCTCTGTTGCCGAACCTTGCCTGCCTGACCATTCTACTCACTAGTGGGCCCTCGCCACTGGGTAGGTACTAGTTACACCAGCCCCTCTGGTGGAACCGTTCTGTTAAAGCTGTAGTTCAGCCCCAATTACCTGCTCTTATAGGGTATCTCTCATTGCAGTATTATTGTATCTCCTAAGCTACTGTTCAGTCTGGGTCACCCGCCCCACGGGTGTTCTCGTGCCTGCAGTACTATCTGAATCACCCGCTCCCCGGGAGATTCAGCCTCTTCGTTATTGTACTCTCCAGCCTGCTGGAACTTGGACGCTAGTGCATGCTTAGTGTACTGATAGTACCTCACCAGCCCCTCTGGTGAGGTCTGGTCAAACTATTAAAGTTACTGTTGCACCCAAACACTTACACTTTGCTAGGTGTCCAGAGGTTAGTCGTACTTGTATTATTGGTGATTCTGCAGATCACTAATAATCAGGTATACGTCTGTATTGTTGGTGATACTGCAGATCACCAATAATCAGATACTCTCTGTGTGCTGACACCAACCGTTACATGCAGACTGATAGTAATCCAGCAACGTACTTCCTGTCCAGCATGGAGTACATCACTGAGCGGGGGGAGCGCTCGCATATTAGCCTGTTGGCGCACTCAGCCGCAGGATAATATGCAGCAGGACAATTGCACTGCATAATATGTGAAACCAGCCTAAGATGTTTTGCAGCATTTTTGTAGCTAGTGTCATTCAAGTGCAGTTTGATTTAAAATGTGCTGGCTTTTTTTTTCTTCTTCTCTGTGCAAAATACCATACAAGTCTGTCATCTCCATTTCTACAGATGAGTTCACCTCTGGTATCCTTTAAGGTGGTTCTGTTGTCTTTGAATCTGTCTTGTCAGCTATCTGTTTCTTTAAAGTACATGTAAACTGAGAAGGATATGGTGTCTGACATATTTATTTCCTTTTAAACAATACCCCTGGCAGTCCTGATAATCTCTTTGGCTGCGGTAGTGTCAAAATCACACACTTGAATGAAGCATGAGGCTAATCCAGTCAAATTTTAGTCAGATCACCTGATCTGCATGATTGTTCAGGGTCTATGGCTAATGGTATTAGAATCAGAGGCTCCGCAGGACAACCAGTTGATCTGCGTTGTTTATTAGGAAATAAATATGTCAGCCTCCATATACCTCTCAGTTCAGGTGTGCTTTAAATCTGACTGATTTAGAAATTAATAAATAATGACGGGCAAAATCAGAAATTCCTAGCCCACTTACAATTTATGAAATGTCCCTTTAAATCATGCATTTAATGGGAATAAGATCAAGACTCTTTTTAAAAACACTGTTCCTAATTTCCAGTATCAGCTATCACCATGACTGTGCCATATCTTGAAATAACAATTTGATGTTGCAGTAAATGTACCATAAGTGAAAGTTGTTTCTAAATGTTGTCATGTAGTTGCAACATAAAAGCAAAAATCATTGCTGAAAAAGTCACTTGCTTCAAAGTGGATTCAATTAACTGGAATTTGCTGCTCAGACTTCCAAATGAAAATTATGTAATTATGCTCATGGGCTAAAAATAAGCAGAAACTAAATAACCAGACTTATTTCTAACAGTATTATTTAAAACAGCTCTTGACAGAACATTTTTCATCTGTGTAGGCTTTTTAAAGAATTCACAATGAATAACACATTTTAAGCCCAATGACAGTTAAGGGGAACTTTAAGTGTAGTCCACAAGGTCAATAGCTGTCCTCCCGTTCCACTACATTCCATTGCTGTGCCCTATGAAAGCTGTCCAACTTTGCCGAGGAGTTGGCTATTGTGCAGGGCTGGATTTAGGCCAAGGCCACCTAGGCCATGGCTTAGGGCACCACAGAAGCAAGGGCACCAAAGCAGCAGGCTAAACTGGTGCAGCATTTGCAAGCTTGCAACTGCTGCAATGCAGGGAGATCCGGCGAGCGCCTGACTGCAGTAATCTGCCGCTAGCTGCCTGTGCAGCAGCCACCTTGCTCTCTGTGCACGTTTGCATTGTGGCCGGCGGCTATGGACATGGACAGCATTGGAAAAGGAAAGGAAGAGGAAGCTTCTGCACTGGAGACGAGTGGAGAAATGAGTAATACGAATGGCTGCTGCGGTGTGAAGGCGAGCTGGCTACCTACAGTATACTGAAGGGGGGGGGGGGGGAGGAGGGATTAAGGGAGTCATCTGGCTACCTATACTGGAAGGAAAGGGGGAGGGATCATATGGCTACCTATACTGGAGGGAAGGGTCATCTTGCTACCTATACTGAAGGGGAACAGCTGGTGACAGTGGCTTGGGCAGTAAAGAGTACGAATCCGTCCCTGCTACTGTGCATGTACTTCATGATGCAGCACTGGCCTAGATGACGCTCCCAGAAGTGTTCGTGCTTTGGCAGTTTGTAAAACTTGCAACTGTGCAAGTGTGCACTGTGGCTGTGCATGTGCTGTAGCCTGCGACAGGGCTCAGTTGTCTACTCTTCAGAGAGGCACAGCAGAAGAATGCAATGGATCTGGAGGAGGATTATGAAGGACTTGATGGACTACTCGGGGCTGGAACAAGCCCCAGGTAAGTTAAACTGAACTCCTTTGGTCCACTTAAAGGGAGCCTGTGACGGCAGTGGTGGGAAAATTCATACATACATTGGGCTTCCTCCAGTCCTCTTCAGATTGTTGGCTTCCTTGCTGTCCTCCTGGGCCGTCTCTATCCGCCACTAGGATCCTCTGAATTTTCTCCAGTAGGGGCATACTGCACATGTGCAGCTTGGCCACACACTCGTGCCTCCATAGTGCTCCTGTCTCCAGGAGTGCATTTCACCTGTGCAGCCAAACTGCACATGCGCGTGCGCCAACTTGTCCCGAAATGGACTTTCGTAAAACATTACTTTATATAAATTGAATATTTTTTGAAAGTCATCTGACCATTGGGGACCACTGAAACTAAAGGTCTCACAGTGATCTTTTATTATTACTGAATTATTACTCCTTAGGGTCTGTCTCCACCCATCAGTTTTTCTGTGCATCAAACTGCCACCAATGTTAATCAATGGGCTAGTTAACACTTCAATGTATTTTTCACATGCAGAAAAACAATTGACAGCAATGCAGCACACTCAGACAACTCATTCAGAAAAACTTACCCACAGAAAATCTGATGAGTGGAGACAGGCCCCTAAAGAGCATTTATTAGTCTAAAAAGGGAGTGGGTAGCAGTCTAGTTTAGTGTTGTTAAGTTGGAAGTCCTGTTTGCTTGAAGATTCTCAATAGAGTGTTGTGAATGTAAGTGTCAGCAATGTTGAAGCTTCCTCTGCTGCTGCGGGAAGCGGCGGCGCCGCTTCCACGTCTGATGTCAAATCGCCTGCAGCCGCATCCCCGCAGGCTCCCCTCCGCAGGCCAGGCGTCTTTCCCCTACATCAGCACACAGTAGATTGTTACGCGCGCGCAACAGGTGGCGTGATCTTTATGCACTGAGGAGGCGAGTCAGCTCACTCGCCTGTCAGCTGACTATGACCGCCGCCTCCGCAGTGCTGATTGGTTGGCTTGCTCTGGGTGGGCCATTTGATGTAGCTGCGTGTATTTAAACACTGAGCTGTCAGTATCTCATTGTCTATTGTTGCTGAAACTTTTCAGTGAAAGCTCTCAGACCTTAGTCAGATTTGTGTGTGTTTGATTTTGTGTGTGTTTGATCCGGCAGGACCCCGGGGATTCACACGTAGCTTAGGAAAAAACATATTATTGTATATTAATTTATTGTGTATGACCTTTTGCCTGAACCTCTGATTACTCTCTGCCTTCCGATTCTGTACCTCTGCCAATCTGATCTGCTGCCGACTCTAGCTTGTTCTCTGACTCTGTTTTAGCCTCCTGATTCTGTACCTTTACCCATCTGATCTACTGCCGACCTCGGCCTGTATTTTGACTACAATTTTGCCTGACAATTCTGTACCGCTGCTGACCGACCCATTACCGACCTTGCTTGTACGACCACTCTCTGTATTAGTGATAGCCCCAGTCACCAAGGGCTATCACTAAAGGAGTACTCCTGAAATTACTGTGCACCAATTCACGTGTGATCACACTTTGAATAAAGTACTGACTACTGTTCTGATAGAGCACGTTCTGATCATCAGATACGCCACTGATCATTACAGTAAGTCTTTGATCCTAATGGGTGATGCTCTCATGATGCCCTCATGTTCAGATCTTATTGTGTTTAACCTCCCTGGCAGTAAGCCCGAGCTACGCTAGCCGGTGGGAGCTCAATGCAGAGAATATCGTTCAGTGGGCGTTTTTACTCACCTCCAGGGGGATCCAGACGTTGGTAGCCATCCTCCTTCCTGTCCTCCGAGGCTCTGAATCACCCTGGTGAGATCACTATCAGTGATCTCACTACAGAGTTACAGCGCCACCTGGAGGACAGAGGGAAAATTGCAGCCTGGAGCCCAGGGAGGTAAATGAATGCTGAGGCTGCTGCTGGCTTTCTGGCAGCATGATTTGTTCCTTATTTTAGGGTCTGAAACATGCTGAAAAGACCTTAAAATCAGGAAAAAATCATACCGCCAGGGAAGTTAAATGACCTTAGGATGAAACCTTTTAGGGTGAAAGTACTGCCTTGACATTGAAGGTGGCTTTGTGGTTAAATGATTACTGTTCTGAATGTGAAGCATTAAACTCACAGCTTTGCATCCTGGCCAATACATTATATGCATGGGACTTGTATGCCATCCATTATGTGTTTGTTTGAGCTTCTTTATCCCCCAGTAATTGGCTCGGGAGTGTGGTAAATTGTGAGCTCTTGCAGGAAGAGTTTAAGAGCTTGTTCAATCTACTTTGTAAAACAGCATGCCACCACTAGCAATATTAATGATAATGATAGCACTTTGTCATAAAAACAAAACAAAAAACAAAAACGAAAAAAAAATGTTGCTAATTGCTGGATTTCTGTAGTTAATCCAGAAATTGAAGTAGTAAGTAACCTGCACTGCATAGAAGCACTAACTTCTCCTTACGGAGGCAATGGGATGGACATGGAATCCCTTCACCAGTCAAGAAAGAAAAACTTAAAGGGAACCTAAACTGAGAAGGATATGGATTTTTCCTTTTAAAATGGGAAAAGCAAAAAAAGGGGATAGGGAACAGTTTGTTAATAATTACCACTATTCAAATTATCTATAGAAGTGATTATGAGCACAGGACCAATAGAGAGCTAATACTGTAGTTGAGGGAGGGCCCTTCGGAGCCCCTCTGGCCCAAGGGCCCCGATGCGGTGGCTACCTCTGCAACCCCTATTGCTACTCCCCTGACTGCAGTCAAAGAGATCAGGAGGACTGCCAAGCAACTGGTATTGTTTAAAAGGAAACATCCATATCCCTCTCAGTTTAGGTTCCCTTTAAGAAAAGCTGCTAGGACCAGGAGGTGACAACAACACTTCAGTAAAGTTCTGACTTAAGGTGACTGGTATAAGGAAACGCGGAAAGGCCGCTGTCTCTCGAGGTGAGGCGGCCGTTTCCGCGTCCAGCATGGCGTCACAACGCGGAAAAAACGCTGCATGCCGCATAGGCAGTGCGGCGGAATCCGCATTGGTAACGGCGGAATCCGCATTGGTAACGGTGGAATCCACATCAGAGGCGGCCCCCGCACTAGATACATTGCATGACAGTACTGGTGTGGCTGGGACTAATAGTCCACCAAGATTCAGACTTACACGCGCGCGAGCACAGAGGCAGAGTTTAAATAGCAGTTAGAAGGGAGTCGGCTGACCAGCTGGGTCAGCTGACAAATTCCACTGCTCTCATTGGACCAGCAATTAGGGAGGTCCTGGAAAGGTCCTAGAGCATATATACTGCTGGTTATTCACTTGCTCTTTGTCTGGCGTGCGATCACATATGTGGGAGCACCCAGATCCGTAGTCAGATCCGCAAGTGTGCCGGGACCAGCTGGAGCTGTAATCCTACACTTAGCTAGATTCTGTTGATAGCTAAAGTACTAGTTTGATTGTGATTATCTGTTATGACTTTTGCCTGCCTTGACTATCCTCCTGAACTCTGATCTTGCACCTCGATATTTCTGATACTCTGTTGCCGAACCCCGGCTCGTTCCTTGACTCTGCTTCTGCCTCCTGATTTTGTACCCCAATATTTCTGATACCCCGTTGCTGAACCCTGCCTGTACTTTGACTCCGCCTTTGCCTTCTGCTCTTGTACTTTATCTGTCCGTGTGTGTACGACCTGGCTTGTCTGACCTCGAGAACCGACCTTACTGTTAGAGGCGGTTCCTCGCTCTGTTAGTGATCCTTCCTCCTGAAGGTTACTTTCAGTCTGTCCTTCCTACTGTCAGTCTGACTCCTCCCGTCTTGGAGAGCTCAGGTCTGCGGAAGGAATCTGTGCAGTACTCCTTGCTGCACTGAGGCCTAGTCCTCAAAGTGTTACTGTTACACCAAACACTACACTCTACTCAGGTGAACAGAGGTTAGCTAGTATATCGGATTATCAGTGATACTGCAGATCACGTATAATCTGGTATACATCTGTATTCCCAGTGATTCTGCAGATCACTGGTAATCAGATCCTCTCTGTGCTTCACCGAACGTTACAACTGGATAATCTTCTTATATAGTGCGATATAGACTAACAGGACAAGACAAGACAAATAACATTTATATCGCGCTTTTCTCCTGGTGGACTCAAAGCGCCAGAGCTGCAGCCAAAAGGACACGCTCTATAGGCAGTAGCAGTGTTAGGGAGACTTGCCTAAGGTCTCCTCCTGCTGAATAGGTGCTGGCTTACTGAACAGGAAGAGCCGAGATTCGAACCCTGGTCTCCTGTGTCAGAGACACAGGGAAAATAAACACCAAGAGAGCCACCTAAATAACATTGCCTAGGATGTAATCAACCACTGACATCAAAAGAGAAAAGCCATCCATATGGCAAACAACATGTAATCAATGACACGATTATCTCAAACTATCATAGAAATGTAATCTCTATTAATGGAGAACAATTCATATAAAAACAATTAAAAACACCAAGTTCAGCACATGTGGACATAATAATACACTGTAATATGAGTAGTAATACATAAATCTCACAATGATCAATACAAAAATATATGCACCTGGGGTCTAACGGAAAGAATATGAATATAATCACCTGGGCCACAAACACCAATGTCCTAACAAACACACATGGGGAGTAATGACCCACTAAAAGTGAATGATGTAGTAATCTATAGGTGTAATAAACATATATGGACAAGGAAATTGGAGCCCAGCACCTCCGTAAAACTAATGCAATATGAAGACTATCTTACCAGAAAGACACCCCAGGAAATAAACGTCCACTGTGCTGTCCCTCACATGTATCGCAGCTGGACTGCTGCTTCTTCAGAGGATGACAGAGTACAAACGCACTCTCCATTAAATACAGGCACCGCCGCCGCTACCGCCCTGGCTCTCTGCGTGACGTGGCCACGTCATGCTAACGCGCTGGCATAGCGCGTCATCACGTGACGCGCTAGTCCAATCGCGTCCTATCTAGTTACGCAATCCTGCACGCAAGGACGCATAAAGCGTCCACTGCGTACATAATAATACACGCATGACGCATGGAGCGCATCTCCACGTGATACGAATATCCAATAGAAATGAGGCGGATGCATACGAGCAGGTGTCAGCAAGTATATGTAAACAAAAGAAAAAAAAGGAAAGAGAGAAACGAAAATAAATACAAGGAATTGCTGCGGAGAATTATAAAGCATATCTAGATTTAGCACCATAAGTATAATATTAATATTAAGGCACGGAAAGGAGAGATACATTTGTTCTGGTTATATTATATAGAAAGAAATAAAATCCATTCGTGTCTACAACAATGTCGCCCCCCTGAGGATACTACATATATAAAAAAATATAGCGGCATACCTAAAGTAAATAATTGGATGTAAACAGTTTAAATGCATGAAACTAAAGTGCTACTCGTGGAATTCTGTTAAGAGAAAGTGCATGGTGCAATATAAATATGTATCAATATATTATTATACAAATACATAAAACTAATGTGCCAATCGTGCATCTCTGCTGAGAGAAAGTGCATAGTGCTGCATAAATATGCGCATGTACAAAAAATACGTGAACCACCAAACACACACATATGAATATATGTGAAAAACGACAATACAAAACAAAGAACTCCTAAGAGGGGTCTTAATCCAGTGAAGTCCCAGAAGGGGTCTTGATCCAAGTGAAGTCCTGCATCCAATAAAGATGGTCCATGGAGAATAGATGCGAGACACCTACAAAATACATATGTAAGTACAGTGTATAAATCATGTGCAAAAAACAACACATGTGCTGAACTTGGTGTTTTTAATTGTTTTTATATGAATTGTTCTCCATTAATAAAGATTACATTTCTATGATAGTTTGAGAGACACAGGGAATTCACCAAATTAAATGTATTTTGAATGTTTGTACTAGTGAGAAGAATTTTTAATCATAAGAAAATAGTTTTTTTTTTTATACTGCCCAGCAAGCTCGTGATGAACCAGAACTCATATCTGTATAAAATTTCAAAAACATTTAATTTCATTTTGACGCCATTATAGGTGATAGGACTATATTGCATTAGATCTGATCTTTTGATCCAAGTTCAAAGATTTTATTGCCAAAGGGTTTGTTTTTTTTTTTTTTCATTACATTGATATTAGTTAAATATGAAATTATTGAGTTGAAAAAAAATATATTGTAATTTTAGATAAGATATCATCCATTCTCAATCAATGAACTTGATTTGTGGCTCTAAACAACACTTGCAGTTTTGATGTACTAGGCAATTCACATTGATTTAGGGGCGCTACACCTGCTATTGCCGAAATTCTGTTTTGTCCCCACGTTTATCGCCTGATGAATCGGGCTTGGCCTGCGAAATGCGTTGCACTGCACTTTTTGGGGTACTATAAAATAAATGTGATTGCTACTATTCAGACAGTCTTTCCTGTCTGCTTTATGGAGGTAAGTCCACCACTTCCTCCAAGCAAATTTTAAAGGTTTTATCCATTTTTATCCTGCTGGCGCGGTGGCGCCTCTGTTCTCTTACTGCTATACTATGTCCACCCCTGATGTAGGGGTGATCTACCCCTTTTTCTGATCTACAGAGAGTGACTTCTTATCCCTGAGTGAGGACAGGTCTAATCTCCTCACCTGCCTATACAGTGGTAGCCTATGTGGTAACCCACACTTGTGAGTATACTCTTCTCACTGATTATCCTTACTTTATTTTTGCATAACATACAACACTATATTGGGCTCTCGGTTTCTCTAAATTTTGATTTAGGGGGTGTTCACACTATGCAGTCTGTGGTGTGTTATACCATAATAGGACCATTTACATCAGCTAGGGGTGGTCGGAAATACTGATTTCTGATTCTGCAGAAATTCTGATTTTCGCCAATACCGACTACTAATTCCGCAGATTTCTGATTTCCGAGTAGTCTGTTTTGGTTATCTTTTGCGTTCTCTGATTGGCCAGACACTTCTGAGTTGACTCTGGATTTTCTGATTGGTCCAATGCATCCAAATTATGTTATTGTGCTAAAATTACCGAGTTGCAGCAATTTGGTATTTCTGCAGAAATCCACGAGTTGCAGCAATTTGGTATTTCTGCAGAAATCCAATTTCCAATGAGTCTTTATTTGGTCTATTTTTGCATTCTCTGATTGACCAAATACTACTGAGTTGACTCTGCATTCTGCAAATGGTCCATTTCTTCCGAGGTCTGTGATTGGGCTAAAATTACCGAGTTGCAAAAATGTGGTATTTCTGCAGAAATCCGATTTCTTTTTCTGATTTTTGAGTTCCAATCGGAAATGCAGAAGTTTCATTTATATGGAATCTGAATGAAACTTCAAATGTGGCAGCACCAATGGGCAATGACGTGCAGTGATCTCCACTGGAGTGTGTAGGGAATAGAGATGTAGCGAACTGTTCCAGGCGAACTTTGGGGGTTCGCGTTCACCTGCACCAGGCAAACTTTTGCGGAAGTTCGATTTGCCCCATAATGCTCTATTGAGCAAAACTTTGACCCTCTACATCACTGTCAGCAGGCACATTATTGCCAAACACACTGCTCGAGGCCCGCCCCCCTCCTCCTCCTCCTCCTCCTCCTCCTCCTCCAAGCAAGGTCCTTATGCCATTTCACTCACTTGTCTGCCTACACTAATTAGTTAAGGGACAGCTGCTTCCCTCCACCTCCCTCCCCTTCTCCCTCCTGCCCTTCTCCCTCCTGCCGGAGAGAGGAGGGTCTCATCTGCCAGGGAAGTATACTATTTCAAAAACCAGTTTACATACCATAGCTGGGAAGCGAACCCAGGTCTAACTGTGTGGTGGGCAAGCACCCTAACTGCTGTACCACAACAGTACTAACTGAAGGTGGCCTAGCATTTACTATTTATGCTTAATGCAATAGAAACATTAGGTTGCTTAAAGGGAAACTTAACTGAGAGTGATATGGATGTTTCCTGTAAACAATACCAGTTGCCTGGCAGTCCAGCTGATCTCTGTGACTGCAATAGTGGCTGAATCACACCCTGAAACAAGCATGCAGCTAATCCAGTCTGACTTCAGTCAGAGCAGCTGATCTGCATGCTTGTTCAGGGGCTGTGGCTAAAAGTATTAGAGACACAGGATCAGCAGGCGATTCAGGCAACTGGTATTATTTTAAAAGGAAAAATCCATATCCTTCTCCGTTTAGGTTCCCTTTAAGGATTTGTAGCATAAAAGCCAACTCACATTGGCTGGGAATCAAACCCAGGTCTCACTGTGTGGTGGGCAAGCACCCTAACCGCTGTACCACAACAGTACTAACTGAACCTAGCCTATGTAAACTGTATTTTGAAATAGTATAATTCCCTGGCAGATGAGACCCTCCTCCTTCCGGTAGTAGGGAGGAGGGAATAGGCAGAAGGGAGGACCTCCAGGTATTAGAGCCCTTGAAACATGTTTTCTATAATTTTTCCAGCCAATAGAATTTTTTCAAATTTTCAAAGTTCGCCTCCCCATTGAAGTCTATTGTGGTTCGCGAACTTAAAATCGTAGGTTCGCGACATCTCTAGTAGGGAATAACTCCAAATAAGTTGTCAGGATCCGCCCCGTCTAAAAATCTTAATTTATTATAGCTCTTTAAAAAATCAGAACAGGCATAAAAAGTGTATGCCGAGCGCCATGGCGCACGGCGTTTCAGAACATAGTTGCTTCCACAGATGGCATAGTTCCTTCCTCAAATGGCATCAGATCCCACTACCTACATGTAGTGTGGTCTGATGCCATCTGAGGAAGGAACTATGTTCTGAAACACTGTGCGTCATGGCGACCCGGCACACACTTTTTATGCCTGTTCAGATTTTTTAAAGAGATATAATAAATGAAGATTTTTAGACGGCGCAATCCTGACAACTTATATGGAATCTGAATGAGCATCCCTAATCAGGACATTGGCAATGCAGTGCATCTGGTTACCTTGTAATAAAACGAGAGGCTTCATGCACGTTATGCTGCGAATGGTGACAAGGTACCATGCATTGTAACATGCACATTTCCATGAGATGCCGGTGTTTTGCCCTATGCACACGGCAATGGATTCAGCATGAACTTAGTCTAGTTGTTCTCTTCAGGAAGGTGTATTGCTCATTCTGATTTAATATATCTAATAACAATACACAATACATGTGAAAGAGAGGCTGGTAGTGGATGCTGGATGGAAACCGACAGGCAATACCGGATTATGTACAATTAACCACGTGCTCTCAGTAAAATACAACACAATATGCCGGTAGTAGAGAAGATTGAAGCACTGTAGATTGCAAACCTTGTACCTTTAATTACAGCAGGAAAGAGGAAGCTTTGTTAACCACTAGCTTAGACCACTCCACGCCAATTGGCGTTAATGTGGTGGCAGCCCCAGGACCGCTCCAAGCTGATTGGCGTGAACGGCTGTCTATGAGGCTAGCAGGAGATTGCGCTTGCCAATGCATGCGCATCTCCGCTTGGAAGGCTCCACTCTGCCTTCAGTCTCCCAGCGGCGACCGGCGCTCGGAGACTGTTAAGTACAGCGCTGCGATCTAAGGCAGTGCTGTACTGGGGACACAGGAGCAATCCGCTGTGATAGGCTGACTCTAGGATGGAGGGGGGGGGGGGAATAAATAAAAAAATAAGAAAATTTAATACAAATAATAAAATAAATATTTATAAAAAATAAACAACCTTGGGGCGATCTGACCCCACCAACAGAAAGCTTTGTTGGTGGGGAGAAAAGGGAGGGGGGTGATCACTTGTGTGCCGAGTTGTGCGGCCTTGCAGCAAGCCCTAAAAGTTGCAGTGGCCTAATTAGGGAAAAGTGGACTGGTCTTTAGGGGAGTTTAACACCGCGGTCCTCAAGTGGTTAAAGTGAAATGACTGTCAGGCTCTTTTCACTCCAACTGTATACCCCAATGTCTGTCTATTGTGATTAAATGTACACGGTTCGCAATCTACAGTGCCTCAATCTTCTCTACTACTGGCTGATTTAATATATCTGTATCGATAGTGTAAAATGTTTATAGCTACATAGGATTATCATATAAAATATAGTATGACTAAGTAACAAGTACATCAGTAAATAACTTACAAAGTTATCTATCACAAATTCATATTTCACTTTTTATTGTGACAATTATGTTTATTTATTTATTTTGTATATTCACTGCTGCATTTTCATTGTATTTATTTATTTTATTGCATACCGAGTTTCACAAGCAGTTTTCATGTTGTATTTACGATTAAGGTTCTAATTGAGAATTTATGCCTACAAGAAGAAAAGCTGTTCTCTAAGCAATTACCCAATGTTAGAATGATTGCAAATATATCATCTCGCTTGTGCTATCAAAATGGGAAATGAACGTACCACTGCAGTATGAGCAAGGAATGCAAGGGGTGGTACGTTAGATACAACTAGCACAATTTGATTACAGGAAATTGCTTATTAACCTTTCACTGAACCACGTTTTTTGATATCTCAAAATTCCCCTTTACTTAAAAAAAAATACATGGAACATGAGTAATATGTTTAAAGGACAACTGTAACAAGTGAGATATGAAGGTTGCCATATTTATTTCCTTTTAAACAATACTAGTTGCCTGGCAATCCTGCTGATACTCTGCCTCTAATACTTTTAGCCATAGACCCTGAACAAGCATATGCATCAGGTGTTTCTGACATTATTGTTAGATCTGACAAGATTAGCCACATGTTTCTGGTGTTATTCAACCACTACTGCAGGCAAATAGATCAGATGGGCTGCCAGGCAACTGGTATTGTTTAAAAGGAAATAGGTATGGAAACCTCCATATTCTTCTCACATCAGTCGTCCTTTAACAAAGATATTTCCACATATAAAGAACTTTACATGTCAGGATGTGGACTTTTCCCAGCAATACTGTATACAGTTGAATAATGGTAATTTGGTCACTGCCAAAGATAGCGAGATGAGTTTTTAGGACCCTTGAGTTGATTCCAAGGGTACTGACCACCACACGGGAAAACAACTGCTTTTTCCCACCATTCACTCAATTTCTGTCTACAAATCTTTGCGCTGTTTGACCTTCTCTAATTGCCTGTATTCTCTTCTACTCTCTCCTGATATTAACCCATCTATAATTTAGGCTTGCATGTTCTCTATATCAACCAGTGTAACATTGGTGCAATATATGGGCCAGGTGATGTATCCATGTGTGAAAGTCTCATAAGAGCTTTACGTACGCTTTCTCAAGAATTCTCTCAGTGTTGTGTTCCTGCTAAGTAAATTTTATCTGCATGAAGATGAAACTTCATAATTATGTTCACATCAATCCTCAATCGTTTTTCAAGTTGTTTTTGTTACTAATGATATCATCATCATCAGCAGCAGTAGTAATATTAATAGTAATATTTTTATACAGGTCCATAATGTATAGCCGAAAATAATAAAGGCTTGGATAATTCAAAGCAAGTTATTTTCATGTGTGGCGCTGAGCACCGTGCGCTGAAGCTGGGAGCTGTCATAGCAGCAATGCTATGCTGCGCACCCCGCCTAGCGGTAATTTCGGGCTCTGGTGGCTGCCAGACCCCGAATTACATCTCCCTCCGAGTTGCAACAACTCGGAGGGTGAATGGTATTTAACGCTGTTGGGGAGTTAAGCGGCAGCAGGGAGAGCCATCATTCGGCTCTCCCTGGGCTGAACTGAGCATCGCCAGAGCCACACTTTTTGGGTAGGACATATAAAACAATAATTAAGGCAGGGTCTTGTCTTTAGGAGCCTATAATCTAGAAGTTGAAGTACTAAATAAAATACTTGAGGTAGCTGTGAGTCCTTTGTAAGCAACACGTAAAGCAAGATTTAGTAGTGGGATAGATTATATGTTTGTGTTAGGCCTGAACCCACTAGCACTCTTTTGTCCACTTCTGTGCATTTTTAAGTACGTATGTAAGTCCGTACCATTGAGGTGTTGCTGAAATCAGCACAGAAACAAACAGAAGGGTGCAATTGTGTTCAGGTCCTAAGAAGTGAGATTTTTTAAAATGCTGGTGTAAGAGAGATGCACTGTTAAATATAGTTTCTGAGAAGGATAGAAGCTCATGAAATGCTAGATGTAATCATGCAGAAGATTGAGGAGATGATTACTAGGGTTGACGCTGGGAGAATTTCATGAGCTATTGGGATGAGAACATTAGGAGAATATTTATGGAGAAAACAGTTTACTGGGAGTGTGAGAAAACGCGGAAAAGCCGCCGCAAGTACTCAGAGTAAGGCGGCTAATTCCGCGTCCAACATGGCATTCACTAGCCTGACGGAGCGCGGAGAAACCGCCGCATGCCCAGTGAACAAGGCGGCGGATTCCGCGTCCGACGCAGCGGTTTGCACGCATGGGCCTACCACTAGCAGTATGGCTGAACGCGGGGAAACCGCCGCATGCTCTGACAGCGGTGCGGCTGGCCCCGTATTCAAACCAGCAGATACATTACAACACATGTCTGGTGTGGCTGGGACTGATAGTCCACACAGGTTCAGAAGGACGCGCGCGCGCGTTGAGAGGCAGAGCCTTTATGACAGTCAGAAGGGTGTCAGCTGATCCAGCCAATCAGCTGACAATTCTATCAGGTTTCATTGGTCCAGCACTTAGGGGAGGTGCCAGAGAGCGCTTGTGTATATATACTGGGTGCTGGTCATTTCTCTGGTGTCTGGCGTTGCGATCACTACGTGGTAGAACTCAGACCTTGTCAGTATCTGTGATATTTTCTGTGTTATTACTTCAGGCTAGTTCCAGGGTGTTGATGATCAAGGAACTCACACCCAAGACTAGGGAACTGTATTACCATTCTGTTATACTTCAGACTAGTTCCAGGGTGTTGATGATCAAGAAACTAACACCCAAGACTAGGGAACTGTATTATCACTCTGTTATATATCAGACTAGTTCCAGGGTTTTGATGATCACGGACCTCACACTTAAGACTAGGCATTGTTATTATCTGTTATGACTTTCTGCTTTCCTGACCACTCTCTTGATCTCTGATTTGGTACTTCGCTATATCTGATACTTTGTTGCTGAACCCTGCTTGTCTTTAGATTCCGAATCTGTCTCCTGTCTCTGTATCTGATCTGTCTGTCTGTTGCCGACCTGGGGCTTGATTCACAAAGCGGTGCTAACTGTTAGCACGCCTGTGAAAACCCCCTTAGCACGTCTAAACAAGCTTTTTGCGCATAAAACTTTACGCGCACAAAACTTTATGCGCGTAAACATTACGCGCGGACTGCACAGAGCGCTGGGCGCACCGCGCGAAGTGCCCATTAAAGCCTATGGGACTTAGCGCGCGTAAAACTTTACGTGCGTAAAACTTTACGCGCGCAAAGTTAGCGCGCGATCTGATTGAGAAATCCGGTGCTAACCTACTTAGCACCCTGGTTAGCGCGTCTAAAGACTTTAGACGTGCTAAGTAGGTTAGCACCGCTTTGTGAATCAAGCCCCTGGCCTGTCCGATCTCGAGAACTATCTTCCCTGTTTGGAGATAGTTCACAGACCTGTCAGTGACACTTCACCTTTGGTGTCACTCACTCTCTGGTCCTTCCCACTCTCAGCCTGGCTCCGCCCCTTGGGGAGCATCAGACCATTGGAAGGAACCTGTTCTCTGAGCAGTATCTCTTACTGCCTGGCACCCTTTATACTGGTGTTTTCCTCAAAGTATTACTGTTGCACAAACACTCATATTACTCAGGTGTCCAGAGGTTAGAAATATATCTGATTATCGGTGATACTGCAGATCATCAATAATCGGGTATATATCTGTATTTTCGGTGATACTGCAGATCACCGATGATCAGATCCTCTCTGTGTTACACCGATCGTTACAGGGAGCTTTCGGAGTAGGAGTTAGGAGTTTGAAATGGATACTCTTGGCAGGTGTAGGTAGTAGATTGGTAGGTGTGAGCAAGATCTAAAGCATCAGAAGAAACACAAATGAAAAAAACAAAAAACAAAAACAAAAAACAGTTCAGTAAAAAACTGGAAAGGTGCCACCCTATTTGCTGCTGGTAAGCTGCAAAGGACAAATGTTGCAGTAGTCAAGATATGATATAAGTACATGTCTGAACATTTTACTTGCACTATTATTTTCCAGAAGCTCACTGCTATCACCTGTGTTAAAATCTCTATAAGGGCTAATTCACACTACCCGAACCTTTTAAACACCAGAGATTTTAAAAGCTCTTGCTAATGCAATCCTATGGGGGATTTTTACAAAATCACATTGCTCCAGTGTTTCACATTCACATAGCATAACATTAGCAAGAGCTTTAAAAATCACAAGCGCTCAGAAAAGCTCTTGTAGTGTGAACAAGCCCTAACAGCTTACAATGAGCTTTATTAGAATCCTAATAATGCAAATACTTGTCCTGGAAGGATTTATTTATTTTAGTTCTAGTATCTTGCAACTATAGAAAGCTCTCTAGTCTTTAAATTGTCTCTTTGCCCTGTAAAAATATCCTGTCTATTTTTTTTTCATCTTCTACCATGGGCTGTGAAAGTCAGAATAGCTAAAAAAAATGTGCCACATAAACTCCATAAAGTCAATATTCTTATGGAAGTTTATCAATGGACTTGAAGAGAAGAACCCTTGGCTAGCCTGTAATCAGAATTAGTGTAGACAATGACACAGTGCTATCAACATCTGCTAATTTTGTAAAGACTGCAAGATATATTGGCCATGATCATACAGTAATTGAAGTCTTCCGAATGATAGTTAGTGTAGGGTTATCCAGTTCTGTCCTCATGAGCTCCTGTTGTGCGAGAGTTTCAACAATTCACCAATTAACAAGTGCAAATCCACTTAGTTTAATTACAACATACATCACTGTGACGGTTGTGCCCTTGCGTCTGCAGCTCAGGTGACCCTACTGTATTACAGAAGATTACCAAGCTGATAGTTGCAAAGTTTCAGTTTGTTATATAATAAGTTGTATACTTTCTTTCTGATCTTTATCATTACTTGCATGGAAAAATTGTACCAGTTTCAAAATGTTTTCTTTCTTATAAAGCTAAATGATTTGTTGTTTTTTGTTGTTGGTGGAAATGAACAAAATCATGCTGCTAATGTCTTCATATTAGAAATGACAGTGTTCCTCAAAGGATCTTGAAATGTATTCCCTACCATAGTCTAGGAAGAAGTCAATTAACCTATCATTGTGTTTATGGAATGTTAGGCACTGACACAAACCAAAGAAAGCCACTGTGCTGCCTCCCATTTGCAAAGATCCCATGCGACATTTCATAACTCATAAGATCTAAATCCATCTGTTAACATGGCAGTATGGAACAAATTGTTAGGCTGGTCACACACATAACACATTTCCAGGCTATTTGATTGAGTCTGCAAAGGTTGTATTATTCCCAAAATGCTTGCAAGACCTTCAGTTGATTTTTGGGCAGTATCACTTAAAAGGGTAATAAGGCATATTGGAACATTTTTATTTTTTATTTTTAAGATTGCATCAGACAGTCAAAGTTGCAGTTTAGAATCCACACTCTGCTTTGCTGAAAATTAGCAGAAGTAACGGTCCTCTGAACCTTTCCACAGTAAAACCTTATGATCGCCCTTCTCTCTGACATATATCAGCTTTTTGGCTTCTGTTCACTTTTCAGGAAACTGGACTGATTTTGACAAGCTATTCAACAGGCTCTTTTGCACAGATAACTCAAATTTCTTAACTCTTTCTGGATTGGATAACAGAAAGGGACTTCAGATAATTTCTTAGTAGGACTAGTACTATATGTGTAGATTTATCTTATCATGCCACATGTCACTTCAGGTACGCTTTAAGTGTTGTACTACACTGAGCAGTGTAATGAGCAGCTTAAGCAATTTTATATTTCTTATGAAATCTAGTCAAATTGAGTGGACAAGATGGCAGGCTCAATGACTTTGAGTCATTGCTACCAACTCATGCATCCCTAGGAATAGTAGGTAACACTTCTGCCTTCGTGACCTTAATTCTTTGTTACACTTCAGATGATTGTGACTTTTAGTTCGATTTTGATTGTGATTTCTTTCAGTTTTACTTTCTGTAAATGCTGAAATATTACTGTGTTAAAATAACTGCAAACAATGCTGCAACATGTACAGCTATGAAAGCACATTAATGGCACACGCAGTATTATGCTATGCATGTCGTGTACGGTTACATATCATCATTCATGAGAGAAATATAGAAGCTGTCATTTCTGACCTTCTTTTGGAAATGCTGTTTACTTGAAATTAAAGATGTGTGAATATCAATCTGGGCAATGCAATTTTACATTTCAAGCTATTTAATAAGTAACATGCTCTTCAAGAGTTTGTGACCTGCAAAGGATACTATTTATGCAGGAAGCTTACTGGATTTTCCAATTAAACATTCATGCTCCACATGGTCTGAATTTGAAGTGGTACTTAAGCCTAATCTGTTAAACACATCTAGATATAGTGTTTTTTTCTGTGTAACCACTTGTGACCACTTAACCACTTCACTTAGATCAGTTTCAGTGTGTACATTATCTGATACTATGCTTTTGGATTCCAGGTTTTGCATCCAATTAGGATGAGTATTCTTATGTCTGTAACAAGTTCAGCTATGATTAAAGGGAACCTGAGTTAAAACTCGGGTTCAAAAAGAGTTATTTACCTAAAGAGATGGAAGCCTTAGGAACCTATTGAGGTTTCCCTCCATGCTTAGATGTCCCGTCTTAGTCAGTGCGGCCCCCTCCACATCGAGGCCACACTCCTCTCCTATTTCAAGTGTGGCCATACAGTAGCACAGCCTTGTAAGTGCAGTAGCATGGAGCTTTAATAGCTACTGCCCATGCACAGGCATGCTTGGGTGGCCGCGCTGATGGAAGAGGCCGTGCTCAGTGAGGTAGGGCATTAGAGCACTGAGGAAAACCTCAGAAGGATCCTGAGGCTTCCCTCTCTTTAGATAAATATCTCATTGTTAAGGATCCTAGCAAGTCAAAAAAGCACGTCAACTGTCTAGCCACATTACTGCTATAATAAAGGTCTTTTCAAGATAAATTACAGGAGGAGCAGTTGTCCCTTATTTTTATTTGGGTGTGGGAGGTGTGGAATTCCCACAAGACATTGCACAGGTGGTTTACTGTATCCTAGAAGAGGTACATCAATGTCTTTATCTGTCTGCCTATAATTGCAAATACAACCATGGATTTTCTGAAAATAATTTGCAAATCCAACTATCTCTTGTATTTATTTTTTGTCAGTGGCTGCAACTAATTCTGGGCAGGAAATTATGAGCAGAACGCATATTTTAAAGAGTTGTCACACCAAGATTTATCTCTAGCCCAACATCACAGTTCTGCTGGATCTTCCTTGACTCACCTGCTTGCTATGCAAGTTGGGAAGCATAGCCTCCCCTGTTACTGTGCTATGAGGATCATCATATAATCGTGCCATGACATCACAGTAGGGTAGAAGTTGCTTGCAAAGGATGTTTTATTCTAGTAGTCAGAAACGCGGAAGTTGATCAATGACAACAGTGAAGATCAGCCATCTGGGTCACAAAAGGAATTAGGAACACAGGGATACTGATCCAGTGACTATACTGAATGATCCAATACTGGTCAGTCTCCTATGGCAGGTCTAAGTGTTCATACTGGCACCTGAATCTGCATGCACCAACCAAATCCCATGCTGTGCACAAACATACACTACAAAAAACCTACTCCAATGCAACCTTGTGCACCACCATGCACCTGTCTGATTACAACCATGAGCTTGGAGCCATAAATAGGCACACAAACTAGGGCATGGACATCCTTAAATGCCCAAGGCCAGGCCTGGAGGTTAGTAAAAATTGTAACGATTGTAGAATTCTCTCCGTGGTCATCGCACAAGACGTGCGCTGACACTGCGGAAATCCTCCACAAGCGTATAATTTGAGAGAACCCAGCAAAAGGTGCAACGCACTTGTAGAGGGGAATTCCTGTCGGCAGATGGAGCTGTGGAGTGCAGAGGAACAGATCCTCTGCCCTGCCACAGACGCCAGACAGGAATTGTACGAAGGGAAGAAACGCAGGGCAAGATAGCCCTGAAAGAGAGAGATCAAAGCGACAGAGGGTATGTGTGTCCACCAATCTAGTCGCCACCCTGCGACGATGAACACACAACCATGAAGATCAGGTGAGAAGGCAATCGCAAGAGATGGTGATTGCTAACAGTGACACAAGACCGAATAAGCACAGATGAGGAATGTATGTATGTCCACCAATCTAGCCGCCAACCTGCGACGGTGGACACACAACAGAGGAAACCAAGAGAGAACGCAATCGCAAGAGAAGCGATTGCGAATAAGAATGAGCACAGGGACAGATTGTATGTGTGTGCACCAATCTAGTCGCCAACTCGCGACGGTGCACACACAACAGCAGATACGAAGTAGGAACGCAATCGCGAGAGAGGCGATTGCCAGAGGTGACACAAGGCTAAAGCAAGACAGGGCATGAGAGTAGCAAAGGCACAGCAAATCATACAATGAGAAGATAAGGAAAATAACAAACGCTAACTAAACGCGAACACCGCACTCATTCGCAACAGCGAACGCGTTTACAGCGCGGTCTCCGTGTGTTAAGCACAACTGAGACAAGCATGCCTAACTAACCACCGACAGACAAACACGAAACAGAGGACGCGAGCGCTTGCTTAACGGTTACCTCACCGAGCCTCCAGCAAGCGTTCGTATCAGACAAGACAGATACACGAAAACAGGAATAAGTGAGAGATACGATCCACTGCTCTTTCCGCCAGAGCGAGTGCGATCCAAGTAAGGCAACAGAGCTAGCAAGATCCACTGCTCTTTCCGCCAGAGCAAGTGTGATCCAAGTATAGCAAGAAAGCTTAGCAGGATCTAGAGGTGAGCGTAATGACTTAATTACGATTTCGCGAAATTTCGCGTTATTAGTGTAAGTACGATTATGGCCGTTAGTACATAATCGTAATGAAGAAGGGTTTCGTGAAATTTCGCATAAGCGTAATTTTCGCGTAGCTTTCGCATTACAGTGGGTATTGCGAAATTACGTTTGCCTTACATGCAACCATTTGTAAGCGTAGTTACATAACGTAATTTCGCGATAGTTCATATTACTGTCAATGATCACAGTGTAATTATTGTGAAAAAGCTTGCTCTATGCGTAGAAACATTCTTGTCAATACACCCTTGAACTGCGCATGCTTAGTTTTTACATTATTTAACGCGAAAAAGCGTTCATATGCGAAAATTTGTTAGCGTTCGTCTGACTACCGCTGATTCGCTTCTGATTGGCTAATGCGAACAAAAACAACAGGAAGTTGAGCAATCTCATAAGGGAAGAGGCTGCCTGCACGTGCTACAGCACCAGCGAGGACAGGAGACTGACAGAAGTGCCGAGAAGTGACTGAGAGATGCCTCCCATAAACGAAATTACTTTCATTTTCAAAATTAAAATGTATTTCTTTATATAGCTAACAAGTAATTACGAAATTCGAGAAATTACGAAGAAATGCGAAATTACGTTATGGTTTAACGTGAAATTACGTTTTGAACGAAACGCGAAATTACGCGTTGAAAATTACACTTACAGTATTATCAATTACGATTTTAATGGCAATTACGCTACCATAATTTCGCGCCGTAATAGCAAATTTCGCATGCGTAATTATAGTAACGCAAAATTTTGAAAATTTCAGCTCAACACTAGCAGGATCCACTGCTCTTTCCGCCAGAGCGAGTGTGATCCAAGTATAGAAACATAACGAGCTGGGTCCACTGCTCTTTCCACCAGAGCAAGTGTGATCCAAGTACAGCAAGGGAGTAGTAGATCAGGAGGATCCACCGCCGCTACCGCTAGAGGCTAGTGCGATCCAAGCACGACAGACAGAACAGGCAATACAAATAATACAATCCTGACTTCTCTAGCAAGGATGCCTAGTGCAGTCCTAAGAATTACTCTAAGCTAATCTTTAACCAATAAGCATGGCTGACACTCCAGGAGTGTTTCACAGGACAAACCCTTATGACCAGCGAAGTACTGTGGAATCACATGGTATATATAGAGCAAGCCTACAAAGGATGTGGCTAGGCAATTTGCATGACAAATGTATGCAAATTCCTCAGCAGCAGCAAGCTGCAAAACTGACAAAAGGTCTCTTTTCCAGAGACCTGCAGAATGCAGACCTGAACAGTGGTCAAAAAGCTGCCTGCCTGCGCAGGCAGCTGAGCAGATCATTACAAAAATTCAAAGAAGGGCGATATACACAAGCTGGATGAGTTGAATTGTTTTATTTGGGGCATAGCCAATAAAAAAGACCTCAATCATATGTGGCTGCGAATGGAGATGGCCTTAATAAACCATTTAATTCATCCAGCTACCGTGCATCATTATTCTTTGAATGATCTTTTGTAGATTAACTGTTCTGGATCAAGCACAATTAATTGTTTGAGTATGGGTGTGGACATATAACGTTTTTCTATTTTTCTTCTGGAGGTTAAGAGATGTTTCACACTGAAAATCACTGAAAAATCACAATCGCTCCAGAAGTGCTACATGCAGTGCTTTGCAATCACTATGTGATCGCAAATGCTATAGTGTGAATGTTCCCATAAGGAGACACAGCACTAGTGATTGGAAATTTGCAATTTGGAGTTTAAATTCAGAATTCATGAAATTCCAACATATAAATTCCAATAGTTTTGGAGAAGTGTGTTTTTGTAATGTACAAACATTTCTTTGCATCAATAGGAAAGTTGTGCAACAAAATTTGTCTACTGAGCAAGTTCAAGACCAGGGACATCAAAATAAAAAATCACAATAAATTCCAATTATCTTACAATTTCACAATGTAAACATTTGGAATTTTTAAAAAATTTGGAGCAAAATTTCTAAATTTCAACAAATTGGGAATGCAGCACTTCTGACCATTCTTACTATCTATATTCTACCTGTATCAAGACAGTATTCTTTAGCAAATGGTATCCCTACTCTTCTTGGGTTCACATTGGAATTTCTAAACACTGAAATGGAAGTGAAAAAAAAAATTAAAGAGGAGCGGTAGTGAAAATTACATAGATAATGAAAAAAATATCCACTTACAGTATAAATTATTTAGTCATTGTTTGCCCATTGTGAAATCTTTCCTGTACTTGATTTACACTCTGAAATTTATCACTGGTGGTGACCTCTTGAGTTCTACCAGGTGATCTGTACGGAATGTTATGTTTACCGAGAGTTCTATGCACAGAGGGAGATATTGCTTCCTTGGTAGTTGGAAAATACATTATTTCCTACAACGCAATGAGGTTTTGAGACAGCAAGTTTTAGGACCATGGTCATGACATCACACTGTAGGAGGGGTTTCACCACAATATCAGCCATGCAGACCCAATTCCCCCAATGATTTAGTCTATTCGAAAAAAGGTAAAAAATGCTAATGGGAAAGAGGCTATCAGCTACTGATTGGAATGAAGTTCAATTCTCAGTTTAAATTCCTCTTTAAATGTGAAAATAATACACACTTTTTTTAAAGCCTAAAATATGTAACCTTTGTTTAAGTGTAAAATACTTTTTTGTAATTCAGACTATTTTGTATATTACTAAAATATGCTGACACAAATACACATAAATTTAACTTTCATTTTTTTTTAAATAACTCATTTGAACATACTCTTTCCTTAAAGACCAATATCTGATGATGAACACAAGAACTAGTAGCTAAAAAAGCCCAAAGCAGATGCTCAGAGGTTTCTCATCTCACGTCGGGAGGACAGAGCTGTCTGAGAATAATGGAGTTTCCTGAGAAAAAGTTTTGAATCATCAAACTCCCTGATCTGCATTAGAGTCAGCGTAATGCTGAGGCAGCAATCCCAGGACTTGTTATTGTTTTTTCTCCCCTCCACCTAGTACAAACAAGCTTTTCTTAGCTACAGAGTTGTGCCTGTTCCAGCAATTCTGACCTACATATTACTGCTGTATAGTCCTTGCTTGTTCGATTTAAAGGTTAATGGGGAAATAACATTGTATGATATAGAAGTCTCATCGATCTTTACATAGGTAGCTGCGTTGAATTAAAATGAACAAAAACACATTAAAAAGGGAAAATTCTGTAAAAGCAGGAAAAGCTACAGTGAACATTTTTTCTTGTAATGCATGTCAGTTTTGGTAGGTTGTGATTGTAGAACAATGCCAGAAAACATATTTAGCAATACTGGTGTAGCTAACAAGCTGGTTAGACTTGCTGACTAGTCCTTACTTAACCACTTTCCCACCGCCCGTACGAATTTCTCCGTCCCTTTTTCCATCCTTTAACCCCCAGGGACGGAGAAATACGTACTTTCCGCGTTCCCGCCGCTGTCCGCACTCCCGCTCGTAAACACGCTGCCCGCCGGTAGTAAAAACGCCGCCGCCCGCTCACCCGGAGATCAATGAATGGGAAAATCCATTCCCGTTCGTTGATCTAAGCCCCGCAATGATCCACTGCTCTCCGATGAGCAGCGCGATCATTGTGAAAAAAAACCACTTACCCAGCCTCCAAGTACTTCCTCCAAGCTTCCGGAAGGACGCTTGGAGGTCGCATTAAAAGAAAAAGTTACTGTGGCCATCTTGTGGCCAAATAGTAAAACTACACCCTACACATTTTTCACATACAAATAAATTACTTTTACACGAAAAATTAACTCATTACCTCCCACACTCCCAATTTTTTTTTTTTTTTTTTGTAATTAAAAAAAAATTAAAAATGTACAATAAAAAAAATACATAAATAGTTACCTTAGGGACTGAACTTTTTAAATATTTATGTCAGGAGGGTACAACACTGTTACTTTATAAACTATGGGCTTGTAATTAGGGATGGACGCAAAACTGAAAAAAAATGCACCTTTATTTCCAAATAAAATATTGGCGCCAAACATTGTGATAGGGACATAATTTAAACGGTTTTATAACCGGTACAAAAGGGCAAATACATTTCATGGGTTTTAATTACAGTAGCATGCATAAATTAAAAACTATAATGGCCGAAAACTGAAAAATAATCATTTTTTTCCCACATTTTTCCTATTTTCCCATTAAAACACATTTAGAATAAAATAATTTTTGGCATAATGTCCCACCTAAAGAAAGTCTAATTAGTGGTGGAAAAAACAAGATATAGATCGTTTAATTGTGATAAGTAATGATAAAGTTATAGACAAATGAATGGAAGGAGCGCTGAAAGGTGAAAATTGCTCTGGTGGTCAGGAGGTAAACCCCCTCAGTGGTGAAGTGGTTAACCATTTCCGCTGCCCGGATGTGAAGCTCACGTCCGGGCGGCAGCTCTGCAGCGCTCCCGCGCTTGGGCGCGCTCCCGCCCGCGATCGCAGGCGCGCCCCCGCATCCCCGCTGTGCCGCCCGGTAGCCCTGGGATCAGTGAAAGGGAACATGGTTCCCGATCACCGATCCCTTTCCCCCGCAGAAAAACCGAAGCGCTCACCTGTGAGGCTTCAGTTCTTCTGCCCGGAGAGAGTTCCGCATCGCCCTTGTACTTCCGCTTAGCAGGAAGTACAAGGATGGGAAAAAAAAATGAAGGTGGCCATCTTGTGGCCAAATAGTAAAACTACAGCTACACATATTTTACATCACAATTTACACAGATAACAACATTAAAAATTAACTGTTTATGCCCCACACCAAAATATTCCCCAAATAAAAATGTTAATGAAAAAAAACAAAAACATTACAATAAAAAAAAAAAAAAGACATAAATAGTTACCAAAGGGTCTGAACTTTTTAAATATGCATTTGAAGGGGGTATACTACAAATATTTTTTAAATTATAAGCTTGTAAATAGCGATGAACGCAAAACGGAAACAATGCACCTTTATTTCCAAATAAAATATTGTCGCCATACATTGTGATAGGGACAAAATTTAAATGGTATAATAACCGAGACATATAAGCAAATAAAATACATAGGTTTTAATTATGGTAGCGTGGATTATTTTAAAGCTATAAAGGCCGAAAACTGAGAAATAATGAATTTTTTCCATTTTTTTCTTATTAATCCTGTTAAAATGCATTTACGGTAAAGTGGCTCTTAGCAAAATTTACCACCCACAGAAAGCCTAATTAGTGGCGGAAAAAACAAGATATAGATCAATAAATTGTGATAAGTAGTGATAAAGTTATTAGCGAATGAATGGGAGGTGAAAATTGCTCCGATGCATAAGGTGAAAAATCCCCGCGGGCTGAAATGGTTAAAGGACTTATGAGCCCAAATACGTTAGAAAAGAGAAGTACCTTAATTATTTTTAAATGCACGGAGGACGCCATCCGCACCCTCCGTGCAGTTCTGCCGGGTCCCCACAGTGCAATAGCACCCCGTGCCGCTTCCGACCCCACAGATGGGGTCGGGCTTTCCTTCCTCTCCTAATATGGCCGCCGAAGATGGCCGTGGCTGCGCAGTCCGCATACACGTTAGTGCGGCTGCGCAGCTCTAGGGCCTCCCCCCCGATCCATGCACAGTAGCGTGGATCGTGGGGGGAGGCCCTAGAGCTGTGCAGCCGCATTAACGTGTATGCGGACTGCGCAGCCACGGCCAGCTTTCTCAACTTGACCTAATCTCTGCCATGTTCTACATACCTCAGGGGTGTCAGACTTCAAGGGCAGAGGTCCTCACACATTTTTGTCACAGCACAAATAAGTTGATGGGGCTGAATCAGGAAAGGTGTAGCTCACCAAGTAGATTGCATGTCTTCATTGTTCTGTCCAATCTTAACACTGGCATGGATATGGCCCTTGAGGACTGGAGTTGGGACATATGTTGCTAGTGTCATCTCACCTGGCTGACCAGATTTGCAAAATGTTCAGTCTTTTTGCTTTTTGCAGGTATTATAATGAGACACTAAAGGGTTATCTAAGCTCCTACTAGAGTAATGTGTTTGCACAAGACTTCCACCAAGATCAAGCAATTACAGCTGTGTTGTTGACTGTTTAAAGAAAGATTTAATAGGGGGAATGATGCATATAAATTTTATGCAGCATTGTGGTACATAACTGTCTGTTGGTAAAATAACAAATCTAGTCTGTCATGTAACTTATACGTATGGTCCCAGCTCCGCATATTTTTACTATGGCTAATATAGGTGCAGACTGTGGGTGCAGATACCCTGGGACTTTATGCTGGGTACTTTTTATTTTTATCACCAGATTTTTTTATTGTATAAAGACCAGCAACAATCACTATGGCATCAAGCACACAGCGGCTACATTGAGGTGTAACATAGGAATATGCTGCAAAAATCATTCATACACCTCAGATGGCAAGAATATCAACTGCTAACTATTATTTTAGGAGACAAACCTTCCAGGCAAAACACAATCCAAGACAGTCAGGACGGAAGCACAAGCAGCTGCCCATAATTGCACTAAAACTGCAAAGAAAGGTGATTAAAGTTATGCACCAAAGCAGCCATAGCAGAAAGACAGTATCTCACCAAACCTTCAAGGTATCCCACTCACCATGGGTCCAGGTGTTGTTTTTATGGGACCACAAAGGAAGCAAGGATGAAAGTCCTTGAGGAGTCAAGCAGGGCAGATATTTTGATTGTAGTTTATATTTAGAAATGTCCTTTCATGTTGTGCTGTTTAACCTTCTTAAAGGAAACATACTCTGCAATCTTTTAATTATGAAGGCCCCCCACATTCCATGACATCCCTCGGCATCCTCTAAGTTCCCTCCATTCTGCTGCTGGAGGCTCCTTAACGTGTACGACCCAAACGGGAGTAATGATACAACACATGAGCCACCTAAATAACATTTGCCTAGGATGCATATAGAACTAACACATCAACGAAGAAAAGCCATCCATATAGCAAAGCAAATAATAAATAAATAAAGCAAAAAACTCAATATGAATATCAATGCATTTAATAATGAAGAACAACCATAAAAACAATTAAAACCAAAGTACAGCGCATATGGAAGTTATAAGTGAATCATAAGGGGTAAACAACAATCTCCTAGTACCCAATAAAAATAATAGTAATAAATCCGGAGTCTGTTGGTAAGACAGGTATCACTATAACCATCTGTACCACACCACCAAAATCTCACACATAGCTAATGTCCATAAGGACCTGCTGAGTTATGGTCATATAATGTATACGTGTATAAATGAGAAATACAAACACAGCGTGTGAGCAAGCGGAGTAGACACAGAAACCTCTATAAACACGTGGAAAATAGAAAAATGTCACCAAGAGATGCCCCTGATATAAGAACGTCTGCTGCGCTGTCCCTCACATGTATCGCAGCCAAACTGCTGCTTCTTCTCCAAACGGGAGTAATTTCAACTATGCATGCGCGGCCCGACTTTGTACGCGGCTTTATCATGCTCCCACTGCCGGGAGTGTTCTGCACATGCACTGCTCATTTTTTATGGAGTTCTGGTCCTGGGGAGCAGATAGGAGGAGCCTGATGCTGTGTTTGTTCCAAGCACTTGTAAGGGCAGGAAAATTTCTCCCAAGTGCTGATCAGAGCTGAGAACTTCCTCTTCTTATTGCTGTGAAGAGAGAACACTAATATTTTCAGACACTGCCCCATACTGCCCAAGATTACAAGGAATGGGACATGTATGCTCTTGGCAGATCCTTTTCCCTCTTTACTAATGCTCTGATGAAGAGGGTCCACCTTTAGTCTATGTAAACCATGTGCTAAAGTAATGGGTCAACAATTGTGTTGGATGGTTTCTGACCTCTTCTAGACTGATTACTGGGGAAGATTGGTGGAGTGGAAAGTCTACTGTAGTTGTTGTGTCCATTGAGAAGTTCACCTGGCTCAGGCCCTTTTCTATTACTGTGCTTCTCTGCTGACATAAGTAGAATAAGTAGGTTTTACAGTTATTAATATTTTAAGCACTAGAACAATAATAAAACAAGTCTGGTTTAGCATACATGGAGCTAACTGATACACATGACACATCCATCAAAAACAAAGACTTTTCAGATACACATATCAGTGGATATGGTGGTAGTAATCTTATCCTGGGAGGACTACACAAACATGTAGTGGATGTCATTGTGTTCTTGACAAAACAATGATACATTCCATATCAAAGCTCACTCTACTATAGGAAAACATCATATGCAAATAAACTTTACTGAGGAGTCCACTAGTCTTCTTTTATTTTCACTAACTATGATATTGTGCTTGTTCTTTAGCATTTAAAGTTCAAACTCCCAAAAGCTCTTTTTTGAACATGTTGCAAAGTTTGGAATATTAATAATTCATTTTACATACCGTTTTTAAGAGTGCTTTTAACAATGCATAAAAGTTCCTCAGGGCATCTCCCAAATAGCTCCCAATCGACCATAGTCAGTCCAATATCTCTCATTTAATGTATATATATATATATATATATATACATTAATACAATACAATACAATAACATTTATATAGCGCTTTTCTCCCATAGGACTCAAAGCGCTTAGGCTCTCTCAGATTCAGTAATTAGTAGGATGAAGTATTCACACAACAAAAGTTATATTTCTGCAAATGCCAAACTAAACAGGTGGGTTTTCAGTCTGGATTTAAACATGTCCAGGGATGGAGCTGTCCTGATCTGTTGAGGTAAGGAGTTCCAAAACGTAGGGGCAGCATGACAGAAGGCTCTGGGACCAAAAGTTTCCAAGTGGACTCTGGGTATGACTCAGGGCCGGATTTACCATAAGGCACTGTAGGCACGTGCCTACAGGCTCCTTTAAGGGGCAGAGGCGGCCCTGATTGGCTCCCATGATTGATCAAAGTACAAAAAAAAAAAAGTCAGAGCGAGATAATTAACCCGGACCGCCCCGCCTCATCCCGCTCGCAGCGCAATGCTGCATGTCCCCTGCAACTGACAGCAGCACAGTGTCCCTGGCTGCCGCTGTATAGATGCACGCAGGTGAATCAGGACGCTACTGGTTGTGTGCAGGATACAGTAGCAATAGGTATCGGGAGGCGGCGTGCACTGTCCTGGCTTTGTTTATTTTACTTATTCTGGCTGCGGGGAACTAAGAGAGGAGCTACCACAAAGGCTGTGAAATGGGGGGAGGTAGGAGAGCGGAGCTAGGCTAAATACAAAAAAACCCCTCTGTTCCCGCCCCTCCTTTCACATGGTGCAGAGAGTCAGTAAACTCAGTATAGTGACAGGTGAAGAGGGGCGGTATGGAATGCTGCCTATGACAACTGTCCTCGGGTCTCAGGTTAGCTGCACAGCGTGTGGGCTTTGCTCCCCCCTCCCATGTGTCTACTGGTTCAGCCTGTGCCCGGGTCTTTTGAAGATGACGCTGGTGAACATGCTCCGCACAGCCAGCTACTTGTCTTGCAGTCACACAGAGGAGCTCTGCAGCCAGCTGCAGCGACAAGTAAGTGACTGATTATTAGGCAGAGGCTTGGGACCTTTGATCCTCCCCCCTCCTTTTCCTAGCAGAGACAACAATGGAGGAGGGGTGTGGGTCCCCTGCTCAGCCAGTCCTGCAATGCTTCCCATAATTGTTTCCGTAAGGTGACAGGCAGCTCTGTCCAGCTGTACCTGACCTGATGTCATTGCTGCTCTGATCAGGTCAGGGGACTGCTGGTCAGTGCTGAGGTGTCCTATGGAAACACGGCTGGAAGTGGAAGCCAGGTCCTAGGTGTCAGATGGGGAGGGGGGCCACTTGAAAGAGTAAAGGGAAGCATTGGATTGCTTCAGCAGTGGACACTGTTGGGGGGGGGGTGTCTTTCAGCTAGAGGAGTGGGGCTAGGGAGATCAGTGAGGAGGGAGCCTTAACGGTAGGTAAAAGAGCACTTTAACTTACCTGTTGCTTCTACCAGCTACATGCACTCACCCTGTGCCCGTGCTGTCACTAAGTCTTCCTCCAATCTTCCGCAGTAACCCTCTTCTGGCCGGCCGATGGGCCCTTCCGCATGCAGTGTGGTTGCGCGCGTCCTCGATTGCACTCCGGTCGCTGGGAGCATTCTGTGCATGCGCAGTACAGATTTTTTTCGTACTGCACATCTGAAAGAGCACTCTTGTTCACAGGAGCGTGATTAGGAGGCGCATGGATCAGGGTTGCGCATCCAAATGACAGACGGTTGCTGCTGGGGAGCAAAGGATCGCTTTGTGACAGGGCAGCTGCAGGGGTCTGTTAGAAGCCCCAGGTAAGTTAAAGTCTTTTTTTGTTAAAACGTCTAAAATAAGTGGTACTTACCGGGGGCTTCCTCCAAGCTCCCAGCATGTCCCTCGCAGCAGCTCTCCCCGCAGCCGTTCACCGCAGCTCCGTCCCGGTCCGGACTGCGCAGGCGCAGTAGGCTCCGGCCCACGTGGCGATGATTGACAGTGCCGCTCTCGCAGGCGCAGTACAGAGCGACCTGAAGGTCGCTCTGACGTCATCGCCACGGGCCTGCGGTAAACGGCTGCGGGGAGAGCTGTGGCGAGGGACGTCCTGGGAGCTTGGAGCTGGAGGAAGCCCCCAGTAAGTACCACTTATTTTAGACGGTTTCCCCTGATTAAGTTAAGGTTCACTATGAGAACTGACGAGGCTCCAATTTTAATATGTGTCACCTTATGGAGCTCAATCCTTAGTGCGACATCACTTTGGTATACCCGAACAGTGGGCTGATTCTATGGAGTGGGGAGGAGGCACGACAGAGCAGCTTCCCACTGGCTGGTGGGAGGGAAACAATGCAACCCTCTGTACTGGCTGCCACTAGAATTAACCAGTTACTGTCTGCCAGTCACTAGAATAGACAAATCACTACCAGCCTGGCCCTAAGAATGACCAATCACTCCCTGTCTGCCACTAAATTCGACTAACCCAGCCTGGCACTAGGACTGACTGATCACTACCCGTCTGACACTAGAATCTACCAATCACTACCAGCCTGACACTAGGATTGATCGATTACTACCAGTCCGCCACAAGAATCAACTAAACACTGCCACCCTGCCAATAGAATCAACAGAACACTATCAGCCCACCACAAGAATCAACTCTCCTCCAATAAGGTCTCTTCCAGACGGGCAGCTGATTGGTGGTGAAATTACTGTCTGTCAACTGCTCTTCTGCACCGGCAAGGTGTTTGCTAGTCCTGGGTACTCCCCCATGGAGTCAGATCTGCGTGCGGCCGCAGCTATTTGTATTCTCTATTTGTCTTTATTAATATCTAAGTTACTTTGCATAAAAAGAGGGTGTGACTTGGGGGTGTGGTCTGTGCTGATGGGTGGGGCTTAGGGCGCCAGAACTTCTGTGCCTATAGGCTCCTGAGCTGTAAATCCGGCCCTGGTATGACTAGATTATTAGAACCTGTTGATCTGAGAATGCGGGGATTGCTACGCAGCTGCAACATATCTTTCATGTATCCAGGGCCTAAATTATTCAGGGATTTAAATGTCAGTAGGCCGATCTTGAATAGGACCCTCCATTCTATAGGTAGCCAGTGAAGGGAGTGCAGGACTGGCGTTATGTGGCAGTGACGGGGTTGGTTGGTTAGCAGTCTGGCAGCAGTATTCTGTATCAGCTGTAGTCGGTACAAGTCCTTTTTTGGAAGGCCAGTGTAGAGAGCATTGCAGTAGTCCAGTCGGGATGTGATAAAGGCGTGGACTAAGGTTGGCAGATCTTCTGGGGGAATGAGGTGCTTGATTTTTGCAATGTTCTTCAGGTGAAAATAGGATGATTTCACCACAGCAGAGATTTGAGTTCTGAACTTTAAATCCCAATCAATTAGAACTCCCAGGCTACGCACATGATCAGAGCTGCGCAGATCCGTGCCTCCTATTCCCAGTGGTGAAGACTGCAAGTTAAGTTGTTTTGTTATCATGCTCTGCCCTCCTATCAGAAGGACTTCAGTTTTGTCTGCATTTAGTTTCAGCCAGTTGTCATTCATCCATTGCTGTAGTTCACGTAAGCAGGCGTTTATAGTTAAAGTTGGGTCTGTCACACCAGGCTTGAAGGAAAGATATAGTTGGGTGTCGTCTGCATAGCAGTGGTATGTCAGGCCATGTTTTTGGATTAGTTTTCCCAGCGGTAACATGTAAATCGTGAAAAGCAGGGGAGAGAGGATTGAGCCCTGGGGCACCCCATACTTAAGTGATACAGGGGTGGACAGGAAGGGCCCCATAGACACTTTGTGGGTTCTGCCACTCAAGAAGGATTGGAACCACTGAAGAACTATGCCATCAATGCCACAGTATTCCTGTAGCCTGTTTATCAAGATGTCATGGTCAACTGTATCAAAGGCTGCAGAAAGGTCTAGCAGTATGAGGATGGAGCACTCTCCTCTGTCTCTTGCCATGAGCAGGTGGTTGCATATTTGGATGAGGGCAGTTTCAGTGCTGTGGTGTTTCCTGAAGCCAGACTGGAATGGGTCATAACTGTTGTTTTGTAGGATTTTGGCTTCTAGCTGGAGGTAAACAGCTTTTTTAATTAGCTTGCCCAGAAAGGGGAGGTTAGAGACAGGTCTGTAGCTGGTCATTGCGTCTGGGTCCAGGGAGGGTTTTTGGAGGAGAGGCCTGATGATTGCTTCCTTCAGTAAAGCAGGAAATATCCCTGATTTTAAGGAACAGTTAACAATTTTTAGGAATACCGGTACGAACAGGTCAGGGCAGTTCAACATGAACTGTGTTGGGCCAGGATCTAGGTCACAGGTAGTTAGGCGGACGTGAATATATATTGTATGTCTTAATTAAGAATTTACATTATTCTACTGCTATTACTATATATGAATTAAATAGCACCTGTCAAAGCTTATGTTTTCTTCATACAATGCATTACTGGTCAAGAAGCAACATAGACCATAAATGTATACAATGCTTTGCCTGTCAACAGTGAAGCTTAGTTGGGTAGCTGGGTTAATATGATGAATATAGGAAACACATTGCTACCTAACTTTCAGCTGTTTAAAAACAGTTCTACAACAAGTTGAAACTTTACAATTAAGCTAGAATGGATTACTTCATGTGACCCTCGTTAGAGATGGCCCGAACCTCCGATTTTCGGTTCATGAACCGCAAACACGAACTTCCGCAAAAGTTTGGTTTGCGCGAACTTCGCAAACCGCAATAGACTTCAATGGGGAAGCGAACTCTGAAAAGTAGAAACACTTATGCTGGCCACAAAAGTAATGGAAAAGATGTTTCAAGGGGTCTAACATCTGAGTTTTTGCATGGATAAGTGGGATAGATGCCAAAAGTCCCAGGGAAAAATATGAATTTGACGCGAAGCAGCGTTTTAAGGGCAGCAATCACATTGAATGCTAAATTGCAGGCCTAAAGTGCTTTAAAACTTCTTGCATGTGTATATGTTACGGCCAGAACCCAAAGTTTGGCCACTTCGCGTTCTGGCTGCCCATTTCGGGTTCTGGCCGGCCAATGTGCGAAGTGGCCGCTGCGCTGCGGCCAATGTGAGAAATGGAATGATTTCTGTAACATTAATGTATCTTCTGGCCGTCTCGCTGCGGCCAAATTTATCAAAACTTAGTTAATTTAACGAAATGTAGCCGGCGCCAATGTAACAGATGAAGCCGCCGGCTTTTTCTCTGCCTCTCTCGTCTCCCCCCCTATGGGCAGCCGGCGGGGGACATGCGTTTTTCCCCTAGAGTCGTTCGTCGCAGCAGGGAATCCTGCCGTTCTTGCAGAGCGGGTGCTGGCAGAAGCAATGTCTGCAGCCTCCCCGCTCTGCTTACCCTGCAGCCATGAACGACTCTGGGGGGACACGCGTGTCCCCCCCCCCGGCTGCCCACAAGAGAGAGAGAGAGGCGGGGGGAGGAGAGGGAGGCAGAGCAAAAGCCAGCGGCTTTATCTGTTACATTGCCGCCGGCTTCATTTCTTTAAATTAACTAAGTTTTGATAAATTTGGCCGCAGCAAGACGGCCAGAAGATACATTAATGTTACAGAAATCATTCCATTTCTCACATTGTCCGCTGCACAGGGGCCAGTTCGCACATTGACCGGCCAGAACCCGAAGTGGCCGGCCAGAACGAGAAGTGGCCAAACTTCAGGTTCTGACCGTAACATGTACATCAATCAGGGAGTGTAATTAGAGTACTGCTTCACACTGACACACCAAACTCACTGTGTAATGGACCACAAACAGCACCATGGCGAGAGTGCAGGCCGTGGCGGTTTTCAAGCCTATATGGTCGCCGGGCCGTGGTAGCTCAATGATAGAACAACCGTGACTGTCCAGCTGATCAAATTTGGTCTGTCCGCCTGGTGTCCTGGACCCTGTAGGTGGTGGCGGAGAAGGCAGTCAAGCGACCTGCAGACAGAGATGCTGTGTGGGGACTCAACTTAGTCTTCGGGCGGGCAGTAGCCCTCTGGGATCCATGCCTCATTCATTTTGATAAAGGTGAGGTACTGAACACTTTTGTGACTTAGGCGACTTCTCTTGTCAGTGACAATTCCCTCAGCTGTGCTGAAGGTCCTTTCTGACAGGATGCTTGAGGCAGGGCAAGACAGAAGTTGGATGGCAAATTGTGACAGCTCTGGCCACAGGTCAAGCCTGCACGCCCAGTAATCCAAGGGTGCATCGCTGCTCACCGTGTCTACATCCACACTTAAGGCCAGGTAGTTGGCTACCTGCCGGTCCAGGCGTTGGTGGAGCGTGGATCCGGAAGGGCTAAGGTAAGGTGTTGGACTAAAGAATGTCTGCATGTCCGACATCACCATGAGATCGCTAGAACATCCTGTCCTTGCCTGTGTAGACATGGGAGAAGGATTGCTGGCAGTGGTACCTTTATTGCGTTGTGCTGTGATATCACCCTTAAACACATTGTCAAGCATAGTTGCCAGCTTGTCTACAAGTGCTGCATCCTTTCTGCCTTCTGGTGATTTGGAAACATCTCCGCCACTTTGTGCCTATACCGAGGGTCTAGTAGCATGGCCACCCAGTACAGCTCATTCCCCTTGAGTTTTTTTATACGGGGACCCTCAACAGGCTGGACAGCATGAAAGACGCCATCTGCACAAAGTTGGATGCAGACATACTATCCATCTCCTCTTGCTCTTCCTCAGTGACGTCAGGAAAGTCCTCCTCCTCCCACCAGCCACGAACAATCATCAGACTCGGATGATGAAGAAGGTGTTTCTTTGGAGGAGGAGGCGGTGGTAGAAGAACAACCGCAGCAGGCGTCGCATGGGGCTAGTGCTGCTCAACTTTCCTGTGGTATTGTTCTACTGAAGTTGTAGAGGTACTGGGTGATGGCTTTCTCCTGTTCTAGTAGGCGAGAGAACATAAGGAGGGTCGAATTCCAGCGAGTCGGGCTATCGCAAATCAGGTGTCTCACTGGCAACTTGTTTCTCCGCTGAATATTGGCAAAGTGTGCCATGTCCGTGTAAGACCGCCTGAAATGCCCACACACCTTCCTGGCATGCTTCAGGATGTCCTCTAAGCCTGGGTACGTTGACACAAATCTTTAAATGACTAGATTCAGCACATGTGCCATGCAGGGTACATGTGTCAGCTTTCCCAAATTCAAAGCGGAAATGAGATTGCTGCTGTTGTCACACACCACGTTGCCGATCTCCAGCTGGTGCGTGGTCAGCCACGGATCCACCTGTTTGTTAATAGAGATGGGCCGAACCTCCGATTTTAGGTTTGCGAACCTACCACGAAAGTTCGGTTCGCACAAACTTTTGCACACCGCAATAGACTTCAATGGAGAGGCGAACTTGGAAATTGAGAAAAAATTATTCTGGCCAGAAAAATGATGGAAAAGATGTTTTAAGCAGTCTAATACCTGGACGGAGACATGGTTGAGTGGTATACATGTCAAAAGTCTCAATAAAAGACCTAGATTTGATGCAAACCACAGTTTTAAGGTCATAAATCAAATTGAATGTTGAATTGCAGGCCTAAACTGCTTTACGACATCTTGCATGTGTTTACATCTATCAGGAAATGTAATCCCTTTCTCCCTTTCTCCTTCTCCGGAGGATCTTGTCTTCCAGGGATTTGTAAGATGTCAAAAGCACGCTCACATACATTGGCCAGTAATCAAACCCAGGTCAATTGCTTGGAGGGCATGCAACCATTCCTGCTAACCTAAAGCTTACTTGTGTCTTGCAACACATTGGCTTAAGACTTTACCAAATCCCATGCTCCAATATGGGGAAGCTGCTCTGTTTGCTGTTTTTTTTTTTTTTTTTTTAAGTGTGGTGTCACAGTTCACTCATCTCTTCAACTACAAGAAAGGCCCAGGAGTAGTCTTAGCTACCATAATATCTATGTTACGGCAGGGCCCTTATTACACTTTCTCTTACAGGGCTATGGAAACCGTTTTGCCCATGCGATAAAACGAGGTGCAAAAATGAAATCATGCCTAGCAGAGGTTGGTTTCGATCCATCAACCTTTGGGTTTCCTGTAGTTGAAGAGATGAGTCAACTGTGACTCCACACTTAAAAAAAAAAAAAAAAAAAGGCATATTCCCCATATTGGAGCATTGGATTTGGAAAAGCCTTAAGCCAATGTGTTATAAGACACGAGTAAGCTTTAGGTTAGCAGGAATGGTTGCATGGCCACCTAGGTTTTAATCCTTCACAGGCCAGCTAGGCTGGCTTCAGCCTGTAGTGTTGGTGGTAAAGTGGTGAGCATAGTTGCCCTCCAAACAGTTGACCTGGGTTTGATTCCTGGCCAATGTATGTGATTGTGCTTTTGACATCCTGCAAATCCCTGGAAGACAAGAACCTCCTCCTCCACCAAAGGAGGAGGGGAGGAAGGAGGAAGAATCTGTTGTGGGGTGCTATTTAAGGAATAACAATAAGCCAGGAGCAAGCTAACAAGCCTACAAGAGCCTAACTAAGCTTTCCCTAGTAGAGTCTGTCAGCAGCTGTCCCTTCACTAATTACTGTAGGCAGATGACAGAGTAAAATGGCCTGATAACCTTGCCTTTTATAAGGGAGGTGGGGCTCCAGGAGTGAGTGTAGTCTAATTGGCGACAATGTGCCTACTGACTGTGATGTAGAGGGTCAAAGTTGACCCTAATGGAGCATTATGGTGGCGAACCGAACTTCCGCAAAAGTTCCCCTTCGCCGGTGAACGCAAACCACCCAAAGTTCGCCTGGAACCATTCACGGGCGAACCATTCGGCCCATCTCTATTTGTTCAGTGCAGCCAGAAGAGCTGCTCCAGTGTGACTCTTGGCTTTGAAGCAAGACATCTCTAAGATGGCGTGACACCGTCGTACCTGGCATGCAGCATAGGCCCTGGGGAGCTGAGTCTGTGTAGCTGGAGAGGAGATTGCAGCACCAATAGAGTTGAACTGCCACTCAGCCAAGGAGGAGGAGGAAGATGACAGTGAAGAGGATGTAGCAGGAGGAGAGGAGGTGGCAGGAGGCCTGCCTGCAAGCCGTGGTGGTGTCACAAGTTGGTCCGCTGCACAGCCACGTACTCCCTCCTTGTTGTCAGTGGTCACTGGGTTGACCCAATGGGCTGTGTAAGTAATGTACCTGCCCTGACCGTGCTTGGCAGAGCAGGAATCCATGGTCAGATGGACTCTTGACCCAACGCTGTATGCCAGAGATGACACCACTTGCCTCTCAACTTCATGGTACAGTTTGTGTATCGCCTTTTTAGTGAAATAATTGCGACCTGGTATCTTCCACTGCTGTGTCCCAATGGCCACAAACTTATGGAAGGCCTCAGAGTCCACCAGCTGCTATGGCAACCGCTGGCGAGCTAACAGTTTCGCCAAGCCAGCTGTCAGATGCCGGGCAAGGGGGTGACTGGCAGACATTGGCTTCTTTCGCTCAAAGATTTCCCTCATGGACACCTGACTGCTGCTGTGGGCAGAGGAGCAGAAACCGCTCAAGGTCAGAGGCGGAGTGGAGGAGGATGACTGTGAAGGTGCAAGGGAGAAAGCGGCTGAAGATGCTGCACCTGAAGGAGGAAGAGGAGAAGGAGGGTGGCTTTTCTTTTGTGTGCTGCTTTTCCTCTGGTTCTGTTCCCAATGCAGTTTGTGCCTTTTCTGCATGTGTCTTCGTAAGGTAGTTGTCTCTATGTGGGTGTTGGCCTTTCCACGGCTCAATTTTTGGAGGCAGAGGGAACAGATGGCATTGCTCTGATCTGAGGCAGACACATTAAAAAATTTCCAAACCGCTGAGCCCCCCTGGGGTGATGGCACTATGGTGGCATCAGCAGCTGACATTGAAGGGCATGTTGGCTGGCTGTCCATAGGTGGCGATACATGGCGCCAGACACTGCCACCAGCTGTTTCTGATGACAAGTTCCCCTTGCTTCTTTCAGCAACCCGTCTCCTCCTACTCCTCTCTGACTCCCCCTCTAAACTTTCCCCCTAGTCATCTTGTCTCTTAGGATCCCACATGGCATCTGTATCACCGTCATCATCATAATCATCCTGCCCAGCTTCGCTTGCCTCAAACACCTCCAAAACTGCACCAACAGCAGGTACTTCATCCTCCTCCTCCTCACACGTTACATCCATAGTGTCACCTAACCTAAGACATATGAGGTGGTGTAACTTGCTTAGCGCCTTCATCTTGTTGTAACAATAAGGGCTGTGCATCAATGATTTCCCCACCAAATAACTCCTGCGAAGTGACAAATGCAGCGGATGTGGTGCTTGTAATAGCGCTGGTGGCTGCGGAAGATGATGTGTTCTGTGTTAAATAGTCAACCACGTCCTGACAATCTTTGGAGTTGATGGGGCGTGCCTTCTTCTGAGCACTGTACTTTAGTCCAGGGCTGCACAAAATCACATCAGCATGACCTTGCACAGACCTGCCAGGTGGCCTTTCTCTGGTTCTGCCTCTACCTCTACCTCTACCTGTTTTGTCCGTTTTGTCCATATCGGAGGGGATGAAGTGAAAAGTATGCACTGACTTGACTAGTATGTGCAGTCACACAGGTGCAGTTAACAGGTATGCACGAAGTGGTATATCACACTGCGTGCACTCACGTAGGTAGGTTGGTACACTGATCACAACAGGTAGGTATATGCAGTGATGGGTATTACAAATGTGCACCTGTCACAGACATACTGTGAACATGTACAGTGACTGGTGGTATTAAATATCACACTGCGTGCGCTCACATAGGTAGGTGGGTGCACTAAACAACAGGTAGGTATATGCAGTGATGGGTATTAAATGTGCAGCTGTCACACACACATATGTACCGTGAACAGGTACAGTGACTGGTGCTATTAAATATCACACTGCCTGCGGTCACGTACAGTAAGTAGGTGGGTGCACTTAACCACAGATAGGTATATGCAGTGATGGGTATTACAAATGTGCACCTGTCACAGACATACTGTGAACATGTACAGTGACTGGTGGTATTAAATATCACACTGCGTGCGCTCACATAGGTAGGTGGGTGCACTAAACAACAGGTAGGTATATGCAGTGATGGGTATTAAATGTGCAGCTGTCACACACACATATGTACCGTGAACAGGTACAGTGACTGGTGCTATTAAATATCACACTGCCTGCGGTCACGTACAGTAAGTAGGTGGGTGCACTTAACCACAGATAGGTATATGCAGTGATGGGTATTACAAATGTGCACCTGTCACAGACACGTACCGTGAAACAGGTTCAGTGACTAGTGGTATTAAATATCACACTGCATGCACTCACATAGGTAGGTGGGTGCACTGAAGTGAACAACAGGTAGGTATATGCAGTGATGGGTATTATAATGTGCACCTGTCACACACAGACAGGTACCAGACAGGCACAGTGACACTGCGTGCGCTCACATAGATATGTGGGTGCACTGAAGTGAACAACAGGTAGGTATATGCAGTGATGGGTATTACAATGTGCACCTGTCACACTCAGACAGGTACCGGACAGGCACAGTGACACTACGTGCACTCACATAGGTAGGTGGGTGCACTGTGAACAACAGGTAGGCAAATGCAGTGATGTGTATTATAATGTGCACCTGTCACACAGAGACAGGTACCAGACAGGCACAGTGACACTGTGTGTGCTCACGTAGGTAGGTGCGTGCACTGTGAACAACAGGTCGGTATATGCAGTGATGATTATTACAATGTGCACCTGTCACACACACAGGTAGTCACTGAATGTGCTGGGCCTGGCAGTGGCACACACAGTAGGAATTACCAAGGCTGTCTAAGCAACACAAGTGTCTGTGGGAGACACACACACAAAAAAAAATGATCACAAGAACAAGATTAGCTCTCAAAAGAGCTGTTGAGGGGTGCTAGGCAAGGAGCAAGCTAAGATGCCCACAAGAGCCTAACTAAGCTTTCCCTATATGTCTCTGCACAGCAGCTCTCCCTTCTTTAATTACTGCAGGCACACGAGTGAGCGAACAGCCTGACACTGTCTGCCTTTTATAAGGGGGTGGGGCTCCAGGAGGGAGTGTAGCCTGATTGACTACAACATGCCTGCTGACTGTGATGTAGAGGGTCAAAGTTGACCCTAATGATGCACTATGGGGGCGAATCAAACTTCCGGAAAAGTTTGCGGTTCTCCGCGAACGCGAACCACTGAAGTTCACCGGGAACCGTTCACAGGCGAACCGTACGAGCCATCTCCAACTAGTGTTGGGCGAACAGTGTTCGCCACTGTTCGGGTTCTGCAGAACATCACCCTGTTCGGGTGATGTTCGAGTTCGGCCGAACACCTGACGGTGCTCGGCCAAACCGTTCGGCCATATGGCCGAACTAAGAGCGCATGGCCGAACGTTCCCCGAACGTTCGGCTAGCGCTGTGATTGGCCGAACGGGTCACGTGGTTCGGACCCGAACGCGCTCTGATTGGCCGAACTGTCACGTGGTTCGGGTAAATAAATACCCGAACCACGTCATATCTCCGCCATTTGTCTGTGGGTTTAGCTTTGGGTAGGCAGGCAGGGTAGTTCGCGCTCCAGCCACGCTAGCCAGGGTCCCCCCTGTCATTGTGTCACTGCTGGGAACAGTAGTACACCGCTTGCTCAGCCACACTATATAGCATTCTGTTTACTGCCACTCTGTGTACCTCGCTCAGCCACACTATATAGCATTCTGTTTACTGCCACTCTGTGTCTGCTGGGAATAGTAGTACACCGCTTGCTCAGCCACACTATATAGCATTCTGTTTACTGCCACTCTGTGTACCTCGCTCAGCCACACTATATAGCATTCTGTTTACTGCCACTCTGTGTCTGCTGGGAATAGTGGTACACCGCTCGCTCAGCCACACTATATAGCATTCTGTTCACTGTTCTGTGTCTGCTGGGAATAGTGGTACACCGCTCGCTCAGCCACACTATATAGCATTCTGTTTACTGTTCTGTGTCTGCTGGGAATAGTGGTACACCGCTCGCTCATCCACACTATATAGCATTCTGTTCACTGTTCTGTGTCTGCTGGGAATAGTGGTACACCGCTCGCTCAGCCACACTATATAGCATTCTGTTCACTGTTCTGTGTCTGCTGGGAATAGTGGTACACCGCTCGCTCAGCCACACTATATAGCATTCTGTTCACTGTTCTGTGTCTGCTGGGAATAGTGGTACACCGCTCGCTCAGCCACACTATATAGCATTCTGTTTACTGTTCTGTGTCTGCTGGGAATAGTGGTACACCGCTCGCTCAGCCACACTATATAGCATTCTGTTTACTGTTCTGTGTCTGCTGGGAATAGTGGTACACCGCTCGCTCAGCCACACTATATAGCATTCTGTTTACTGTTCTGTGTCTGCTGGGAACAGTAGTACACCGCTCGCTCAGCCAGAGTATATAGCATTGTGTTTACTGCCACTCTGTGTACACCGCTCAGCCAGACTATATACCATTGTTTACTGACACTCTGTGTACACCGCTCAGCCAGACTATATACCATTGTTTACTGACACTCTGTGTACACCGCTCAGCCAGACTATATACCATTGTTTACTGCCACTCTGATTCTGCTGGGAACAGTAGTACACCGCTCGCTCAGCCAGACTATATACCATTGTTTACTGACACTCTGTGTACACCGCTCAGCCAGACTATATACCATTGTTTACTGCCACTCTGATTCTGCTGGGAACAGTAGTACACCGCTCGCTCAGCCAGACTATATAGCATTGTGTTTACTGCCACTCTGTGTACACCGCTCAGCCACACTATATAGCATTGCGTACTCTGCCAGTCAGTGTGTATATTGCTGGGATCAGTAATACTCCACTCACCGTCAACCACTATATGAGCTCAACATGAGTTCCCCAGAGACCTCCGCTGTGAGCAGCACTCCCAACAACAGCAACAGCCAACGCCCCACGCAAGCTATAACATCCACCCCAGCAGCCAGTGGTCAGCAGCAGCCCTCCCCGGAGGAGAACGTTGTGTCCATCAGTCCGTCGCCAGAGCGATTAATGAGGGCTGCCATTGAGGAGATGATGGGGCCTGATGTGGAGGAGGAGGTCTGGCTCAGGCCAGCATCCCAAGTTAATGTTGAGGACGATGAGGGGTCTGTGTCTGGGGATGTTGGGGTGGCAGAGGTGGTGGGTGGGTCAGACTCAGGAGAAGAGTTGTATGATGAGGATGATGATCGGGACCATCTGTATGTGCCTCAGAGTCCGACCCCGGAAAACATGTTGTATCGTGTGTTTAGGTACTAAAATCTGCGTTCCCTCCCAGTAGTGTTGGGCGAACAGTGTTTGCCACTGTTCGGGTTCTGCAGAACATCACCCTGTTCGGGGTGACTATATAGCAGACTATATAGCATTGTGTTTAATGCCACTCTGTGTACACGGCTCAGCCACACTATATAGCATTGTGTTTACTTCCACTCTGTGTCTGCTGGGAACAGTAGTACACCGCTCACCCGCCACTGTATAGCATTGTGCTCTGTGTCACTGCTGACAATAGTGGTACACCGCTCACCCACCACTGTATAGCATTTCTGTACTGCCACTGTACTGCTGCCAGTCAGCGTGTACTTTAAGGATAAGTGAAATGAGGAAGAAATCCGGTGAAAGAGGGAGGGGCAAGGGAAGAGGTGTTTCCCCTGACGGTTTACGTACAGGCCACAGGGGAGCACCCAAGAAAACCCACTCAATACTGCCCATGTTGTCCAGGACAACAACCCTCACAGATCCAAAAGAACAGGACCAGATAATTACTTGGATGACCTCTCAAGCGTCCAGCAGTGGGTTAAGCAGCACCAGCACATCACGCACGAGGTCCGAGTCCTCAGCCAGTTAAAGTCTTGGCTTTCTTTGAAGACTGCACTGAGGATGTTACCATGGCGATTTGCAAGGTGTGCAAGACCCGCCTGAGCAGGGGGAAAAGTATTAACAACCTCTCCACCACCAGCATGAGCCGCCACATTCTATCCAAACATCCCACTCTGTGGGCAAACGCGGCAGGACAGGGTACCACCAGCAACACTGCCTCCCTTGGGTTCACCAGACTCACCACCAGACCCGCCTCAGCAGCAGCAGTAGCCCAGCCATTGCGTGGTTCACAACATTCACAAACATCAGACGATGCTGACACTGTCACTTTCCGGACTAGTGCTCTTGAGGTCTCCCAGTGTTCATCAAACACAACAACCAACAGCCCTTCGGTGTGCAGCGCTACGGTTGAGTTGTCTGTCTCTGAGATGTTTGAGCACAAGAGGAAATTGCCAGCAAATGACCCCCGGGCCGTGGCAGTAACAGCCAGCCAGCATAGCCAAGCTTCTGGCCTGCGAAATGCTGCCATATCGAGTGGTGGAGACAAACAGCTTCAAGGGCATGATGTCAGTGGCCATCCCACGTTACGTGGTTCCCAGCCGCTACCACTTTGCGCGCTCTGCAGTGCCTGAGTTGCATGAGCACGTGGTCAGCTAAATAACCCGAAGCTTGAAGAATGCCGTTGCCTGCAAGGTTCACCTCACCACTGACACCTGGACGAGTGCGTTCGGCCAGGGTCGATACATCTCCCTTACCGCGCACTGGGTGAACCTTGTGGAGCCTGGCAGCGATTCCTCACCTGCTACGGCGCGGGTGTTGCCCACGCCGCAAACAGCTGGATAACAACAGCAGCACCTACCTCTCTGACTCCTTCTCCTCCAACGCATCTCAAAGCTGTACCTCATCCGGAAATGCTAACCCAGCACCAGCAGCAGTAGGATCGTGGAAGCAGTGCAGCACAGCTGTTGGCATGCGTCAGCAAGCGTTGCTGAAGCTGATCTGCCTTGGGGATAAGCAGCACACAGGGGAGGAAATTTGGAGGGGAATAAAGGAACAGACGGATTTGTGGCTGGCACCGCTGGACCTGAAACCGGGCATGAAGCTAGACACCTGGCACGAACTGGCAATGTACGCAATAGAGGTGCTGGCTTGCCCGGCAGCCAGCGTTATGTCGGAACGCTGTTTCAGTGCTGCCGGAGGCATCATCACAGATCGGCGTATCCGCCTCTCCACAGAAAATGCAGACCGTCTGACTCAAATTAAAATGAATCAATCCTGGATTGGAAACGACTACGCAACACTCCTGGACCCCAACCAAGTAACATGACCGATGAACATCTGGGATGGTTTAGCGTTTCCGGTCCCTGTTTATTGAACCTCTCATCTGTATTACATTTATGACTGCATGGCGGCAAAAAGCATTGCTGCTATATCCGCACGCTTTTTGTCCTCATGCAAGGCCTGGGTTGTTGTGTCTCACAAAGCGTGGCCTTCTCCTCCTGCGCCTCCTCCTGTTCCATCACGTGTGCTGCTGCTGCTGCTGCTGCTGCTGGGTTACCGTTGCCGGTCCCTGTTTATGGAACCTCTTATCTTTATTACATTTATGACTACATGGCGGTACAAAGCATGCTATCCGCACGCTTTTTGTCCTCATGCAAGGCCTGGGTTGTTGTGTCTCACAAAGCGTGGCCTTCTCCTCCTGCGCCTCCTCCTGTTCCATCACGTGTGCTGCTGCTGCTGCTGCTGCTGGGTTACCGTTGCCGGTCCCTGTTTATGGAACCTCTTATCTTTATTACATTTATGACTACATGGCGGTACAAAGCATGCTATCCGCACGCTTTTTGTCCTCATGCAAGGCCTGGGTTGTTGTGTCTCACAAAGCGTGGCCTTCTCCTCCTGCGCCTCCTCCTGTTCCATCACGTGTGCTGCTGCTGGGTTAGCGTTGCCGCGTGGTCCCTGTTTATTGAACCACTTATCTTTATTACATTTATGACTGCATGGTGGTACAAAGCATGCTATCCGCACGCTTCTTGTCCTCATGCAAGGCCTGGGTTGTTGTGTCTCAAAGCGTGGCCTTCTCCTCCTGCGCCACCCTCCTCCTGTTCCATCACGTGTGCTGCTGCTGGATTAGCATTACCGGTCCCTTTTCCTGGAACCTCTTATATGTATTACATTTATGACTGCATGCCGACAAAAAGCATGTTACCTGTGCAAAGAAAACAGACATTTCCCGCATTTAAAAGACAGTTTTCCCTTTGAAACTTTAAAATCGATTTTCTCAAAAACTATAAGCTCTTTTTGCTAAAAAAATTTTTCCTCTTGTACCCACTCCCAAGGTGCACATACCCTGTAAATTTGGGGTATGTAGCATGTAAGGAGGCTTTACAAACCACAAAAGTTCGGGTCCCCATTGACTTCCATTATGTTCGGAGTTCGGGTCGAACACCCGAACATCGCGGCCATGTTCGGCCTGTTCGGCCCGAACCCGAACATCTAGATGTTCGCCCAACACTATCTCCAACCCTCGTTAAGACCTCTACATACTAATACCATGACTTGCTTATCTGCACCTTCCCTTCAACTTGCAAAGCATCACCAAATGCTGAAGGATATGTGTTCTGGTTCAGAAGTTAGGTGAAATCCATGTCTCTATGAATCCCAGGTGATTCCTTGGAGACATAATTGACCTTAAATGTTATGTGAAAAGGGAGTAAAAACAGTGTGGTGTGGTGTTATGCCCCCCTAAAAGGGAAGGGTGGAAATAAATAACTTGAAACTCCTTCAATGAAAGAATGACACAGAACAGCAGTAGGTGTTAATGTCTCCCATTGTTACTCCGTCTAGTGAGTGGCATGCAGTATTCTATAATTGTCTTTATGTAAAGACCTGATTGTAGAATTTTGCACCTAAAACACCATCCTTCTCTGTCATTAGTCTATAGCAAACAAACTCTAAATTCTATAACTCCCAAGTCTGTATGGAGACATTAATATCACCAGATGTGCTGGTTGATTTTGTCTCTGTACTGTTGGACGTTAGTCTGCTTAATGTGGTCCTAGGTTCATTCAAGAACTGAGTTTGAATGTCATTGGAGTCAAAGAGGGAAACAAAATCTGGTTTGTGCTCAAAATTCATTGAATTTTGTACTAAATGCAACAGAAGAGGCACGGAGACACTATCACATGTGTGCAGAAAACTGTGAAATAAAAGGAGGGGGTCATTATATCTATTAGTTGGAGCATTGTGTGTGGGTTTTAAGCCACAGAGTAAGTAGATCCATAGAGTATTATCACACCAGTTTTCACCAGTGTTCCCAGCATCAAGATGGAGCCGTAACAGGGTGCCGCGGCCACAGGGCTCCGGTCCTTTCTTTTCTTTCTCCCCTCTCACTTGCTCTTTCACTGGGTCATTGCTGCTGCTCGCTGGCAGCTCCATCCCCGCTGCTGTTCGCCGGCAGCTCCATCACCGGCACACAGCCTGGGGGGCCTTGTCGGAGAGCCTGTCCGTGGGAACACGTGGAGATGCGCGGGCCTGGTGGCGGGTGACCAGCTGATCGAGCACTCAGCTGATCGTACCCGTGTGCTCTGGCTGCGCTGGGTTTCCGGATCTGGCCTCCGCTCTCTCGCCGCTGCAGGGAAGACCGGGGCATGATGCGGACCTGGCCAAGGAGGATCCGGATTTCTCTCTGCCCAAGCTGCAGCCATCTTCGGATCTCTCCTCATTGCTGCCCGGTTTGCAGCCACCTCCGGATCTCCATCGCTGCCGACAGCCTTCTCATGCAGCAGTGGTCTGGATCCACTCTGCAAGCACCATCAACCTTGGAGCGCTCTGGGCTGCCTGGATCCACACCACCACCGCGTAAGCGGAGGGCCTGATGCTGCCCCATCGCAGCCACAGAGGAGGTGATGCTGCCCCCTCCCAGTGGAGCTGGCTTCTGCATCTGGGCATCAGTGTCCTGCCATCACCAAGGTAAACCTCCTGGCCTGCCCACCACTGCTGCACCCGACCCCACGTCCACCACCACTGCTGCCCAGCCGGGGTGGCCCCCGGCCAGGGCCGGATTACCAACCAGGCAACAAAAGCACAGTTGCTTGGGGCCCCTTTCAGAGTCAAAGGGGCCCCATCAGCACATAAACCAGCCCTCGCCATCCTGTCAGCGGTGGCTGGATGGTATAATGGTTAAAGGGACTCTGAGCAGTGCAGTAACTATGGAAAGATGCATATCATTTTAAAGCTCTCTTTCTCCTCTTTCCAATGATATACAAACTGCCACCCTATGCCTTTTAGTTTTTGCTATTTTCGCGATCGAAATCGCGGCCATGGCAATTTCAATCACGAAAATAGCGAAAACTAAAAGGCGTAGGGTGGCAGTTTATCTATCATTGGAAAGAGGAGAAAGAGAGCTTCAAATGATATGCATCTTTCCATAGTTACATTGTATTACACAGGACGACTTTTCTCCAAAGTCGGCAGCTCGATTCAGCACAATGCAATGAAATATAAGGAACCCAGGGGGATAGAGGAGACAGATGGGCTCCGGATGACGGGAACTCTATTGCTTGGATCGCAATAGGTGAATGTGAGTCATCTGGTGCTGTCATTCTCCCCCGCTGTGGCTGCCTTCTCTGCTGGACTATCGTATTTACTGGCATGGAGGCTGCATGGTGGCTGTCTAGTTTGGGAGGAAATCGGTTGTTCGGTGGTGGGGGTGGTTATGTAATTCTGTCTGGGGAACGGCTTCCGGTTTGGCGGTGTCCAGAGCTTTCTGCTATTGCCAGGCTGGAGATGCAGGGGGAAAGTGCTGCTGCTGTGATATCTGGCGCCCTCTTCACAGGGGTGCCCCAGCCCCTGAGTGCAAATGTCCCAGCCATTCATCTCTCACTCTGCATTTTGCCGCTGCTATTCCCTGCATTGTGCACCCACAGAGGAAAGCAGGCTGTTGCCCATAGCAACCAGTAGCTCGGCTGCCCTGGTGTGTGCGGCATGTTGCTGTGCAGCTGCATCTTCTGATTCTATTACGACATGATGGGGGGCCCAAATCAGTTACTTTGCTTAGGGCCCCATTTAGACTTAATCCGGCTCTGCCCCCGGCCCCACGTCCACCACCACTGCGGCCCAGCAAATGTGCCCCCTGGCCCCACGTCCAACACCACTGCGGCCCAGCCAAATTGCCCCCTGGCCCCACAGGGCCCCCACTGTGTCTGCACCCCTCATTACCAGCCGTGCAGCAGACTTGTAATCAGGAGCGCTACTCCTCGGGCAACCTGGTCCGAGTGAACTCTGCTGTCTGCCTCCATTATGATGCCCCTCAGCTTTCACAGACTTCTCTCTACTTTCGTGGACAATCGGTAGCACCTGTCTTGTTGGGAGCGTGTCGCTGTGTAGCGTCCAGTGCCGAAAATGGCAGCGCTCATATCAGCTCTCAGGCTGCTCCTCCAGTCCAGTCCCACTCTTTTCTGTTCCTGCTATCAGTGCTATGTTTTGTATCACGTTAACTGTACGTGTATGCTGTAATGCTCTGTTTTGCTTTTTATTGTTGCTTTTTTATTGTTTATATGTATGTACCATGCTTAACTGTATGCAATGCTGTACTCTGCTTAATTGTACGCACAAGTTGCAATGTTGTCCTATGTATGCTTGTCCCATGTCTATGTATGCTTAACCGTATGCTATTCCTGTTTTCTTTTCATCGACGACCCTGTATGCGCCAAAACCAATTCCGGGTAAAATCCACCGTTGTACTTGGCGATAATAAATTCTGATTCTGATGCTGATTCTGACATGTGTGCAGAAAACTGTGAAATAAAAGGAGGGGGTCATTATATCTAATAGTTGGAGCATTGTGTGTGGGTTTTAAGCCACAGAGTAAGTAGATCCATAGAGTATTATCACACCAGTTTTCAATGAATAGCACACTTTCTAAGTACTCCAGTATTCTCAGAAATCCATTAATTGTTTCGGGGGCCCCCAACCCTGCGAGGTCCCCAAACAATTGTCAGATTTCTGTGGATACTGGAGCTTTTGTAAAACGATCTAAAGTGAAAAAAAGGCTCTTCTCTTGATGATTCTCAACTGGTATTATTGCAACACATTGGGCCATATTCTATTGCTGAACTCGCCAGCGCTAAGCACTGGCGAGTTCTTAACTTAGGCGATGGGGGCATCGCCTAATCTAATTAAACTTTAGAACCCCCCCCCAGGCGGAAAAGAACTCGCTTGGGCGATGTAATCGCCCAGCGAGTTCTTACCACGGAATCCAATAACCCTATCATGTCTCTGGGAAGCGATGCTTCCCGGCAGGTATGAGCGTTAGCTTAGACCTGCAAAAAGCAGGTCTAAACTAGCTAACGCATGTCATCGCCGCAGCATCTGGGGGTCTCCTTTAATAAGGAGACCCCCAGAGCTCCCCGTCAGGACGCCGCACATTTTATTGGTTCAGACAGCAGACCAATGGGGAGCCCGGCTGCAGATTTAAAGATGCTTTGCCCGGGCTCCTTCTATGCGGACAGTAATTACAGTGTTAGATACACTGTAATTACGTGACGGATTTTGCGGCGAGAGGCGGCGGGTGATTGGCGGTGGTACGTATGACAGGGGAGCCTTTGCAGAGCTGCGCGGGGGCTTCTAAGCTGTGCGGCGACCCGACGGGGAGCTCTGGGGGTCTCCTTATTAAAGGAGACCCCCAGATGCTGCGGCGGAAGATGTCGGCGAGTGCGCATGTGTGGGAAATGAGGCCATGGTGCTGATGGACAGCACCACAGTGTAAACCTTACTCCCGATCGCTCGGTAAAAGGGAGCATCGCTCAGGCTTTTGCCTAAGTAATGCTCCCTAACGATCGGCCATCGCGCAAAGGATATGGGCAATAGGATTTGCCGGTAATCCTCGCGCGATGGCAAGGTGATAAGTAGCTCGCATCTGCAAGCTACTTATCACCTTGAATAGGATATGGCCCATAGTGTGTATATATATATATATATATATATATATATATATATATATATATATATATACACTTAAAAGTGTGCAAAATAAGAATCAGCAATCAAAAAAAAGACTTTGTAGTATTATTATTAGTATTATTAGCATTATTAGTAGTACTATTGTTGTTATTAATGATTAATATAGGGCCATCATTTTCCATGTGCTGTAAAACGTAAAAAAAAAAAAAACACATTAGTATAGAAAATCACTGGTACAATTGTCTTTTGGTAGAGAATGAAAATGTTGCAGTCTCTAATACACAATGATTAACACATTGTACAACATATTCTAAAAAGTGAAAAGGAGAGAATCCGTTACAAGCTTCTAATCTAAAGTTTTATGGAGGAAGCAAGAGATCTGGCCTATACGCAATTAACTTTTTTTCCAGAGTTTTTTCCTAGGCGATACCACCAGCAAGCAAGAAAATGCTCAAAATCATTTTGATAGTACATTTTTTACATACTTCTGGGTCCTTTTTAATTAAAAAAGTGCTGAAAAGTTACTTTAAATAGGAGATGAAACATTTTCTTCTTGGAGAACATTGAGGGGGAAAAGTTAATTGCATATTGACCACAGTGTGATCAATAGGCGGTACATTTTTAGAATATATTCAGCAAGAATTTGATAGAGGCTTGAAGAGGAATGGCCTAGGTCACAATGTATACTTGTCTAAAATGGGTCATTTGCAATTGTGCACCTAAAGGTTTTAAAGTTTAGAAAAGGAAAGTTTTTTTTTGGAAAGGAAATCCAGAAGAGGGGAGAGGCTCATGAAAAGTCTTGCCTATATGAATGTAAGGAGGGAATTGTGCATAGGATGGAAGTTGTAGTTGGGGTGGTAGCTGTAAACTAGTGGGGAAAATGTGGGAGAAAAAAAAAACGTGAAATGATTTGTAGGTTTGTACACAATAGCTGTTAAATTCTACTTGTAGATGTTCTTCATATTTATTTATTTATTGGGGGGGGGGGGGCACTTGCAAAATAATAGATTTTCATTGAAGGCTAGGTGGAATAATAACTATCATTTTATAAATAATAATAATAATTGTTGTTAGTATTATTATTACTATTATTTTACAAAGTGCTAGCTTACCTCTGTTTAATGTATGTTTTTGGTACTATTTTTCAGACATGTCGACTTCTTCGAAGAAATTCTCACACATCTAAAAAAAATGTTCATGTTAAATGTTCATTTTTTTTTATTTCACTGAGTGACCTCATTGCTTCATTTGTTGTTGCCCACCGCCACCGTACCTACAAATAGAGTGGGGCCGAACCTCCGATTTTAGGTTCGCGAACCGGGTTCGCGAACTTCCGCGTAAGGTTCGGTTCGCGTAAAAGTTCGCGAACCGCAATAGACTTCAATGGGGATGCGAACTTTGAAAAAAAAAATTATGCTGGCCACAAAAGTGATGGAAAAGATGTTTCAAGGGGTCTAACACCTGGAGGGGGGCATGGCGGAGTGGGATACATGCCAAAAGTCCCCGGGAAAAATCTGGATTTGACGCAAAGCAGCGTTTTAAGGGCAGAAATCACATTGAATGCTAAATTACAGGCCTAAAGTGCTTTAAAACATCTTGCATGTGTATACATCAATCAGGTAGTGTAATTAAGGTACTGCTTCACACTGACACACCAAAATCACCGTGTAACGCACCGCAAACAGCTGTTTGTCTAGTAACGGCCGTGCTGTACTGGTGCGCACCATGGCGAGAGTGCAGTGGCGGGTTCACTGAACAGGAATACAGTGGCGGGTTCACTGAACAGAACAGGTATGCAGTGGCGGGTTCACTGAACAGTACAGGTATGCAGTGGCAGGTTCACTAAACAGGTATGCAGTGGTGGGTTCACTGAACAGAACAGGTATACAGTGGCAGGCTCACTGAACAGAACAGGTATGCAGTGGTGGGTTCACTGAACAGAACAGGTATGCAGTGGTGGGTTCACAGAACAGGTATGCAGTGGCAGGTTCACTGAACAGAACAGGTATACAATGGCGGGTTCACTGAACACAACAGGTATGCAGTGGCGGGTTAACTGAACAGGTATACAGTGGCGGGTTCACTGAACAGAACAGGTATGCAGTGGTGAGTTCACTGAACAGAACAGGTATACAGTGGCGGGTTCACAGAACAGGTATGCAGTGGCAGGTTCACTGAACAGCTATACAGTGGTGGGTTCACTGAACACAACAGGTATGCAGTGGTGGGTTCACAGAACAGGTATGCAGTGGCAGGTTCACTGAACAGGTATGCAGTGGTGGGTTCACTGAACAGGTATGCAGTGGTGGGTTCACTGAACAGGTATGCAGTGGTGGGTTCACAGAACAGGTATGCAGTGGCAGGTTCACTGAACAGAACAGGTATACAGTGGTGGGTTCACTGAACACAACAGGTATGCAGTGGCGGGTTAACTAAACAGGTATACAGTGGCGGGTTCACTGAACAGAACAGGTATGCAGTGGCGGGTTCACTGAACAGAACAGGTATACATTGGCGGGTTCACAGAGCAGGTATGCAGTGGCAGGTTCACTGAACAGGTATACAGTGGTGGGTTCACTTAACACAACAGGTATGCAGTGGCGGGTTCACTGAACAGAACAGGTATACATTGGTGGGTTCGCAGAACAGTTATGCAGTGGCAGGTTCACTGAACAGGTATGCAGTGGTGGGTTCACTGAACAGGTATGCAGTGGTGGGTTCACAGTACAGGTATGGAGTGGTGGGTTCACAGAACAGGTATGCAGTGGCAGATTCACTGAACAGAACAGGTATACAGTGGCGGGTTCACTGAACAGAACAGGTATGCAGTGGCGGGTTCACTGAACAGAACAGGTATACAGTGGCGGGTTCACTGAACACAACAGGTATGCAGTGGCGGGTTAACTGAACAGGTATACAGTGGCGGGTTCACTGAACAGAACCGGTATGCAGTGGCAGGTTCACTGAACAGGTATGCAGTGGTGGGTTCACTGAACAGGTATGCAGTGGTGGGTTCACTGAACAGGTATGCAGTGGTGGGTTCACAGTACAGGTATGCAGTGGTGGGTTCACAGAACAGGTATGCAGTGGCAGGTTCACTGAACAGGTATGCAGGTATCCAGTGGGCTCACTGAACAGAACAGGTATGGTGGGCTCACTGAACAGAACAGGTATGCAGCCAGGAACAAGCTAAGCCTAACTAATCTTTCCCTATGAGAGACAGTCTGCAGCAGCTCGCCCTACTCTCACTAACGCAGGCACACGAGTGAGCGTAATGGCCGCCGCTGCCTGCCTTTTATTAGGGGGGGGGGCTCCAGGGGCTAGTGTAGCCTAATTGGCTACACTGGGCCTGCTGACTGTGATGTAGAGGGTCAAAGTTGACCCTCATGGTGCATTATGGGGCGAACCGAACTTCCGCAAAAGTTCGCCTGCGGGACCCGAACGCGAACCACTGAAGTTCGCATGGAACCGTTCGCAGGCGAACCGTTCGGCCCAACTCTACCTACAAAACGTTGCTTATAACTATTGGAACATGGCAAAAATCCTAGTATGTGGATCTGCATGGTTTTAACTAGTGATTGTGTTGGAATATTAACCTTTTATAAGTACTTTCCATATTTATTTACCTCTCTGCAGAATGTCCTTCTGCTTGATGTTGTTTTACTGTGTGGTGAATATATTTTCTTTATGCATACATTTTGTTTTTATAATATACTGTTTATTCTTTCATTTTACCCAGAATCTAAAACTCTAAACATAAATTCCTAAATGTAACCAATATCTACTTATGGGAAGTTTCAAGGTGCATATAATTTATCTATCAATCATGAAAAATGGTTAAGAAACATCACTTGTGCATTCATTGTACAGATAAAGGAGAAATAAATATACTAAATCTTCGGCACAAAAATGTACCCTTTTTATGATCATAGCTTTAGAAAAAGGCTTGAAGTGTGCTTAGAATTAATATTGAATACTTTCATAAATCAAGTAATAAAGGTAAGTGAAGAATAGAGATGGCCCGAACGGTTTGCCGCCAAACGGTTCCTGGCGAACTTCGGTTGTTCGCGTTAGCAGTGAACCAGGAACTTTAAAAAAAAAAACGCCCATGGCTGTGATTTATGTTCGTCAGAATCGCCACCATTAACATTGCCAAAATGAACAGGTTTTTGTGAACCTAGGCTATGACCTCTTTGGCCTAGGGGCCCGAAACTCACCAGTCATGATCCCCTAAGAGTTCCTACAATGCTAGAAAATGTGCCACTGCTGAGCCATTGTCCTTTGAAAACATGTGAGATTTTGGAAAGTGAAATAGGAGGCCCAATGAAAGCCTATGGGGGAATTTAGTACTTTTGCACCCCCGTAACTCTGGTTTGCAGAGATGTAGCGAACCCAACATTGGAGTGCAAGTACAACAAAATGCCTTCTACCTTCGTGAGACATGTCATGAGATTCAGACTTTGCTAACGGCCATGCCTGCGATTTATGTTTGTCAGAATCGCCACCATTATCATTGCCAAAATGAACATGTTTTTGTGACCCTAGGCTATGACCTCTTTGGCCTAGGGACCCAAAACTCACCAGTCATGATCCCCCTAAGAGTTCCTACAATGCTAGAAAATGTGCCACTGCTGAGCCATTGTCCTTTGAAAAAATGTGAGATTTTGGAAAGTGAAATAGGAGGCCCAATGAAAGCCTATGGGGGAATTTAGTACTTTTGCACCCCCGTAACTCTGGTTTGCAGAGATGTAGGGAACCCAACATAGGAGTGCAAGTACAACAGTATGCCTTCTACCTGCGTGAGACATGTCGTGAGATTCAAACTTTGCTAACGGCCATGGCTGCGATTTATGACCCTAGGCTATGACCTCTTTGGTCTAGGGGCCAGAAACTCACCAGCCATGATCCCCCTAAGAGTCCCTGCAATGCTAGAAAATTTGCCACTGCTGAGCCCAAGATTTGGGAAATTTTTGAAAGTGAAAAAGGGAGCCCAATAAAAGCCAATGGCAGAATTCAGCACTTTTGCACCCCTATAACTTTGGTTGGTTATCACCCGCTGAATTTAGCAGTTAATAGCAAAGGCCCATTACATCCTAGCAACACCAAATTTGCAGGATATGTTAAAAAGATAGCAGGAAACAATATTTAAAGGACTTCCGAGGTCACAAATAGGAAAAAAGTTAAATACGTTTTCATAATCTAGATCCATGGAGGATGCCATCAGCGCTCTCCCGTTCTGCCATGCCTCCCACAGTAATAACGACCCCGGTCGGGTCCCAAACCCCTCTGAATGGGTCGGGTTCTCATTCCCCCCTCAATATGGTTGCCACAGATTGCCGCGGCTGTGCAATCCGCATAGATGCGATTGCGGCCGCGCAGCTCTAGGACCTCCTCCCGATGCGTCCGATGTATGCACGCATATTGATGATGCGGCGGAAGGAGGCCCTAGAGCTGCGCAGCTGCAATCGCGTCTATGTGGACTGCACAGCCGCGGCAATCTATGATGACCATATTGAGGGGGGAATGAGAACTCGACCCATTCTGAGAGGTCAGGAACCGACCGGGGGCCGGTATTACTGCAGGAGCCATGGCGGAATAAACGGGAGGGCGCAGATGGCGTCCTCCATGGATCTGGATTATGAAAAGGTATTTAACTTTTTTCACATTTGTGGCCTCGGAAGTCCTTTCATAAAATATATTTTTTAAAATAATTTTTATGTGCTGAGTGTGGGAAATCTGAAAAAAATGTTGTGGGGTCCCCCCTTCCGAGCCTTTGTAACACCTTGTCCCCCATGCAGGCTGGGGTAGCCAGAATGCAGAGCCCCAGCCGACTGGGGCATCACACCCTGAGCTATACCAGCCCGCATGGTCCATGGTATGAAGGGGCTCCGGGGGGGAGGGGCGACCAAGCCTTCCCCTCCCCCCCTGGAGCCCTTGTCCAATCCATGGACAAGGGGCTCTTCCCCACCTCTGGTGCCCCAGGAGGAGGTGGGGGCGATGACTCCCTGGGGGGGGGGGGTTCATGGTGGCATCTGGGAGTCCCCTTTAAGAAGGTGCAAAGTACCCCTTACACATTTCCACAAAGGGTTAAATGAAATAAAAGCACAACCACGAGAAAAGTATTTTATTATTCTAAATTAACCATAAATACTTATCTGTACCTTTAAAAAAAATTCCCAAGCCAATATCCTCAGTAAACGATCCAACAAATACAGTATCCTCTTATCTTGCGATCTTCATTTAAGTTGATTGAAGATCTCCGACGCTCCCCACATAGCAGAGAATGCGTCCTTTGGGACGCATAGCTGCCGGCTCCTGCTGTCTCTCTCCACCTCCTCACCTGTCACCCTCACCTAGCCTGGCACCTGGTGCACCCAGCCTAGGTGAGGGTGACAGGTGAAGGCAGGTGGGGAGAGACAGCAGGAGCCGGCAGCTATACGTCCTGCTCAGGACGCATTCTAAGCTATACTAATGGTTCATGAATCATCCGGTTCTTTTTAATGAATGGTTCTTTTTTAATGAATCGATTCTTTTTTCTTTGAAACTTTAAAATTGATTTTCTCAAAAAGAATAAAGTCTTTTTGAAAAAAAAAATTTCCTCCTGTTCCCACTTAACATTCCCAGCAACTTTGGTGTTTCTAGCTTTTAAAGGGGCTTTGCTATTAACCGCTAAAGTTGGCGGAGGTTTATTTTCTCATGGTCAGAAGGAGAATTTACATTGAAACTTTAAAATTTATTTTCTCAAAAACTATCAGGTGTTTTTGAAAAAAATGTTTTCCTCTTGTTCCCACTATTCTACTTAAAGAGAAACTCCAGCCTAAACAAACATACTGTCATTAAGGTACATTAGTTATGTTAATTAAAATAGATAAGTAATATAATCTCTTACCCACACTGTTTTAAAAGAACAGGCAAATGTTTGATTTCATGATGGCAGCCATCTTTTTGGTTGAAAGGAGGTGACAAGGAGCATGAGGCACAGTTCCAACTGTCCTGTGTTTTTTCTTTGATGGGTGGAGCTTAGCTAAAATGCAGCTAAAAATGATGCTTTGGTAAGAAAAACAAAGTTCTGATGCTGTGAAACTGTTAAAGAAATACCAAGCCTTTTCAGTTCTGCTGAGTAGATTTTTAGTCCAGCTAATGTCGGCGGGTGTCTTTACAATCAATTTTCTCAAAAACTGTAAGGTCTATTTGAAAAAATGTTTCCCTCTTGTAGTCACTGAAAAAACTCAGGTGTTAGACACCTTGAAACATCTTTTCTATCACTTTTGTGGCCAGCATAAATGTTTCTAGTTTTCAAAGTTCGCCTCCCCATTGGAGTGTATTGCGGTTTGAAAAAGTTCCTGCGAACCAAACTTTTTGCAGAAGTTCGCGAACCGGTTCGCGAACCAAAAATCAGAGGTTTGGGCCATCTCTGGTGAAGAAGTATTTCAGAATATAGCAGCACCCCCTTCCTTATAAAAGTCTTTGTTGAAAGTACAACTTCAGTTGAAGAAATGGGACATCTTTCGAATACACTGGTTCTTATGCTAGGGGACTAGGCATGGGAACCGGATTTTAGCAACATTGGCTTAATTTCTTTTCAGATAGTCACTAGAGTTGGGCCAAACGGTTCGCCGGCGAACGTGGTTCGCGCGAACGTAGGTGGTTCGCGTGCGGGTACCGCACGCGAACCTTTTGCGGAAGAAGTTCGGTTCGCCCCATAATGCACTGAGGGTCAACTTTGACCCTCTACATCACAGTCAGCAGGCCCAGTGTAGCCAATTAGGCTACACTAGCCCCTGGAGCCCCACCCCCCCTTATATAAGGTAGGCAGCGGCGGCCATTACGGCCACTCGTGTGCCTGCATTAGTGAGAGTAGGGCGAGCTGCTGCAGTCTCTCATATAGGGAAAGATTAGTTAGGCTTAACTTCTTCCTGGCTGCATACCTGTTCTGTTCAGTGAGCCCTCAGCCCACTGCATACCTGTTCAGTGATCCTGCCACTGCATACCTGTTCAGTGATCCTGCCACTGCATACCTGTTCAGTGATCCTGCCACTGCATACCTGTTCTGTTCAGTGAGCCCTCAGCCCACTGCATACCTGTACTGTGATCCTGCCACTCCATACCTGTTCAGTGATCCTGCCACTGCATACCTGTTCTGTTCAGTGAGCCCTCAGCCCACTGCATACCTGTACTGTGATCCTGCCACTCCATACCTGTTCAGTGATCCTGCCACTGCATACCTGTTCAGTGATCCTGCCACTGCATACCTGTTCTGTGAACCCGCCACTGTATACCTGTTCTGTTCAGTGGACCCGCCACTGTATACCTGTTCTGTGAACCCGCCACTGTATACCTGTTCTGTTCAGTGGACCCGCCACTGTATACCTGTTCTGTTCAGTGGACCCGCCACTGTATACCTGTTCTGTTCAGTGGACCCGCCACTGTATACCTGTTCAGTGAACCCACCACTGCATACCTGTTGTGTTCAGTGAACCTGCCACTGCATACCTGTTCTGTGAACCCGCCACTGTATACCTGTTCTGTTCAGTGGACCCGCCACTGTATACCTGTTCTGTTCAGTGGACCCGCCACTGTATACCTGTTCTGTTCAGTGGACCCGCCACTGTATACCTGTTCTGTTCAGTGGACCCGCCACTGTATACCTGTTCTGTGAACCCGCCACTGTATACCTGTTCTGTTCAGTGGACCCGCCACTGTATACCTGTTTAGTGAACACGCCACTGCATACCTATTGTGTTCAGTGATCCTGCCACTGCATACCTGTTCTGTGAACCCGCCACTGTATACCTGTTCTGTTCAGTGGACCCGCCACTGTATACCTGTTCTGTTCAGTGGACCCGCCACTGTATACCTGTTCTGTTCAGTGGACCCGCCACTGTATACCTGTTCTGTTCAGTGGACCCGCCACTGTATACCAGCTACATCAGCCAGGCCGACCATATGGGCTGTAAAGCCACCAAAACCTGCACTCTCGCCATGGTGCGCACCAGTCCAGCACGGCCGTCACTAGTACAAACAGCTGTTTGCGGTGCGTTACACGGTGAGTTTGGTGTGTCAGTGTGAAGCAGTACCTTAATTACACTACCTGATTGATGTATACACATGCAAGATGTTTTAAAGCACTTTAGGCCTGTCATTTAGCATTCAATGTGATTTCTGCCCTTAAAACGCTGCTTTGCGTCAAATCCAGATTTTTCCCGGGGACTTTTGGCGTGTATCCCACTCCGCCATGCCCCCCTCCAGGTGTTAGACCCCTTGAAACATCTTTTCCATCACTTTTGTGGCCAGCATAATTATTTTTTTTTTCAAAGTTCGCATCCCCATTGAAGTCTATTGCGGTTCGCGAACTTTAACGCGAACCGAAAGTTCCGCGAAAGTTCGCGAACCCGGTTCGCGAACCTAAAATCGGAGGTTCGGCCCAACTCTAATAGTCACATCATGATGTCATTTTTGTTTGCAGTTTTGGTCTTTTTCTTTAGTTGTTTGCTTAAAGCAAACCATTATCCTGTTCTGAGGACTAACCCTACCCTTGCCTATTATAACTGTTTCTATCCCTATCTGTTCCTCTAATTTCTGTTACCTAATGTAAATGTAACCACATATATTACAATCCAAATTGTTTGATTTATTTAATAAAATGATCAGTTGTATTGTAAAAATCTGTGAAACTATTAGTGCATGCATAGCTTCTGAGTAAACATGTGATAAGAACTTCTTGAAACCATAACTTAACATAACATATAGCTGAGATGGGGAAAATGTTTATTTTAATATTCCTGGGGCTTCTTTCAGCCCCCCCCCCCGCCCCCATAGGCTTACAGGTCCCTTCACTCTGGTGTGCCGCTGTGCCCCTCCAACAGCTCACTGACTGGTCCAGTCATGGGTTACTGTGCTTGCGCAGCTCCAGCTGCATGCCTCCTTGAGTGTGTTCCTATGGATTGGTGTGTTCTGTCCAATGGGAGTGTTGTGTACAATACTCTGTGCTCCCAGACATAGGAACAAAATCAAAGAAATGCGTGGCCAAGGCCATGTGTGCCCAGTAGACCACTGTTGCTGATTTTTGGAGGGCACAGTGGCAAACGGAGTAGATCAGAAGGAGACAAAAATACCTAGAAGGCTATGGGAGGCTGGATGAAACCAGTAAGCACAATAGACTTGGCTGAGTCAGCTATTAAGATGTGTCTTGGCCAAGGAACTGACATAAATACAGGAGCCATTTCTATATTGCCATTCTGTCAAGATCCTTCTGTACATTAGTGTTGACATTTAGGGTAAACAGTGCAAAAAGATTTTCAAAAATCCATGTATATTACATCTTTCTTGTTTTTGTTACTACAATCTTCTTCTAAAAAAAAAAAAGTGCTAAAATCTTTACCCTCTTACATAGTTGAAGTAAAATTATCATCAGTACTGACCTAGTGATAAAACGTTTTTTTTTCAAATTTTTTTTATTATCATTATTTGTATAGTATTTGTAAGTCAAAAATCAGTTTGTCTAACCTTTCTTTGTAAGTGAGACCTTCCATCCTTCTGTTTTTGTTTTTTTTGTCTTTGCGCACATACTAAAATTTCAATGCCTTTCCTGTAATACGGTGTAGAAAACTATAAATCATATTCCAGATATAGTTTTATGAGTCATTTATGCAGGATAATTATTATTCTTTGGTTACATGCTTTTATTTTCTTGTTTATGCATAATAACATTTTGTTTGCTTTATATGATGCTGATAGGCAATACATATAGTTGCCTACCTAATTTTCAGCCAGTCCATCTCTAAATCAGATATCACAACCAGCTATGTCCCAATTACAGTAGTTTATATGATAATTTGCCACTAGCATGGCCAAGATCCTTGACCTTATATTTATTAATATTGAATTCCATCTGCCATTTCCATTTCCATATTGCCATCATGTCAAGATCCTTCTGTACATTAGTGTTGACAGTTCTTCATAATGTGGTTTTATCCACAAAAATGGCAATGCAAAATTCAATTTTATATTCAAGGTCATACTATATAAGTTGAAGAAAACTGGATCCAATTCTTACCCTTGTGGGAACTCTTTTCTAACAGTTGAACATTTACAGCATGATTAATTTGCTACCACTCTTAGTATTCTCTTCTTTAGCCTTTTCTTTATATATGTACACAAATTCACTATTATATAAATTGCTTTCTCTACATCTAGATTCACATTTGGCTGATAATCTAAACAGAGGCACTTGGCTTCCTGACAGACCCTATCTAGTTTTTGCTCCAAACTATTGCCTGATGAAGTGCTTTGTGGAGTATTTGAATAAATTGTATGTGGAAAAGTTCAACAGTATTAGTGACTACTTTCAGAGAGGTAAGGCCACCATTGCCTCCTCCTTTTAAACATTTTTTAACACATTTTATACTCTTATTGGCACCTCTGTTTACATTATCAGTTGATTGTCTAGTTCACCTTTGGTGGAGGGGTGATATCACCTTTTTTCCTATCTAAAGAGAGAGACTTCTTAACCTGAGTGTGGTCAGGTATACTTAATCGAGAAATATGATTCAGCACTCACCACACCTACACCTTTAAATGTCCAGTCTGCTGCTAGCTGTCCAAAGAGTAAGCAGTCCTCCTTTAATCAATTTAAGATATTCACAGCAGCGCCACTGGCAAACGATTCCTCAATAGGTCTCACTCCAGGTCCGATAATAGCAAGAAAACATATACGCACGTAGCGGGTAAACTTCCAGCACTAGTACACCCTGTGTATGAAACCACACTTTGTGCTAGGAAACTTCCCCCGCTCCCCCCCTAAATCCCCTGCTCACCAAAGATATTATTTCAAACAGGCGTATCAACCATAGACTTCACCAGCAGAACTAGGAGAAAACATATGGTTATTATTATATTATTATTATTTTTTTATTAATGTTTTTTTGTTCCATGGGGTGGGGGGGGAGGTAGCTTAGGGTTAGGCACCACCAGGGGCATTCTTAGGTTTAGGCACCACCAGGGGAGATCTTAGATTAGACACCCCTAGGGGAGTCCTAGGGTTAGGCACCATGGGGGGGGGGGGGGGGGCGGTAAGGTTAGGCACCATCGAGGGTAGGGCTAGTCATAGGTAGTGGAAAGTTCTGTGTGAGAGTAGGGTTAGGCTTAGATATAGTAAAATATTGGTAACAATTACCAATATTTTACTAATGCAAATTAACACTTTAAATAGTAGACTATCAGTAAATTTACCAATATTCTTGTAACGATTGGTGTAGCAACACAGACGTCTGATTATGTGTGATCTGCTGTATCACTGATAATATAGACGCTATACCTGATTATGTGGTGATCTGCAGAATCACCAATAATGCAAGTATAGCTAGCAGAATAGCAAAGTGTATAGTGCTTGGTGCAACGGTAACTGAATAGCTTGACTAGACCTCACCAGAGGAGCTGGTGGGTACTATTGGTATACAGTAACAGAATAGTTTGACTAGACCTTACCAGAGGAGCTGGTGTGTACTAACAGAGAGCACCTCACCAGTGACAAGGGCTCACTGGTGAGTAGAATGGTCAGAAAGGCTAGGATCGGCAACAGGTGGACAGGTACAGTACAAAGTCAGCAGGCAAGAGAGTAGTAAGATATAAGGCAGAGTTCAGCAGCAGAGTCAGATGGGCAGAGGTACAGAATCGATTAGCAAGAGCAGGGTCAGAGATAGCCGGAGTCATACACAGAATATCAAAATATACAATAATACAATAATCCTAGTCTTGTGTGAAATCCCTGATTTCCTCCCAGATCAAAGCACACCGGATACTGTCTAAGGTCTGAGTGCTAACACATAAGCATTCGCAACAGCAGACAGGTTGCGAGTGAACACTGAAGGCTTTTGAAGCAGAGGAGACCCCACGTCCGCCCCCACATCAATCAGCCAATCCGGAGCGCCGTGAGTCTCCTCTGACGTCAGCTGACCGGCTGGTCAGCTGACGCGCCTCCTCCCTGCATAAAGGTCCCGTCTCCGCGCGCGCTTGGGCGATACAGCAACCCTATGGGCAAATGACAACCCTGTCCTCGGCGTACTAGACGCCAGAGGAATGGGCGAAGTCCCTGAGCAGGAAAGCGAGGCGGCTGTGGAGACACCCTGCGTGCCCAAAGCCGCAGCTTCTGCGGATGTTACAGTACCCCCCCTTGAGGCGTGGACTCCGGACACAGTCCACCTGGTCTGCCAGGATGCAACCCACGAAACTCCTCCCTAAGTTCCTCTGCATGCATGCGACAACTCGGCACCCAAGATCTCTCCTCCGGGCCATACCCCCTCCAGTGAACCAGGTACTGTATGGAGTTACGCACCACCCGAGAATCCAATATCTGCTCTATCTCATACTCGGGTTCCCCATCAATCACCACAGGGGGGAGGAATCCACATGCACAGCGGGCTTCAAGAGGGACACATGGAAAGATTTAACACCTCTCATAGTGGGCGGAAGTGAAACGACATAAGTAACATTTTTGATCTTTTTAGACACCGGGTATGGGCCTATGAATCTGGGACCCAGTTTTTCAGGAGGCTGCTTTAAAGCTAAATGCTGAGTAGACACCCACACCATATCACCTGGTGCAAAGGCCCACTCTACAGATCGTCTCTTATCTGCCTGCTTTTTCTGGGTCACAAAGGCCTTCTTAAGATTTCTCCTGACCATACCCCAGATCTCCTTCAATGTTTCCTGCCACTCTTCCAGAGCCGGGAAAGGAGATGACACCACGGGCAGTGGGGAAAATGTAGGTGATCTCCCCATTACAACCTGAAATGGGGAGAACCCAGAGGAAGCACACTTCAGATTATTATGGGCAAATTCTGCAAAGGGTAGAAATTTGACTCAATCCATCTGGGCATCAGCCACGTAGCACCTAAGAAATTGCTCCAAGGACTGGTTAATCCTTTTGGTCTGCCCATTTGTCTGTGGGTGGTAGCTGGAGGAAAACGATAGATTCATACCCAGATGATGGCAAAAGGCCCTCCAGAACTTGGAAATAAACTGGACTCCCCTATCTGACACCACATTCCCTGGGATACCATGCAATCTGAAAATGTGGTGAATGAAGAGCTCTGCCAGTTCCTGTGCAGAGGGGAGTCCGTCCAAGGGAATGAAATGGGCCATCTTACTGAACCTATCGGCTACCACCCATATGTTTTCCCATCTGATCTGGGCAGTTCACCCACAAAGTCCATGGACAGGTGAGTCCATGGCTGCTCAGGCACTGGCAGTGACTGTAGTGTATCCACAGGAGCACATCTAGATGACTTACTCCTGGCACAGACAGAACAGGTTCCAACAAAATCCTTACAGTCGGAAACAATTGAGGGCCACCAGACACATCTGTCTAGCAACTCCTGCATGCGGGCAACACCTGGGTGACCTGCATTCTTATGGGCATGAAAAACATGTAGAATCTTGAATCTGAATTGGAGTGGCACAAACAGAACCCCATCTGGTTTCCCTTCTGGAACCTCCTGCTGAAAGGGACTCAGAACAGATGCCCAATCCTTCCAGGTCTCAATATCAGAGGTGTCAGAGGACTGTGAAGACACCCCCTCTACTTGAATCTCGGTAGCGCCTATAGTGACTTTCTCCAAACAATGATGACGACAGTAGGAGGACCAACTTAACAACTGTCTGGAACTTCAGTCGATCTGAGGGGAGTGTTTCTTTAGCCACGGCATACCAAGAATTACAGTGGAGGTGGACATTTTGAGAACCAGGAACTGCATTTGTTCCCTATGCAACACTCCTAGCTGACATAATAACACAGGAGTCTGAGTGAGTGGTTGTTTCCCCTGCAATGGTGAATCGTCCATTGCGGTAACCACCACCTGGCGTCCCACAGAAAGGAGAGGAAAACCAAACTTAATGGCAAAATCATAAGCCATCACATTAACTGCGGAACCCGAGTCTATAAAGGCCTGTGTGGTGTGAACTTGAACCTCCCAGGCAATAGAACACGGGAGAAGTAAACAATTGTTTTTTGGAGGTAAGACTGGATCGCCTAGGGTAGTACCTCCAGCTACACTTAGGCGATACAGTTTTCCGCTTTCCTGGGACAATTTAACACTATATGCCCCTTCTCTACGCAGTAAAGACAGAGTTTCTCAGCACGTCTCCTATTCTTCTCGACCTCAGTGAGTTTGGCCAGTCCAATTTGCATTGGCTCATTCAGAAGTGGAGGCCAGCCTGCGCTCCACTGACCTCACTTCCTGCTACGTCGCAGGAAGTGACGTCAGTGGAGCGCACGCTGGAACGAGGAAGAGGTGAGTGATCCCCGCCCGTTGCTTCTTACACATAGCTGCAGCCAGCACGGAACTTTTTAAAGCTGGAGGGGAGTGGAGGACAGGGGACCCAGGCGAGGGAGGGGGGGGGGTCCGACCCCCCTCCCCGCCGCTAGGCCCAATACCCCCTTCCTGCCCACTATCCCCTCCAGCTTAGGCGGCCCCCCACACCCATGGATGGGCGGGTGCTGCCCCCCCAGAATTGCCGCCTGGGGCAAAAGTTTCACCCCGCCTCATGGGCGGGCTGGACCTGTTCTTAGTTATACAGTTAATATTTAAAGTCTAAAACAGGGAACAATTTACAGCTATATATAAAAAAATGTGTCTCCCTTGTTAAAACAGAAACAAAAATCAATTTAATATATTAGCTGTAGTTTAGTTTTCCATAACTGTTCCCTGCATCATGTTTTAGACGCTCCCTTATCTCCTTCTTCAATTTTTGGAATTTACAAGTAGAGATGGCCCTAACCTCCAATTTTGGAGGTTAGGGCCATCAAAGTTCGGTTCGCGCGAACTTTCGCGAACCGCAATAGACTTCAATGGGGGGTGAACTTTGAAAACTAGAAACACTTATGCTGGCCACGAAAGTGATGGAAAAGATGTTTCAAGGGGTCTAACATCTGAGTTTTTGCATGGATGAGTGGGATAGATGCCAAAAGTCCCGGGAAAAAAATCTGGATTTGACGCAAAACAGCGTTTTAAGGGCAGAATTAATTAAATCACATTGAATGCTAAATTGCAGGCCTATAGTGCTTTAAAACATCTTGCATGTGTATACATCAATCAGGGAGTGTAATTAGAGTACTGCTTCACACTGACAGACCAAACTCACTGTGTAACACACCACAAACAGCTGTTTGTGTAGTGACGGCCGTGCTGGACTGGTGCGCACCATGGCCAGAGTGCAGGCCATGGCGGTTTTCAAGCCCATATGGTCGCCGTGCTGTGGTAGCTCAATGATAGAACAACAGTGACTGTCCAGCTAAATAAATGTGGTCTGTCCACAATGAAACAACAACCTTATTATCTTGGGTGTGCCCCCCCCCCTTCCCCGAGACACTCATATAGCCATCGGTCATTGCTTCATTGTGGTATGCAAGCCCCTTCACTGCGGCAAGGTAATGATCACTAAGGAATAAGAGAAATTAGGCAGGCATGTACACGCACCAGAAAAAGTAGTAACAGTGGCCTTAAAAATTCAGGACTCCACCTGGAGTCCTGGACCCTGTTGGTGGTGGCGGAGAAGGCAGTCAAGCGGCCTGCAGGCAGAGGTGCTGTGTGGGGAGCGACTTAGTCATGGGGCAGGCAGTCACACGGCATGCAGGCAGAGATGTTGTGTGGGGGGACTGACTTACTGTAGACTTCGGGCGGGCAATACCCCTCCGGGATCCATGCCTCATTCATTTTGATAAAGGTGAGGTACTGAACACTTTTGTGACTTAGGCGACTTCTCTTCTCAGTGACAATGTCTCCAGCTGTGCTGACGGTCTTTTCTGACAGGGTGCTTGAGGCAGGGCAAACAGAAGTTGGATGGCAAATTGTGACAGCTCTGGCCACAGGTCAAGCCTGCGCACCCAGTAGTCCAAGGGTTCATTGCTGCTCACAGTGTCTACATCCACACTTAAGGCCAGGTAGTCTGCTACCTGCCAGTCCAGGTGTTGTTGGAGGGTGGATCTGGAAGGGCTAAGGCGAAGTGTTGGACTAAAGAATGTCTGCATGTCCGACATCGCCATGAAATTGCTAAAGCGTCCTGTCCTTCCCTGCGTGGACATGGGAGAAGGATTACTGGCAGTGGTACCTTTATGGCGTTGTGCTGTGACATCACCCTTAAATGCATTGTAAAGCATAGTTGCCAGCTTGTTCTGCAAGTGCTGCATCCTTTCTGCCTTCTGGTGATTTGGAAACATCTCGGCCATTTTGTGCCTATACCGAGGGTCTAGTAGCGTGGCCACCCAGTACAGCTCATTCCCCTTGAGTTTTTTTTTATATCGGGGTCCCTCAACAGGCTGGACAGCATGAAAGATGCCATCTGCCCCAAAGTTGGATCCAGACATACCATCCATCTCCTCTTGCTCTTCCTCAGTGACGTCAGGTAAGTCCTCCTCCTAGCCCAAGCCACAAACAATACCACAGGAACGTTGAGCAGCACAAGCCCCCTGTGATGCCTGCTGCGGTTGTTCTTCTGCCACCGCTGCCTCCTCCTCCTCCAAAGAAAAACCTTCCTCATCATCCGAGTCTGACTCCTCTTCCCCACACAACTCTTCCTCCTCCTCCCCCCTCTGTGCTGCCACAGGTGTTGAGGAAACATTTGGTTCTGATGAGAATTGATCCCATAATGCTTCCTCCTGTAACTGTTCCCGTTCACGCTTCTCCACAGCTTTGTCCACCACTCTACGCACGGCATGCTCCAGGAAGTAAGCGTATGGGATCAAGTTGCTGATGGTGCCTTCACTGCAACTCACCAGGTTGGTCACCTCCTCAAACGGCCGCATGAGCCTGCATGCATTTCGCATGAGTGTCCAGTTGTTGGGCCAGAACATCCCCATCTCCCCAGAGTGTGTCCTTCTACTGTAGTTGTAGATGTACTGGGTGATGGCTTTCTCCTGTTCCAGCAGGCGAGAGAACATAAGGAGGGTCGAATTCCAGTGAGTCAGGCTATCGCAAATGAGGCGTCTCACCGGCAAGTTGTTTCTCTGCTAAATATCAGCAAACTGTGCCATGGCCATGTAAGACCGCCTGAAATGTCCTACACAACTTCCTGACCTGCTTCAGGATGTCCTCTAAGCCTGGTTACTTTGACAAAAATCTTTGGATGACTAGATTCAGCACATGTGCCATGCAGGGTACATGTGTCAGCTTTCCCAAATTCAAAGCAGAAATGAGATTGCTGCCGTTGTCACACACCACGTTGCCAATCTCCAGTTGGTGCGGGGTCAGCCACTGATCCACCTGTTTGTTCAGAGCAGTCAGGAGAGCTGCTCCAGTGTGACTCTCTACTTTGAGGCAAGACATGTCTAAGTTGTTGTGACACCATCATACCTGGCATGCAGCATAGTCCTTGGGGAACTGGGGCTGTGTAGCTGGAGAGGAGATCACAGCACCAGTAGAGTTGAACTGCCACTCAGCCAAGGAGGAGGAGGATGATGACAGCGAAGAGGGTGTAGCAGGAGGAGAGGAAGTGGCAGGAGGCCTGCCTGCAAGCCGTGGAGGTGTCACAAGTTGGTCCACTGCACAGCCACGTAATCCCCGCTTGTCAGCGGTCACCAGGTTGACCCAATGGGCTGTGTAAGTAATGTACCTGCCCTGACCGTGCTTGGCAGACTAGGCATTCGTGGTCAGGTGGACCCTTGACCCAACGCTGTGTGCCAGAGATGATACCACTTGCCTCTCAACTTCATGGTACAGTTTGGGTATCGCCTTTTTAGAGAAATAATTGCGGCCTGGTATCTTCCACTACCGCAGTGGCTTGTGATGCTATCAAGTCACCTGCCTAAAAAGGGGTAAACCAAATAGAAAAACTTTCTCAGATATATAGGTATATAGGTCAAATGGATTATTAGTGAACCCCTACCTAACTAGCACAAATAGTTAAAGTGACACTGTAGCAAACCCCCCCCTCCCCCCCAAAAAAAAAAACCCTTATGATATAATGAATTGTATGTGTAGTACGGATAATTAACAGAACATTAATAGCAAAGGAAAGAGTCTATTGTTTTTATTTTCTGGTATATATAATTTTTTATAGAATTACATCATTCTCTCATATTTGCAATGCTATACACCACACTCTGTATTTTAAACTATAAAACAGAGCAGTGCTAATGACCCTTTCAACTTTCCTGTAATAAAAATCTTATTGAATTTTCATTAACATCTTACCATCCTACACGCAGTCTCCGCTCTACTAACAATATCCTTCTGTCTTCTTCCCTGGTCACCTCCTCTCACTCCGCTTACAAGACTTCTCTTGATCCTCTCCCTCCTCTGGAACACTCTCCCTCAACGCTTCCGCCACTCACCCACAATTACTTTTTACAGTCGCAATCTGAAAACTCACCTCTTCAGGCAAGCATACTCTCCTATACCCTCAATCTTTAGACTTTAAGGCCTTTTAGCCAGGGCTTGCCTACTCTTTTGTCTCACAATGCTGTGTAATAGGTGTACATACCTCCCACCACTGTGTAAAAATATGTAGTTAATTTTGTTTTACTGCATTAGCTGTTATCCACTCTTGTCTTGTATTAACTGTTGTTGTTGTTTTTTTTTTTTTTGTATTGTTATACTCTGTATGCTGTTGTACAGCCCCACAGAAGATGCTGGCACTATATAAACCAATAATAATAATCTGAAGCTGTCTGTCACTCTTTCTTATAATGTAAGTGCCTCAGAAAACAGCACTGTAGCTGACTGGTCAGAGAGCTCAGAGTAGCCCTTTTGCATAGATACCAAGGGAAGTTTCTTAACTCTTCCTGTACTGGAAACAATATGAGACTCATCTTGGTGCTAGTCAGGGGTGCTCAGCAGAGCTCGAATATTCGAGTAGCTCGAATATTCGAGCTCTTTTTCAGCTATTCGAGCTCGAATACCGAGCTCGAATAGCTGCAGCTATTCGAATGGGCTATTCGAGTGAACTCACTATTCTTCACTTGATGACCAAGATGGCGCTGACCAGCTGCCATGGCACGGAGCTCCACTCCTCTTTCTTCTTTTTATCACTTTTCCCCTTTTTTCTCCTGCGCATGCAGGCAGAACCATGCACATAAGTGCACACAGGTCCCGGGAACCGTGGGCTCCGGCTCTGTCCAGTCAGGCTAGCGGCCTCAGGAGCATCGGAGGATGCATTACCCACCCATGTGGAGAGGGCCCCGAGCGCTACCCCGCACCAGGGGGAGAGGGCCTCGTGCGCCATACTGCTGCCACGCTGCAGGCAGGCGGCCACAGGAGCATCGGTGGACGCATTAGCCACCCACGTGGAGAGGGCCCACAGCGCTACCCCGCTGCCGCACACCAGGGAGAGCCACCCGCGTGGAGAAGCCCGGACCACTCTGCTCTCTCCCACCGCATCACAGAGGAGGCAGGCCCAGTCGTCCACTGCTACAGCTGAGTGAGAGCCCGATTCCCGCGGCTGGCTGCGGGCCGAGACGCCGGAGGCAGGCACCGGCGGCATCCAGCCCACTGAGGCCCATCCATCAGCCTGCAGGAGATCGGCTGTCGGAGAGCAGGACGCATCCATCTCTGCCCCGCTGGACAACTGACAACTCGCGTGGTGAGGCGGACAAAAATAGAGTGCCCCCCACACTGACTGTCCCACCAGCCACCTCCACCACCCTGCCCACCATGGAGCCCACCCTGCTCACCCTGCTCACCTGAAGCATGGATCCTGCCCAGCATGGAAGGGTACAACACTGGCTGGTAAGATAATAATAATAATAATAATGGCAGTATTTGTATAGCGCCTTTCTCCTCTCGGACTCAAAGCGCTTTCGAGGCAGCCATTAGAGCGCACTCAGTAGGCAGTAGCAGTGTTAAGGAGACTTGCCCAAGAAACTCCTTACTGAAATAGGTGCTGGCTTACTGAACAGGCAGAGCCGAGATTTGAACCCAGGTCTCCTGTGTCAGAGGCAGAGCCCTTAACCATTACACTATCCAGCCACTGCTGATCTGCGTGCTGTCTGCTCACACAAGGTGATTTGAACTGCATCCTGCTGCTACTACTGCTCCTTATGCTTGCTATTGTTCATTGCTGACTGCTACATGATCTGCTCTCTTGTTGGCTGTATTGCACTGTTATATTGCACCCCCCGTGATGGACTGTAGTGCACCGCTCTCGCGTGATGGACTGTATTGCACCGCTCATGGGGGGTACCATATTGCACTGCTCATAAGATGGACCATATTGCAATGCTCATGGGATAGGCTGTATTGCACTGCTCATGTGATGGACTGTATTGCAATGCTCATAAGATGGACTGTATTGCACTGCTCATAAGATGGACTGTATCGCACCGCATTGCACTGCCCATAAGATGGACTGTATTGCACTGCTCATGTGACTGTCTGTATTGCACTGCTGTACCGCACTGCTTATGTGATAGACTGCTCACGTGATTGACTGTACCGCACTGCTCGGGTGGTGAACCGTATTGCACCGCTCTTGTGAGGGACTGTATTGAATCCGCTCAGGTACGAACTGTACTGCATGGCGCACGTGTCAATCTGTCTTTAATTGCACAAGACTGCTTTTAATTTGGTCCTGGACTGTTCCTGTGGCAGGCGACCCTTGGCAATGCCAGGCTCCTCCACCCCCCGTAGGCACCCCGCTCCCGTCATCGCCTCCGCCCCCCACTCCACCACACGTACCACGTACTCCAGGGAGCAACTCCTGCGGTGGGAACACTGCGGACCACCACTCCCTGAGGCCAACCTCCTGCCAAACCGGGTCCAGAACTACATACAGCAGGTCCTGGAATCCGCTCCCTGGCCCAGCGCAGGCTGGCGGCGAAGGGGCTGTCGAGCTGGGGCACGCGTGAGACTCAGGAGGAGGGGCTTGAGGTCAGCCATCCCCTCGGTACTCCTGGCAAATGTCCGCTCTCTCCCTAACAAACTGGACGAGCTGCGTCTCCTCTGCGGCAGGTGGGAGCTCGGGAGGAACACCCCAGTACTCTGCTTCACGGAGACTTGGCTACACGAGAACATCCCGGAGAACGCCCTACACCTCCCAGGCTTCAGCCTCATACGGGGGGACCGCGACCCCTCCCTCTCTGGGAAGAAACGAGGCGGTGGCATCTGCTTCTACGTCAGCTCCTCATGGTGCCCCACCCCACCAGTACTCGACAGGATGTGCTCCCCACACCTAGAGCTTCTTCTCGTGAACTGCAAGCCAGTATACTCACCACGGGAGTTCTCCTCCTATGTCCTTGTCGGAGTGTATATTCCCCCTGATGCCGACGCCAAATCTGCCCTGAATTCCCTTGGCGACACCATCTCACAGTGGGAAACATCCCTCCCAGACTCGCTGTTCATAATCATGGGGGACAGGGCAAACCTTCGACAAGAGCTGCCACGCTACCACCAGCATGTTGCCTGCCCTACCAGAGGCCCGAACACCCTCGATCATTGTTACGCGCCCCTGAAGAATGCCTACAAGGCTATCCCTGGGGCGGCACTTGGCTCCTCCGACCACTGCCTTGTTCATCTCATCCCCACCTACAGAAGGCTCCTGGAATCGGCAAAACCGGTCGTGAAGTCCTCCATATGTGGTCCAGCGAGGCCAAGCTCCACCTTCAAGCCTGCTTTGATTGCACGGACTGGGAATCCCTGGCAGCTCCAGGCCTGGACGAGTGGGCGGACAACGTCACCTCTTACATCAGCTTCTGTGAGGCCTCCTGCGTCACAACCAAATCCTTCCAAGTCTACCCGAACAACAAACCGTGGTTCTCCAACAAGCTACTGCTACTGCGGAAATGCAAGGAGGCGGCTCACAAGGCAGGTAACCAGGAGGAATTCAGGAAGGCAAGGAACACTCTGAAGCGAGAGCTGAGAGCCGCAAAACAGGAGTTTGCTGAGAGGATGAAGCAGAACCTTCGCTCAAACAACTCACGAGCTGTATGGCAAGGGCTTAAGGCTGCCATCAACTACAAGCCTCCCCCGCAACATGCTACACCCAGCCCTGAATTAGCTGAAGAACTAAGCAAATTCTACCGCAGGTTTGAAAGGCAGACCGAGCCTGGTGGGCACCCACCACCTCCTCCCCTCCCAGCCCCCACGCACAGCGACCCAAGTGAGGACTCACTCCCTCTGGATGTGAGGGAGGCAGACGTTCGGCACCTCCTGTCCACGCTAAATGCCAGGAAAGCCTCGGGACCTGACGGCGTGTCCCCAGCCTGCCTCAAAACCTGTTCGGAGCAACTTGCCCCCATCCTCTCTGCCATCTTCAGTAGGTCACTGACAGAGGGCAGAGTCCCTGCGTGCTTCAAGAGGTCCACCATCATTCCTGTTCCTAAGAAACAAGGCATCTCTGACCTCAACAACTACAGGCCTGTAGCCCTGACGTCCGTCATCATGAAGTCCCTAGAGAAAGTGGTCTTATCCACGCTAAAGCTATCCACCTTGCCCCTACTAGACCCACTCCAGTTCGCCTATAGGGCAAATAGGTCCACTGACGACGCTCTAAAAATCTGTTTGGAATACATCTACAACCATCTAGACAGGAGGGATGCATATGCCAGAGTACTGCTACTAGACTTCAGCTCTGCATTTAACACTATATGCCCACGCACTCTCCAGAATGTCCTGACCACACTCGGGGTCCACTCCACCCTACGGCTATGGATCACTGACTTTCTCTCTAACAGATCCCAAGTTGTCAGGCTGGGGGACATCTACTCACGAGAAGCGTTAACAAACACAGGGGCACCCCAGGGCTGCGTCCTGTCCCCGCTGCTCTTCTCCCTTTACACAAATGAGTGCAGATCCACGGTAGACTCCGTCAAAGTCATTAAATTTGCGGATGACACCACCATTGTTGGCCTCGTCACCAAGGACAACATCCGGGAGTATCAACAACAGGTGGAAAGGCTATGCCACTGGTGTAAGGAGAACAGCCTGGTGCTCATCACGGCCAAAACCGTCGAACTTATAATTGACTTTAGGAAGTCGGCACCTACCCCACCTCCCATCTACATCGATGGCACCGAGGTGACCAGAGTGCCCTGCGCTCGCCTGCTGGGCACCACCATCTCCAGCGATCTCAGCTGGAGAGTCAATATCACGTCAACCCAACGGAAAGCCCAGCAGCGACTCTTCTTCCTCCGCCAATTGCTAAAGTTCGGCATGGCTCAGGAGATTCTAACATGCTTTTACACTGCCACCATTGAATCGATCCTCTGCTCCGCCATCTTGGTCTGGCTTGCGGGAGCCACCGCCAGTGACAGGCACAAGTTACAGAGGATCATTAGGTCGGCGGAGAGGATCATTGGGAGACCTCTTCCCCCACTAGACCACCTGTATAACACTAGATTGCGAGCCAGGGCACTGAGGATTGCAAGTGACCTCTCTCACCCAGGCCACCGTTTTTTCACCCCACTTCCACTGGGTCGGAGACTTCGGGCCATCCCCACCAAGACCACCAGACACAAGAACTCTTTCTTCCCGATGGCCGTTAGCCTCCTGAACTCCCTTAACATGCTACCATCCCCTATCAGCGACCTACCACCCGCATAGGAGCGGCAGACTTCGGCTGTGTATATCTAATTGTTGAATTGTATATTTGTGTATGCTTATATTTTAGTATGATTGTATCATTCTCACCCTTTTCCTGCCTTTCTTTCTATGTACTGCTCCATTGTGCCAAACCATGCTTGGCGAAATAAAATTGATTCTGATTCTGATTTACTATTCGAGCTATTCGAGCAAACAGCGCTATTCGAGCTCGAATACCGAGCTCGAATAGCGTCATAGCCCAGATTGATGTTCTTAGAGCCAATCAGAGGGCTCCCAGACCCTCTGATGGCAGCCAATCACAGAGGGGGACCCTGGCCAGCCCCTACCCTATAAATAGCGGCCGCCATGTTCGGTTTTTCCATCCTTGCCTGACTTTGTACAGAGAGAGATCTGCTCCTTTGTGCTTTGGCTTAGCAAGAGCTCTATAGTGGTCAATTACCTAGCGTTTTTGCTCACATACACCTCCTATACACACCTATATTGTTGTTAGCTAGATAGACATTGTATTTTAGTTAGTAGCTTGTGTGTTACATAGAGACAGGCAGCTGCTGCAGGCAAGCTTACACAGCTTTAGGCCTCAGGGCCTTGCCTGTGTGGGCACAGCTGTCCTTCTGTCCTCTGTTAGTTTATTTCTCGTCATCTATACCAGTGTTTCTGCTGTCCTTTACTACTGAGTGATTGTATTTTGTAGTAGTCTGTAACTGTACTAGGACACTCACTGTCACTGTTTGTTCATAGCTCCTGCGTGTGTGCGTGCAGTACACACACTCTATTTCCTTCTGATTACTACGGATTAATGTAATTTCTAGTTGTACTTACTGTCAGTGGTGCTCAGCAGAGCTCGAATATTCGAGTAGCTCGAATATTCGAGCTCTTTTTCAGCTATTCGAGCTCGGTATTCGAGCTCCGAATAGCTGCAGCTATTCGAATGGGCTATTCGCGTACACTCGAATAGCCCATTCACTATTCGAGCTATTCGAGCAAACGGCGCTATTCGAGCTCGGTACCGAGCTGCTATTCGAGCTCGGTACCGAGCTCGAATAGCGTCATAGCCCAGATTGATGTCCTTAGAGCCAATCAGAGGGCTCCCAGGCCCTCTGACGGCAGCCAATCACAGAGGGGGACCCTGGCCAGCCCCTACCCTATAAATAGCGGCCGCCATGTTACGTTTCTCCGTCCTTGCCTGAGACTTGCATAGAGAGAGAGTTGCTCCTTTGTGCTTTGGCTTAGCAAGAGCTTTATTGTGGTCATTTACTTAGCGTTTTTGCTCACATACACCTCCTATACACACCTATATTGTTGTTAGTTAGTTAGACATTGTATTTTAGTTAGTAGCTTTTGTGTTACATAGAGACAGACACAGCTGCTGCAGGCTTACAGCTTTAGGCCTCAGGGCCTGCCTGTGTGGGCAGCTGTCCTCCTGTCCTCTGTTTATTTCTCTCTATTCTATACCAGTATTTCTGCTGTCCTTTACTACTGATTGTATTAGTATTGTAGTTATATACTGTAACTGTACTAGGACACTCACTGTCACTGTTCATAGGCTACTAGCTGCTCCTGCGTGTGTGCACTCACTGTCTGTGTACACACACTACACACACTCTATTTCCAAGTTCTGATAACTGATTGATTATTGTAATTGAATATTGTAATTAGTTAGTTGTACTCACTGTTACTACTTACTGTACTAGGAGTCTCGGACACTCAGTCACTGTTCATAGGCTACTAGCTCCTGCGTGTGTGCACTCACTATCTGTGTACACACTACACACACTCTATTTCCTTCTGATAACTGATTGATTATTGTAATTAGTTAGTTGTACTTACTTTTACTACTTACTGTACTAGGAGTCTCGGACACTCAGTCACTGTTCATAGGCTACTAGCTCCTGCGTGTGTGCACTCACTGTCTGTGTACACACTACACACACTCTATTTCCTTTTGATAACTGATTGATTATTGTAATTAGTTAGTTGTACTTACTGTTACTACTTACTGTACTAGGAGTCTAGGACACTCAGTCACTGTTCATAGGCTACTAGCTCCTGCGTGTGTGCACTCACTGTCTGTGTACACACTACACACACTCTATTTCCAAGTTCTGATAACTGATTGATTATTGTAATTGAATATTGTAATTAGTTAGTTGTACTCACTGTTACTACTTACTGTACTAGGAGTCTCGGACACTCAGTCACTGTTCATAGGCTACTAGCTCCTGCGTGTGTGCACTCACTGTCTGTGTACACACTACACACACTCTATTTCCTTCTGATAACTGATTGATTATTGTAATTAGTTAGTTGTACTTACTGTTACTACTTACTGTACTAGGAGTCTAGGACACTCAGTCACTGTTCATAGGCTACTAGCTGCTCCTGCGTGTGTGCACTCACTGTCTGTGTACACACTACACACACTCTATTTCCAAGTTCTGATAACTGATTGATTATTGTAATTGAATATTGTAATTAGTTAGTTGTACTCACTGTTACTACTTACTGTACTAGGAGTCTCGGACACTCAGTCACTGTTCATAGGCTACTAGCTCCTGCGTGTGTGCACTCACTGTCTGTGTACACACTACACACACTCTATTTCCTTCTGATAACTGATTGATTATTGTAATTAGTTAGTTGTACTTACTGTTACTACTTACTGTACTAGGAGTCTAGGACACTCAGTCACTGTTCATAGGCTACTAGCTCCTGCGTGTGTGCACTCACTGTCTGTGTACACACTACACACACTCTATTTCCTTCTGATAACTGATTGATTATTGTAATTAGTTAGTTGTACTTACTGACTGTTACTACTTACTTACTTACTGTACTAGGGACACTCACTCAGTCACTGTTCATAGGCTAGCTCCTGCGCGTGTTTGCGCGTGCGTGCACTCACTGTCTGTAGTGTACACACACTAAATTTACTTGTGATTACTACTGATTATTGTAAGTTGTAACTGCTAGTTGTACTTCCTGACTGTTACTACTTACTTACTGTACTAGGGACACTCACTCAGTCACCTCACCCACCAACCCACTCCATTAAAGTACCCCACTTTTCACCCGCCCTTTTAAAAAACTTTTGTCTATACGCCCAAAACATCGAAGATGTCTGGAAGTGGCAGCCAGCGCGGTTTGGGCAAGGGGAAGGGCAGCAAGGGAATCAGGAGGAGAGGGAGCAGCATTGTGGCAAGCCGCGGGCGCGGGCGCGCCACCATGCACACTTCCGCAGCAGCAGCGTCAGTGGCTAACATTCCTCCCATAGCCACTGGCCGTGGACGCCTTGGGCGCCGCCCAGCAGGAGCATCTGCAACTCACGCTGCAGAGACACAGCAGCAGCAGCGTGTAGCACCTGCTCCGATTTTCCTCCAGCCGGGTCGGAAACGTCCCATTGAGGAAAAGCATGCAGACACTGTGGTGCAACTCATGACGGAGGATGAGCAGCCCGCCATCAGCTCTGCATCTGAGGCCTCCACCCTCACCACCACCACCACCACCCCTGTTCGCAGCAGCCGCCCAGCAGGGTCTGGGAAGGAGGCCAGTTCACCGTCACTCGCCGACCTGTCATTCAGCAGTCTTTTGACCCCAGGCATCATGAGTAAATTGTCTGCTGTTGTTGGCGATCTTGAGGAGGAGATGCTGATGGGCACTTTGGGGGATGAGGGATTGGACAGCAAGACTGTGGCGACAGTCAAGCAGCCCATCCATGCATCAGGAGAGGAGTTTGGGGGGTCCTCATCCCAGCAGGACATGTTTCAGGAGGGGGAGGATGTTGATGACCCGGTGACAGACAGAGACTGGGTGCCACCACCTCCAGGGGATGTCGTCCTCAGCAGCTCTGAGGAGGAGGAGGAGGATGCTCTTGTGGGCCTTGCAAGGAGGCGCATCATTGCAAGCATTGGCAGCAGCAGTAGGCAGGTCCCACAGCCTGCTGGTGTCTCAGGCTCAGCAGCAGCAGCAGCAGCATCTGCCAGTACCACCACCAGCCGCACCCAAGCCCCCCAAGCCCCCCCCAAACCACCACAGGGAGACAGGCAGCAGCGCTTCCATGCCGTAGGGGGATGTTTCTGTCACCAATCTGGCGCTTTTTCACCATGCCCACAGTGTACAGCAAGTACGCCACTTGCAACCACTGTCAGCGGAAGTTGAGCAGAGGTGCAGACCCCTTAAAGTTCTGCACCAGCTCGCTCATCAACCACCTTGCTGCGAAACATTTCCACCAGCATCAGGAGTTCCAGAGGCTGAAGGCATCTGGTGCTGGCAGTGGCACCACACCCATCACTGCACAGCCTTCAGCAGCAGCAGCAACAGCTGCCACCCGCCCTCCTGCTCCTCCAGCAGCACCAGCAGGAGTGTGGAAACGCACTGCTCCTCCCCCCTCTGCAACTCCTGCCGCCGACACTGAGGCCTGTTCTGGCAGCCAGTCCTCAGTGGCCTCCTCCGCTGTGTCTGCTGATTCCCGTGCCAGCAAAAGGCCACGCCAGAGCCTTTTGAGCGAGTCCTTCCAGGGGGTGGTTAGGGCTCTGCCTCCCAGCAGCCGTCGCGTGCGGCAGCTGAACGGCTTGCTGGCACGGGCCATGTGCTCCCAACTCCTGCCGTACACGCTCGTGCAGGAGGGGAGCGACATTCGTGCGCTGCTTGCTTGCGCAGCCCCAGACTGGCAGCTCCCCAGCAGACACTTTTTCTCCCGCAAGGCCATTCCTGCACTGCACCGCTTTGTGATGGCCAATGTGGAGCGAGGGCTGGAGCACGCGGTTGGTGAAAGGGTCCACGTCACCATGGACTCCTGGAGCAGCCGCTTCGGGACAGGCCGCTACCTGTCCTTCACTGTCCACTGGGTCAGCTTGGTGGAAGGGGGTGAGGATGGGAGAGCAGCAGTGGGCACAGCAGCAGCAGCAACACAGTGGGTGGTGCCACCCCGCAGGGTCAGGGGAACTGCAGCAGGTTCCTCCGATCCTCTGCCATCCTCCGGCACACCTGGCCAAACCCCCCGCCTCAGCAGCAGCGTGAAGGACCGCCACTGCCAAGCGCTGCTGCACTTGGTCAGCCTTGGGAAGACCAAGCTGACGGCAACCCATGTGTTGGCCAAACTCCAGGAGAGGATTTGGCTGACCCCCAGAGGCCTCAGAGTCGGAGAGGTGGTGGCCGACAATGGGGCCAATCTGGTTGCCGCAATAGACAGGGGAAACCTGACCCACATCCCCTGTCTTGCCCACGTGCTGAACCTGGTGGTGCAGAAGTTCTTGCGCACCTACCAGGGGATGGGCGAACTGCTGGAAACGGCAAGGAACGTTGTGCGTCACTTCCGGCGCTCGGCTGCAGCCTGTGCGAGCCTGGAAGACGTGCAAAAGGAGCTGGATCTGCCACGCCATCGGCTGATCCTTGACGTTCCGACTCGCTGGAACTCCACCCTGGCGATGTTGGAGCGTCTGGTTGAACAGAAGCGCGCTGTCAAACAGTACCTTGCCCTGGCCACTGTTTCCGCCGCTCAGAGAAGGGACAAGACCAGCAACATCCCGTCCATCGTCCCCGATGATGACTGGAGGCACATGCAGCAGGTGTGCTTAGTGCTGGCTCCCTTTCTGCAGGCCACTAACATGGTGAGCAGGGACCATGCTATGGTCTGCGAGTGGGTGCCCCTGGTTTGTCTGCTGAACAGGGCCCTCGATGCTTTGCTGGAACAGGGAGCGGCAGCCTTGGACCAGCAGGAGCGGCAAGCAGCTGCACAGTCCACCTCTGAGGGGGAGGAGGAGGAGGACTTGGTGGAGGTCCCTGGCCTTGCTGCTGATGAGGGGGATCAGCACAGTGCAGCTGAGTTGGTGCGGGGGTGGAGAGAGGATGAGGCTGACGAGGCAGAGGAGGAGGATGAGGACAGCAGCACTGCCGTCGATGTGCCAGCAGACGTGGCCCGCCTCTTCCCAATGGCAGCGCACATGCTGACGTGCCTGCGCAGAGACCCCAGGGTGATCCAGATGAAGCAGAGGGAGGACATCTGGATCAGCATGATGTTGGACCCACGCCTCAAGGGGAAGTTGAGCCAGTTCCTGCCGCCTGCAGGAGGAGACCCAGCGCAACAAATAAGGAGCTTGCAGCAGGCCCTTGTTGAGCGCTTGGAGGAAGCCTTCCCCCAGCCTTCCACCCCCACTGTCCAGCAGCCAGCACAGAGGCAGCAGCAGGTGCCTGCATCCAGCAGCAAGCGCCCCACAGACCTGCTGTCTCTCAGCCACGAGCTCTACAGGACTGTAGAGGCTCCGGCAGCAGTGACTAGAGAGGAGGTGCATGCAGCAGCATCCTCCACCGGTCACAGCCAGCGCCTGACCCGCATGGTGGCTGACTACATGGGGTCCTACAGCGGGCTTGACAGCGATGCCCCTGTTGATCCCATGGAGTATTGGGTCAAGCGCCTGGAGATCTGGAGCGAGCTGGCGCAGTACGCCCTGGAAGTGCTGTCCTGCCCCCCTTCCAGCGTGCTGTCCGAGCGCTGCTTCAGTGCAGCTGGTGGTGTGGTCACCGAGAAACGCTCACGTCTGTCTCACAAGTCTGTGGACAGACTGACGTTTCTCAAGATGAACCAGGCGTGGGTGGAAGGCGAGTTCCTGGCCCCTGTTGTCGGCGAGAGGGGGACATGAACTGGCTAAGAACCATCGTTAATGTGCCTTACCACCCTTTACCACCTCCTGGCTCCTGCTCACTAAGCCAGCCTGGTTCACTTTGACTATTACGTCGCCTGCAGCCACACATTTTACACCTACAGTGGGCTGCTGTGTACTGCCCTTCTGCTGTCTGTCTGTGTTTCCCACTGCCAGGGTACACAGATTTACCTTCTGCTGCCACTCTGCCACCAGCTATTACGTCAAACAATAGCTATATATCTGTGTAATTTGTTTTACAAACAAAACCAAAAAACCATAAAAAAAAAAAAAAAAAGGTTTAATTTTTCTGAGGTGCCCGGGTTGAAAACTGTGTTGTCCCAGTTGTGTATTGGACACGATGTGGGCTGCACGACCGCTGTCTGGGACCTCCTGTTGTGTTCATTTACGGCCTGGTATCACCGCTAGGTACCAGGGCTATTATGTCACGCTGCCTGCCTGCTGCCACACTCACACTACTCCTCCATTCCTCCTGATGATGCTGCTGTCTGTCTGTGTTTCCCAACGCCAGGGTACACAGATTTACCTTCTGCTGCCACTCTGCCACCAGCTATTACGTCAAACAATAGCTATATCTGTCTGTGTAATTAGTTGTAAAACCAAAACTACAAAACCATAAAAAAAAAAAAGGTTTAATTTTTCTGAGGTGCCCGGGTTGAAAACTGTGTTGTCCCAGTTGTGTATTGGACACAATGTGGGCTGCACGACCGCTGTCTGGGACCTCCTGCCTGCTGTGTTTATTTACAGCCCTGGTATCACCGCTAGGTACCAGGGCTATTATGTCACGCTGCCTGCCTGCTGCCACACTCACACTACTCCTCCATTCCTCCTGCTGATGCTGCTGTCTGTCTGTGTTTCCCAACGCCAGGGTACACAGATTTACCTTCTGCTGCCACTCTGCCACCAGCTATTACGTCAAACAATAGCTGCTCACATTACTCCTTCATTCCTCCTGCTGCTGCTGCTGCTGTCTGTCTGTCTGTGTTTCCCAACGCCAGGGTACACAGATTTACCTTCTGCTGCCACTCTGCCACCAGCTATTACGTCAAAAAATAGCTATATCTGTGTAAAACCAAAACTACAAAACCATAAAAAAAAAAAAAAGGTTTAATTTTTCTGAGGTGCCCGGGTTGAAAACTGTGTTGTCCCAGTTGTGTATTGGACACGATGTGGGCTGCACGACCGCTGTCTGGGACCTCCTGCCTGCTGTGTTTATTTACAGCCCTGGTATCACCGCTAGGTACCAGGGCTATTATGTCACGCTGCCTGCCTCATTGACTGCCTGCTGCCACACACTCATCCTCCTCCTCCTGCTGCTGAATTTACCTCCTGCTGTCTGTGTGTTTCCACTGCCAGGGAGCACATACAATGGCGCTTCCAACATGCGTGCGCCACCAGCTATTTGTTACGCTCAAAAATAGCTGCATTTCTTTAAAAAAAAAAATTTGAAAAGAGAAATAAGTGAAGAAGAAGACGATATAGAAGAAGATGAAGAAGATGAAGAAGAAGAAGATGAAGATGATGAAGAAGAAGAAGATGATGAAGAAGAAGAAGATGAAGATGATGAAGAAGAAGAAGATGAAGAAGAAGATGAAGATGATGAAGAAGAAGAAGATGAAGAAGATGAAGAAGATGAAGATGAAGAAGATGAAGATGATGAAGAAGAAGAAGAAGATGAAGAAGAAGATGAAGAAGATGAAGAAGAAGAAGAAGAAGAAGATGAAGAAGATGAAGATGAAGAAGATGAAGAAGATGAAGAAGAAGAAGAAGATGAAGATGATGAAGAAGAAGAAGATGAAGAAGATGATGAAGATGAAGAAGATGAAGAAGATGAAGAAGATGAAGAAGATGAAGAAGATGAAGATGATGAAGAAGATGAAGAAGATGAAGAAGATGAAGAAGTTGAAGATGAAGTAGATGTAGAAGAAGAAGAAGATGAAGAAGATGAAGAAGATGAAGAAGATGAAGAAGAAGATGAAGAAGATGAAGAAAAAGAAGATGAAGAAGAAGAAGATGATGATGAAGAAGATGAAGAAGAAGAAGAAGAAGATGAAGAAGATGAAGATGAAGAAGATGAAGAAGAAGAAGATGAAGATGATGAAGAAGAAGAAGATGAAGAAGAAGATGAAGATGATGAAGAAGAAGAAGATGAAGAAGAAGAAGATGATGATGAAGAAGATGAAGAAGATGAAGAAGATGAAGAAGATGAAGAAGAAGAAGAAGATGAAGAAGTTGAAGATGAAGTAGATGTAGAAGAAGAAGAAGAAGAAGATGAAGAAGATGAAGAAGATGAAGAAGAAGATGAAGAAGATGAAGAAGAAGATGAAGAAGAAGATGAAGAAGATAATGAAAAAGAAGATGAAGAAGAAGAAGATGATGATGAAGAAGATGATGATGAAGAAGATGAAGAATAAGAAGAAGAAGACAATATAAAAGAAGAAGATATAGAAGAAGATATAGAAGAAGAAGATATAGAAGAAGAAGATATAGAAGAAGAAGAAGAAGATATAGAAGATAAAGAAGAAGAAGAAGAAGTATATACAGTACTGAACACATTTCTGGACACAACTTCTCTTTTCAACTTTTTTTTTTTAAAGGAACATCCCCACATAATCACTTGCTGTTGTTACTTGGAAAAAAAGAGGTTTCTTGCATCATTCACCCTCAAAACAAGTGTTGGAAGCTATTTAAGGCCATTTCGAATAGTCAGCTCGAATAATGAGCTCGAATACCGACTCGAATAGTGAGCTCGAATTCCGAGGTCGAATCGAATAGTAAAAATTATTCGACTCGAATATTCGACTGATCTCGAATAATTTACTATTCGAATTCGACCTAACTCGAATTTTGAAAAGGGGTATTTGAGCACCACTACTTACTGTTACTACTTACTACTAGGGAGGGACACTCAGTCACTGTTCATAGGCTAGCTCCTGCGTGTGTGTGTGTGCGTGCACTGTCTGTACAGTGCACACACTCTATTTCCTTCTGATTTCTTATTGTAATTTCTAGTTGCACTACTTACTGTTACTACTTACTGTACTAGAGACACTCAGTCACTGTTCATAGGCTAGCTCCTGTGTGTGTGTGTGCGTGCACTGTCTGTACAGTACACACACTCTATTTCCTTCTACTGAATCTGATTACTACTGATTATTGTATTTTCTAGTTAGTGTACTAGGGGACACACTCACTGTTCACTGTTCACACTTACTGATTACTGAATTGTTGTATTTTGTATTAGTACTGTACTAGTAATCACTTAGCGATCTAATCACTTAGTGATTAGTGTCACCTCACCCACCAACCCACTCCATTAAAGTACCCCACTTTTTCACCCGCCCTTTTAAAAAACTTTTTTGTTTACGCCCAAAACATCTAATATGTCTGTAAGTGGCAGCCAGCGCGGTTTGGGCAAGGGGAAGGGCAGCAAGGGAATCAGGAGGAGAGGGAGCAGCATTGTGGCAAGCCGCGGCCGCGCCACCATGCACAGTTCTGCAGCAGCAGCAGCTGCGTCAGTGGCTAACATTCCGCCTATAGCCACTGGCCGTGGACGCCTTGGGCGCCGCCCAGCAGGAGCAACTCATGCTGCAGAGACACAGCAGCAGCAGCAGCGTGTAGTACCTGTTCCTATTTTCCTCCAGCCGGGTCGGAAACGTCCCATTGAGGAAAAGGATGCAGCCACTGTGGTGCAACTGATGACGGAGGATGAGCAGCCCGCCATCAGCTCTGCATCCGAGGCCTCCACCCTCACCACCACCACCACCACCCCTGTTCGCAGCAGCCGCCCAGCAGGGCCTGGGGAGGAGGCCAGTTCACCGTCAGTTGGCGATCTGTCATTCAGCAGTCTTTTGACCCCAGGCATCATGAGTCAATTGTCTGCTGTTGTTGGCGATTTGGAGGAGGAAATGCTGATGGGCACTTTGGGGGATGAGGGATTGGACAGCAAGACTGTGGCGACAGTCAAGCAGCCCATCCATGCATCAGGAGAGGAGTTTGGGGGGTCATCATCCCAGCAGGACATGTTTCAGGAGGGGGAGGATGATGATGATGATGATGACGTGGTGACAGACAAAGACTGGGTGCCGCCACCACCAGCACCTGGGGATGTCATCATCAGCAGCTCTGAGGAGGAGGATGCGCTTGTGGGCCTTGCAAGGAGGCGCATCATTGCAAGCATTGGCAGCAGTAGGCAGGTCCCACAGCCTGCTGGTGTCTCAGGCTCAGCAGCAGCAGCAGCAGCATCTGCCAGTACCACCACCAGCCGCACCCAAGCCCCCCCCCCCCCAACCACCACAGGGAGACAGGCAGCAGCGGCTCCAGGCCATAGGGGGTTGTTCTTGTCACCAATCTGGCGATTTTTCACAATGCCCACAGTTTTCAGCAAGTACGCCACTTGCAACCACTGTCAGCGGAAGTTGAGCAGAGGTGCAGACCCCTTAAAGTTCAGCACCAGCTCGCTCATCAACCACCTTGCTGCTAAACATTTCCACCAGCATAAGGAGTTCCAGAGGCTGAAGGCATCTGGTGCTGGCAGTGGCACCACACCCATCACTGCACAGCCTTCAGCAGCAGCAGCAGCAACAGCAGCCACCCGCCCTCCTGCTCCTCCAGAGCCACCAGCAGGAGTGCGGAAACGCACTGCTCCTCCCCCCCTCTGCAACTCCTGCCGCCGACACTGAGGCCTGTTCTGGCAGCCAGTCCTCAGTGGCCTCATCTGCTGTGTCCGCTGATTCCCGTGCTAGCAAAAGGCCACGCCAGAGTCTTTTGAGCGAGTCCTTCCAGGGGGTGGTTAGGGCTCTGCCTCCCAGCAGCCGTCGCGTGCGTCAGCTGAATGGCTTGCTGGCACGGGCCATGTGCTCCCAACTCCTGAAGTACACGCTCGTGCAGGAGGGGAGTGACATGCGTGCGCTGCTTGCTTGTGCAGCCCCAGACTGGCAGCTCCCCAGCAGACACTACTTTGCCCGCAAGGCCATTCCTGCACTGCACCGCTTTGTGATGGCCAATGTGGAGCGAGGGCTGGAGCACGCGGTTGGTGAAAGGGTCCACGTCACCATGGACTCCTGGAGCAGCCGCTTCGGGACAGGACGCTACCTGTCCTTCACTGTCCACTGGGTCAGCTTGGTGGAAGGGGGTGAGGATGGAAGAGCAGCAGCGGGCACAGCAGCAGCAGCAACACAGTGGGTAGTGCCACCCCGCAGGGTCAGGGGAACTGCAGCAGGTTCCTCCGATCCTCTGCCATCCTCCGGCACACCTGGCCAAACCCCCGGCCTCAGCAGCAGCGTGAAGGCTCGCCACTGCCAAGCGCAGCTGCAGTTGGTCAGCCTTGGGAAGACCAAACTGATGGCAACCCATGTGTTGGCCAAACTCCAGGAGCAGGAGAGGATTTGGCTGACCCCCAGAGGCCTCAGAGTCGGAGAGGTGGTGGCCGACAATGGGGCCAATCTGGTTGCCGCAATTGACAGGGGAAACCTGACCCACATCCCCTGTCTTGCCCACGTGCTGAACCTGGTGGTGCAGAAGTTCTTGCACACCTACCAGGGGATGGGCGAACTGCTGGAAATGGCAAGGAATGTTGTGCGTCACTTCCGGCGCTCGGCTGCAGCCTGTGCGAGCCTGGAAGACGTGCAAAAGGAGCTGGAGCTGCCACGCCATTGGCTGATCCTTGACGTTCCAACTCTCTGGAACTCCACCCTGGCGATGTTGGAGCGTCTGGTTGAACAGAAGCACGCTGTCAACCAGTACCTTGCCCTGGCCACTGTTTCCGCCGCTCAGAAAAGGGACAAGACCAGCAACATCCCGTCCATCATCCCCGATGACGACTGGAGGCACATGCAGCAGGTGTGCTTAGTGCTGGCTCCCTTTCTGCAGGCCACTAACATGGTGAGCAGGGACCATGCTATGGTCTGCGAGTGGGTGCCCCTGGTTTGTCTGCTGAACAGGGCCCTCGATGCTTTGCTGGAACAGAGAGCGGCAGCCTTGGCCCAGCAGGAGCGGCATGCAGCTGCACAGTCCACATCTGAGGGGGAGGAGGAGGAGGACTTGGTGGAGGTCCCTGACCTTGCTGCTGATGAGGGTGATCAGCACAGCGCAGCTGAGTTGGTGCGGGGGTGGAGAGAGGATGAGGCTGAGGAGGCAGAGGAGGAGGATGAGGACAGCACTGCCGTCAATGTGCCATCACACGTGGCCCGCCTCTTCCCAATGGCAGCGCATATGCTGACGTGCCTGCGCAAGGACCCCAGGGTGATCCAGATGAAGCAGAGGGAGGACATCTGGATCAGCATGATGTTGGACCCACGCCTCAAGGGGAAGTTGAGCCAGTTCCTGCCGCCTGCAGGAGGAGACCCAGCGCAACAAATAAGGAGCTTGCAGCAGGCCCTTGTTGAGCGCTTGGAGGAAGCCTTCCCCCAGCCTTCCACCCCCACTGTCCAGCCAGCACAGAGGCAGCAGCAGGTGCCTGCATCCAGCAGCAAGCTCCCCACAGACCTGCTGTCTCTCAGCAACGAGCTCTACAGGACTGTAGAGGCTCCGGCAGCAGTGACTAGAGAGGAGGTGCATGCAGCAGCATCCTCCTCTGGTCACAGCCAGCGCCTGACCCGCATGGTGGCTGACTACATGGGGTCCTACAGCGGGCTTGACAGCGATGCCCCTGTTGATCCCATGGAGTATTGGGTCAAGTGCCTGGAGATCTGGAGCGAGCTGGCGCAGTATGCCCTGGAAGTGCTGTCCGAGCGCTGCTTCAGTGCAGCTGGTGGCGTGGTCACCGAGAAACGCTCACGTCTGTCTCACAAGTCTGTGGACAGACTGACGTTTCTCAAGATGAACCAGGCGTGGGTGGAAGGCGAGTTCCTGGCCCCTATTGTCGGCGAGAGGGGGACATGAACTGGCTGCCGGAAGAACCATCGTTAATGTGCCTTACCACCCTTTACCACCTCCTGGCTCCTGCTCACTAAGCCAGCCTGGTTCACTTTGACTATTACGTCGCCTGCAGCCACACATTTAACACCTACAGTGGGCTGCTGTGTACTGCCCTTCTGCTGTCTGTCTGTGTTTCCCACTGCCAGGGTACACAGATTTACCTTCTGCTGCCGCTCTGCCACCAGCTATTACGTCAAACAATAGCTGCCCCTGCTGCCTTTATTTACCTTTAAAAAAAAAAAAAAGGTTTAATTTTTCTGAGGTGCCCGGGTTGAAAACTGTGATGTCCCAGTTGTGTATTGGACACGATGTGGGCTTCACGACCGCTGTCTGGGACCTCCTGTTGTGTTTATTTACAGCCCTGGTATCACCGCTAGGTACCAGGGCTATTATGTCACGCTGCCTGCCTGCTGCCACACTCACACTACTCCTCCATTCCTCCTGCTGCTGCTGCTGTCTGTCTGTGTTTCCCACTGCCAAGGGTACACAGATTTACCTTCTGCTGCCACTCTGCCACCAGCTATTACGTCAAACAATAGCTACTCACATTACTCCTCCATTCCTCCTGCTGCTGCTGCTGCTGTCTGTCTGTGTTTCCCACTGCCAGGGTACACAGATTTACCTTCTGCTGCCACTCTGCCACCAGCTATTATGTCAAACAATAGCTATATCTGTGTGATTTGCTATAAAAACAAAACAAAAAAACCATTAAAAAAAAAAGGTTTAATTTTTCTGAGGTGCCCGGGTTGAAAACTGTGTTGTCCCAGTTGTGTATTGGACACGATATGGGCTGCACGACCGCTGTCTGGGACCTCCTGTTGTGTTTATTTACGCCCTGGTATCACCGCTAGGTACCAGGGCTATTATGTCATGCTGCCTGCCTGCTGCCACACTCACACTACTCCTCCATTCCTCCTGCTGCTGCTGCTGTCTGTCTGTGTTTCCCACTGCCAAAGGTACACAGATTTACCTTCGGCTGCCACTCTGCCACCAGCTATTACGTCAAACAATAGCTACTCACATTACTCCTCCATTCCTCCTGCTGCTGCTGCTGCTGCTGTCTGTCTGTGTTTCCCACTGCCAGGGTACACAGATTTACCTTCTGCTGCCACTCTGCCACCAGCTATTACGTCAAACAATAGCTATATCTGTGTAATTTGCTATAAAAACAAAACAAAAAAACCATTAAAAAAAAGGTTTAATTTTTCTGAGGTGCCCGGGTTGTAAACTGTGATGTCCCAGTTGTGTATTGGACACGATGTGGGCTTCACGACCGCTGTCTGGGACCTCCTGTTGTGTTTATTTACGCCCTGGTATCACCGCTAGGTACCAGGGCTATTATGTCACGCTGCCTGCCTGCTGCCACACTCACACTACTCCTCCATTCCTCCTGCTGCTGCTGCTGTCTGTCTGTGTTTCCCACTGCCAAGGGTACACAGATTTACCTTCTGCTGCCACTCTGCCACCAGCTATTACGTCAAACAATAGCTACTCACATTACTCCTCCATTCCTCCTGCTGCTGCTGCTGCTGTCTGTCTGTGTTTCCCACTGCCAGGGTACACAAATTTACCTTCTGCTGCCACTCTGCCACCAGCTATTACGTCAAACCATAGCTATATCTGTGTAATTTGCTATAAAAACAAAACAAAAAAACCATTAAAAAAAAAAGGTTTAATTTTTCTGAGGTGCCCGGGTTGAAAACTGTGTTGTCCCAGTTGTGTATTGGACACGATGTGGGCTGCACGACCGCTGTCTGGGACCTCCTGTTGTGTTTATTTACGCCCTGGTATCACCGCTAGGTACCAGGGCTATTATGTCACACTGCCTGCCTCATTGACTGCCTGCTGCCACACACTCATCCTCCTCCTCCTGCTGCTGAATTTACCTCCTGCTGTCTGTGTGTTTCCACTGCCAGGGAGCACATACAATGGCGCTTCCACCATGCGCCACCAGCTATTTGTTACGCTAAAAAATAGCTGCATTTCTTTAAAAAAACGATAAAAATATATATACTTTTTATTAATACTTTGTGATATTATTTTTAGAGGTGTCCGGGTTGAAACCTGTGTTGTCCCAGTTGTGTATTGGACATGATGTGGGCTTCACGACCGCTGTCTGGAACCTCATGCTGTGTATTTACGGCCTGGTACCACCGCTAGCCACAGCCTATTATGTCTCACTGCCTGCCTCATTGACTGGCTGCTGCCACACAATCATCCTCCTCCTCCTGCTGCTGCTGCTGAATTTACCCCCTGCTGTCTGTGTGTTTCCACTGCCAGGGAGCACATACAATGGCACTTCCAACATGCGTGCGCCACCAGCTATTTATCACGCTCAAAAATAGCTGCATTTCTTTAAAAAAAAATAAAAATAAAAGAGAAATAAGTGAAGAAGACGATATAGAAGAAGAAGAAGATATAGAAAAAGAAGAAGAAGAAGGAGAAGAAGAAGGAGAAGAAGAAGAAGATATAGAAAAAGAAGAAGACGAAATAGAAAAATAATAATAAGAAGAAGATATAGAAAAAGATATAGAAGAAGAAGATGAAGAAGAAGAAGATGAAGAAGAAGAAGATGAAGAAGAAGAAGATGAAGAAGAAGATGAAGAAGAAGATGAAGAAGAAGAAGAAGAAGATGAAGAAGATGAAGAAGAAGAAGAAGAAGAAGATGAAGAAGAAGAAGAAGATGAAGAAGATGAAGATGAAGAAGAAGAAGAAGACGAAGAAGAAGAAGAAGAAGAAGAAGATATAGAAGAAGAAGAAGAAGAAGAAGAAGAAGAAGAAGAAGAAGAAGAAGAAGAAGAAGATATAGAAGAAGAAGGTATAGAAGAAGAAGAAGAAGATGAAGAAGAAAAAGAAGAAGAAGATATAGAAGAAGAAGAAGAAGAAGAAGAAGAAGAAGAAGAGGAGGAAGAAGAAGAAGAAGAAGAAGAAGATATAGAAGAAGAAGATATAGAAGAAGAAGAAGAAGAAGAAGAAGAAGATGAAGAAGAAAAAGAAGAAGAAGATATAGAAGAAGAAGAAGAAGAAGACATAGAAGAAGAAGATATAGAAGAAGAAGAAGAAGAAGATATAGAAGATGAAGAAGAAGAAGAAGAAGTATATACACTGTACTGAACCGAATTTTGGACACAACTTCTCTTTCCACCTTTTTTTTTTTTAAAGGAACATCCCCACATAATCACTTGCTGTTGTTACTTGGAAAGAAAGATGTTTCTTGCATCATTCACCCTCAAAACAAGTGTTGGAAGCTATTTAAGGCCAATTCGAATAGTCAGCTCGAATAATGAGCTTGAATACCGACTTGAATAGTGAGCTTGAAGTTCGAGGTTGAATCGAATAGTAAAAAATATTCGACTCGAATATTCGACCGAACGCGAATAATTTACTATTCAAATTCGACCAAACTCGAATAATAAAAAGGGGTATCCGAGCACCACTGGTGCTAGTAAAGTTCTAATTCCTATCTGTGCTACACATACAATTCATTATCTCATATTTTTTTTTCACTTCAGATTCCAATTAAAAGGTAAAAAAGAAAGAAAGAATATACTAGTTTTAAATTAGTTTAATACTCACTTTTTTCCCTCCTGCTTTTTTTTTTGGGGGGGGGGGGGGTACTGTATAAAACAGTTGTGTGCAAAAAGAAAAGCGTATGTTGGTACATATTTACATTTGGTTCTCTGAATATCGTTTCATAGGAATTCAACAATTAGAATTGTCAAATATTCTATAACATGAACAGCATCAAACAGTGATTAACCACTTCAGCCTTCAGTCATTTTCACTTCATGCATCCAAGCAATTTTCACCTCCCATTCATTAGCCTATAACGTTATCACAATGAACTGATCTATATCTTGTTTTTTCCGCCACCAATTAGGCTTTCTTTGGGGGTACATTTTGCTAAGAGCCACTTTACTGTAAATGCATTTTAACAGGTAGAATAAGAAAAAAACGGAAAAAAATCATTATTTCTCAGTTTTCAGCCATTATAGTTTTAAAATAATACATGCCTCCATAATTAAAACTCATGTATTGTATTTGCCCATATGTCCCGGTTATTACACCATTAAAATTATGTCCCTATCACAATGTATGGCGACAATATTTTATTTGGAAATAAAGGTGCATTTTTTCCGTTTTGCATCTATCACTATTTACAAGTTTAAAATAAAAATTTTTTTAGAAATATTTCATCTTTACATTGATATTTAAAAAGTTTAGACCCTTAGGTAAATATTTACATGTTTTTTTTATTGTAATGTTTTTTTTTTTTTTTTTGTATTAAACATTTTATTTGGGTATTTTTGGGAGGGTGGGATGTAAGCCATAGTTTTATAATGTAAATGTCTTGAGTTTTATTTTTTTCACTTGTAGTTGTAGTTTTACTTTTTGGGCACAAGATGGCGGCCATAAGTTTGTTTACATGACGTCACTCTAAGCGTAACATACGCTTAGAGCGACGTATGGGGACGTTACAGCCAGAAAAAGCACAGCTTCCGAGAGAAGCCGTCGCTTTTTCAGCGGGGGAGAGGAATCAGTGATCGGGCACCATAGCCCGATTCACTGATTGCCAGGCTAATAAACCGCGTCCGGGAGCGCGTGTGCACGCGCACGATCGGCCGTGGGAGCGCGCGGACGCACACATGGCCTCCTGGGCGTAGCTACTACGTCCAGGAGGCCAAAGTAGTTAAAATAAAGACGCATCTAACGTATAAAAATAAGTAAATAACAATGCAAAAAAATTGGAAGAAGGCATAGATGCATTGGTTTATATTTAATTTGTGAATTGTGTTTTGAAAACCTTATCCAGCAAGATCAAGGCAATGTGCCATGGATTTGAGATAAAACACCACATGGAGATTATAATGTTGAATTAGTTTTAAGGCTTGTCATTGTCAATGAAAATCTGGTTTTCACCTTTATGCTGTTATCTTCTTGCTGACCTTGATGCTCAGTATTAAAATGCACTGCATATTCTTTTTAGACAAGAGATAGTGAAGCAATGTGTCATGGTACAAGGTTACATCGTTTCTCGCTCAGTCTCATAATGGGCTCTATGTTTGAAAAATGTAATAAAGTGAAATCCATATGGCTTAATCAGAAATGTACAACCCATGGAGTGGATATCTTAGAATGCTTCAGACATCCTATGACATATACTGTATGCTGTACATGGAATTATTTGATCAGGACAGCTGAGGACTGTGATTTCTGCTTTTTGTTCTGTCAATGGCTGAGCATAGATTTTTTTCCTCTTACGGTATGATACATAATGATTGGGCGGGGTCATGGTTTGAAAATAACAAATTGAATTTGTTATAGTCTAAGGAAACACATCGAAAAAAGAAAACTCTAACTGCAGTGTACATGATGGCTTTATACATAGATCTCCCATACTGCAGTAGGCCACCTCACTACAGGCATTTGTATTGGGGAAAAGAAAGGGGGCAGTATGCATTTATTAGGTATTTTACGTTTGGCAAGATATGGTGGGATCAGGGTTGCCCATCAAATGTGTGACAGGACACAAAGGTTTTGCTTTGGTCCATAAAGGTGCAGCACTAGTCCAGTGGTGAGTGGCGAGAAACCCTGCAAATATTAAACTTTAACTATTCACCCAGGAAGGGACAGGCATGAGCAGTTAAAAAGATAGATTAAATAATGAAAAATAAAGATTGTTTTAATTGTTAATTTCTTATTTATAGGTTCATACAAGAGTAAAGCTGTGCTTGAGCTGGGCGCAGGGTAAGCCAAATGACAGCTCCCCCGTTGCAACTCAATACCTCGGCTGCGTTATATACTATTTCCCCTCCAAGTTGTAGCACCTTGGAGGGAGATGTCATTTGGGGTCTGGCGATTGCTAATGCCTCAAATTAATCTTGCGTGCGGTGCGCAGCATAGCACTAGTGCCTATGGCTGCGTCCAGCTTATGTGCTCGGTGCTGAGTGCCAAAATGACCTGTTTCATGTGTGAGGGCTTTGCAATTAACCACTAAAATCAGGGCCTTTGACTTCAATGGATGCAAAAAATCACAGTAAAATGCAAACAGCAAAAGGTTGTTATTTGCCAGGCACCATTCGCCAGTGAACATGTTCAGCCACCCCTACTAGTCAGTCAATTTTTCCCAACCATGTTAAAATTTAATGAAAAAAAAAAGCATACACATAGGTTTTGCCTTGCATTTCACTTTAAAATTAAGTATACTATTACCTTAAATTGTTATATAACTCCAAACTTTGTGATACCTTGAGAGTTTATAGCCTCTGTGAATAATTCATCTCAGTAGAACAACCTTGAAATGTATCTACCAATCTCAAGGGTTTAGTTTATGTCACCTGCACTGGGATTAAACTGACATTTCCCTTGGTTGTTCTTTGTACTAATCTTGAACACACTTGTTTAAACACGTGTATAACCTAACATACTATGAAAAATTTCGATGAAAACATGTACTTTTATTGGTTTGGTTAGTTAGTTGTTTATTATAAAAGTTACAATTTTCTCTTTCAACCAATGTTGAAAAAAATTCATTCTTGTTGACTTTATGGAACAATTTGTGACCTAGGTAATGCAGGATGCACTACTTGTGCAATGTGCACTTTATAATGGGCATAACTACCACTGGAATTGCCATGGGCTGCTTGCGCAAACTTTAATCGGCTTTAAGGTATTCCTGTAAGCTAATACATGTGAATAGAGGAGCGACTTTGAGAAATGCAGAGCAACTTTTTCTTGTATTTATTTGAAGCAGTTGTAATAATGAAAACATGTTTGCTGCTGAGATAGGTTAGTGTATTTGAGCACTTTATTTAATAGTGTTTCTGTTATTAAGTAAGCCCAAGTCCATTTTGGATTTTTAAATGAGATTACATTTCATGTAAAGCAATTGTGAGCTGGCAATTTTTGATAAAATTGGCAAGTTGATTGAAACATTAGCAGAACACATTTTGGTTGAGGACCACACACAAGACCTGAAATATGGAACTCTGCAGCCTAATGTATTTTAGGAAAACTAACTGTCTATTTTCCATTTTTAAAATGTCTGAATTTGAGAAATAGAGAAGCAGTAAGAAATGAAGATGATGAGGACACAGTACACCGGTAGAACTGGAAATGGTAGACGAGAAATGGGGCAGGAGAAAAAAAAATAGTGTGTGTTGTGTATAGACGTAAGGGGGTGCAGTAAAGTGTAAGGAAAATGAAGAAGGAAGGGCAGCACGTATAAGGCAGGTAGAGATCACAACAGTAAAAGTGCACTTGGGAATTAGGAACACAAAGCAAAGGAAAGAACAGGGAAGGAATAAGGCACAGAATTAAAAAAAAAAAAAAAAAAAAAGGAATTTATTTATTAATGACCTAGTAGACCTAGTAGATGCAGTAGTGAGCAATGTTGCTATTTTTGCAGATGATACAAAATTGTGCAGAATCCTCAACTCTCAGGAAGATAGTGTCATATTGCAACAGGATCTGGATAGGATGGCTATATGGGCACATACATGGTAGATGAAATTCAATGTTGACAAATGTAAAGTCATGCATTTTGGACGTACTAATGGTCTAGCACCATACAAAATAAATGGGATACAGTTGGGGACATCAAACTTGGAGAAGGACTTAGGAGTACTCATTGACAACAAGTTAAATAATCGTACTCAATGCCAAGCAGCTAAAGCTAAAGCTAACAAAATTTTGGGATGCATTAAAAGGGAAATAAAAACTCGAGATGCTAGCATAATATTGCCCCTCTTTAACTCTCTAGTAAGGCCACATCTGGAATATGGAATTCAGTTCTGGGCACCACATTACAAAAAAGATATTGCAGTTTTAGAGCAGGTGCAGAGACGAGCAACAAAATTGATACGTGGGATGGAAGGTCTCACTTATCAAGAAAGGTTAGATAAACTGGGTTTATTTAGTCTAGAGAAAAGAAGCCTTAGAGGGGATCTAATTAACATGTATAAATACATCACAGGGCAATATAATTGCTTGGCGGATGAGCTTTTTGTCCCTAGGCCTTCTCAAAGGACTAGAGGACATGATCTACGCATGGAGGAAAAAAGTTTTAGCCATTTATTTAGGAAAGGGTTCTTTACAGTAAGAGTGATTAAGATGTGGAATGCATTGCCACAGGAAGTCGTTATGGCAAACTCTATACCTGCATTTAAAGGGGGCTTAGATGCTTTCCTTGCGTTGAAAGACATCCATGGCTAAAATTACTAGGTAATGCATAATGATGTTGATCCAGGGATTTTATCTGATTGCCATCTGGAGTTGGGAAGGAATTTTTCCCTTTAGGGGCTAATTGGACCATGCCTTGTAAGGGGTTTTTCGCCTTCCTCTGGATCAACAGGGATATGTGAAGGAGCAGGCTGGTGTTGTACTTTATACTGGTTGAACTCGATGGACTTATGTCTTTTTTCAACCAAAAACTATGTAACTATGTAACTATGAATGTAGAAGAATGAAGAAGGTCTGAGGTCTGAGTGTGGGCGCATAGGTGGAGAAGAGGTGTAGAGTGTCAGGATAATTGGGTAAGAAGGACATGAGGGACTGAGGGAAGAGAGTGTGACATAGTTATACACTGTGCTTTAGCACCCATCTTCAGAATCCATAACAGTTTTGTTGTAGGGTATAGAGGTAATCTGACCGCCGACAGGTATAAGATATTACTTCTCTTGAATCTTGTAAACTAAAAATGTTTTTGTTTGTATTGTTTATTTTTGTATAGTTTTATTACTGATCCTGAATCCCATATATATAACATATATCACATTTGGTTGCAATACCATGCCTGGGGGCTTTGTTAGTCACCCTAAACAACTACAGTCAGACTCAGACTCTTCTTTGGGTTTTCACCTGACCTTAAAAATGGATTTTCTCAGAAACTACAAGGTCTTCTCATTTTTTTTTTTTTTTTTTACATTTTGCCACTAATTAACTTGACAGACCCAGCAAATTTATTACATTTTATTTTTTTATTTTTTTTTGTCAGATGGAGCTCAAAACATTTGGTCCATAAACCATAATGCTGGAATTCCGCTACTTTTCGTTAATGCAGAACAGGAAGCATGGGGAAGCATAGACCAATTCTCAAATGTTTGTCTCCATCATCTTTGAGTTGTTTTATCATTTGCATTTTCACAGCTCATAAACCCGACCTGCACAATTCTTTTTAACAGAAGGTGTGCAGCAATAGAGTGGTATGCTTCTGATACAAAGTGCAGTACAATAGTCATTGTAGCCATACAATATAGTTACACTGCCACACTGGTCCAGTGCGAACCAAGCTTTAGGAAAAGAGTGCTTCACAGTAATCAATGGTTGTAGCTCAAATTAAAAAAAAAAAACTGCTAATAATAAAGTATGCCTAAAGTGTACCTGAGATGGTCTATTTAAAAGATTTTATACTTACCCGGGGCTTCCTCCAGCCCCATGAGCACCAATGCATCCCTCGCCATCCTTTCAAGTTCCTCCGTTAGCCTGGTATAGGTCCCGGTAATCTGGATTAGTCGGGCCAGTTGGATTTTCTGCACATGAGTAGAGGGTCCGCGCATGCGCAGAAAAGCCAACTGGCGTGACTGAAACAGATTACTGGGACCAACACCAGGGTAACAGAGGCACTCGGGAGAACGGCAAGGGATGCATTGATGCTCATGGGGCTGGGAGAGGTCCTGAGTGACTATAAAATCTTTTAAATAGCCCATCTCAGGTTTAGTTTAAGAGGAATAACACAGTTTGTAATGGCAGTAATGGCATGGAATCCATAAATGAATAAGCTAACAGGCAGATGAGACTCAGGAGAGGGAACAGATCATTTGGGCAAATAGCGTAATAATAATAATTATTTGATGTTGAAATTAGTGAAGTTTTTTCGGTAAAAGAAGTTTTGTGAGTCTAGAGTTTTACAAGGACTAAAGAAGGAATATTAATTACAATTGTGTTTGTGAGAGGTTAGCAATAACAAGTTCATGTAGTCGGATAAGCAGGCAGAACCATAGCAGATAGAGGAGTTTAGCGTTGCATAATTTGTACATGATTATTGTAAGTGATAAAGGTACTGTACATGAATTTCAGCTAGAGTTCTCTTAAGTATCTATTACTAGAGATGGCCCGAACCTCCGATTATCGGTTTGCAAAACGGATTCGCGAACTTCTGTGAAAGGTTTGGTTCGCGCGAACTTTCGCGAACCGCAATAGACTTCAATGGGGAGGCAAACTTTGAAAAATAGAAACACTTATGCTGGCCACAAAAGTGATGGAAAAGAGGTTTCAAGGGGTCTAACATCTGAGTTTTTGCATGGATGAGTGGGATAGACGCCAAAAGTCCCGAGGAAAAATCTGGATTTGACGCAGAGCAGCATTTTAAGGCGCAGAAATCACATTGAATGCTAAATTGCAGGCGTAAAGTGCTTTAAAACATCTTGCATGTGTATACATCAATCAGGGAGTGTAATTAGAGTACTGCTTCACACTGATACACCAAACTCACTGTGTAATGCACCACACACAGCTGTTTGCGTAGTGACGGCCGTGCTGGACTGGTGCGCACCATGGCCAGAGGGCCGGCCGTGGCGGTTTTCAAGCCCATATGGTTGCCGGGCTGTGGTAGCTCAATGACAAAACAGTGACTGTCCAGCTGATCGAATTTGGTCTGTCCACAATGAAGCAACAACCTTATTATCTATCTTCTTGGGTCAGGTGTGCCCCCCAACCCCAACACACTCCTATAGCCGGCGGTCATTGCTTCATTGTAATACGCAAGTCCCTTCACTGTGGCAAGGTAATGATCACGAAGGGGAATTGACACATGTACATGCCTTTTTTTTTTTTTTTAAAGATTCTTTATTTAACAGTTTTCTATATAATTTTCACAGAAATAACAAACATGAGTATCAATAAGAGGCACAAAAGTCCAGTACATAACGTCCAACCATGAGCAACAGGAAAATGTGCAGATAAACAGTACATTGTGTAGAATAGTATTGGTCCCGAAGACATCAACCGTCCAATTGATGACATGTTTTGTATGTGGTGGCAAGCCAGCGCCACAAATGCAAAAGTAAGGACCGGGGGTGTCTCAAAGTCCAGAGAGCTTATACCTAAAAATGTGGGGGAAAATACATATACAAGTGGGACGAGATGAGGTGGGAGACCATATAACAGGATAGAGAGGAAACTATGAGGAGTATAGTAAACGACCATCCATGTTGGCCAAAGAGCTGTCTAAGAATACCCTGGGGCCCAAGGGGATCATTCCACCAGGGCATTATAATTTAGAAAAATGGAGGGGACGTGAATGATAGTCTCCGGGTCCTCTCCTCCCACTTGTCTACAGAATCAACATTTGACTTTAATGAAGTACAATCCACTTTCTTATGTGGGAATTAGGTTGGTGACTGAATGAGGAGGGAGAGGTAAAATCGCTTCCTCGGTCATTATGAGTTAAGGGGGAGTAAGAAACCTCAATAGGAAAAGGAGAAAAAAGGTAAGAAAAAGAAAGTAAAGAGAAAAGAGGAAGTAGAAAGAAAAGCCCTGTAAACCCAGGGAAACCCCGGGAACCCCAGATGGTCTGCCACAGCAAGAGTATGATGTTAAGGTTTAGATCATAGTATTTGAACGTCGGGGGGGGGGGGGGGGGGCTAGGATAGTAATGTGATTAGGTAGAAGCCATTGCAACCCTGTATTCAGGAGATTCTACAAATATATTCCAGTGTACGCAGGTTTGTTTGTGGGATTCTTCCCTGTTGTGTATAGAGTGTGTCATAGTGTGAGGAAACGCGGAAAAGCCGCCGCAAGTGCTGAGAGTGAGGCGGCGGTTTCCGCGTCCAACATGGCGGCACAACGCGAAGAAACCGCCGCATGCCGCATGGGCAGAGCGGTGGAGTCCGCGTTGAATGCGGCGGATTGCGCACATAGCAATACTACTGACATTGTGGTTGGACGCGGGGAAGCCGCCGCTTGCTTGGAGAGCAGTGCGGCGGCCCCCGCGCCCGAATCAGCGTATACATTGCAAAACATGTCTGGTGTGGCTGGGACTGCTAGTCCACACGCGTTCAGAAGGACGCGCGCCCGCGCTGGGAGGCAGAGATTATATGACAGCCAGAGAAGAGTCAGCTGACCAAGCTGGTCAGCTGACATTTTCACCACCTTCCATTGGTCCAGCACTTAGGGGTGGCGCTGGAGAGCGCTATAGTATATATACTGGGTGCTGGTCATTTCTCTGGTGTCTGGCGTTGCGATCACTACGTGGTAGCACTCAGACCTTGTCTGTTTCTGTGTTCAAGCATAGTTTCCAAAGGTGTTGATGATCAAGGAGCTCACACCTTAGCATTAGGAATATTGAACTGTATTATTTGTTATGACCTTTTGCCTGCCTGACTATTCCTCTGAACTCTGATTCTGTACCTTGTTATTCTGAAATCCTGTTGCCAAACTCTGCTCGTCCCTGGACTCTGTATTTGCCTCCTGATTCTGTACCTTGCTATTCTGATACTCCGTTGCCAAACCCTGCCTGTTCATTGGATTCCGTATCTGTCTCCTGAATCTGTACCTTATCTGTCTGTGTGTTAACGACCTAGCTTGCCCGACCTCGAGAACTGGCCTTACTGTCAGGGCCGGCCCTAGACTTTTTGCCGCCTGAGGCAAATTTTTAAAAAATTGCCGCCACCGCTGCCGAGGCCCCCCCCCCCCCCGTGTGGGGGGGGCCGCCGAGCTGGAGGGGTAGCTGGCAGGACGGGGGTATTGGGCCAGCGGCAGGGAGGGGGGTCGGACCCCCCCCCCCCCTCCCTCGCCTGGGTCCCCCGTCCTCCGCTCCCCTCCAGCCTTAAATAGAAGCAGCTGCTATGTGTAAGAGGAACGGGCGGGGAGGGGACACTCACCTCTTCCCAGCGTGCGCTCCACTGACGTCACTTCCTGCAGCGTTGCAGGAAGTGACGTCAGTGGAGCGCACACTGGAACGAGGAAGAGGTGAGTCCTCCCCGCCCGTTCCTCTTACACATAGCGGCTGCTTCTATTTAAGGCTGGAGGGGAGCGGAGGACGGGGGACCCAGGCGAGGGAGGGGGGGTCCGAACCCCCTCCCCGGCGCTGGACCAATACCCCCGTCCTGCCAGCTACCCCTCCAGCTCGGCGGCCGGCTCCCCACACCCACGGACGGGCGGGTGCCACCCCTGGAAATTTGCCGCCTGAGGCAAAAGTTTCACCCCGCCTCATGAGCGGGCCGGCCCTGCTTACTGTTAGAGGCAGTTCCCAGACCTGTTAGTGACACCCTCTCACTGGTGTCACTCACGCTCTGTCCTTCCTACTCTCAGCCTAACCCCTCCTCCGGGAGAGTCTAGGCCAACGGAAGGAACATACTTCTGTGCAGTACTCCTTACTGCTTCTGTACCTTCTCCTGAGGTGCAGTACTCAAATTATTACTGTTGCACCAACACTCGCATATCTCAGGTGTCCAGAGGTTAGTAGATATATCTGATTATCGGTGATACTGCAGATCATCAATAATCGGATATATTCTGTATTCTCGGTGATACTGCAGTTCACCAGTAATCAGACCCTCTCTGTGTTCCTCCGATCGTTACACATAGATTCCATTAGGCTAATTGTATGTACTTCTGTGAGCCATTCAGGGATAGAGGGGGGAGTATTGGATTTCCAGTGGCGTGCGATTAGGATTCATTCCGCTTGTATCAAGTGTTTAGAAAGTGATTTCTTAAAGCTGCGAATAGATTTGGTGGTATGATGTAGCAGATAATAAGCTGGGTCGGGATTGGGGTCTCCATCTGTGAGTATTTTTATAAACTTCTGTGCTGCCTGCCAGAAAGGGATGATCTGGGGGCAGCTCCAAAATATATGAAGTAAAGTGCCTTGTCCTGCCCTGCACCTCCAGCATAGGGGATCTGCCGTGGGGAACATTTAATGTAGCTTAACAGGTGTATGGTACCATCTACTAAGAACCTTATAGTTTGTCTCTTGGATTCTTGCTGAAATAGATGACTTCTGGTTGAGCAAAATGATTTTCTCCCACTGCTTATCTGAAAAAGTGGAACCTAGTTCCAATTCCCATTTCTCTTTAAGGTGTGTGGACCAAGAGTCATCCAAGATGAGTAGTTGGTAAATCTGGGATAGAGATTTTTTGATCATACCAGAGTTCATGCAAATAGATTCAAATGGTGTAATATTTCTGGATAAATGTTTCCTAGTACCTAGGGAAAGCAAGAAATGCTGAAATTGAATGAGACTCCAGCTGTCAAGGAAAGGATTGTTCCTAGTAGTTTGAAGGGAAGACAGGGGAGTCCAATGTTCTTTATTAATTAGGTCTCTGGCCCTAAGGATAGTTTCTGTTCTCCATGTACTATAACCTCTGGGTTTACAACCCAGCGGGAACAGTGGGTTATTTAGGAGTGGAATTAGCGGAGATGGCAAGGGGGAGATTAGCGGGTTATGTCGGATTTTAGTAAATGTGGAGAGAGTGGAGGCAGGGGAGATAAATTCAACAGAGAATTTTGGGGAGAGCCAAGGGAGAACGTTGAGGTCCTGTTTCAGGAGATCGCGTTCCAATTGCACCCAGCGTTTATAGGGGCCATGTCTATGCCAGTCAATTAGGCAAACTAATCAGGCAGCCGTGTGGTATTTTTTAGGGTCTGGGACAGCAAGGCCACCTTAATTTTTTGGTAAAATCATGGCTGAGTGTCAAATACGTGGCGGTTTTTTGTTCCAAATGAATTGTGTAAAGCATTTTCTGAGGTCTTTAAAGAGTTTGGAGGGAGGTGTGATAGGGAGTGCTTGGTATAAGTAGAGTATTCTAGGAAGCACATTCATTTTCAGTATGTTTACATGACCTAGCCAGGAAAAATGGAGTTGATTCCATCTTTGCAGGTCTTGTTTGATTCTATTCACAATAGAGGGGAAGTTAGTTTTATATATGGCAGAGGGTATTGGGGGCAATTGGACTCCCAGATAAGTGATAGATTGAGATACCCATTTGTATGGGAAGTTTCTCTGAATGTTATCTTTTTGTGCAGAGGGTAGGGCCACTCCCATTGCTTGACATTTATCTGGATTTATTTTGTAGTTAGCCAAAGATTGATAATTATCTAGAACTTGTACTAGATTAGGAAGTGAGATGTGGGGTCTGTGATAAAAAATAGCAGGTCGTCGGCATAGGCTGCCACCTTGTGCTCAGATGATGGTAGACTGAGACCATTTATGTCAACATTAGTACGGATTGTGCGTAAGAGGGGTTCTAACGTCAGGGCAAATATTAGAGGGGACAGGGGGCATCCCTGTCTAGTGCCGTTACTGATAGATAGGGGGTCTGATAAGGTGCCGTTGACCCTGACACAGGCCGTGGGTTGCGCATAGAGAGACAGGATCCAATAGAGCATATGAGGATGGAGACCTATATGTTTAAGCGTACCCGTCAGGAAACCCCAGTCTACCCTGTCAAATGCTTTTTCAGCATCAGTTGACAGGAGTAGAGTGTGGGTGCGAGTGCAGTGAGCCCAGTTGATAAGATCAATTGCTCGAATAGTATTATCCCTAGCCTCTCTACATGGAATAAATCCGGCCTGGTCAGGGTGAACAAGTTGGTTCATAAAAGGGGAGAGTCTATTGGCGATGATTTTAGCAAACAATTTCAAGTCTACGTTAAGGAGGGAGATGGGTCTGTAGTTGGAGCACAAGGTGACGTCCTTACCTTCCTTAGGGATCACTGTGATCTGTGCTGTCAGCATCTCTGAGGGGAGGGAAATTGCAGGGGAATCATCTGCTATCATACTGTTAAGGGCCTTCACCAGGTAAGGGCAGAGTTCTTCTTTAAAGGATTTGTAATATTCTATTGGAAACCCATCAGGGCCAGGGGCTTTACCAGTTAGGGATTCTTTAATTGCTTGTCTGACCTCATCACAGGAGATCGGTTGTTCCAACTCCTCTAAGGTTTCAGCCGGGAGGGAGGGAAGATCTGATTCTTTAAGATAGTTAGCAATGAGTGTTTCTCTAGATGTAGCAGAAGAGGTGTTGTGGTGTGCAGGGAGATTGTATAGGGAGTGATAAAAGTCTCTAAAAACTCTAGCTATAGATTCGTTTCGGGTTCTTTTGGTGCCCTTAGAGTCTTGTATGTTAGCGACATGGGAGCGAGATTGTTGTTGCCGTAGAGCCCTGGCTAAGTGTTTGCTACACTTATTGCTGTACTCATAATAAGTTCATTTGCATTTAAGGGCTATGTGTTTTTCCTTTTGAAAGAGTAATTGGCGCAGTTTATTCTTTTCGTTAGTGAGAGTTGAAAGATCCTCAGGTGAGAGTGTAGCTTTATGTTTTTGTTCTAGTTGATTGATAAGAGTAAGGGAGTTGTTTAAAGCTGTCCTACATTGTCTGTTTAATATGCTAGATTCTTGATTGAGAGTCCCTCTAACAACGCATTTATGCGCAGCCCATAGCGTAAGAGGGGTGATATCTTCAGTGTCGTTCGTTCTAAAATATTCTGTAAACGTATTTTGTATTTTATCTCTGAACTCTGAGTTTAGTATTAAGGAAGTATTCAGACGCCACTGTCGAGAGAGGCATTGTTTAGGGCGTAGGCTAATATCAAGGCTAACTGAAGAGTGGTCTGATAAAAGTGATGGGGATATATCTGTGGATATTTGTTCTGATAGCAAGTTTTGAGAGATGAAAATGTAGTCTATCCGTGTATGTATATGTTATATAAGGGTAAGAAGTGAGTATAATCCCTTGCTGTAGGGTTTTGGGCCCTCCAAATATCAATGAGTTGTCTCTGCCTCAAGGCAGCTCGGCAGGCTCTAATTGCTTTATTGGTCAGGGAGCTCTTGTTGGCTAAGTTGTCCAATGTCGGGTCCAAAACAGCATTTAGATCACCCCCTATGATTAGACTACCCTCAGCAAATGTATCTTGAGACTCGAGGGCCCTGATTAAGAAAGTCGATTGCCCACCGTTGGGGGCATAAATAGTACCCAATGTGAGTTTTCTATCTAAATATTCACCTTTTATGAAAAGGAATCTCCCAGCTGAATCTTTGCATTCCTGCAGGGACAGAATAGAGATATCTTTGGAGAGAAGGATGGCAACCCCTTAGGATTTTGAGTCTGGATTATTGCTGTAAAAAGCTTGTGGAAAATTTTTATCTGTCAGTTTGGGGTCAGTTTTATCTTTAAAATGTGTCTCCTGCAGGAAAGCAATGTGTACTCTGTCTCTGTATAGTTGCCTCAGGAGGGCTCTACGTTTCTCAGGGACATTTAGTCCCCTGATGTTCAAAGTTTGTACCTTAAGAAACATCTAAGTAATGGAGGAAATAGCTGTAAGGGCAGACCCACCTGGACAGGGAACCAAGGGAGAACAGGGACAGAAAAGAGAAAGATGAGCGATAGGTAACAAAGAAGTAGAAGCGTCGTCCACTAGAGAGCGACAGGCGTATTATGAAAAGTATCATCAAGTAAAAATAATACAGTTTTAGATTTAATTTTATAGCCCGAAGGACCATAATGTTTGGAAGACAGAGTAACATGGTACCGTAAGCAGAGCTCACAAGCCTAAAGATCTAAGAAAGGAGCAATAACATAAAGCCATCCTAGTATTAACAGCAATTTAAAGGGTCATCAGAATACAGGGGTGCGTTAGGCCAAAAAAAAAAAAAAAAGGGGGGGGTATGTATCACATAAGATCATACAATAATAGTAAACAAACTTACATACTAAGAGATATCATCTACAGTGTATTAATTAGTGAAGAGAAAGTAAAAACTCTTTAACGTAAACCGCAATCTGAGATTGCAATAACATATTGTACCGTTGTGATCGTTAGATATATATATGGGCAATATATATCGGTCAAAGGCAAATATGAGAAATGTTAAGCGTTTCCTAGGAGAGACTCCCATGAGGTAAGTTCATAGGGATCTGTGGGGACCTGGGTCCTGGATGTTGTAGAGAAGGGAAAAAAATGTATCAGTCAAGCAATACTCACGAGGTTCCCTGTTTTTGGGCCCCGTTTTTGCGAGGGCGCTGTTGACTTTCTATCAGTATGGAGTCCGGGTCCCACTCAGGGAGTGAGATAAGCAGGATATCCAGTGTGGAGCAAAAAGTGGTTAAGTCCGCAGGTTTTCTAAGAATGGCGACTTGGTTGTCCTTTTTGGCGTGGAGGTGGAATGGGAATCCCAGCGGTAAACAATGCCCGAGTTCTGTTGCTGCTGTATCTGCGGGCGGTGTGCTTTTTGCTGGGCTAAAGTAAAAGGTGCTAGATCCTGGAAGAGAGTGATTGAGGCCCTGTCAAAGTCCACTGCGCCATTTTGTCTTGCCGCCATCATGATCGCATCTTTGATCTCAAAATGGTGGACCCTGCATATCACATCCCTGGGAGGCGCGTTCCCTCGTGGCATCGGACGGATGGTTCTGTCAAGAACCTTCTCAAAGATGGCTCTCACCGTGTCAGCTAGGTCCTCCGGTCGGGTCGCCTCAGGTAGGCCTCTGATGCGAGAGTTGTTGCGTCTACTGCAGTTCTTCAAATCCTCGATATGGGAGCGAAAGATATCGTTTAGAGAGGATTGTTTCTTAGCTTGTTCACGTAGAGACTGCAGCTCTGTTTGGGTGGAGGATATCTTTGTCTCAGTTGTTTCAAGTCTTGTTGAGAGAGAGTTGATATCCTCCTTCAGGGTCGCAATCTCTGCCCACGTGGTGGCAAAGATCGTTTCCGTTTGGCGTGTCATATCTAATTTAGTGGGGAGGCCTCGCAGAAAAGCCCATATATCTTCAAGGCTGGTATGCGACGGGGAGGCCGGAGGGGTAGACGTGGGAGTCGAGGTCTGTACATTGCTGGATGTTGCTGCCGCCTCTGCCATCTTGTCTGCAGTCTGCCTTGTGAGCGGGCCTGTGAAGTATTTGGTAACAGTGTTAGCAGAGGGTCCTGGAGTCACTGATTGATTCTGTTTGGTGGTCCTCTTGTTGACCTTCAGTGCCTTGTTGTCAGATTCGCTTTGAGAAGCAGTATTTTTGCTCATTTTATGAGAATAAGTGCTGCCGGCTCGGAGCTCTGTCAATCTGTGTCCTCACAGCACCATGTCCGGCTCCGCCCCCCATGCCTTTTGTTTTGTTGTTGCAGCTGCAGTGCAGCCAGAAAAATTAGGCAGGCATGTACACGCACCAGAAAAACTATTATAGCGGCCGCTGCCAGCAGCGGCCTTTAAAATTCAGGAATCTGGCTGGAGTCCTGGACCCTGTTGGTGGTGGCGGAGAAGGCAGTTAAGCGGCCTGCAGGCAGAGATGCTGTGTGGGGAGCGACTTAGTCATGGAGCAGGCAGTTACATCATGACGTGCAGGCAGAGATGCTGTGTGTGGGGACTGACTTACTCTTCAGGCGGGCAGTAGACCTCAGAGATCCATGCCTCATTCATTTTGATAAAGGTGAGGTACTGAACACTTTTGTGACCTAGGCGGCTTTTCTTCTCAGTGACAATGCCTCCAGCTGCGCTGAAGGTCCTTTCTGACAGGACGCTTGAGGCAGGGCAAGACAGAAGTTGGATGGCAAATTGTTACAGCTCTGGCCACAGGTCAAAGCTGCGCACCCAGTAGTTCAAGGGTTCATTGCTGCTAACAGTGTCTACATCCACACTTAAGGCCAGGTAGACAGCTAACTGCCAGTCGAGGCGTTGGTGGAGGGTGGATCCGGAAGGGCTAAGGCCTTCTAAAGAATGTCTGCATGTCCGACAACACCATGAGATCGCTAGAGCGCCCTGTCCTTGCCTGCGTGGACATGGGAGAAGGATTACTGGCAGTGGTACCTTTATTCCGTTGTGCTGTGACATCACCCTTAAACGCACTGTAAAGCATAGTTGCCAGCTTGTTCTGCAAGTGCTGCATCCTTTTTGCCTTCTGGTTATTTGAAAACATCTTCACCACTTTGTGCTTATACTGAGGGTCTAGTAGTGTGGGCACCCGTACAGCTCATTCCCCTTGAGTTTTTTTACATAGGGGTCCCTCAACAGGCTGGACAGGACAGCATGAAAGACGCCATCTGCACAAAGTTGGATGCAGATATACTATCCATCTCCTCTTGCTCTTCCTCAGTGATTTCAGCTAAGATCTCCTCCTCCCCCAGCCACGAACAATACCACGGTAAAGTTGAGCAGCACAAGCCCCCTGCAATGACTGCTGCGGTTGTTCTTCTACCTCCTCCTCCAAAACAACACCTTCCTCATCATCTGACTCCTCTTCCCCACACAACTCTTCCTCCTCCTCCTCCCCCCTCTGTGCTGCAGCAGGTGTTGAGTAGACAGAGTGGTAGAGCACTCCCCTTGGTTCAAACAGCGATGTGCCTCGGCTATTCTGGCAACACTCCAGAATCTTGATAGCAGAAAGAAAGCGAAGCCGGCACCATCAATGTATTTATGCTCTTTTTAATCGGATGCAAACATGCTAACAGCCAAAGTGCGACGTTTCGAGGAGAAATTTAGGATAAATGGCTACTATACCTGTGACACGGCCTATGTGATATATGCCCTCAAGTGCCCATGTGGGTTGTTATATGTGGGACAGACTACACAGAAGTTTAAAAAAAGATTGTCTTCGCATAAACATGCCATAAGGGAGAAATTAGTAGATCAGGCTGTTCCATATCATTTTGTGGCAGCCAATCATCACGTTAGCCAACTTAGGTTTCAGATTATAGAACAGGTACGTCCCCTAAGGAGGGGCGGAGATAGGGAGAGGAGGCTACTATGGAGGGAGGCCCACTGGATAAAGAGACTGGACACCATGGAGCCGAGAGGTCTAAACAGAGAACTTGACCTCATACCCTTTATTTGATAGATATTGCCCCATGGTGTACAGCCCCATTGATATGTGCGTATAGATTTATGGTACATTTTGTAATATTTATTTTTTATCATTTACCAGTGGGTATCCTGAGATGCTGCCTCCTTTTCGTCTCTCCTTTCCTCCATCCCATGCCTGTCCTATCAGATGCTCTCTAGAATTTTCTCCTCCATCTTGTCTCCACCTTCCTCCTCCCCTCATGACTTACTCTCATCATCATCTATTATTTTTTATTTTTTATTTTTTTATTTTTTACTTTTTATTGTATTTTTTATTGCGTTTATTTACTTAATTTATTTTCATTATTTCTTATTTTCTCTTGTTTTATTCTTTATGTAATGTCTATTTTGGTTTATCTATGTAGATACTGTAATGCTATGACTATTAGTTGCTATTATATCCGCATGATTTTCAATAGCATATGAACTGTTATGACGATCTAGTGTGTACAGCGATACACACACACACATAAGGCACTCTGCGCATGAGCGGTGCTGTTGCTAGGAAACAGACACACGCTCTTCTACCCAGAGGGGGGCGGACACCACAGGCTCTCTATTTACATCAGTGCGACGTATGAGCGGAGTTCTCCGCATACGTCACACGTTGCTGGGCGGAAGGGGAGCGGACGGCTTGTAGCCGCCCTCTTCTCTACGTAGTGCGGGGTGTTTCCTCCTAGGTCCGCCAGTGGGCGTGGCCTGGCAGGAGTGCGCTTCCGCATGGCTCTGCCCAGCAAAGAGTAGCCGTTCGCCTCCACCTGGGACTGGCTTGTGTTTGGGAGGTGGTTTGACTCCACTTCAAACGACCCTATCAGGTAGGCAGCCCTGTGGTTTTCCCTCAGGTCCACTAGGTAGGACCTGATCCTATTGGTCAATGATTTAGCGTAACGCTGATAGGCTGCCTTTAGACCATGTTGTGTATAAATAGGATTGTTCTGCCATTATTTGTTTGGTCAAAAAAAACATCATCAATATAACGATACCATAATTTGGCATATTTCTGAAAAAGATTATTGGTATATACATAACGTAAGGGCACGTTCCCTTGCCTCAACTGCGTACACTGTGCCTCTGTGACTAAGGGTGAATACATTAGCCATCCACACACTGGCAGAAAATTTAGGATAAATGGCTACTATACCTGTGACACGGCCTATGTGATATATGCCCTCAAGTGCCCATGTGGGTTGTTATATGTGGGACAGACTACACAGAAGTTTTAAAAAAGATTGTCTTCGCATAAACATGCCATAAGGGAGAAATTAGTAGATCAGGCTGTCCCATATCATTTTGTGGCAGCCAATCATCACGTTAGCCAACTTAGGTTTCAGATTATAGAACAGGTACGTCCCCTAAGGAGGGGCGGAGATAGGGAGAGGAGGCTACTATGGAGGGAGGCCCACTGGATAAAGAGACTGGACACCATGGAGCCGAGAGGTCTAAACAGAGAACTTGACCTCATACCCTTTATTTGATAGATATTGCCCCATGGTGTACAGCCCCATTGATATGTGCGTATAGATTTATGGTACATTTTGTAATATTTATTTTTTATCATTTACCAGTGGGTATCCTGAGATGCTGCCTCCTTTTCGTCTCTCCTTCCCTTCATCCCATCCCTGTCCTATCAGATGCTCTCTAGAATTTTCTCCTCCATCTTGTCTCCACCCTCCTCCTCCCCTCATGACTTCCTCTCATCATCATCTATTATTTTTTATTTTTTATTTTTTACTTTTTATTGTATTTTTTATTGCGTTTATTTACTTAATTTATTTTCATTATTTCTTATTTTCTCTTGTTTTATTCTTTATGTAATGTCTATTTTGGTTTATCTATGTAGATACTGTAATGCTATGACTATTAGTTGCTATTATATCCGCATGATTTTCAATAGCATATGAACTGTTATGACGATCTAGTGTGTACAGCGATACACACACACACATAAGGCACTCTGCGCATGAGCGGTGCTGTTGCTAGGAAACAGACACACGCTCTTCTACCCAGAGGGGGGTGGACACCACAGGCTCTCTATTTACATCAGTGCGACGTATGAGCGGAGTTCTCCGCATACGTCACACGTTGCTGGGCGGAAGGGGAGCGGACGGCTTGTAGCCGCCCTCTCCTCTACGTAGTGCGGGGTGTTTACTCCTAGGTCCACCAGTGGGCGTGGCCTGGCGGGAGTGCGCTTCCGCATGGCTCTGCCCAGCAAAGAGTAGCCGTTTACCTCCACCTGGGACTGGCTTGTGTTTGGGAGGTGGTTTGACTCCACTTCAAACGACCCTATCAAGTAGGCAGCCCTGTGGTTTTCCCTCAGGTCCACTAGGTAGGACCTGATCCTATTGGTCAATGATTTAGCGTAACGCTGATAGGCTGCCTTTAGACCATGTTGTGTATAAATAGGATTGTTCTGCCATTATTTGTTTGGTCATGCACAGCTTAGCTTGAAAAAGAGGGTGTCTCCTCGAAACGTCGCACTTTGGTTGTTAGCATGTTTGCATCCGATTAAAAAGAGCATAAATACATTGATGGTGCCGGCTTCGCTTTCTTTCTGCAGCAGGTGTTGAGGAAACATCTGGTTCTGATGAGAATTGATCCCCAAACTCTTCCTCCTGTTCCTGTTCATGCTCCTCCACAGCTTGATCCACCACTCTATGCATGGCACGCTCCAGGAAGAAAGCATATGGGATCAAGTTGCTGATGGCGCCTTCACTGTGACTCACCAGGTTTGTCACTTCCTCAAACGGCCGCATGAGTATCCAGTACTTTGGCCAGAACATCCCCATCTCCCCAGAGTGTGACCTTTGACTGTAGTTGTAGAGATACTGTTTGACGGCTTTCTCCTGTTCTAGCAGGCCGTCGAACATCAGGAGGGTAAAATTCCAGCGAGTCGGGCTATCGCAAATCAAGCGTCTCACCAGCAAGTTGTTTCTCCGCTGAATATCGGCAAAGCGTGCCATGGCCGTGTAAGAACGCCTGAAATGCCCACTTCCTGGACTTCTTTAGGACATCCTGTAAGCCTGGGTACTTACACACAAATCTCTGAATTATGAGATTCAGCACATGTGGCATGCAGGGTACATGTGTCAAATTTCCCAAATTCAAAGCCAAAATAAGATTGCTGCCATTGTCACACACCACGTTGTCGATCTCCAGTTGGTGCGGGGTCAGCCACTGATCCACCTGTTTGTTAAGAGCAGCTAGGAGAGCTGATCCAGTGTGACTCTCCGCTTTGAGGCAAGACATGTCTAAGATGGCATGACATCGTCGTACCTGGCATGCAGCATAGGCCCTGGGGAACTGGGGCTGTGTAGCTGGAGAGGAGATCACAGCACCAGTAGAATTGAACTGCCACTTAGCCAAGGAGGAGGAGGAGGATGACATCGAAGAGGATGTAGCAGGAGGAGAGGAGGTGGCAGCAATCCTGCCTGCAAGCTGTGGAGGTGTCACTAGGCCCACTGCACAGCCACGTACTCCCTGCTTGCCAGCGGTCACTGGGTTGACCCAGCGGGCTGTGTAAGTAATGTACCTGCCCTGACCATGCTTGGCAGACCAGGCATCCGTGGTAAGATGAACCCTTGACTCAATGTTGTGTGCCAGAGATGACACCACTTGCCTTTCAACTTCATGGTACAGTTTGGGTATCACCTTTTTAGAGAAATAATTGCGGCCTGGTATCTTCCACTGTGGTTTCCCAATGGCCACAAATTTTCAGAAGACCTCAGAGTCCACCAGCTGGTAAGGTAACAGCTGGCAAGCTAACAGTTCCGCCAAGCCAGCTGTCAGACGCCGGGCAAGGGGGTGACTGGCAGACATTAGCCTCTTCCGCTCAAAGATTTCCCTCACGTACACACCTGGCTGCTACTGTGGGCTGAGGAGCAGGAACCGCTCAAGGTGAGAGGCGGAGTGGAGGAGGGTGGCTGTGATTGTGAAGGTGCAAGGGAGAAATCGGCTGAAGATGATGAACCTGCAGGAGGAAGAGGAGGAGGAGGGTGGCTTTGCTTTTGTGTACTGCTTTTCCTCTGGTGCAGCGATGATCGGAAAGGGTGATTTCCGATTCCGCGGAAATTCAGAATTTCATCAGAACTAAATTCCGTAACTGTTACAATTCGGCGGTTTCAGCGGTACAATTTCAGTAATCTTATTTGAAACCTCGTTTTTGAAACATCGTAGGCCATGGGACCTACTGGCTGTTCCACCAGTCATTTTTTTGGGGGGAGCAGCAGGAGTTGTCATAGGCCATGGGACCTAGAGGTGGTTCCATGGCGGTCATCGCAATTTTTGTTTGGGAACAGCAGGAGTTGTCATAGGCCATGTAACCTAGAGGTGGTTCCACGGCGGTCATCACAATTTTTTTTGGAGCAACAGGAGTTGTCGGAGGTGGTTCCACGGCGGTGATCACAATTTTTTTTTGGAGCAGCAGGAGTTGTCGTAGGCCTTGGGACCTAGAGGTGGTTCCATGGCGGTCATCACAATTTTTGTTTTGGAGCAGCAGGAGTTGTCGTAGGCCATGGGACCTAGAGGTTGTTTCACGGCAGTCATTATAATTTTTTTTTTAAAGCAGCAGGAGTAGTCGTTGGCCAAAAGCATAGGGTTAGTGATATTGCTGCAAAATCAGAATTTTTCTTTATCTTAAAATGCAAAAATATGTGATGGTAGTGACAGGCAGCAGAGTTTGAGAGGGAGAGCCTTTGAGGCTTGAAAAACTGCACATTGTAATTTAGTCTACCCAATGAAGAAGGGCTTCTCGGATGTGGCTCATCCTGGTGTCTGCTTCGAAGGGGGGTATGAACTTCCGCATTTTCCTCTTGCACCGGGGATTTAAGATGGTTGCCACCCACATGTCAAGCCTTGATTTTAGAGTTTTAATCCGGAGGTCCTTACGGAGGCACTGGAGCATATGTGCAGGCATAGGGAGGAGATGTCTGCCATTAATCACCTCTTCCTGGCTGTCAGAACTGTTGTCATGCTGCAGCTCCACATCAGAATCTTCTTCCCACCCTTGGACAATGGGCTTTTCCGCTACCACAAGCTCTGCCTCCTCATTCAGGACTTGAGCATGCACACTCACTCCCCCACTTGACTGACTACTGTGCAGTAAGGCTTCCTCCCCCTGTCCTAGCACTTTGTCAAGAGCCTTGTCCAGCATGAAAAAAATAGGGAGCACTTCTGATATGCTGGAATGCTCCTCACTGACCAATTTTTTTGCCTGCTCAAATGGCTCCAAGACTTTGCACACCTGTCCAATCAGCTGCCACTGGTCCCCAGTAATGTAGTCCAGTGGCCCTGTTCTGGAGGAAGATGTCTGAGACAGGTATAGCCTGACCGACATTCGCTGTTCTCACAGCCTCTCCAGCTGCTCCCTCAACCTCTCCAGCATGTGGAGGGTGGAGTTCCAAGGTGTTGGACAATCAGAAATAAGCCTGTGCTTCAGCAGGCTATGGCACCGCTGCAGCAGTTTCAAGGCCGTGGTGGCGGTTGCGGAGCGATGGATGTGGGCTGTCACTTTTCGTGCTGAGGCCACAGCATCCTTCAACCCATCAAAAGTTCATGAAAATTTCTGGACTACAAGGTTGAAGACGTGGGCCAAGCAAGGTAAATGAGTGTAGTAACCTTCAGAAATGGCGGCCAGCATGTTGGCACCATTATCAGACACCACTACACCTGTCTCCAGTTTTCAGGGGAAAAGCCACTGCCGAATCTGATCCTGTAAGGATGCAAGGATTACAGATCCGGTTTGCTTGCTCTTGTCCATGGATTCAAGTTTCAGCACTGCTTGGCATTGTTGGTGCTGCAGACCAGTGTAGGAGCGGGATCACTTGCTGGGAGGCTCAGCAACAACAGACTGGCCTTGGACAGAACAGGTAGCAGAGGGAAGTAGAACTGGCCTCCCCTTCAACCCACATGGCGGCACCACCAGCTGATATGCTCCAGATCTTGCTTCCTCCTCAGCAGCACCATGGAGGGTGACCCAATGGGCGGTAAAAGTTAGATACTTTCCATGCCTGCTGCTCGCACCATCCATAGTGAAGTACACCTTGCCACCGACAGCGTGATCCATAGACCGGCCGACACACTCCACAATGTGTTGGTGAAGGGCAGGGATAGCATTACTTTCAAAATAATGGCGGCTGAGGATACGACATTGTGGAGAAACACTGTTCATCAGTCTGCGGAAGGGAGCACAGTCCACAAACTGGTAGGGCAGCAGCTGTTGGCCCAACAGCCTTGCCAGGAGCGCATTATTTTTAACAACAAACGGATCACTTGCAGGGAGCATCTGCTTCCTCTGCAACATTTCTGGCACAGAGGCCTGACGCTGGAACACTGGTGATGATGAGAGGAAACCAACAAGGGTGATGATGAGGTGCTTGCCGAGGTCTGGAGTCCTCTTCCAGCCTGGCATGCAGAGAGATTTGAACTGGAATGGGACTGAGCAGGTTGGATAGGGACAGGATGAGTAGAAAAAGAAGAGGACGGGCCTGTTGCTGCTGCTTTTCCTCCACCCATCTTTCATATTGTAATTTTTTTACATTTTCAAACTCCCATCTGTGGTGGTTGCACAGATGGCTTATCAGCCCTAAAGTGCCGAACTCGGTGCCCGATTTGCCTCTGCTCACCGATTTACGGCACACAGAACAGACTGCCCTGGATTCATCCTCTTCCAGAACAGTAAAGTAATTCCATGATGGGGACGTGCGTGCACGTCCAGCAGTGGTGCAAGTGGTGCGACCTGTTCTAGCACGTCCATGCTCAGCATTGGACTGGTGGGTAGTGACAGACGGGAAAGCACTTGCAGGCTGCTGGCCAACCATCTGCTCTGTTTCTCCATGCTGCTCACGCCTGCTAGTGCCTAACCCACCAGATGGCGACCACGTTGGATCAGCCGCCTCATCATCCAAATTATCATCTAGCTCAACCAAATCACTGGAACCCATAAGTGACTCTTCTGGACCTTCCACGTGGCCACCAAACACCTCTGTAGTTGACTGGTGGTGATGTTGACTGGTGACACTGGATGAAGAAAACACAAGGGCCATTTCTGTCACCACAGAACCCACCACTTCTTCCTTCTTCATCCTCCAATGCCTCCTCCCATGCCTTCCTGATCTAAATAATCAACAACTCTCTTTGTCTGCTGCTCTGTCAAAATGTTCCTGTGTGTGAGCACAGGGAAGAGATCTCTGACCGGGGGGGGGGGGGGGGGGGGGCTGCGTTTCCTGCTGCTGCTGCCACCCTCTACCTGATCACGCACTTCACGTGATCCACTAACACCATCATCACTCCATTTTCTTTTAGGAGTGGCAGGAAATTGCTGCTGCTCTCGCTCCATTGTTTTGGGGCCACAAACTTTATTGGGGAAGGGGTATGAGCGACAGAACAGATAACAAAGTAAGGGGGTGAAATAAAGAAAATAAATAAAAATAAAGAAAGAAAGAAAGAAAGAAAGAAAGAAAGAAAGAAAGAAAGAAAGAAAGAAAGAAAGAAAGAAAGAAAGAAAGAAAGAAAGAAAGAAAAAAAATGAACTTAGAGAAAAAAAAAACGTGCACTACACTCAACTAAGCATCACCTAACTCACTCTCACTCTGTCAAACACTAAGCCTGCGGCCTGGCTGGCTCTGTCTACCCCTCTCTCCACACAGCAACTACTAACACACTACACTACAATCTATCACTCAAACTAACAATCTGTCTGTCACTCTCTCACAAATACACCTAGCTAGCTAACTACTACTACTAAAATAGCTCACAACAATCTAACTCCCTCACACAGTCTTTAAAAAGACTTTTGGTTTATAAACAGTCTTTAAAAAGACTATTGTTTTATGTTGAAACAACGAATATGGCTCTGTCTCTCCTCTCTCTCTCTCCAACACCAGACTGCAACCCACAAGCTTCGTGACTGCACGCCTCTTTTATATACAAAATGGGTGGGATAGCTGATGATAGGCAGCTAGGGAGCTGGTTGCTAAAGTAGGATTGGTTGTATTTTGTTAAGACTCTAAATAGAAATTCCGATTTGCATCCAGAAATCCTGTTGGTTTCACTTTTAAGCTTCCGTCTAGGGTCTTCCTTTTGAAATCTGCATTCCGACTGAATTCCGAATAGCAATTCTGGAGTTACCATTTAGCACTATATCAATTCCATTCCGATGCGACGGAACGGAATAGCTAATTTCCGATTGGAATCGCAGAAATTTGAATTCAGTGGAATTTGGTGAGCATCCCTTCTCTGGTGCGCTTCCCATTGCAGTTTGTGCCTTTTCTCCATGTGCCTTCGTAAGGCAGTTGTCCCTATGTGGCTGTTGGCCTTTCCACAGCTCAATTTTTGGCGACAGAGAGAACAGATGGCATTGCTCTGATCTAAGGCAGACACACAAAAAAATGTCCAAACCGCTGAGCCCCCCTGGGGTGATGGCACTATGGTGGCATCAGCAGCTGACGTTAAAGGGTATGTTGGCTGGATGTTCATAGGTGGCGATACATGACACCAGACACTGCCACCAGCTGTTTCTGAAGACGAGCTCCCCTGCTTCTTTCAGTACCCCGTCTCCTCCTACTCCTCTCTGACTCCCCCTCTGAACTGTCCCCTTGGTCATCTTGTCTCTTTGGATCCCACGTGGCATCCGTATCATCATAATCATCATAATCATCCTCCCCAGCTTCGCTTGCCTCAGACACCTCATAAACTGCACCAACAGCAAGTACTTCATCAATCCTCCTCCTCCTCACACGTTACGTCCATAGTGTCGCCTAACTCAGACATATGAGGTGGTGTAACTTGCTTAGGGTCTTCATCTGGTTGTAACAATAATGTCTGTGAATCAGTTAATTCCCCACCAAATAACTCCTGTGAAGTGTCAAATGCAGCAGATGTGGTGCTTGTAGTAGCGCTGGTGGCTGCAGAAGATGAGGTGGTCTGTGTGAAATAGTCAACCACGTCCTGACAATCCTGGGAGTTGATGGGATGTGCCTTCTTCTGAGCACTGTACTTTGGTCCAGGGCCGCACAAAATCACGTCAGCATGACCTCGAACTGACCTGCCGGGTGGCCTGCCTCTGGGTCTGCCTCTGCCTCTACCTGTTTTGTCCATATCGGGGGGATGAAGTGAAAGGTATGCACTGACTTGACTAATACATTGTGCAGTCACACAGGCGCAGTGAAAGGTATGCAGTGACTGGTATTACAATACAATGTGCAGCTGTCACACAGGTGCAGTTAACAGGTATGCATGGACTGGTATATTATACAGCATGCGGTCACACAGGTACTGTGAACAATTATGCAATGACTGGTATTACACATTTGCAGCTGTCTCACACACACAGGTACCGTGAACAGGTGCAGTGACTGGTGGTATATAACACTGCGTGCACTCACGTAGGTAGGTAGGTAGGTGCACTGAATAACAGGTGGGTATGCAGTGATTGGTATTACAAATGTGCACCTGTCACACACACACACAGGTACCGTGAACAGGTGCAGTGACACTGCATGCGGTCACATAGGTAGGTAGGTGCACTGAACAACAGTTGGGCATGCAGTGATTGGTATTACAAATGTGCAGCTGTCATACACACACACAGGTACCGTGAACAGGTGCAGTGACAATGCGTGCGTTCACATAGGTAGGTAGGTGCACTAAACAACAGGTGGGTATGCAGTGATTGGTATTACAAATGTGCACCTGTCATACACACACACACAGGTAGTCACTGAATGTGCTGGGCCTGGCAGTGTCACAGCAGGAATTACCAAGGCTGTACAGTGGGTTGCAAAAGTAATCGGCCCCTTTGAAGTTTTCCACATTTTGTCACATTACTGCCACAAACATGAATCAATTTTATTGGAATTTCACGTGGAAGACCAATACAAAGTGGTGTACATGTGAGAAGTGGATTAAAAATCATACATGATTCAAAACAATTTTTACAAATAAATAACTGCAAAGTGGAGTGTGCATAATTATTCAGCCCCCTTTGATCTGAGTGCAGTCAGTTGCCTATAGACATTGCCTGATGAGTGCTAATGACTAAATAGAGTGCACCTGTGTGTAATCTAATGTCAGTACAAATACAGCTGCTCTGTGAGGGCCTCAGAGGTTGTCAAAGAGAATATTGGGAGCAACAACATCGTGAAGTCCAAAGAACACACAAGACAGGTCAGGGATCAAGTTATTGAGAAATTTAAAGCAAGCTTAGACTACATAAAGATTTCCAAAGCCTTGAACATCCCACGGAGCACTGTTCAAGCGATCATTCAGAAATGGAAGGAGTATGGCACAACTGTACACCTACCAAGACAAGGCCATCCACCTAAACTCACAGGCCGAACAAGGAGAGCGCTGATCAGAAATGCAGTCAAGAGGCCCATGGTGACTCTGGACGAGCTGCAGAGATCTACAGCTCAGGTGGGAGACTCTGTCCATAGGACAACTATTAGTCATGCACTGTACAAAGTTGGCCTTTATGGTAGAGTGGCAAGAAGAAAGGCATTGTTAACAGAAAGCATAAGAAGTCCCATTTGCTGTTTGCCACAAGCCATGTGGGGGACACAGCAACCATGTGGAAGAAGGTGCTCTGGTCAGATGAGACCAAAATGGAACTTTTTGGCCAAAATGCAAAACGCTATGTGTGGCGGAAAACTAACACTGCACATCACTCTGAACACATCATCCCCACTGTCAAATATGGTGGTGGCAGCATCATGCTCGGGATGTGCATCTCTTCAGCAGGGACAGGGAAGCTGGTCAGAGTTGATGGGAAGATGGATGGAGCCAAATACAGGGCGAACTTGGAAGCAAACCTCTTGGAGACTGTAAAAGACTTGAGACTGGGGCGGAGGTTCACCTTCCAGCAGGACACCCACCCTAAACATAAAGCCAGGGCAACAATGGAATGGTTTAAAACAAAACATATCCATGTGTTAGAATGGCCCAGTCAAAGTCCAGATCTAAATCCAATCGAGAATCTGTGGCAAGATCTGAAAACTGCTGTTCACAAATGCTGTCCATCTAATCTGACTGAGCTGGAGCTGTTTTGCAAAGAAGAATGGGCAAGGATTTCAGTCTCTAGATGTGCAAAGCTGGTATTGACATACCCTAAAAGACTGGCAGCTGTAATTGCAGCAAAAGGTGGTTCTACAAAGTATTGACTCAGGGGGCCGAATATTTACGCACACCCCACTTTGCAGTTATTTATTTGTAAAAAAATGTTTGGAATAATGTATGATTTTCGATCCACTTCTCACACGTACACCACTTTGTATTGGTCTTTCACATGGAATTCCAATACAATTGATGCATGTTTGTGGCAGTAATGTGACAAAATGTGGAAAATTTCAAGGGGGCTGAATACTTTTGCAACCCACTGTATATGCAACACAAGTGTCTGTGGGACACACACACAAAAAAAAAAATAGATCGCAAGAACAACATTAGCTCTCAAAAGAGCTGTTAAGGATGAGGAGTGCTTTTTAGCAATAAGATCAGCAAGAAGGAGCAAGCTAACAAGCCTAACACAAGAGCCTAACTAAGCTTTCCCTATGTCAGCAGAAGCAAGGTGGTTCTCTCCCTTCTCTAATTACTGCAGCCACACGAGTGAGTGAAAAGGCTGATGCTGCCTGCGTTTTATAAGGGGGGGGGGGTGGCTTCAGGAGGGAGTGTAGCCTGATTTACTACCCTGTGCCTGCTGACTGTGATGTAGAGGGTCCTAATAATGTAATATAGAGGGGCGGTTCAAACTCACATAAAGTTCACGGTTCACCGCGAATGAGAACCACCGAAGTTTGCGCAAATAAGTTTGCGGTCGAACCGTTCGGGCAATCTCTAATACAGAGACCTTTTCATTGAGCAGGTTTGTAGTTACAGTCTGTGCTGGAGCAGATTTTCCTCCAAGTAGCTCATTTAGTCTCTCGAAAGATTGCTTCCTTGCAGCGTCATACATTTCTTGCATAACATAGAACCTAGGATCACGTGGAACAGGCATCTTGTAGTGCTCACGTTTAGAGAAAAGATATAACATCTTTTCCCCTCGAGGAAACCGTTTCCCTTTCTCAGAGGAACAATTTGCTGCAGAAGAAGGAGGCTTGCTTGCGGTACATCCTCCGGACTGGTCTTTTTCAGACTGCAAAGGAGTTAATTGACCAGATTCTTGGGATTCTCTTGATTTTTTTTTTGCAGACAAACAATGACAATGGGAAGATGGTGCACTTGAAGCTGCAAATATATTTTGTAGGTTTCTCTTCTTCCACCTGTTATTGGGGGTTGGTAGGGAAGTGTGTGGAAGGGACGTAAGGTCTAAACAATGAAGTTTGTGTGTAGTTCATTAAGTAGTTGTGCAGTAAAGACCTCTGTGATTGCCAAGAACAAGTACTAAGTCATCTTTAGATAGGGGATCAAATACTGATTTCATACATTACAAGGTACAAGATCAGTAGGCAGAAGCAGAGTCTAAGGACGAGCCGGGGTTCGGCAACAGAGTATCAGAAATATTGAGGTACAAGATCAGAGTTCAGGAGGATAGTCAGGCAGGCAAAAGGTCAAAACAGATAATCACAATCAAACTAGTACTTTAAGCTATCAACAGAAACTAGCTAAGTGTAGGATTACAGCTCCAGCTGGTCCCGGCACACTTGCGGATCTGACTACGGATCTGGGTGCTCCCACGTATGTAATCGCAACGCCAGACAACCAGCAACTGAATAAGCAGCAGAATATATAGTTGCTGGACTCTGCTGCCCCGCCCGAACCATTCAGCCAATCATGAGTCCTGCAGGAATCAGCTGACCTTCCTGATCAGCTGACACTTCCTCTGCAGGTATAAAGGTCCTGAATTCAGGCCCGCGCGAGCATAGCTCTCCATCTGCCTAGGTGCACTAACAGACCCAGGCACACCAAGCACATGCTGCTGCATGCAAACAGCCGCTTTGCTGTCAGGACATGCGACGGCTTTTCCGCGTTCCACCACACAACCAGACGCGTGCAAACCGCCGCGTAGGACGCGGAGTCAGCCGCCTAGCTCTTGGCACACGCGGCAGCTTTACCGCGTTTCCTCACAATTATGGTGCGAATCAAACTTCAGGGAAAGTTCACCTTTGGCAGGCGAACGCGAACCACCGAAGTTCGGGACATCTCTATTTTTGAGTGCTGTTTTATTTTTATGTCTCTCACAGCTACAATAAACCTACCATTGCAATTCTGGACTGATTATTTCTTGGTCAGAGGGCAAACAAGCAAAATCAGCAGAAGATCAAATATTATTTTTCTTGCTGTAAATAAGAGACCTTCCCTCTAGGTCATGTTGTGAGAACAGCAGTCCTGGTTCTACTGTATGCACCAGTAATACAATGCAAAGTTGAACCACAATAAATTCGATCTTGTGATGCTTGCTAAAACTCTAAAATAATAAGAAAAGTTCACTACAGAGTATAAGGCTTTTGTTACAAGCTGTAAATTGAAGAAAAAAAGTTTGCAAGATGTAACTGTTCATTGAAAATAGGCCACACAATAATAATTTATAGAATATTTTCACTGTGTGGATATTAACTCCAGTTGGACAGTTTTTAATAATGCTTATAAATACTGTAATATTGTTAGACTTTATTACAGTAAATGTAACAAAAATATATATATATATGGATAAACTAAAAAGGAGACAAATTGCAGTTTTAGAACTGGATGCATCTTTTTTGATTGCTTTGCTAATAATCTCATACATTATCACAGATAATAATGTTCCCTCACAACAAATCCATATATTAATTTCCCACTGTTAGATTTACGTATCATAGCAACACATACCAAATTCATTTTTATTTATTATGTTAATAGTTTAAATAAATCAGGACTTATACAAAGGATGCTTAAAAATAAAGTAGTGTGCATAGAAAACTAATAAACTAGTCCAGGATAAATCTCAGTACTTTTTGCCTGTAGCAGTAGTGTTGACATTTGGTTTATTTTGGTAAAAATCGTGACTACAAAGCCGAATCAAAAACCTTTGTAGCCGAAATGAAGACTTGGGCGCCCTTTTCACCACCTTGTAGGTGAGATTTGCAGAAATAACATTGAAGTCTATGGAGACACTCTTTTAATACAGATGGCTCAGGCGCCCTTTTCAACTGAATCTGTTTCAAGTCCTACACCATTGAGCCACATTAATCCATGTCATGCACTGATGAGGATCAACCAATCCAAAACAGTCTGTATGCATGTTGGATTATTGTGGCTGTGTATATTTAAAGGAACACTATCAATGCCCAAGTGATCTAAAATGACAATCTAAAAATAATGTCTAAGTAGCTGTGTAAACATTTTCCTGTTAAATATCAGAGGCAAAAGCTGTAATTCATTGTGTGTAAATTTTAGCTACTTTTGGAGTGTCTCATTTGCAAAGGTATGAATCTCTGCAGTCTGACATGCTAAGAACAGTGTAATATTGAAGCAGAGTTATATGAAAACAAAAGCCTGTCAGGTATCAGGTTTCACACACAATTACAAATGTTAATGTTGCACATAAGATACATTTCCTCTGCTCTCTGTGAGAGAAAGCTCTGCCAGTCTCTAACTGAGCTCTCTGTACACACAGAGTTAACAGATGCACCTCATGGCTCATTCTGCCATCAGATTAGAGAAGACTGACATCAGAAAAGTGTGAAAGCAATTAGATAACAGTAAACAAAGAGATAATGATTCAAATGTATACACCAGTAGTTAGCAGCACTTCCCAAACATTTCATATCTCAATTGAAATCAATAGTATTCCTTTAACAAGCTGACACATTATTGCATTCCAGCAGATCTGGAGGTGTGTTTAGCTTACAGGGATAACAATAAATGATATTCAGCAGTAATGTGCTGTGAGACATCTCAGAACTCACTCCAACCTAAATAACTGCAAAAACTTTCAGCACTGCATCTTTTTCAAAAAGTATTTTCTGCTAAAAACACCACTGCCATCCTCTGCACGCCAAACACTCCTTCTGCCAGTTGCTGTCACGGGACACCATTGTACGCATGTGCGGCCACTGGCCAGAGTGCGGCCAGGGACCATTGGCTTAGTATGCGCACTACAGGGGATGCTTAAGTCTGATCCATAGTAGCTGTGTATATGTTTTTAAAACTGCTGCATGCCGCAATGTTACAGCGATCCTCATTCTCTTGAATAAATTCATGTATATATATATATATATATATATATATATATATATATATATATATATATATATATAACTTGAAAGGATGTTTTCCATCTCTCTCTGTACTAAGCCTTGCACTTCTCAGCACCTTTAAATTGCAGATGATCTACTGGCAAACCTTTTACTGGAAAACAATTGCCTTCCTACTGAGCATTCCTGTGATTCCATAGAAAGTCTATTAATTATCTTTTGCTTACACTTCTTGTGTCATTGAATACCATAAATGCTTCTGTTAATTAGAAAGCTGATAACGTTTTACACTTTTATTTTACTAAACACGCTTTCAACATTTTTTTTGTTAATAACAGCCTTGAATATTATTACTTTTTATACAGACATTGATTTTATCTTTTTTCCCCTTGACTTTAAAAGTTTGATAGATTCAAATAAAAATAATGTGAGGCATGCAGACACAGAGTTGAACAGCGTGTACAAATTCTACAATCTGATAAGTAGAAAATGAAAAAAAAAAAAAAAAAGATGTGTAAGCCCCCTAGGGTAGATAAACTTAAAAGTTAATTTCATTTCTTATCTTTGAGATGCTTGAAAAAATATAAAAAGAGGATCATCTCGTCAACAGTTTCTGATCTCTGGGTGTCTAATGTTATTTCAAGAGTTCTTATTAGTATATGAAATCACATTATCGTAAAATGAGATAATTATTGTATAACATTTTTATGGGCATGATAGGAATTGTATCTGTCCAATACTGAGGGAATAGGTTATTATTAATGTTGACTTCCACCCACTACAACTTTTACTGCCTTATAAAATCTACTATATATAAATTAAATAAAGATTGATAAAGGAGTTATAAACACTGGGGTGGCATAAACTTTAATTAAGAAGCCCAATGCCTTAAACAAAAACTTTTGATATTACAAATTCTAATAAGACTAACAGTTTTGGCAATGTGTATTATTATTATTATTATTATTATTAATAATAATATAGCACTGACATATTCCACTGCACTTTAGTGTCCATAGTCATATTACTAATAGAGATGTCGGCGAACGGTTCGGGAACCGTTCGCCGGCGAACATCTTACCCTGTACTACTTCTGGGTCGCTATGACCCGGAGTAGTACGGCTGCGCTGGGCCGGTGGTGCGCGTCCTTGATCGCGCGCCTGTTGCCAGGCACTTTCTGCGCATGTGCGTGATGTCATGAGTGACATCACGCTCATGCGCAGAAAGTGGCCAGCAACACGTACGATCAAAGACGCGCACACGCCGGCCCAGCGCAGCAGTACTACTCCAGGTCATAGCGACCCGGAAGTAGTAGTGGCCCATAGGGGTTTGCGGGCGAACGGTTTGCCTACATCCCTAATTACTAACAGTCACTCAGAGGAATTGGTAGCCTTTGTCTATATGCAACTGAAGCCCTCTCTAACGATTGGCTGAATTGCTCAGCCTCTGCTTAATTAAGTACTGCAGACTAGGTGTAATATATTTGCACTTCTTATTGGCTGACATTGTGTCTACAGACTATATATAAGTGGCAGAGTGCTGTCAGGGAGTGAGCATTTCTTTTGTGTGTGTGGTAAGTTGAAGGAGTAGTGGGGGCAATTTCCTGGTGTTGGGAGCTCCGGGGCTTGCCTGCACTCCCTTATTGTGTTACATGCTGGTTCTGGGGTCCCGAGCAGTGGCAGTGCTCGGGGCCCCTGCCTGCCGTGCACTAGTTTTTGCATATTTTAAACTTCATTTGCAGCTCCTTATGCAGTTTAGTTAGGAGGGGGGGCGGATGAGAGGGAGTTTCCTGCATGCTGGTGCCCCCTGCTGGCCATATAGCCTTTGTCTATATGCAACTGAAGCCCTCTGCAACGATTGGCTGAATTGCTCAGCCTCTGCTTAATTAAGTACTGCAGACTAGGTGTAATGTATTTGCACTTCTTATTGGCTGACGGGCAGTCTAGACTATATATAAGTGGCAGAGTGCTGTCAGGAAGTGAGCATTTCTTTTGTGTGTGTGGTGAATTAGTAGGTTGGTAGGCACTTTTGGTAGGTTGTATTGCAGTGGCTGGATAGTGTACTGGTTAAGAGCTCTGCCTCTGACACATGAGATAAGAGTTCGAATCTCGGCTCTTTCTGTTCAGTAAGCCAGCACATATTCAATGAGGAGATGTTGTGCAAGACTCCCTAACACTGCTACTGCCTACTAAGCCCTTGTGGTTGCAGCACTGGTTATTTGAGTCTGCCAGGAGAAAAGTGCAATATAAATGGTCTGTGTGTATTTACCTGATGAAGCAGGAAATGCCCAAGAAATGTGTTGTCTGACTCTACTTTTTGTGCAATAAACTCTTGAAAATCATCAAGTGAGTTACAAATTGCTACTATTGGTGTTTTACTATGGGAGAGGTAAGCCAATCATACCTATACTTTTTAAACTGTTTTTAATTGTTTTATATTTTTTGAGCTCCTCCACCACTAATTTCTGTCTCTCAGAGGAGCTCAACATCTAAACCCTATTATAATCATGGCCTAATATCCTTGTCATATTCTAAGGCCATTTCTTTGATGGGCAGAACCAATTAACTTTTCAGTATCCTGCTGAAATGTAGGAGGAAACATAAACATGAGAAGCAAATATGTATTCCATGCAGACAGTATTCTGTCCCAAGTTTCTGAGAGTCCAGCACTGCAAGGCAAGGATGCTATCACTAAACCGCTGTACCCCCGGCATGTAGACACCCTGTGGTTTTTAAAAGCAGTGAAGGAAACTTTTACACATGGGTATGCTGTCAGTTATAGCTATCTAAACCAGGCTCTTACTAAGGATGGGTGGAGCTGTACAAGAATGCCTCAACCAGTATGAATTGAATACTAGAACCTCAGATGGTTACGTAGACTTATTTTGAGGCCCTTAAAGGATACATGAGGCAAATAATAAAAAAAATCATATTCACTTACCTGTGGATTCCTCCAGACCCTAGAAGCCTATGTGTCCCTCGCCACACCTTCACTCTCTACCAGTGTTCTGGGGTTTCCTCCGCAGCAGCTACCTTCTGCGAGCATGTGTATGCGACACTCACGGTTGTGCTCTTGAGGCACTGAGCATTTTGCATAGTGTTTTGCCTCATGGGAAGGGTTTTTAAACCCTCTAACTTCGCTCACCACCGTAGTGGGTAAAATAAATTGCAGCAAAACATGAGGAAAGGTTCAATAATAATATTTATTGAGCTACAATCCTGTTATAATAAATATCTAGGCTTGAAGAATCATAGTTACATTGTATTTGAGTAATTAGTCAGCACCAATATTCTTACCAAGTATTGTAGCATCACCCAGAGAAGATCGGGGGACCTCAGCGACCTCAGAGGGGAAATACCTGGAGACACAAACAGACGGCATGTCTGCTTGTCCTTCGAGAGTCCCAACTCCAAAGTATTTTCCCTCCTTTATATAGACAGAATTAAATAACTGCACAGGCATAGAACATGTTTCATCAATGCGCCTAAGGAGATAAGGGTGATTGATTACCATGATCTTGTATCAGTGCGCCTGTGCAGACAAGACACATAACTGCGTGATCACAACATGCTTTAGAAGCGACTATTGTTGCTTTGTAACGATTGGTGTCAACACGCAGAGAGAATCTGATTATTGGTGATCTACAGAATCACCAGTAATACAGATATACACCAGATTATGGATGATCTGCAGAATCACCAATAATCCAGGTATGTCTAACCTCTGGACACCTGAGATATGAGTGTTTGGTGTAACAGTAACACTTTGAGTAAGGACCACCAGAGGAGCTGGAGGTTAGAAGAAGAAGGGAATTCACCCCAGACTGTGGGTGAATCCCTATAGCCTAGAGGCTCCCTAGGAGAGGGACCTAGGCTTGATTGCAGGATGCCCTGCTGCTAAGATGAACAGACTTGCCCTAACTGGATGTGAGATCCTAGCTCTCTACACCCTGGAACTAGGCTAAAGTAATACAAGTACACAATGCTAGTCTTGGGTGTGAGGTCCGTAGTCCCTCCCAGAGGCGCCGAGCTCGCTGATATAATACAGATGCTGTGACTCCTACTGTATTTTGCCTGAGGAAGCGGGATGTATGGCCCGTGAAACGCGTTGCATTGTTTTTTGGAGTTCCGAATAAATTGTTGACTGTCTGAATCGCAGTCCTTGCCTGTGTCTGTTTGGAGGGGGTAAGACCACCGCTGCCTCCTCTGTTTAACCAGTTGGTTTTTTAAGTTCATTTAATTACCTTTTATTCTTTTGGCGCCTCTGTATCTTGTACACTACATTGAGTCCACCCTGGGTGGAGGGTTATTACCCTATTTCCCTGTCTACAGAGAGCGACTTTTTATTCCTGAGTGGGGTCAGGATTGTTCTCCCCACCTGCCTATACAGTGGTTGCCTATTGGTAACCCTGGTTTGTAAGTATAATTTTAACTTCTCATTTATTTTGTTGTCCCCAAGACGAATTACACTATTGGGGCTCTTGGTGTCCCTCTGCTCTATAGCATAACGTAGCAATGACACAGTATCCTAGTCTTGGGTGTGAGGTCCGTAGTCACAACACCCTGGAACTAGTCTATAGCATAATGTAGCAATGACACAGTATCCTAGGCTTGGGTGTGAGGTCCGTAGTCACAACACCCTGGAACTAGTCTACAGCATAACATAGCAATGACATAGTATCCTAGGCTTGGGTGTGAGGTCCGTAGTCACGACACCATGGAACTAATCTATAGCATAACATAGCAATGCAAAAATAATCTAGCTCAGTGTGAATTCCCAGGTCCTCCTGGTTACAACACACTGTGGGATCTGACTGAGGTCTGTGTGCCAACACATAGCATTCGCAATGGCAGACAACCTGAGACTGAGGGACGAGTGGTTATATAGTGCAGCGCTGATCAGCGCCTCCCAGTCCCCTCCAGCCAATCCGCATACATCCTGAGATCAGCTGACCAAGGGAGTCAGCTGATCCCTCTCTGCTTCCCATAAAGCTTCTGTCTCTCCGTGCGCGCGCATGTATTCCTCAGCCTATGTGCACAGGAAGGCTGCACTACATCAGACACATGTCGCCGCGCGTAAACCGCCGGGCTGGATGCGGAACTAGCTGCCACGCCGTCAGAGCACGCGACGGCTATTCCGCAATCCTTCACAGTAGCCCCCCCCCCCCAAGGAGTGGACTCCGGACACTTCCCACCAGGCTTCCCAGGATGTAAGTCATGGAATTCTTTCCTCAATTCCTCTGCGTGCATGCGGCATTCTGGTACTGAAGTTCTATCCTCCACACCATAACCTTTCCAGTGTACCAAATATTGCACAGAATTTTGCACCAGCCGGGAGTCCAGAATCTTCTCAACCTCATATTCAGGTTGATCATCAATCAATACAGGAGGGGGGGGGGGGAGTGGAATCCACCTGTACTGCCGGCTTGAGCAATGACACGTGAAATGATCTTACACCTCGCATACTGGTAGGAAGATCAACAGCATAAGTGACAGCATTAATTCTTTTGGTGACTGGAGTCCCATTCAGCAGAGCGTCTTTTGTCAGCTTGCTTTTTCTGAGACTTGAAAGCCTTCCCCACATTTGTTTTCACCACAGCCCAAATTTGTTTTAACGACACCTGCCAATCCTCTAATGCTGGGAAAGGAGTAGATGCCACTGGCAAAGGAGCAAACTTAGGGGACCTTCCCGACACCACCTGAAATGGGGAAAACCTGGAGAAGGAACTTTTCAGGTTGTTGTGCACAAACTCCGCGAAAGGTAAAAACTTTACACAGTCGGTTTGCGCATCAGCCACATAGCATCTGAGAAACTGTTCCATGGATTGGTTGACCCTCTCGGTCTGGCCATTTGTCTGCGGGTGGTAGCCTGATAAGAATGAAAGATCCATGCACATAAGATGACAAAATGCCCTCCAGAACTTAGAAACAAATTGGACTCCCCTATCTGACAGTACATTCTCCGGAATGCCATGCAGCCGGAAAATGTGCTGAATGAAGAGGTTAGCCAGCTCTTGGGCGGAGGGGAGTCCTTTCAGAGGAAAAAAAATGGGCCATCTTGCTGAATCTGTCTACTACCACCCAGATGACAGTCATGCCTTCAGATCTGGGGAGTTCACCCACAAAATCCATGGACAGATGAGTCCACGGTTCACTTGGAACCGGCAATGGCTGCAAAGTTCCCACCGGTGCCTGTCGAGAAGGTTTGCTGCTAGCACACACAGCATACTCTCTCACAAACTCCTTACAATCTGTGGCCAACGATGGCCACCATGCACACCTGGCAAGGAGATCCTGTGTCCTGGTGGCCCCTGGATGACCAGCATTCTTATGGGAGTGGAACAGCTGTAAGAGCTGTATGCGAAAGGGCAGGGGCACAAACAACACTCCCTCGGGCTTTCCCTCTGGGACATCCTGCTGATATGGGGCCAGGGTGGCAGCCCAATCCTTCCAGGTTTCTGTGGCTGCCAAAACCACCCTCCGAGGCAGAATAGTTTCGGGTGCCGAGGGCTGTGCCGTCTCGGGCTCGAAACACCTGGACAAGGCATCAGCCTTAACGTTTCTACTACCAGGAGTGTACGTAATTACAAAACTGAATCTGGAAAAGAACAGTGACCACCGGGCCTGTCGGGGACTGAGTCTCTTAGCATTCTCTATGTACTCCAAGTTTTGATCTGTGTAAACTGTAATAACATGTTCTGCTCCCTCTAACCAATGTCGCCATTCCTCAAAGGAAAACTTGATGGCCAGGAGTTCTCGGCTGCCTATATCGTAGTTTCTCTCCGCTGGGGAAAACCTACGGGAGAAGTAGGCGCATGGATGAAGTTTACCCTGCAAACCGGAACGCTGAGACCGAACAGCCCCCACCCCCACCTCAGAGGCATCAACCTCTATTATGAACGAGAAGGTGACATCAACATGTCTCAGAATAGGAGCAGAACAGAACAGTTTTGTTAGGGTGCCAAAAGCCGTGAGAGCTTCCTCGGACCAGTGGTGAGTATCAGCCCCTTTCTTAGTGAGACTAGTGAGGGGCGCAACCACTGTAGAGTACCCCTTAATAAATCTCCTGTAGTAATTTGCAAAACTCAGGAATCTCTGGAGGGCCTTCAGACCTACAGGCTGTGGCCAATCCAGTACAGCAGAGACTTTCCCAGGGTCCATAGAGAGGCCAGAGGTAGATATTACATACCCCAAAAAAGCAACAGAGGTCACCTCAAAAATGCACTTTTCCAGTTTGGCATACAATTGATTCTGTCTTAGTCTTTCCAACACATACTTGACATGTCTCCGATGTTCGGAAAGAGTGGCTGAAAAGACTAGTATATCATCAAGATATACTAATGCAAATTTACCCAAAATTGGTCTGAAAACTTCGTTAATCAGCTCCTGGAAGACGGCCGGGGTGTTGCATAACCCGAAGGGCATCACTAAGTACTCGTAATGCCCATCGGGTGTATTAAAGGCCGTCTTCCACTCATCACCGTCCCTGATGCGCACCAGGTTGTATGCACCCCTTAAGTCCAATTTCGAGAAAATTTTAGCATTGGTGATCTGGGAGAATAAATCGTCAATCAGAGGGAGCGGGTAACGATTTTTCACAGTGATCTTATTTAGGCCCCGATAGTCAATGCAGGGACAGAGGCCTCCATCTTTCTTTTTAACAAGAAATAACCCAGCACCCGCAGGTGACCAAGAGGGGCGGATAAATCCCTTAGCTAAATTTTCTTTGATGTACTCCTGCATTGCCAGCTTCTCTGGCCCGGACAAGTTATAAAGGTGACCCCTAGGAGGCATACAACCAGATCTTAAATCAATCGGACAATCAAAGGGACGGTGAGGAGGTAGTCTGTCTGCTGACTTAGGACAAAAGACATCAGCAAAATCTTTATACTGCTCTGGCAATCCTTCCACCTGAATTCTGGTGTTACCCATGGTTACCTTCGCCAAACAATGATGATGGCAGCGGGTAGACCAGCTCGTTAGCTGACCAGAGACCCAATCAATATGAGGAGCGTGAAGTTGTAACCATGGCAGACCAAGGATAATATGGGAAGTTGCCATTCGTAACACAAAAAACTGCAGACTCTCTCTATGTAAAACCCCTATGGTGACCCCCAACTCCGGAGTCTGAGACAGAGGGTATTTACTCTGCAGAGGAGAGTCATCCACCGCAGTAATTAACACCTTATGACTTAATGGGACAATAGGAATTCCCAATTTTCTAGCAAAATTATAGTCAATAAAATTGGCGGCCGAGCCAGAGTCGAGAAAGGCCTCAGTAGAAACTGTCTGGTCTTCCCATGAAATGGCACAAGGGAGGAGCAAGCGATCATCTTTGAGAGGTAAATTCTGCGCGCCTAGGGTATTACCTCTGACTACTCCTAGGCGGCAGCGTTTCCCGACTTTTTGGGACAGTTCTGTGCTTTATGACCCTCCTCTGAACAGTACAAGCAGAGCTGTTCAGCTTTTCTACAACTCTGCTCAACCCGGGACAATTTTGACCGACCAATCTGCATGGGTTCAGGGGGAGGTGACGTAGGTGGAGAGGAAGCATAGGAAACGCATCTCACACTATTCCTGCCCCGACTTTGTCTCCGATACCGTAGGCGACGGTCCACTCTGACTGCTAGAGAAATGGCCTCATCAATAGTTTTTGGTTCAGGATACCCCAATATCAGATTAGACACTGCATCTGATAATCCTGAAAAGAAACAATCTAATAATGCAAATTAGCCCCATCTAGCTGACACCACCCACTTCCTGAACTCAGCTGCATAAGTCTCTACAGAATCCTTGCCTTGCCGCAACATCTTGAGCTTCCGCTCAGCGGTCGAAGCAAAGTCCGGATCATCGTAAATTATAGCCATAGCTTTGAAAAATTCCTCCACAGAGGTCAGGGCCCCATCCCCTGGTTGAAGACCATATGCCTAGGTCTGGGAATCCCCAGTCAACAGTGTCTTAATAAAGATAATTCTCTGTGTGACAGTACCTGAAGCATTAGGTCTTAACTCAAAGTAAGATAACACTCGATTTTTAAAGTTTCGAAAGTCAGATCTATGACCAGAAAACTTCTCGGGCACAGGCATACGTAAGTCTGTAACAAGAGGGGATCGCACTGAGTTAACAGTCGTCTGAAGGGCTTGTATAGACCCAGACAAAGCATTGATCTGGGTCTGATGACTATCCAGCACACTGATCTAATTCTCCACCGAGGTGGTGAGTGCAAGCAGACGACTGTCATGTGCGTCCATATTGTTTGGGTCTGCCGTTCTGTAACGATTGGTGTCAACACGCAGAGAGAATCTGATTATTGGTGATCTGCAGAATCGCCAGTAATACAGATATACACCAGATTATGGATGATCTGAAGAATCACCAATAATCCAGGTATGTCTAACCTCTGGACACCTGAGATATGAGTGTTTGGTGTAACAGTAACACTTTGAGTAAGGACCACCAGAGGAGCTGGAGGTTAGAAGAAGAAGGGAATTCACCCCAGACTGTGGGTGAATCCCTATAGCCTAGAGGCTCCCTAGGAGAGGGACCTAGGCTTGGTTGCAGGATGCCCTGCTGCTAAGATGAACAGACTTGCCCTAACTGGATGTGAGATCCTAGCTCTCTACACCCTGGAACCGGGCTAAAGTAATACAAGTACACAATGCTAGTCTTGGGTGTGAGGTCCGTAGTCACAACACCCTGGAACTAGTCTATAGCATAACATAGAAATAAAAGAGTATCCTAGGCTTGGGTGTGAGGTCCATAGTCACAACACCCTGGAACTAGTCTATAGCATAACATAGCAATGACACAGTATCCTAGTCTTGGGTGTGAGGTCCGTAGTCACAACACCCTGGAACTAGTCTATAGCATAACGTAGCAATGACACAGTATCCTAGGCTTGGGTGTGAGGTCCGCAGTCACAACACCCTGGAACTAGTCTACAGCATAACATAGCAATGACATAGTATCCTAGGCTTGGGTGTGAGGTCCGTAGTCACAACACCCTGGAACTAGTCTATAGCATAACATAGCAATGCGAGAATAATCTAGCTCAGTGTGAATTCCCAGGTCCTCCTGGTTACAACACACTGTGGGATCTCACTGAGGTCTGTGTGCCAACACACAGCATTCGCAACGGCAGACTGAGGGACGAGTGGTTATATAGTGCAGCGCTGATCAGCGCCGCCCAGTCCCCTCCAGCCAATCCACATACATCCTGAGATCAGCTGACCAAGGGAGTCAGCTGATCCCTCTCTGCTCCCCATAAAGCTTCTGTCTCTCCGCGCGCGCTCATGTATTCCTCAGCCTATGTGCACAGGAAGGCTGCACTACATCTGACACATGTTGCCGCGCGTAAACCGCCGGGCTGGACGTGGAACTAGCCGCCACGCCGTCAGAGCACGCGGCGGCCAGTGCTGGGCGTAATGGAAAAAGCTACGCTTACGGATCATTAAGCGTAATTTTACGCTATTACGCATTACAGAATTACGCTTACAGCATAGACATTCAATTTCGGTACATGTCTGTAATTACGCATAGCCCTTACGCAATTACGCATAAGAATACCGTAATTCAGGTTGTTACGTTATAGGCTTACGCGTAAAATCCTATTAGCAATTAATGCGTAAGGTCATGCTGCCAAGCGGAAAAGTTGACGCATGGATCAATGTTGGGTGCCAGGATGTATTTAGGTGACATGTGGGAGAGGCGGGGAGGGCAGCGGAGCCGGCGGGGACTTAGCGTCCTTCACCCGACAGAGCTCTGAGCTATATAGCTCAGAGCTCTCAAAAGCATCTTTGTATTTGGGCTCCAAGGAGCCCCATTGGTCCTTAGCAGACCAATGGGGTTCCTTCAAATCAGAAGGAACCCCATTGGTCTGCTAAGGACCAATGGGGCTCCTTGGAGCCCAAATACAAAGATGCTTTCGAGAGCTCTGAGCTATATAGCTCAGAGCTCTGTCGGGTCCGTGCAGCGCAGACGGGTATGCAGCGGCGGCGGCGAGTGACGTCGGGTGCAGTGGTGTTACAAAGTAACAAAGTTGTTACATTGTAACAACTTTGTTACATTGTAACTGATTAGTATATTTCCGAGGATATTGCGTGGGAACTGGCTTTTAAAGGGACAGGTAAGTATTAATGGTTAATTAAGAATATTAAAGGACTGTTTTCGTGGTTATGTTTTTTGTTCAATTAAAATACTTTTTCTATGTGTTTGTGTGTTTATTTACTTTTAACTCTTAAAGGAAATGGGTAAGGGGTACAAGTACCTCTACACTCATTTCTCCTGGGAGGGGGGGTGGGCATCTATGGGACCCCTTTTTAAAGGGGACTCCCAGATGCCACCATGAACCCCCCCCCAGGAAATCGCGGCCTCCACCTCCACCGCCCATCGGAGGTGGAGAAGAGCCCCTTGTCCTTGGATTGGACAAGGGCTCGGAGGGGGAGGGGAAAGATTGGCTGCCCCTCCCCTTCCGAGACCCCCCAATCCATGGACCATGCGGGCTGGTATAGTCAGGGTGCGGAGCCCCACGCGGCCGGTGCTCCGCATTCTGGCTATCCCAGTCTGCATGGGGGACAAGAGGTTAAAGAGGTCTGGGAGGGGGGACCCCACGTCGTTTTTTTTTTATATTTCCCACACTCAGAACAAAGTAAGTAAAACTCTTCCCACTTGGGGGAATCTATGAAAATAAAACACTATTGTTACCTGTGCAAAAAAAAACTGACATTTTCCGCATTTAAAAGACATTTTTGCCCTTGAAACTTAAAAATCGATTTTCTCAAAAACTATAAGGTCTTTTTGAAAAAAAAATGTTTCCTCTTATTCCCACTGATCCCCTTAATATACCCTGTGAATTTGGTGTTCCTAAATTTTAAGCAGGCTTTGCTATTAACCGTTAAAGTCGGCGGGTTTTTAAATGTATATATTTTTCCTTTGAAACTTTAACATCGATTTTCTCAAAAACTATATTGTCTTTTTGAAAAAAAAAATTTCCTCTTATTCCTTCTGATCTCCTTAATATATTCTCCAAATTTGAGGCTCTTAGCACTTAAGGGAGCTTTGCTATTAACCCTTAAAGTCGGCGGCTTTTTTATATTATTACGCGATTACGGCAGACTGTGTAATTCAATGGGAGTTTACTGTCTTACGCGTAATTTGTTACGCGTAACAACGTAACCTACGGTCTACGCGTAATTAATTACGCGTAATACCGTAACCTTACACGTAACGCTTACGGTGCATTTGTAGTGAATTACGATGCGTAATTACGCTAATGCGTAATTTTGGCCCAGCACTGGCGGCGGCTATTCCGCAACCCTTCACATGCTTATGTGAGAACTCTGCACACCATCTCATATTTTGACTAGTGTTGTAGAGAGCAACATTCTCATGGTCAGTTGGCCATGAGAATGAAAAAATATGTTATTTGGAATTAAAATAGTTGTAATGAATTATCATAGAACACCCAGTACTAAAAGAAGCTAACATATATACTGTGAACAGTAATCTCTTATCAATCAATCAATCAATCAGACATTCATGTCACTTTTGTATCTCACATAGGTGCAGAAGTACTGCGCCTGCAGAAAACATTCCCAAAAGTGACATGGCTGCACAGAGAGTGGAACAGTGGCAAGAACACAGGCTTCTATGGGCTAAAAGTAGCCTCAAATAATTGAATCTCTTTTTTTTTTTCCAGCAAATGCAGCAAAAAAGGCAGTCAGCAGTGCAGGCTTCTATGATCAAGCACAAATATTTTTCTTTTTTTGGTACTGACAATGGAACTAAGCATGCACAGGGACTAGAGTTGGCCTGAACGGTTCGCACGCGAACTTCAATGGTTCACATTCGCGATCGAACGCAAACTATATGCGAGTTCGACCTGCCCCTATACTACATCATTAGGGTCAACTTTGACCCTCTACATCACAGTCAGCAGGCACAGGGTAGCCAATCTGGCTACACTCTCTCCTGGAGCCCCCCCCCCCCCCCCCTATAAAATGCAGGCAGCATCAGCCATTTCACTTACTTGTGTGGCTGCAGTAATTAGAGAAGGGAGAGAACCTTGCTTCTGACATGAGGAAAGCTTAGTTAGCTTAGGTTGCTTCTTCTTGCTGATCTTATTGCTAAAAAGCACTCCTCATCCTCGACAGCTCTTTTGAGAGCTAGTGTTGTTTTTGTGATCCATTTTTTAAAGGACACCTGAGCTTAGAGGAATATGGAGGCTGACATATTTATTTCCTTTTAAATAATATCAGTTGCCTGGCATCCTGCTGATCTATTTTGCTGCAGTAATGCCTGAATCACACACCTGAAACAAGCATGTAGCTAATCTAGTCAGACTTAAGTCAGAAACATCTGATTTGCAGGCTTGTTCAAGATCTATGGATAAAGGCAGATGGAATTGTTTAAAAGTAAATGAATATGGCAGTCTCCATATCCCTCTCAGTTTAGGTGTCCTTTAGGGCCATTTTTCAATATAACATTGCGGTAAGCTTTTCTTTATGACAAGAGGCTGCTAAGTCAATGAAAATCTTTGGAGACTTTCATACTTAATATGATGCACACAATGGAAGTATTCAATTCGCAGCAATGCCACCACAAAGTCAACAGTGTGTTACCACATGATTTATGCCTACTGCACAGATTATGCAGTCTACGGTGGCGCAATAAAGTATAAACAATGGAGCATTGTGTGATGTGCATGCACAGACCAACAGGAATCCCAGTGACTTACTTTCTGTCCAGCAGAGTGTACGCCACTAAGTGGGGTGCAGGCCTATGCATATGACCATGTTGGTGCACTCTGCCACAGGGTCATATGAAGTACAGATTTGTGTGATTTGGTGATCCTGTGGTAGCCTCACCTGCACAACTGTAAAAGCAGTCTTAAAGAGAATCTGTACTCTAAAATTCTTCCAATAAAAAGCATACCATTTTATTCAATATGTTCTCCTGGGCTCCTCTTTCCTGTTTCTGCCACTCCCTGCTGCAATCTTGGCTTGTAATTGCCAGTTTTAGGCAGTGTTTACAAACAAAAAACATGGCTGCTAACCAGTATGTGATAGGCTGAGAGAAGCTCAGTCTGTGACTCATACAGAGCCTGCTGGAGGCGTGGAGAGGGTGTGTATAACTTCTACCTATCACAGCAGAGCAGCATATTCCTGCCTGAGCCGACAACGCTGACAAAGGAAAGAAGATTAGATTATATAACAGACATAATACAGCCACTGTGCAACTAGGAAAGGCTGCAGTAAGACAGACCATATTAGAACAGGTATAGGAACTTATAGGAAAGAAGAAATAAGGCTGAAAAATGTATTACAGAGTCTCTTTAAAGAGAATCTGTACTCTAAAATTCTTACAATAAAAAGCATACCATTCTATTCATTATGTTCTCCTGGGCCCCTCTGTGATGTTTCTGCCACTCCCTGCTGCAAAACTGGCTTGTAATTGCCAGTTTTAGGCAGTGTTTACAAACAAAAGACATGGCTGCTAACCAGAGTGTGATAGGCTGAGAGGAGCTCAGTCTGTGACTCACACAGAGCCTGCAGGGGGCATGGAGAGGATGTGTATAGCGTCTATCCTATCACAAGCAGAGTAGCACATTCCTGCCTGAGTGCCTGAGTCTGACAAAGCCGTCAGAGGAAAGAAGATTAGATTATATAACAGAGATAATACAGCCACTGTGCAACTAGGAAAGGCTGCAGTAAGACAGACCACATTAGAACAGGCATAGGAACTTATAGGGTAGAAGAAATAAGGCTGAACATTTTGTTACAGAGTCTCTTTACGGTTCATGGATGCTAATAGAAAATCCAATTAAGTCTACCTGTGCGTTTTTCAATGTAAAATTAACACTCAGGTATAAAAGACACAGCTGCTTGCTCTTACATATCTCTACATGAATTACCCCATCGCTAGTGCTTGTGCATAGGCACACACGTATACACCTGCTCAAGAGTGAATTATTGCTCTTATAGGAAATAGCAGCAGTCATTCAGTTAAAGAGATGCTGAGATAGTGTTAATGGCAGTATTTATACTTACCTGGGGCTTCCTCCAGCCCCATGAGGCCCATGGGCTTCCTCGTTGTTCTCTCTGGTGGCTCCTTTCAATTGTAAAAACTCATGATATTCTGGTCAGCTGTGCTCTGCTGTGCATGTGAGGCTCAACCATGCATGCACCTCCCATTGCGCTACTGTGCCAGGGAGCATTCTGCGCCTGTGCAGTAGTACTGCGCTGGTGCAGAACGATCCCAGGCCTGGCCGCACATGTGCAGAAGCCAACTTCTGACCGCAACTGTCCAGAGTACCGTGAGCTTTTACAATTGAATGGAGGAGCCAGAGAGGACAACAAGGGAGCCCCTGACCTCATGTGGCAAGAGGAGGCCCCAGGTAAGTATAAATAGAGATGGCCCAAACGGTTCGCCGGCAAACTTGTTTGCACAAATCTCAGCAGTTTGTGTTCACCGCAAAGTGCAATTTTTTTTCAAAAAAGTTTGCGTTTGCATTTTTCCCATAGACTTTAATGGCACCGACTTTAACGGTTAATAGCTAAGCCCCATTACATGCTATAAACACCAAATTTGCATGGTATGTAAATAGGGACAATGGGTATAAGAGGAAAAAAAACATTTCAAAAAGACCTTACAGTTTTTGAGAAAATCGATTTTAAAATTCTCCTTCTGACCGGGGGAAAATGAAACGCCCACTGACTTTAGCTGTTAATAGAAAAGCCCCCTTACATAGTAGAAACACCAAATTTGCAGGGTACATGGAGGGGGACAGTGACTACAAGAAGAAAAAAAAATCAAAAAGACCTTATACTTTTTGAGAAAATCAATTTTAAAGATCTCGTTTCAAACTAAAATAGTATACATTTAAAGAGAACCAGAGCTGAAGAAGGTAAAAGATTTTATACATACCTGGGGCTTCCTCGAGCCCCATAAGCCTGGATCGCTCCCACGCCACCGCCTGTATTCATCGGAACCGTGTCCCGTATTTTCGGCCAGTCGGCGGAAGCACGCGCCCAATTTTCTGCATCACTGGTGCTCTCTCCTTATCCTTACGTGTGCGGCGCCTTACTACGCAGCCACATGTGTAAGGGTATGGAGGGAGCCCCTGTGTATGTGGACAATTGGTCGCGTCCGCCGGAAGTGACAGGACCCGGTACTGGCGATAGAGGAAGCGGATGATTGCGGCGTGGGAGCGATCCAGGCTTATGGGGCTGGAGGAAGCCCCAGTTATGTATGAAATCTTTTTATTTTTTTTACTGTCCTTCCTTTCTGGTTCCCTTTAAATGTGTAAATGACAGTTCTTAGGGAAACAATTCCCGCCGACTTTAGCAGTTAATAGCAAAGGCCCCTTACATCCTAGCAACACCAAAATTTGCAGGATATGTTAAAAAGATAGCGGGAAACAATATTTTAAAAACAAATTAAACTTTTTTTTTTTTTAATGTTCAGATAGTGGGAAATTTCCCCCAAAAAATGGCATGGGGTACCCCCTCCAGAGCCTCTGTAACCCCTTGTCTCCCATGCAGGCTGGGATAGCCAGAATGCAGAGCCCTGGCCGACTGGGGCTTCGCACCCTGAGCTATACCAGCCTGCATGGTCCATGGTATGGAGGGACTCCGGGGGAGAGGGGCAGCCAAGCCTTTCCCTCTTCCCCCGACCCTTTGTCCAATCCATGGACAAGGGGCTCTTCCCCACCTCCGGTGCCCCAGGAGGAGGTGGGGTCAACGACTCCCTGGGGGGGTTTATGATGGCATCTGGGAGTCCCCTTTAAGAAGGGAACCCCAGATGTCCACCCCCTCCTAGGAGAAATGAGTATAGAGGTACAAAGTACCCCTAACCCATTTCCACAAAGGGTTAATTGAAATAAAAACACGACGCCGAAAAAAGTCCTTTAATGTTCTTAATTAACCAGAAATACTAACCTGTACCTTTAAAAAAAGTTCCCACGCCAATATCTTCAGAAATGTTCCACGCCAATATCCTCTAATCTTGCGATCTTCAATTAAGTTGATTGAAGATCTCCGACGAGCTATACTAATTAGTATAGCAGAGAATGCATAGGACGCATAGCAATGGCTCCCACTGTCCTCCCTGCCTCCTCACCTGTCACCCTTACCTCTCCCTCCCTTCCTCTCCCGGGCCACCCTCCGTGCTCCCCCCTCTGACTGCAGAGTTAGCGCAGGGAAGCGCTGTAAATAGTAATTCACCTCCCAGGTTCCAATCGCCACTCACTAGCCGCTGGTCTCCTCCTCGGCATAGATGCTTATACACATGCTGCTTCCTGCTAAACAGGAAATGTTCCACGCCAATATCCTCTAATCTTGCGATCTTCAATTAAGTTGATTGAAGATCTCCGACGAGCTATACTAATTAGTATAGCAGAGAATGCGTAGGACGCATAGCAACGGCTCCCGCTGTCCTCCCTGCCTCCTCACCTGTCACCCTCACCTCTCCCTCCCTTCCTCTCCTGGGCCGCCCTCCGTGCTCCCCCCTCCGACTGCAGAGTTAGCGCAGGGAAGCGCTGTAAATAGTCAGTAATTCACCTCCCAGGTTCCAATCGCCACTCACTAGCTGCTGGTCTCCTCCTCGGCATAGATGCTTATACACATGCTGCTTCCTGCTAAACAGGAAGCAGCATGTGTATAAGTGTCTATCCCGAGGAGGAGACCAGCGGCTAGTAAGCGGCGATTGGAACCTGGGAGGTGAGTTATTATTTACAGCGCTTCCCTGCGCTAACTCTGCAGTCGGAGGGGGGAGCACGGAGGGCGGCCCAGGAGAGGAAGGGAGAGAGAGGTCAGGCTGACTCCCCCCTCCATTACAGCGCCCCCCCCCTCTGCGCTCAGGCCGCACAGGCCGCATGGCCCTAAGAAATGGGCCTGCACATGCTACATTCTTCTAACAGTGCCTTGACTAGCCACCTCTGCCAAGTTTAGACATGTGTACAAGACAAATTGTCAGGAACCATAATGTGTAGAAACCCTGAAATTCAAAGTGGTTGCAACCCAATCCAGGCATCATTCTAAATTCAACTGCCCTTTTTGTGAAAATAACAATCATTTCAAAAAATTGTTCATGTGACTTTTAATTCTTTTACAATAAGCTCATTATGCAGCCAGGGCACTGTAAGTATCCAAGAAGGTCCTAACTGCATTTCTGGAGGAAGTGATTACAGATCCTAACCAGGTATCGTTAATAATATCAGATTTGAATAGTTCCCAGCTTGGTTCAATGAAACATAAGAGGCACATCGTTGTTATTAATATTTAGTATTTATAGTGTTGACATCTTCTGCAGCACTTTGCAAAGTATATATCGTCTTGTCAGTAACTGTCCCTCAAAGGAGTTCACAATCTAATCCTTACCATATTCATGTGTCACCGTCTAGGGCCAATTTAGGTGGAAGCCAGTTAACTTATCTGTATGTTTTTGGGATGTGGGCAGGCCAGGCAGACACGAGGAGAACATACAAATCAGGGACCCTTCGCTACAAGGCAAGGGTGCGATCCATTAAGCCAAGCCACTTCATTGGTCGTAGGCTGGAACTACTGCTTGCAGTATATATTTTCTTTCCTCCCTTATTTAGCCAGATTTTTCAATCTATCATAATAAATACGTCATAGTGAGAAACCTGGAGGACTAAAATAACTTCAGAAAAAAAAAATAACAAACAAATCAACAAAAAAAGTCTGATTTCTGTTTGTTCCTGTCACAGGCAATGATAATGTCAGCCTGTATATGCACAGTAGCCTGAGAGATTGCCTCTACAAAAGTCTTATCCTGGAGTAATTGCCACTCGTACGTATAACAACAACCTGTAAAAATGAACAAAATTATGTTCCTGGGTAGTCATATGCAGCAGACAAAGTGACACACGTATGGAAAATAAGAGGCACAGCAAACCTTAAAAGGCAAGCATGACACCATCTGAAATCTCCTATGTAATGTGATGAGAGGCCAACAAATTGAAGATGACAGCAGTGCGGGACTGCATATGCTGCTTCTCACATTTCCTTACTAAATGAAGAGCAGGAGACCAAACTTTATCCTGTCTGTAGCTTCTACCATGAGAAATTCAGGGCACCCTTGTAGTCATCTATAGTCCTATAGCAATTATTATTATTATTATTATTATTATTATTATTATTATTAATATTATTATTATTATATTATTATTATTTAAAAGGCATAAACCAATATAAAGAATAAACTAACACCAATATAAAGAATAAACTAGGATGATAGGATATACCGTATTTGCTTCCAAATGTAACAGGCAATAGAGCTGTGCATGTTCCTTTGGAGTTTACAAAATGCATCTGTTCCTGACAGTTCTAATTATATTTATGCAGGCATATTACAGACTTCTGTCAATTGATGTGACCTTGCCTTCATCTTTATGCTGTTCCTTTACTAGTCTCTTCTTTTTTGACTTCAGTAAAAAAAATGTAGTTATTTAAGCAAAAATGAATAAATATAAAATGGATTGTGTGTGTTAAAAAAGAATGGATGTTATTTAAAAAGATTCCGTTTTGAAGAAAAAATTGGTCTGAAGGATCTTTAAAGCAAAATCCACACCACAGAATGAATAAATACCATTGTTTTTGTTTTCATCACCACCTCTTTTATATGCAAGACTAGTCCTGGCATTGGAGAAATACATTTGTCCCAGCCAGGTAAATGGTGTCCTGCCCCTAACATGAAAACCATTGGGTTGGGCATAATATAAGTTACTTGGATTGGTGGCCCATTCATTAGTCTATCGACAGACACCAGATGAATCTGAAGTTTAATCAGATTTTGCTATTGGCTAGGCTTAGCTGTTACGGTTATGCATCTGTTGAAAGGGTTTGGAGCTTACCTTCTCATGATTATATGGTTCGGTATAGACATCCGGAAGGAGTTAATATTTACAGTGGGGTGTTAGGAAGAGATTGATATGGGGGAAGAAAGAGAAGGGGGAGGATGTCAATGCTAGGTATCAAAAAAGGGCGAACACCAGGGGACTATGGTTGCTCATTAAGTAGGAGATACAGAGGCGGAAAAGAGGGAAAGTCGACTGAGAGAGAAACAAAAAAACAAAAAACAAAACAAAAAAAAAGTACTGTTATAAGTGTGAAAAGCCATACAGTTTTTTTTTCTTTCCTTCCTTTCTTTTCTTTTTTTTTTTTGTTTCTTTTTTCTAGCACTTGACCTTCTCTATGCAAGAGGAGCACAGCCTCATGCTATTAGTTACTGGCAATCTGTTTTTGTAAATGGACTGAGTCAGGGAAGTATGAATTTCTACCTAACTACAGGATTGCTAGATGTATGGCGGAAGTGTTCCTGTTTTTAAAATGTTAACTATTCCTTTGCCCAATTCAGGTTTTGTATCGCTTTGTATGCTGACTGACATGGCATAGAGTAGGGACCAGCTCTGAGGAGGAATCCATGTTACATTATTATTATTATTATTAGAGTGTGTGTGTGTGTGTGTGTGTGTGTGGGGGGGGGGGGTAACTAATATTTAGCATCCAGAATAGGTTTTCTGGATTTTGTTGCTGTCTTTGCTGCAGGTTGATGTGTGTATGTATTTTTGACTGCACTCAACTCAGCTCATCTCAGCTCACCTCACTTTAGAACATTCATTTTCCCTATTTACTGTCCCTGCAAAATGTCAGATTCATGTGTTCATAAATATGTATCTGAAAGCCATCATGGCATGGCTGCAAACTTAAGCTTTCTTGTTTCATTGACAAATAACTAATTGTTTTTGTAATGCACATATATATATATAAAGGGCGCCTGGAAAAAAAGGGCACCGGATGTAGCCGCTAATAGAATATAACCCTAATCATGAGGACCACATGGGTTTGACTTGTGTCAGTTTGTTTGCTAGCTAGCATGCACAGGCAATAGCTCCTCCCACCCCTACTGACACTTCATCAGGGTGTATCCTCCAGATGAAGTAGCTACTTTTTTATATGTGTTTCACACTGGGTGACTCATACACCCTCCTTTCACAAATAGGGGAGGCAGGCAAATTCCATCCATCTAAGCCACTCACACATGTTTCTTAATGCATGTCTGGGCTTGCAAGAGCAAATTGAGTGATTTGCATGGCTCCACTCACTCTCCTGAAGTAATGTATTATTGGCATGCTTTACTGTTCACCTGAAATTACCTTCTCTTTTAGGAAGGCAGAGGCTAAATCTGTACATTCTACAACCAATGAGACTGAACAATAAGGGCAGCAACCAAGGATCTGAACATTTCTGAAAAGATAGGTAATGCCTGTATCCGTAATTCTATGACATAAGATTCATTTTAATTATTAATTTGTTTTTATTTAGCTTTTAGCACTTTCTGCGGTTTAACTGTCAATAGCTTGATTTATCAGCTTTCCCCATGTTTCTCTAGTCACTACTGGATTTTGAATCTATATCCCTGAGTTGATAATACCTCTTTCAGATCGCTGTGTACTGGAGAATATTTAATGATTCGTTTGGCATACAGATGGCTTATGACAATAATGTGCATGCATCTTAACTGTAATCCCTTAACCTTTACTTTCAGCAGCATCTACAATATGCACCTAGGTGATTAATATTTTGCAGGCTAGGCAAAACGAATCATTTAATTGATATTAGCATGTGATTATATTTTCTTTAGTTAATTAGTAATGACTTTTCCAGTTTAATTTTTGCATGCTATATCACACAGGAGTCATGGGGGAGATTTTCAGGTGTGATGATTGCTTGTAACTTGAAGGACAAATTCACAGTTGCTGTGAAAGCTGCCTGGGGTGCACACAAGATATTGAATTCAAACAAAATCAGACTCTATAAGGCAATTTGTGACTGTGCGCAGTGGAGAGTGAATTCTTCTTGAATTGCTCCATCAGCTTCATGAACTAACCAGTTTGCGCATTCACAAAATTGATATCGTCTGGCAGTCCTGTTTTTAGGGGCCCAGGGCGCAGCAGGAGGGGGGGAGGGCACAGTGGCGAGAGGGTGGACCAGTAACTCACCTCTCTGAGATCCACACACTGCATATCTTCTTTCTCCGTTCATTTCATTTCATTAGTAACAGCGTCCCCTGTGGTGACATGCTCTTATGTCACCCCAAGGAGGCGCTGTTACCAATGTTACTGAATGGACTACAGGCGGAAGAAGATATTCAGTGTGTGGATCATGGAGAGGTAAGTACTATCAAGTAGTGGAGGAGGAGGGAGGGGGGACCTATCTATACAAAGGGGTGGTGGGGGAGAAGCTCACTGGCTACCCATACTAATGGAGAAAAGGGGCTCCCTGGCTACCTATACAGAGGAAAGGCTCATTGGCTACCTATAAAGAGTGGTGAGTGGAGGAGCTCACTGGCAAGGAACTCACTGGCTACATATACAGAGGGGAGGGGGCTAACTGGCTACCTATACAGAGGAAAGGCTCACTGGTTAGTGCAGCCTGTGCATAAGGGGGGAGGGGACTGTTGGTGTGCTGTGTGTCCTGAGCAGCAGCGGTTTTTTTTAGGCTGCTGGCTCAGGTTGGATGACAGGCAGAGGAGCGTGGTGGCTGCGGAGGAGATTAGAGAGAGTGTACGCGGTTGTGTTTATGCGTGCACTCCTCCAGGTTGCTAGGTGATGGGGGGGACGCACATCGGGGAGCGAGCGCAGGGGACATTTCAGGAAGGGAGCTGCTCGCGCTGTCAGTGCGAGCAGCCAATAAGAGGGCGGCGTGTGAGGAGCCGTTAGAGAGACTGCATATAGGCAGTCTCTCTGAGGTGTTGCGCAGTTGTGAGGTGGCGATGAGAGGGGACATAGCAGGGACAGCTGGCGCAGCTCTGGAGAGGACAGAGCCCAGCAAAACAACGTGTCATGGCGGAATTCCTTTGGGGACCTCTGCAGCTATCCACGGCTAAATCCAGGGCCAGGAATATAGCTTGAGAGAGGCATCCATAATTCAAAGAGACAGGAGAAAAGATGAAATAGGAATTCTTGGTGAGGGAGACTGCGGGAATACCAACTGGATTTGATGAGTATAAAAGCTGATGGTGTTACCAGGCCAATCTAAGCTAGAGCAAGAAACAGACTTTAGTGGCAGTTAACAGAGCAGAAAAAGCAATAGATCTCTGAAAGGATAAAAAAAAAAAGTATTTTTAATCAAAATCCCTTGCCTGTCATTAAGGTTTTTCTTGCTCAGTTTCAGCTATTATGTGAATCTGTGAAGAGTATTTACTATTGCCAAATGTGTTTTTTTTGTGTGTGTGCCAAAATGCACTAGAACTGTAATTCAGCTAACCCGCCTGTCAGGGCCTGTTTTGATAATATTGTTTTTTTATATTTGCCCTGTAACTAATATAGGCCAAGCTTCAGAAAGAAGAGTCTGATTGCTTGGAAAATACCCAGATTCTGGAAATGTCTGAATATTGTGGGTTCTGATTACTGTGGAGCAAATCTGTGCCATAAATGCTCAGAGTTGGAAAAAGAATGCTGTCAAGAACTATGTCCCCATAATGTGTATGTGGAAATACAGGATCTTCTCAAAAAATTAGCATATTGTGATAAAGTTCATTATTTTCTGTAATGTACTGATAAACATTAGACTTTCATATATTTTAGATTCAAATACACACAACTGAAGTAGTTCAAGCCTTTTATCGTTTTAATATTGATGATTTTGGCATACAGCTCATGAAAACCAAAATTTCCTATCTCAAAAAATTTGCATATTTCATCCGACCAATAAAAGAAAAGTGTTTTTAAAACAAAAAAAGGCAACCTTCAAATAATTATGTTCAGTTATGCACTCAATACTTGGTCGGGAATCCTTTTGCAGAAATGACTGCTTCTATGCGGCATGGCATGGAGACAATCAGCCTGTGGCACTGCTCAGGTGTTATGGAGGCCCAGGATAGTGTTGGGCGAACAGTGTTCGCCACTGTTCGGGTTCTGCAGAACATCACCCTGTTCGGGTGATGTTCGAGTTCGGCCGAACACCTGACGGTGCTCGGCCAAACCGTTCGGCCATATGGCCGAACTAAGAGCGCATGGCCGAACGTTCCCCGAACGTTCGGCTAGCGCTGTGATTGGCCGAACGGGTCACGTGGTTCGGACCCGAACGCGCTCTGATTGGCCGAACGGTCACGTGGTTCGGGTAAATAAATACCCGAACCACGTCATATCTCCGCCATTTGTCTGTGGGTTTAGCTTTGGGTAGGCAGGCAGGGTAGTTCGCGCTCCAGCCACGCTAGCCAGGGTCCCCCCTGTCATTGTGTCACTGCTGGGAACAGTAGTACACCGCTTGCTCAGCCACACTATATAGCATTCTGTTTACTGCCACTCTGTGTACCTCGCTCAGCCACACTATATAGCATTCTGTTTACTGCCACTCTGTGTCTGCTGGGAATAGTAGTACACCGCTTGCTCAGCCACACTATATAGCATTCTGTTTACTGCCACTCTGTGTACCTCGCTCAGCCACACTATATAGCATTCTGTTTACTGCCACTCTGTGTCTGCTGGGAATAGTGGTACACCGCTCGCTCAGCCACACTATATAGCATTCTGTTCACTGTTCTGTGTCTGCTTGGAATAGTGGTACACCGCTCGCTCAGCCACACTATATAGCATTCTGTTTACTGTTCTGTGTCTGCTGGGAATAGTGGTACACCGCTCGCTCAGCCACACTATATAGCATTCTGTTTACTGTTCTGTGTCTCCTGGGAATAGTGGTACACCGCTCGCTCAGCCACACTATATAGCATTCTGTTCACTGTTCTGTGTCTGCTGGGAATAGTGGTACACCGCTCGCTCAGCCACACTATATAGCATTCTGTTCACTGTTCTGTGTCTGCTGGGAATAGTGGTACACCGCTCGCTCAGCCACACTATATAGCATTCTGTTTACTGTTCTGTGTCTGCTGGGAATAGTGGTACACCGCTCGCTCATCCACACTATATAGCATTCTGTTCACTGTTCTTTGTCTGCTGGGAATAGTGGTACACCGCTTGCTCAGCCACACTATATAGCATTCTGTTCACTGTTCTGTGTCTGCTGGGAATAGTAGTACACCGCTCGCTCAGCCACACTATATAGCATTCTGTTCACTGTTCTGTGTCTGCTGGGAATAGTGGTACACCGCTCGCTCAGCCACACTATATAGCATTCTGTTTACTGTTCTGTGTCTGCTGGGAATAGTGGTACACCGCTCGCTCAGCCACACTATATAGCATTCTGTTTACTGTTCTGTGTCTGCTGGGAATAGTGGTACACCGCTCGCTCAGCCACACTATATAGCATTCTGTTTACTGTTCTGTGTCTGCTGGGAACAGTAGTACACCGCTCGCTCAGCCAGAGTATATAGCATTGTGTTTACTGCCACTCTGTGTACACCGCTCAGCCAGACTATATACCATTGTTTACTGACACTCTGTGTACACCGCTCAGCCAGACTATATACCATTGTTTACTGACACTCTGTGTACACCGCTCAGCCAGACTATATACCATTGTTTACTGCCACTCTGATTCTGCTGGGAACAGTAGTACACCGCTCGCTCAGCCAGACTATATAGCATTGTGTTTACTGCCACTCTGTGTACACCGCTCAGCCAGACTATATACCATTGTTTACTGACACTCTGTGTACACCGCTCAGCCAGACTATATACCATTGTTTACTGAAACTCTGTGTACACCGCTCAGCCAGACTATATACCATTGTTTACTGCCACTCTGATTCTGCTGGGAACAGTAGTACACCGCTCGCTCAGCCAGACTATATACCATTGTTTACTGACACTATATAGCAGACTATATAGCATTGTGTGTACACCGCTCAGCCAGACTATATACCATTGTTTACTGACACTCTGTGTACACCGCTCAGCCAGACTATATACCATTGTTTACTGCCACTCTGATTCTGCTGGGAACAGTAGTACACCGCTCGCTCAGCCAGACTATATACCATTGTTTACTGACACTCTGTGTACACCGCTCAGCCAGACTATATACCATTGTTTACTGCCACTCTGATTCTGCTGGGAACAGTAGTACACCGCTCGCTCAGCCAGACTATATAGCATTGTGTTTACTGCCACTCTGTGTACACCGCTCAGCCACACTATATAGCATTGCGTACTCTGCCAGTCAGTGTGTATATTGCTGGGATCAGTAATACTCCACTCACCGTCAACCACTATATGAGCTCAACATGAGTTCCCCAGAGACCTCCGCTGTGAGCAGCACTCCCAACAACAGCAACAGCCAACGCCCCACGCAAGCTATAACATCCACCCCAGCAGCCAGTGGTCAGCAGCAGCCCTCCCCGGAGGAGAACGTTGTGTCCATCAGTCCGTCGCCAGAGCGATTAATGAGGGCTGCCATTGAGGAGATGATGGGGCCTGATGTGGAGGAGGAGGTCTGGCTCAGGCCAGCATCCCAAGTTAATGTTGAGGACGATGAGGGGTCTGTGTCTGGGGATGTTGGGGTGGCAGAGGTGGTGGGTGGGTCAGACTCAGGAGAAGAGTTGTATGATGAGGATGATGATCGGGACCATCTGTATGTGCCTCAGAGTCCGACCCCGGAAAACATGTTGTATCGTGTGTTTAGGTACTAAAATCTGCGTTCCCTCCCAGTAGTGTTGGGCGAACAGTGTTTGCCACTGTTCGGGTTCTGCAGAACATCACCCTGTTCGGGGTGACTATATAGCAGACTATATAGCATTGTGTTTAATGCCACTCTGTGTACACGGCTCAGCCACACTATATAGCATTGTGTTTACTTCCACTCTGTGTCTGCTGGGAACAGTAGTACACCGCTCACCCGCCACTGTATAGCATTGTGCTCTGTGTCACTGCTGACAATAGTGGTACACCGCTCACCCACCACTGTATAGCATTTCTGTACTGCCACTGTACTGCTGCCAGTCAGCGTGTACTTTAAGGATAAGTGAAATGAGGAAGAAATCCGGTGAAAGAGGGAGGGGCAAGGGAAGAGGTGTTTCCCCTGACGGTTCACGTACAGGCCACAGGGGAGCACCCAAGAAAACCCACTCAATACTGCCCATGTTGTCCAGGACAACAACCCTCACAGATCCAAAAGAACAGGACCAGATAATTACTTGGATGACCTCTCAAGCGTCCAGCAGTGGGTTAAGCAGCACCAGCACATCACGCACGAGGTCCGAGTCCTCAGCCAGTTAAAGTCTGGGCTTTCTTTGAAGACTGCACTGAGGATGTTACCATGGCGATTTGCAAGGTGTGCAAGACCCGCCTGAGCAGGGGGAAAAGTATTAACAACCTCTCCACCACCAGCATGAGCCGCCACATTCTATCCAAACATCCCACTCTGTGGGCAAACGCGGCAGGACAGGGTACCACCAGCAACACTGCCTCCCTTGGGTTCACCAGACTCACCACCAGACCCGCCTCAGCAGCAGCAGTAGCCCAGCCATTGCGTGGTTCACAACATTCACAAACATCAGACGATGCTGACACTGTCACTTTCCGGACTAGTGCTCTTGAGGTCTCCCAGTGTTCATCAAACACAACAACCAACAGCCCTTCGGTGTGCAGCGCTACGGTTGAGTTGTCTGTCTCTGAGATGTTTGAGCACAAGAGGAAATTGCCAGCAAATGACCCCCGGGCCGTGGCAGTAACAGCCAGCCAGCATAGCCAAGCTTCTGGCCTGCGAAATGCTGCCATATCGAGTGGTGGAGACAAACAGCTTCAAGGGCATGATGTCAGTGGCCATCCCACGTTACGTGGTTCCCAGCCGCTACCACTTTGCGCGCTCTGCAGTGCCTGAGTTGCATGAGCACGTGGTCAGCTAAATAACCCGAAGCTTGAAGAATGCCGTTGCCTGCAAGGTTCACCTCACCACTGACACCTGGACGAGTGCGTTCGGCCAGGGTCGATACATCTCCCTTACCGCGCACTGGGTGAACCTTGTGGAGCCTGGCAGCGATTCCTCACCTGCTACGGCGCGGGTGTTGCCCACGCCGCAAACAGCTGGATAACAACAGCAGCACCTACCTCTCTGACTCCTTCTCCTCCAACGCATCTCAAAGCTGTACCTCATCCGGAAATGCTAACCCAGCACCAGCAGCAGTAGGATCGTGGAAGCAGTGCAGCACAGCTGTTGGCATGCGTCAGCAAGCGTTGCTGAAGCTGATCTGCCTTGGGGATAAGCAGCACACAGGGGAGGAAATTTGGAGGGGAATAAAGGAACAGACGGATTTGTGGCTGGCACCGCTGGACCTGAAACCGGGCATGAAGCTAGACACCTGGCACGAACTGGCAATGTACGCAATAGAGGTGCTGGCTTGCCCGGCAGCCAGCGTTATGTCGGAACGCTGTTTCAGTGCTGCCGGAGGCATCATCACAGATCGGCGTATCCGCCTCTCCACAGAAAATGCAGACCGTCTGACTCAAATTAAAATGAATCAATCCTGGATTGGAAACGACTACGCAACACTCCTGGACCCCAACCAAGTAACATGACCGATGAACATCTGGGATGGTTTAGCGTTTCCGGTCCCTGTTTATTGAACCTCTCATCTGTATTACATTTATGACTGCATGGCGGCAAAAAGCATTGCTGCTATATCCGCACGCTTTTTGTCCTCATGCAAGGCCTGGGTTGTTGTGTCTCACAAAGCGTGGCCTTCTCCTCCTGCGCCTCCTCCTGTTCCATCACGTGTGCTGCTGCTGCTGCTGCTGCTGCTGGGTTACCGTTGCCGGTCCCTGTTTATGGAACCTCTTATCTTTATTACATTTATGACTACATGGCGGTACAAAGCATGCTATCCGCACGCTTTTTGTCCTCATGCAAGGCCTGGGTTGTTGTGTCTCACAAAGCGTGGCCTTCTCCTCCTGCGCCTCCTCCTGTTCCATCACGTGTGCTGCTGCTGCTGCTGGGTTAGCGTTGCCGCGTGGTCCCTGTTTATTGAACCTTTTATCTTTATTACATTTATGACTACATGGCGGTACAAAGCATGCTATCCGCACGCTTTTTGTCCTCATGCAAGGCCTGGGTTGTTGTGTCTCACAAAGCGTGGCCTTCTCCTCCTGCGCCTCCTCCTGTTCCATCACGTGTGCTGCTGCTGGGTTAGCGTTGCCGCGTGGTCCCTGTTTATTGAACCACTTATCTTTATTACATTTATGACTGCATGGTGGTACAAAGCATGCTATCCGCACGCTTCTTGTCCTCATGCAAGGCCTGGGTTGTTGTGTCTCAAAGCGTGGCCTTCTCCTCCTGCGCCACCCTCCTCCTGTTCCATCACGTGTGCTGCTGCTGGGTTAGCATTACCGGTCCCTTTTCCTGGAACCTCTTATATGTATTACATTTATGACTGCATGCCGACAAAAAGCATGTTACCTGTGCAAAGAAAACAGACATTTCCCGCATTTAAAAGACAGTTTTCCCTTTGAAACTTTAAAATCGATTTTCTCAAAAACTATAAGCTCTTTTTGCTAAATTTTTTTTTCCTCTTGTACCCACTCCCAAGGTGCACATACCCTGTAAATTTGGGGTATGTAGCATGTAAGGAGGCTTTACAAACCACAAAAGTTCGGGTCCCCATTGACTTCCATTATGTTCGGAGTTCGGGTCGAACACCCGAACATCGCGGCCATGTTCGGCCTGTTCGGCCCGAACCCGAACATCTAGATGTTCGCCCAACACTAGCCCAGGATGCTTCGATAGCAGCCTTAAGCTCATCCAGAGTGTTGGGTCTTGCGTCTCTCAACTTTCTCTTCACAATATCCCACAGATTCTCTATGGGGTTCAGGTCAGGAGAGTTGGCAGGCCAATTGAGCACAGTAATACCATGCTCAGTAAACCATTTACCAGTGGTTTTGGTACTGTGAGCAGGTGCCAGGTCGTGCTGACAAATGAAATCTTCATCTCCATAAAGCTTTTCAGCAGATGTAAGCATGAACCCACTTTTGAACCCGAAACAGAGGCAGAAGCGCCTGACCTGGGCTACAGAGAAGCAGCACTGGACTGTTGCTCAGTGGTCCAAAGTACTTTTTTTCGGATGAAAGCAACTTTTACATGTCATTCGCAAATCAAGGTGCCAGAGTCTGGAAGAAGACTGGGGAGAGGGAAATGCCAAAATGCCTGAAGTCCAGTGTCAAGTACCCACAGTCAGTGATGGTCTGGGGTGCCATATCAGCTGCTGGTGTTGGTCCACTATGTGTTTTATCAAAGGTAGGGTCAATGCAGCTAGCTATCAGGAGATTTTGGAGCACTTCATGCTTCCATCTGCTGAAAAGCTTTATGGAGATGAAGATTTAATTTGTCAGCACGACCTGGCACCTGCTCACAGTGCCAAAACCACTGGTAAATGGTTTACTGACCATGGTATTACTGTGCTCAATTGGCCCGCCAACTCTCCTGACCTGAACCCCATAAAGAATCTGTGGGATATTGTGAAGAGAAAGTTGAGAGATGCAAGACCCAACACTCTGGATGAGCTTAAGGCCGCTATCGAAGCATCCTGGGCCTCCATAACACCTGAGCAGTGCCACAGGCTGATTGCCTCCATGCCACGCCGCATAGAAGCAGTCATTTCTGCAAAAGGATTCCTGACCAAGTATTGAGTGCATAACTGAACATAATTATTTGAAGGTTGCCTTTTTTGTTTAAAAAGCACTTTTCTTTTATTGGTCGGATTAAATATGCTAATTTTTTGAGATAGTAAATTTTGGTTTTCATGAGCTGTATGCCAAAATCATCAATATTAAAACAATGAAAGGCTTGAACTACTTCAGTTGTGTGTATTTGAATCTAAAATATATGAAAGTCTAATGTTTATCAGTACATTACAGAAAATAATGAACTTTATCACAATATGCTAATTTTTTGAGAAGATCCTGTATATATATATATATATATATATATATATATATATATATATATATATATATATATATATATATATATATATATATACTTCAGCCGCCAATATATAGATATATACTGTTGATGTATAAGGGAAATAGACAAACCACTGTGATCCAGAAAGATACTCACCTATAGTGGTCTGATCCAGTGCTGGTCTTTGAATACCTAGGAAGAAGTAAAAAGCAGAATAAATCACACTAACTTACCAGTATAAAAGAGGCTATTGGTTAGTTACCTTTTTATAGACTGTGCAGCTTGCATGCAGATCATCCTGTGAAGGAAGGAAAGATATAATTTAGAAGAGGAATCTCATGCAGTGCAGTTTGATGATACTCACCTTTTTTTTCCATATTATTCTTGTTGGGAACTTGATTGTTGGAGCTCACCTGCGAGAAAACAGGAGATTGTTTTTGATCAATAATTTATTTATTTTCATTAATTTATTGACATTAATTAACCTATTAATAGTATTAACTCACTAACTCATTTATTTCTTTATTTGTTAACCTTTTTGTTTTTTATATTTATTTTATTTATTCAGTACTGAAAAGCTGGATTAATTGACTGTTCTAGGAACAGATCTAACAATTTTTTTTTTAGAAGAAGTTGAACCAAATAAGGGTTTTGCTGATCAGCAAAAATGCTATAGTGTTGGTTATCCAATTTTTGTTTTTCTCTTCTTTGATATCAATTTTAGTTTTGGTTCTCTGGGGTTTAGTACGGTTATTCATTATTTTAGGATACTCTATGTACTAAATCTTTTTGGCATACTCACCACAAGTTTCGGTTGTGTTGCACATTGTGTTCAATCTGAAATTCTTTTTCAGTTGCCATGGAAGAAGAGATGGAGAAGAATGAAGATTTCAAGAAAATCTGGAATATGTAGAGACTATATTGTAATAATTTACATTGGTTGAGGGAGTTCTTTTTCTTGGACCTGTTATTTATTATTTGGGTCCTAATACATTTGGGGAATTCAATACTCTGTGTCGGTATCTGATGAGTTCTGGCAGTTGGCGGGTTATAAAACTGGTTACACTACCTAGTGGTGAGGGGAGGAGCTCACTGGCAAGGAACTCTCTGGCTATGTATACAGAGGGGAGGGGGCTTACTGGCTACCTATAGGGAGGAGGAGGGCTCTCTGGCTATCTATACTGTGGGAGGAGAGGGGGTTCTCTGACTGCCTATACAGAGGTGAAGGGAGCTCTCTGGCTACCTATACTGTGGGAGGGGGCTATCTGACTGCCAATACAAAGTGAAGGGGACTCTCTGGCTGCCTATACAGAGGGAATCTCTCTGGCTACCTATACTGTGGGAGGGGAGGGGGCTATCTGACTGCCTATACAAAGAGGAGGGGGGGCTCTCTTTCTGCCTATACAGAGGGGAGCTCTCTGGCTACCTATACTGTGGGAGGAGAGGGGGTCCTCTGACTGCCTATACAGAGGTGAAGGGAGCTCTCTGGCTACCTATACTGTGGGAGGGGGCTATCTGACTGCCAATACAAAGTGAAGGGGGCTCTCTGGCTGCGTATACAGAGGGGAGCTCTCTGGCTACCTATACTGTGGGAGGGGAGGGGGCTATCTGACTGCCTATACAAAGGGGAGGGGGCTCTCTGGCTGCCTATACAGAGGGAAGCTCTCTGGCTACCTATACTGGGGGAGGGGAGGGGGCTAGCTGACTGCCTATACAAAGGGGAGCTCTCTGGCTGTCTATAAAGAGGGGAGGGGGGCTCTCTGGCTGTCTATAAAGAGGGGAGTGGGGCTCTCTGACTGCCTATACTGTGGGGGGAAGGGACTACCTGACTTCCTATACAAAGGGGAGGGGGCTACCTGACTTCCTATATAAATGGGAGGGGGGCTCTCTGGCTGCCTATACTGTGGGAGAGGAGGGGGCTATCTGACTGCCTAAACAAAGGGGATGGGAATCTCTGGCTGCCTATATGGAGAATATCTCTCTGGCGGCTACCTATACTGTGGAAGGAGAGGGGGCTATTTGACTGCCTATACAAAGGGGAGGGGGGCTCTCTGGCTGTCTATACGGAGGGGAGCTCTCTGGCTGCCTATACAGAGGGGAGGGGGGCTATCTGGCTACCTATACTGAAGGGGAGGGGGCTATCTGATTGCCTATACAAATGGGAAGGGGCTATCTGACTGCTTATTCAAAGGGGAGGGGGCTCTCTTGCTGCCTATACAGAGGGGAGGGGGGGGGGGGCTCTCTGGCTGCCTATACAGAGGGGAGGGGGGCTCTCTGGCTAGCTATACTGAAAGAGGTGGGAGCTCCATGGCATAGGTATGCTGGGGGGAGAGATGTCTGCATCTGGCTATCTAATACTGGAGGCATCTTTGACTACCTATATTGGGGGGCTACATCTGGCTACTGCATCACAACAGTGTGCTCTAGTCTGGAGGGGGAGAGGCACAATGTTTACACCTACGCAGACTAGAAACTGTCCTGTCTTCTGGTTGCACATGTTCCTCCTTTAAAGAGACACTGAAGTGAAAAAAAATGATGATATTATGATTTGTATGTGTAGTACAGCTAAGAAATAAAACATTAAGATCAGATATATCAGTCTAATTGTTTCCAGTACAGGAAGAGTTAAGAAACTCTAGTTGTTATCTCTATGCAAAAAATACATTAATCTTTACGACTTTCAAAGTCGTGGAGAGGGCTGTTATCTGACTTTTATTATCTCAACTGTAATTACTTTTTCTCTGCCAGAGGAGAGGTCATTAGTTCACAGACTGCTCTGAAAGAATCATTTTGAATGCTGAGTGTTGTGTAATCTGCACATATTAGAGAATGATGCAATGTTAGAAAAATGCTGTATACCTGAAAATAAAAATATGAGGATATTTTCTTTGCTGCTAATCTTCTAGTAATTATTCATAGTACACAACCAATTCACTATATCATATATTTTTTTTCGCTTCAGTGTCTCTTTAAGTTATCTCCTAACACTCTCCCTCCTACATGAACACCTAATGCTAAGTGATACATCTCTTTGAGCCAGGTTTTCTCCTAGGTTATAATTTTTCTTCTTCTGTTTAAAATAATGTGTGCACTCTATAATAGAAACAGTAGCCAAAAATAGGTGAAAAAGTACTGTAAAAATTATAAGTATTTTCTTGCTTGCTGTTGACTTAAAAGAAGGGGTGGCCCTGATTAGAAGAACTCATGGAGAAGCATGTGATCAGTTTGATCAGCTGAAAGATTTGTAAGGTCATGATTTACAGTGACGACTTCCTGGTTTAACACATGGTCAGGACCAGCAAATCAGAACCTTACAAATCTATCAGCTGATCAAACTTATCACATGCTTCTCCTTGAGTTCTCCCAAGCAGGGCCATCCCTACTTAAAAGGCATTTTATTTATAATGTGAAATTATCACTTAGGAGAAAACATAGGAGAGAAAAAAATAATTAGATTGGGCCCTTTGTCTTCAATCCTGAGAACAAACTGTAAATCCACAGTTAAAGGCACTCCAAGCTCTGAATAAAAACGAAATTGGTACTCACCTGGGGCTTTCTGCAGCCCCCCGTAGGTCAGGAGGTCCCACGGCGTCCAACTGGCTCTTCTCCCTGGGCCTGTCCAGAAATGGCTGCCCGGCAGCTCCCGGCGACACTGTGCCATAGTGTCGGGCTCCTCTTCCTTAAACGTCACGGCTGTCATCACCACGCCGGCCGCCTCGCGTCATCACGGCGGCCGGCGTGACAGTACTGTGCATGCGCAATTAAAACGTGCATGCGCAGTACTGTCACCCCAGCCTGCCATGATGACAACAGCCGCGGCGTTTAAGGAAGAGGAGCCCGACACTCTGGCCCAGTGTCGCCGGGAGCCGCATATGAGGTATTAAAGAATGCCCAGACAGGAGAGGTCATGTGAGCTGTTGGTCGCAACCAACTTTTCCTGCATACCTCTTCTAACAAATGATAATGGTCTTACATGACCGCTAACTGATGACCATTGTGATAAATCACATCTGTTTTGGCACCAGGCTCCCTCTACCAAGATATTCCTGCTCCTCAACTTCTCTTCTTTGTTCTCCCCTTTCCTTTACCACCTGCTTCTTTACTTGGATGGTTTGCCTCTTCTTGTACTCTTCTTTTTCCGTCTCAGAGAAAAGTAAAGGTTGGATTTCAGTATGTAGAAAGTCCGGTTGGTTAGAGACTTTTGTCAACACCTCAGACACCCCCTAGCATTTATTCATAGGCCCCAGGGTTTAACTTATGGTGAATTATGATAAATCCCCTTTAACCTCCCTAGCGGTAAGCCCGACACAGTGTCTGGCTAGCCGCCACAGGGGATCGCATGGCCCCGGGAGGATTTTTTTAAATAAAATGTGTGCAATAGTCTTCAGCTAGCACTTGGCTAGGTACCTCTGCCCCCCAAGTGCCTCCGTTCTCCCCCTGATCCCCGCCACAATACATTCCCCCCAGGGATCCCGCAATGGTGCAGCCTCCCGATCAGCTCCAGGCTTCAATATTGGGAGGATCGTGACTGCACATGACGTCATGTCCGATCGTCGCCATAGCGACAAGTGAAGCTAAATGGGAAGCTGCGGCTCTCGCGGATCGTGGCTGGGTAAATATAAGCAACGGCGATCGGAGGGATCAGATAGGGGCCGGGGGACTTGGGGGCCACAGGTAGCTAGCCTAGTGCTAGCTACAACTATTACAACAAGTTTTATTACAAAAATCCCTCCCACGGATGCAGCCTCATAAACTGGGTACCGCCAGGGAGGTTAATAAGAGAAAGGTACTCAGACACCCAACACCTCCAGAACTCAGGAAATGGATTATAATTGAATAAAGGATAAATCATCTCCCAAAACTCATTCTTTCAAAGGATTATAAAGTAAGAATTAAAAAAAAGGACTAAAAGTGCCCCAGAGGACATATACTGAAAATGCTACAGTGTTCAGTATTGCATTTTTACTCATCTGCATTCCCCTCCCCTTGTGCAAAATGGGAAAATATAGTCAGATTGGCAGCAAGGGACATTAATACTGCTCTACCATCCTTCTACTGGAATTCTAAGCTTAATGGTTAAGGTCGGTTTCAGATTGGCAACAAGCATTATGAGAGCGCTGCAACACTAAAAAATAGCCTTCGAGAATTACTGAGGCAATGTGCGGTAATCTCCCTTCTGACTGCAGGCCAAGCAGGAAGTGAGGCTCTCTAGCACTCACTTCCTGTGGCCAAAATTAGAATTGCATGGAAATGTATAAAAAAAAATGTATAAAAAATGTATAAAAAAACTTCCTTACATGAGCGCCGCAACCCAAACACCCAAAATTAAAAAACAAAAAACAAAAAAACAGCATCTCCATAAACTTACAGGTCTTCTGGTCAAAACACCTCACCATGTATGCTGCCCGACAACTCACAGTTGCTTTCTCGTTAAATCGGGCACTTCCGGCAGATCGCATCACACTGTGCCTGGTATGAAATGCCCCATAGACTTTCATTGGTGTAGCATTGCCCTGCGGCAAAACAGGGTAACGCAATGTGCCGTGTGTGAAAGGGGCCACAATGTAAACTCTCTCAAGGGAGAAAAATAAATAAAAGAAGAAATAGAAAATAGTTATATTTCGTTTTCCAAACACATTTGTCATTTCTGTCTTTTTTTAAACATTGTCTTCACAGCAAATTAAAGGCTCAATTGTACTGTAGCTGAAAGCCTTCCCTGGTCTATATGGGATCTTGGCAAAAGATAACTGTGCCAGTGAAGCTTCAAATACACAACATAAATTGCATTACCTCAGGCCTTTTACTCATTTATGAACTCCCAGCAGATAATTGGTGCCACAGCTTTGACTGCAATATTAAGGGAAAAAAAGAAAAGAAAATGTTTTCACTGCAAAGGGGGAAATCAAGTGTTTTGGGTGGGGGCATACATAATCAGCATGGATTTTATATTTTCATTCAAATGCTATAAAGTTATGAGGGGAATGAGAAATAGCCTTCCATTTATGTCCCGTGGCATAATGTGTCCCAATATGTCTTGACATAATTAAAGAACACAGGGATTTGAGGTGGCTGGGCAGCGAAGACAAATACAAACCGCAGCTCTCCAAATGTTGTTTGAAGCAACACTGGCCTTTGGTCACAGCATGTCACAGGAAATTGTCAAATTTGAACTTAATTTGTTCACTGTACCGTGAAGCCGTATAGTGAACACGCCGTGAGAGTCAAACGCTGTGCAGTAATAAATGCAGCAAGCTAAAAGTTTGTATTTCTGCACAGTAAGGAACCAAACACTTTGAAATATGGGTATGTTTAAGAATTGAATTAAAAAGAAAGAATAGATTCCTGGATAATTTCTCTCCTGCTTCCTCTCTCAAAAATATTCAGTATGCTGTATATTTAGCATTCCCCTTATGTCTATTAAGCTGGGCTTGCTATATGTCTGCCACATGTTTTATATGCTTGCTATATGTTTGTGTCTTGCTATATTTCCGTATGTCTTTGTTGTGTTTTTTCTGTATGTTTACTGCTGAGCCTATGTGTACCACAGATAATTCAGGGTATGCCAAATGGCGTACATGGTGAATAAAGTTGATTCTGAAAAACAATTAACCCTTTGCACACTCACATGCAAATGTTCAAACAAAAGCATTCACAGATTCACTCATCCAGGCACCACTGTTATCCCTACAAACAAGTTAAAAGCCGGGGTCTTAGTTTACAAAAGAATGCATTCTCTTGCGTAGTCATCTACACTGTGTAGAAGTACCCATGTAAACATAGGTGTCCTAACTCTGGCCCTGTAACATGCATAGTGCAGACATGCAAAAATTAATTGCATAAAACCTATCTAGGTATAGGTTCTTTAGCACCTCCCTTTCCTTATTAACTTATTTAAATCTCCTAACTAGAGGTGATGTGCCTGCCTGGATATATGTGTGTTTTTTTTTTTTTTTATTCTGATTATTTTGAGAATAGAATGTGTAGATAATTGAAGGAACCATCTGCACTTTGTTTTGTGATTAAACTATTGCCATGCCCATTTTAATAACGTTATTGAACCTGACCTGATGAGTTACAGAAAACTGTTTAGAACCTGACTAGCTGGAAAGAAAGTCAAAAGCCAGTATACAGCAGGTATATTCAAGAGTCAGGGGTAGGGGTATTGCAGGTAAAACACAGATAAACCTGGATGTACAGAAATGCTGGAAGCAGGGTCAGGATTGGTAGGGTTTATGTAAGTGTAAACAAAGCCTGTAGGTAGGCAATAGTGTGGGGCATTACAAATGAATATCTGAAAGACCTCTTGCTCAGGAAGTTACTCAGGTGTTCTGTTACAAAACATGTTTATGAAGTAGTGTGTGGCAAGCACCAATGGTGGACCAGCGGAAATTCTGACATGCTATAGACTCCAGTCACCTGTGCATCTCAGGTGTCTCCTCCAACTGTATTCCAATGAGTCAGCACCGTCTTCAGTAAAAGCTCTTTATTCAAAATTCAATAAAATTCCATGGCATGCAAGCAGTCAGCGACAGCTCCGCTATCCATGGCATGGATGGATGCCATGGAATTTTATTGAATTTTGAATAAAGAGCTTTTACTTAAGACGGTGCTGACTCATTGGAATACAAAACATATTTATAACTAAGAAAAACTATGTCAGAGATTTTGGTGCTGACTCCTCATGCTGCACACAGGTAGTGTTGGGCGAACACCTGGATGTTCGGGTTCGGGTCCGTTCGCCGAACATGGGCCAGATGTTCGGCATGTTCGGCCCGAACCCCGAACTCCCCGAACATCTCGCTTTTGGGGGCCCTATGGGGTCGCAGGCATAAGGGGGGAGCATGCCCCGGTCGCGGGGGGGTCGGAAATTCCCCCCACCCCCTCCGCTAGCGCTCCCCCCTCTGCCCGCTTCCCCATAAAAAAGTTTGATGAAAGTACCGGTGGCTGGCCTGGCAGTAGAGTGAGTGAGGAGGAGGAGTCCGGAGAGTGACGCGTTGAGGCCGGGCAGCGGGCGGTTCAGCGTTGTACCCTTGTGGTACTTCCGCCCTTTCTCTGACCTCACGTCCTCTACGTGATGACGCATACGAGGGTACGCGTGACGCGTACCCTCGTATGCAGAGGACGTGAGGTCAGAGAAAGGGAGGAAGTACCACGAGGGTACTACCGCTGAACCGCCCGCTGCCCAGCCTCAACGCGTCACTCTCCGGACTCCTCCTCCTCACTCACTCTACTGCCAGGCCAGCCACCGGTACTTTCATCAAACTTTTTTATGGGGAAGCGGGCAGAGGGGGGAGCGCTAGCGGAGGGGGTGGGGGGAATTTCCGACCCCCCGCGACCGGGGCATGCTCCCCCCTTATGCCTGCGACCCCATAGGGGGGCAGTATTCGGCTGAACAGGGCCCTGTTCGGCCGAACAGGGGCCCTGTTCGGCCTGTTCGGCTGGGCATTGAGCTGTTCGGGCGAACCCGAACTAAAAAGGCCGAACACCATGAGGTGTTCGGCCGAACTCGAACATCACCCGAACAGGGTGATGTTCTGCAGAACCCGAACAGTGGCGAACACTGTTCGCCCAACACTACACACAGGCTGTAACATGAAACTCCTAACTTAAAAAGACTCTGAAGTCTCTTTTTTTTCCTGATTTTGTCATATAATCTTGTTAAGAGAATTCATGCTCAAGTGAAATCACTGCATCCCCACGGCAGATGAATGATTTAATAGAGGGAAAACGACCTGAAAAGTTCCACTACTTTGCAGGTCGCAGATCGTGCTGCCCTGGAGTGGCAGAGGTTTAGGCTGTAGCTCTGCCTCTCCGCAATCAATCTCCACAGATCTCCACCTCCTCTCCGCCCCTCTCAGTGAAAGGAAGACTGAGAGGGGCGGGGAGAGGTGGCGATCAGCAGAGATTGATTGCTGAGGAGGCAGAGCTACAGCGTAAAGTTCTGCCTCTTTGAGGAAGTAAAGCCCTGAGAGCCTGGGAGCTTTGCAGGGCTAATCCTCAGTAATAAATGATTCATCTGTCGCGGGGATGCAGCGATTTCACTGGGACATTCATGCTGAACAGGATTATATGACAAAAGCAGGGAAAAAAAGAGACTTCAGAGTCTCTTTAAAGGACACTTGGGCCTCGATTCACTAAAGGGTGCAAAGTGTTAGCACGCCAGTGAAGAGGCACTTAGGACGCGAAAACGGCCTCTTCATGCGCTAATATGCGCGCAAGCGTCCATGAACTCTGCCAGCATCCCCGCTCTCTCTGACATCAGTGCTGGGTCCCGACTTGATGACGTCATCAAGCTGCAACCTGGAACTGAGCAGCAGTATGAGTGGAGATGCTGGCCGGAGCGGAGGGGTCCACAGCAGCTCATCGCTGGAGCCTGAGAGGTGAGTAATGGCAGTTGGCTACAGGGGGGACACCTGGCTACTAAAGAGACACCATGACAAGCTAGCCCTTCAAGGGATCTGGCTGCCTGACCCCCACCACACGTGTTGCCCCCCCCACCCCCCAATAGGAATTCGCCTGGTCCTTAACCCTTTGCGCTCGTATGTCCCGAATTCCACGTTGCACTTGTATTTCCCGCTATGCAGGACATTTGTTCAAGCGCTGTTTGCGGCGCACCCGGACCCCCCGAAAACACAGATCTTGCTTCTCACCTTAGTGGGCATGTAAATCTACATGCCCACACAGTCAGTGCCCCCCAGCCCCAAACCGGAAATCCGTGATCCCGGCCAGCAGGAAGTGACATTTACATGTTTTTTTTTTTGTTTTGTTTTTTTTTTTTATAAAAAATGGTTCCTGATTTGAATCTGCAGATTCCTTTCTGCAGATTTCATGCAGATTCCTTACAGATTAAATTGCAGATTTTTTGCAGATTGCCTGCAAAGTTGCACAGAGAATGAATGGCATCTTATGGAATGGACTGGGGGAGGGTATAAATAGTAGCCAGTATTTTATTGCTAATATGCCCAATTGAAATACCAAAGATTGCATTGTGTGTAGGGACAGTAAGACACCGCTAGGGCAGCGCTTAGTCTTGCAAACACTGTCTTTCTGTTATCTGTCTAATTACTTAGCCAGAGGCTCAGACGGCATCCGCCCTGGGCAACAGTCAGTCAGTCAAGTCAGTCTGTCTGTTCGTTCTTTGTCTGGTTACTCAGACCATAGGCAGCGCAACATCGCACTGCACTGCCATTGTGTCTTATTTGTAGAGATATCAGAAGCCCAGAGCTTCAGTTGCTCTGGGCAACCTGTGTAGCCTCTTCCATTATTCAGCCACTAGCCTTGTTGCTCTGGGTGGTCAGAAAGTATAACCCCCAGGCATCACATGCTCATTTGTCATCTAATAGCCCATTGAAGCCATCCCATTTCAAGGATCTATTGAGGTCCAAAATCGCTGTCACCAAATTTCCCAATTGAAATCAAAAGTTAACGCCATTGAAAACCAAACTGCCTCCATCTCACCCCTTACTACCCAAATCCCACAGCAAGTACCCAGAGAGGTGAAGTCAGGCAACTTTGTATTTCTAAAACCCATCCAATATGGGTTCAGATATGTCATATATGGTTAAGACCATGTCACAATTTGAAATCTAAACCATTTTTTTCTTTCCTGACTTTCATACAGTACTTTTCAAACGCTATAGGGTGTGTCGGCAGAAGCATAAAATTTGCAAATTTTTCTTTCCTGAAACCCTTCCCTGAGCAGTTTATGTCTGTTTGAGAAAGACCCCAACAATGAGATCCTGGAGCATTAGTAAGTAGTTATGAACATGTCTTGGAAACAGACGTTGCCTCTCCACACGAATGCACATTATACTTAGTAATCACACAAGGCCCAACTCTTCATCCACTACTTCTTGAGTGATTTTGATATACCAGTTATAGTTATTTATGTTTGCTGTAGCACATGACAATCTTCAAGAAATATCCCTGCCCACTGGCAAACATTGTGCATTCAAAGGCAAGTGGACTGTCAACAGTTGTAAATGTTTCAGCTACAAGCTTTAATCTGACAAATCAGACCTTAGTAATTCTTGGAAAGTCTCCCAGCAATACAAATCCTGTATTAACTCCTTCTTTAAGGCACACAACCAAAGAAGAAATAGAAATAGGATAGGTCAAATAATGAATAGGATTCAGGCACATACCTTGTGAGGTATTCAAGATATACTGTATTTGTTATTGACGTTTTTTCCCCTATGTCCACATTCTCTCTTAAAACTATGCATTTATTTCTAATACCATGACTAATACTATGACCATATTCATATCCACGTATCTGCACAAAAGGTAGAGAGCTGTGGCTTAAGACCTACAGGCAAAGTATGAAAACATTTCTTACCTCTTAAAAGTGAAGCAACTTTGTTATGTTTAAAAAATAAAAGGGACCGCTGATTGGCAGGGGATTGACTTGGATATCTGGTTAGCTTCCTTCTATGTTACCATGGTGATGCCTACTATTGGCTTTGTGCTGGCTTTGTGCATACTTGTGTGGTGGCTCTTTGATGATGCTAAGATTTGTGCTAGTGTCTTTTTTGTTGTTGGATATACTCAGGCAATTCCATTTGTTTTCAAGTATTTTTATTGAAAATTTTCCATTATTAAACAGCAAGAGATCAAAAAAAATAAAATGAAATACATCACTGAACATACAATGTATATGTAACGAGATAAAAACAAAGAACACCAAGAGCCCCAATAGTGTAATATTTTACTGGTAAATGGTTACGAGATAGAGTAAATATTAATACTCACAAACCAGGGTTACCATTAGGCAACCACTGTAAAGGCAGGTGGGGAGATTTTCCTGACCCCACTCAGGAATAAGAAGTCGCTCCCTGTAGATGAGAAAAAAGGGGGTTCAACCCTCCACCCAGGGTGGACTCAATATTTTGCAGGAGAACAGAGGCGCCAAAAGGATAAAAGGAAGCTAAATGAACTTAAAAAACAAGTTCTTGGTAAATAGAGGAGGTAGTGGTGGACTTACCTCCTCCAAGTAGACACACAACGACTGTAGTAAAGACAGTCAATATATTTTTTTATGAACTCCAAATATGCAACGCGTTTCGCAGATTTGATCCCGCTTCATCAGGCAATAACAACGGAGCAATAGCATATGTGGTCAGTAGAAGAGCCAGGCACTTCTGAGCACCACAGAGGTGCTTCATAATCTGTATCAGCATGAGGCCTGGAACCCACTAGGAGAGCTTTTCTGAGCGCTTTGTGATTTGAAAAGCTCTTGTTAATGTAATGATATGAGTGTGATCTCACTTGATGTCATTTTATAAAAAAAACCCATAGCATTGCATTAACAAAAGCTTTTTCAAATCACTAGCATATAGAAAAGGTGTCTAATGGGTTTGATCCATGAGTGCCAGGAAATTTGATAAACTCCTGTTGTCCTTGGCAGCAGTGACTCTTCAGGTCATATAAATATAACCATACAACTTCTGTGAGAGAGGCTGACAATAGCTGCCCTGCATATTCAAGACTACTTTTCTGAGATAGCGGATTTGCTGCAACAGAGGTATAAAATAAATAAAAAATAGATAACATGTTCTGAAAAATATAGATGGTGGAAATTTTAATTATTTAAACACTCCATTTTTATTTTTTTGTCTACAGCATATCTTCCCAAATTTTCTAAGGTAAGAGAAGGGGTCAGTTTAGTGAACATCTTTGGACCCTGTTAATGCCTTTTAAAGGGGTTCTCTTGTATTTTTAATAATGCTAAAACTGACAATTACTTGGGGTTTCTATCGGCCCCCTGCAGATGTAATGTCCCAGGCCGTCCTCCTCCGATGCTCCATACCCTGCCGCTAGTAACCTGCTAATTATTCATCTAACTAGACAAATAGAACTACGGCTGTGCAGCCATGGCCACGCGTGTGCTCACTCCCACACGGGTCATTGGGAGCTTGCTGTGCAGGTACAGTATGAAGTTTTCTTGTACTACGCGTGCACAGTAAGCTCCCGACGACGCAAGGTTTTTTTTGCCTTGCCCTGGATCAACTGGGATATGTGCAGGTTCAGGATGGTGTTTTATTTTATTTGTATTTTTTTTTTCTGGTTGGACTTGATGGAGGAATGTCTTTTTTCCATTAAACTAACTATGTAACTATGTAACTGTATACAAAACTTTGTGTCCAGTGGGGTAGCTAAGGAGCTGTGGGCCCCGATGCAAGTTTTACAATGGGGCCCCCCATGCACTCTATACATAACAATTGATATGGCGCACCAAAACCTGCCAATGGCAACTACAGTGTTAGAGGTACAAGAAGGGGATGGGAAACAGTTTGTTAATGATTACCTCTATTCAAAGCATCTATAGAAGTGATTATTATGAGCACAGGAGCAATATAGAGCTAATATTGTAGTTGAGGGAGGGCCCTTCAGGGGCCCCTCCGGCCCAAGGGCCCCGATGCGGTCGCTACCGCTGCAACCCCTATTGCTACGCCCCTGTTTGTGTCCCGGTGCTTGGTTATACCCAGGTCAATGAATAGAGAATGAAGAGGTGAAAGAAGAAGTACCACCAGAAGGCTACTAGGTTTCGGCATGGTCAAGAAAGATAGGCAGGCCATCCAGGTTGGCAAAAGGAATTGTCAGTGCAGTACACCAGTGTTGCTTGCAAATTTTTGCCAAAGTAATTTTTGCATCAAAAATGCTTTTTTTCGATTTTGAGAAAATACTTGCGAAATACCGCAATATGGTCAAAGAAAACACATTTTTCAATCCGAAGCAAATATTTGTGAAAAATTGTTATGTTTACCATGACAATTTGCAAAAAATATTTTTTCTTACTGGGAAAAATAAAAAAAAATAAATCCCAGACTTGTTACAAAATAATTTCAAATGTCATTTTTGCTTGAAAGTCAAATTTTTCATTATTTTTGTGAAAATGTGATTAATGTGATTAACCTTTTGGGGACTGACGTATTTTTAATCTACGTCCAGCAGGTGGCGCTGCCGCCCTGACTGGACGTTGATTCAACGTCCGCGGTAATGAACCGTCCCGACATGATTGTGCGCACCGGAGAGGGGAGATTAAGCTGTCATATGACAGCTGACATCTCCCTTCAGTGATCAGCAGCCATCACGTATGGCTGCTGATCACGTGATTACTATGATCGCCGGTGGATCGTAATGATCAATTTGACAGCTGTGGTGGTAGGGGGAAAATAAGAGGATCCACTCACCTCCCTGCTGCTACCGCGATGATTGGTGATCCCCACTGCTCTTGCTGGCATCTCTGCTCCTTCTGACATCCGCGCCAGGTCACGGCTTGATGACATCATAAAGCCGCAACCTGGAACTGAGCGGCAGTAGGAGCAGAGATGCCGGCCGAAGCAGAGGAGTCCGCTGCGGCTCATCGCTGGAGCCTGGAAAGTGAGTGATGGCTACTGACTAAAGGAGAGACACTTGGCCGCACAGGGGACACTATGCCTAGCAAGACTCTGCAGGGATCCGGCTGACCTAACCCCCCAAACGCGCCCCCCCTTCATCAAAAACGACTGGTCCTTAAGGGGGTTAGGTGGCCGGTCCCAAAAGGGTTAATGTGAAAAGAATATCAGCATTTTTGCTCATTATTGTAGTACAATTCCATTGAGCAAGAGTAGTGCCACAAGCAAGAAGCAAGGTCATATGTCAGTGGTCAGACATACACGGTGTCCGAAGAGCTAGACAAGAGCAGGTCAAGATACACAACCAAGATAAAGGTGGCAATAAAACATTATTATTATTTATTGGATTTATATATTGCCATTGCCAACATATTATGCGGTGCTGGACAATAAATAAGGTTAAAGACAATGATAATAGGGTGACAGATAACACAATACATTTAATAAGCATACAATAATATGCAATTACATTTTTCTCCAGAGATTTATCCTAAGTGATATTTTCAAACTTGTCAATAAAATGCCTTTGAAACCACTAACAAGCGAGAAAATACACCAAAAAGTTTCACCTACTTTTTGGTACTTTTTAACCACTTGGGGACCGGCCACTTAATCTGGGGACCAGATCAGTTTGCCTGGCTCAGGTCTCTCCAGTTTAGATAGCCAGGCAGTGTTATCCCCAGTATAGATTGCTAATAATGGGTGTCCACCGTATAGGTAGGTGTTCCCAGTTCCCAGTGCAGGCAGCAGCCATTACTCACCTCACTGAGTCCTTCCATGAGCAGCTCTCCCTGCCTCCTTTCTCCCCGACATGCAGCCTCGTACTGCTGCAAAGTTCTGGGTCCTGGCTTGATGACGTAATCAAGCCGGTACTCAGAACTTAGTGGCAGGGCAAGGATGGATGCTGGGTAGAGCGAGGGGGGAGCGACGATCACTGGGGAAGCATCAGGAAGATGAGTAGATCCTCTTCCTCCTTCAGCCGCCGCCTCTGTGCTTCAGTGATCACTACAATTGGCAGGATCATTGAGATCTTGTGATCAGGAGCCAATCGCCATGGCTCCTGATCACTGAGGGGAGATGTCAGCTGGATGTTAGAATTACCACAACCACAGACTGCCACACAGAGGACGTAACTCTAACATCTTTGGTCCCAAAGAGGTTAAAGTGCAAATTGCTGAAAAGTTATTTTAAATAGAAGATAAAAAATTATCTCCTAGGAGAAAATGTTAATTGCTTCTGGGCCACAATGTTCGATCATACACTGGAGTAGCAGTTCAAGTAATTCAAGTTCATATTGTTCTGTGAGCAAGATACATGATCAGGTAGGCTACAGAAGGAAATAAAACCCTGCAATAGGCTTAGAATCTCAAGGAAGTGGATGGTGACATTATAGGAGGGGGTGGCATTGAGAGGTGAGGTAGGCCTTCTTGAAAAGGTGAGCTTTGAGGACTTGTTTGAAGAAGCTGAAGGGGGGAGGAGTAAACCTGATGGGCAGTGGGAGAGAGTTCCACAGGATTGAGGTGGATCTAGAGAAGTTCTGTAGTCAAGCATGGGAGTGCAAGGGCAGGGCAGCCAGGTGCATATCTGCTGACCAGGTCAGATGTATGGGTGGGGACATTGTAAATAACCAAAAAAAATGGCACGATGGACTGTGGTGTACAACATTGAAAACCAAAATCTAAAATCTCTATGGAGTTCATAATTGTCCTGGAATCTTTTTCATTCTACTCAACTGAAGAAGTTGCTAAGCAAGAATATCAAAACTTCAAGAACACAAAAAGGTGAGAAAGCCAATTTAAATTTGTTAAGTGTGGTGGTGGCAGTGTCATCACTTGGCCCTTTTTTATAGTATCTACACCAGGACATTTTCTATCACTGGTGAACCTCAAGCTATGATTCTGAATTCTGACGTGGACCAGCAATCTCTGCAAGAAAATTCCAGAGTATCTGTGAATTACATTTTAAAATAAAGTCCACCATACAGCAACAATGATCATAAACCTGCGGCTTGATCTACCAAAGTTAAGGCAGAGGAAATTAATGGTTTGGAATGAGTTTGAGTAAAATCCTATTAGAAATATGCATCCTTGAATTAAAGCTTTTCTGTAAGGAGAAAAGAGTTAAATTCATCCAAACTGATGTGTAGAACTAACCAGTTGTGGTTGTGGTCCTCCCTCTAGATTGTAAGCCTTTGGCATGGCCCTCTTCCCTTGTGTATCATACTTGACTGTGTGCACTTTACCCAGAATTTGGAACTTGTATTTTTACCACTACCACTCCAGTGTATGATCTGGTATGTACTACTATCTGCATTGTGTTGTGTATCTTGTTGCTTATTACCTGTATTGTTATATCTATTGTCTATTACCTGTATTGTGCTGTCACTCCTGTTATCATTGTCTGTAATCCTATTTATTGTACAGCGCTGCATAATATGTTGGCACTATATAAATCCAATACATAATAATAGTAATAATAATAACCAACAGTTACCAGATTTATTTTCAGTTATTGCAGACCAAGGGGGGCATAACAGTCGCTTAAAGAAAATGATTTTCATAAACTTTCTTCTATATACAAATAAGTAACTTTGAAATACTGTTCTCATTAAATAAATTAAGAATAGCATTTTAGATTTGTCTGTTTAATTGGCTTCTCAATATTTATTTTTAGAATTTGCATTAAAAACAAATCATATTTATACAGACATATCCCAAAATAAAAACTGATCACAAACTTTCAAGCAGCACAGTGTGCTTTCCCTATAACATGTATAAAGATAATATGGAACACTAAGATATGTACTATGCTACCTAGTCAGAAGAAACTGGTCCTGGTTTTCAGGCCATATACAATACAATCTGATGGTGCAATCAATCTCCAGACTTACCAGATTTAGGTAGTTTAAGGGCCTATTTGAATAGCATATCACCTAATTTTTTAGTTTTATAGTTCATAGCAGTTGAAAGATTGTAGAAAAAATGAACAGTCAGATAACTGCATGGTGTATGACCATCTTCAATTGTGAGTCTACTGATAAAACCACTGAAAGTGATCATGTTTCCATCAAGAGCTCAAAATTCTACTAAACCCAGAACTGTGTACGGATAATTCAAATTAATCACATTAATAAGTGGACTTTAGAAATTCAAAGTATTACTTTTGAAAATGAACTTTTTAAATAAAAAACCCATTATATACTGTAGGTGATCTTGCCCATAGCACAGCATTTGTCCATATAATTCTAAAACCTCTGACTTAGTAGTTTGATTACAGAGATCTTACAACTGCTCAACACATACCATTTAGCACCACGGATAGGCTGACATTTTGACATCAAAATTTTGGGTGTAAATGTGAAGGTCAGCCTATCCACAGGTGATATACTGCAGGTGACATGTGTGAGAGCTCCTGTATGCAGAGTGCAATGCTGAATGTGCTAGTTCTGGCTTGCATCCTCTAGTGTCCCCAGCAGCCTTACAAACTGGCCACTCGAGTGCCAGGCATACTGTGGTCACATGACAGTGAGTCTGGAGAGCTAGTGGCCAGTTTAGAAGCTGAATGGTAAATCCTAAGGTTTATTAGTAAACATGTATGCTGAGTAGATTGGACTGGACGTGTGGAATAAAGGATAAGACATGGGTAGGGGTGGAGAAAATGCTGGCTGGTAGAAATTTGGGAGCTGCAGTTTGGCTTCCTGGGAAATATAGAGGATTATCTCCTGGGACCCCTAATGGGATAAAGAATACTTTGAAAGTCTGGGATAGGATTAATAAGAGGGAATATGCTAAAGAGTGGTCTCCTTTGGCTCCTTTGATTGGTTTTCCTTTTTTTTTTAACCTGGGTTGAAGTATAACTTATTTGGATCTTGGAATAGAGTTAGTGGTTTAAGGTTGGGTCAAGTATTGGAGAGGAGTTCAATGAAGTCCTTATTGAATCTTCATGAGGATGGTTAGTTCTCGTTTGATTTCTGGAGACATAGACAAATGGAACATTTTTTGGAAAATATGGAGTAAAAATAGGTGTAATGGAGATCTCTCATGTTTAGAGAAATGTTTCGTAATGAAAGAGACTCCCAGTCATAGGATCTCTTTATTCTATAAATTATTGATAGATTGTATGAGCAATGATTTTCCTGTGCACATTCGGAAGTGGGAAAGGGACCTGGGCGTTTCTAATGTTGACCAGCGGAGGGCAGACATTTGTGCCTTGTCTCATGTGACCTGTATGCTCTAGGGCAAAGGAGAATACCTTTAAGATATTGTCTCAATGGCACAGGACCACTGCTAGGCTTGCCTTAATGTTCCCTGGGGCCAAAGATAAATGCTGGAGGAAGTGTGGGGAGAAGGGTACTTTGTTACATATATTTTGGAGTTTTCCTCGAGATTATTTTGGGATAATGTTTTATTACCTCTTAATAAAATTTGTGTTCATCAAATTAAGAATGATCCCTTAGAGGTGCTGTTGCATTGTTCTACTATGTCCATTTCTAGATATAAAAGTCAATTTTGCCTCAATTGCTTATTTCTGCTAAGAGTATATCAGTGGCATTTTGGAAAAGTCCGGATCCTCCATCGCTTTCTGATTAGATTAAGAGGGTTAAATTGATTAGGGATGCGGAAGAACAGATTGATTTACAGTCTCATCATACATGACTCATTCAGGGGCCCCTGCATCGTCACGTATGACAAAACGCGTAGGAAGGAGTCGGGAGCATGCTGCCACTGTGAGCAGGAAGGAGGCAAGCCTGAATGGACGTACTATCCTGAGTTCTGTGGACAGGGTGTACGGTCTGTGATTTATCGGCTTGAGGTGTAATAAAGTGTTTTTACTGGATTCCTGCGGCTGCCTGGAATGCTTTACAGATTCATATCTGTGATATGCAAAGTGACAAGAATCACTCTGGTGAGTTTATTCATGAAGGGGGAGAGCTGCTCAGTGTACCTGATCAGTGATGGTGCATCCCTCTGGAGTGCAGCACACGGTGTGATCTGTGTTTTTAACATACAGTATTGAGCACTATGTACGCTATTTTATTTGTATTTTAGGGTGATGTCTATGTTACATATAGTAAGAAGAACTGTTGGAAGTGCAGTTTTCCTGCATCTTTTATATGTGAGAGTGAGGTGACTCTTTTCTTGACTGAGATCCCCTGATTGATATTCTGGTTTGTATGCGGAGCGCAGTTTTTCTCCGTTTTGGCATATAAGCCAAGCTGTTTTCTGTAGAAGAGTTGAGGAGGCTCCCGATATGTTTTCACAGTTTCAGTGTTAAACAAACGCTAAAAAGCGATATTCTCAGAGGTAGAAAAAAGAAGGTCCTACCTTGAGACAGCAATCCATCCAATAGTATAAAAAGTAGAAGACTTTATTAGGCACTTAACTGACAACGTGTTTCGTGGTGAAAATCGGTTCTTCAGGTCGAATACTGTGCCTGAGAAAAGTGTGCAGCTATCCCGGGCGCTGTACGTTTTCACCGTGAAACACATTGTCAGTTAATTGCCTAATAAAGTCTTCTACTTTTTATACTATTGGATGGATTGCTGTCTCAAGGTAGGACCTTCTTTTTTCTACCTCTGTGAATATCGCTTTTTAGCGTTTGTTAAACACTGAAACTGTGCAAACACATCAGGCACCTCCTCAACCCTTCTACAGATTTTCTTTACCCCTGAACTGGGGTTACCACTTTTCTAGTGGACTTTTTGGAAGGAGCTGCGACCACCAACCGACAAGGCAGAGTGGGGACGATACTTCCCCACACACGATTTTAGTGGTTGCTGATACTGCAACTCTCTTTTGTGAGTATAACAACTGTTTACTCTTTAGATTTACAATTTCAACTTACGATACTACACCAGATTGGGCTCCCGGTTTTTCCTCCCGTCCTTTTTTCTATCCACCCAAGCTGTTTTTTGGCTATAAGCAGTTTGAGAAAGGGCTAAAATAGCCCGGAACAGCATCTGCTACTGCTGCCTAATGACTGCTCCACGCCAATTGGCGTGAGCAGTATGGCAGCCCCAGGACCACTCCACGCCGATTGCCATGAATTGCTGGGAGCAGAGATTGCAGAGGACCACTCGCACCAATACGCTGCTCAGTCATCAGCCTCCCAGTGGCGATTGCCGCTAGGAGACTCCTAGACAGTGAAACCGCCGTCTAATAATACTGTACAGCGCTGCGATCTAAGGCTGCACTGTACTGGGGACAGCCATGGGACACAGCTGTCTCCCTAGCAGGTAGAAAAGTGATCAGCTGTCATAGGCTGAAGCCTATGACAGCTTATCACGCTGATTGGCTGGCGGGGGAAGGGAGAGCTATAAAAATAAAGAAAAAAAATAGCAAATTTATTTAACAATAAAATGAATAAATATTTGTATACAAAATTAACAACCTGGGAGCGATCCACGCCCACCAACAGAAATCTCTGTTGGTGGGCAGAAAAGGGGGGGGGGCAATAACTTGTGTGCTGAGTCTGCTGACTTGTACGGTCCTGCAGCGAGCCCTTAATAAATAATAATATTAAAGAGCTATGATACAGATGTGGTGCCGACCCATCTTCACTTTTGATACTGTTGGTTCCAAGAGACACTGGAGTGGGGGTCCTGACACACCCCTTATTTTGCATCGGTTTTCCCTGCCTTGCTTTTTACCTCTGTTTTAGCTTATTCATTTTCCTAGTTCTCATCTAATCATCTGTGACATACAAAGGGTGAAGAATGGCCACATTCAGGTGAAATAAGTGAAAGTTCTTCAAGCTATCATGACAGCCAGACATGTCCTTTGCTTTAAGGTTATTGAACCACTTCAGGACCATATGCTTACACCCCCTTAGTGACCAGGCTATTTTTTACAATTCAGGGCTCTGGAGCTCTAAGAGCTTACTGAGAGCCATGCAACATAGGCCACATATGAATCCCCCCCTTTTCTGCCCACCAACAGAACTTTCTGTTAGTGGGCTTTGATTACTGCTGGGATGTTTATTTATTTTTTTGTTTATGCATTTGTTGTTTTATTTTTAATAAATTTGTAAAAAAAAAAATATTTCCCCCCCTGACAGCCAATCCCGGCAATCAGCTCTCATAGGCATCAGCCTATCAAAGCCGATCGCTCTCTGAGCCTCCCCATGGGACAGCCAAGTGACACGGCTATCCCCAGTACAGTGCTACAGTAGATCGCAGCGCTGTACAATATACATAGATGGTGGTTTCGCTGTCAAACAGTCTCCTAGCGGCAATCACCACTGGTAGACTGATGACGGAGCAGAGCTCTGTCACTCAAGCGGGGATGTGCACGCACCGGCGTACTCGATCCCCCGCAAAACCCCGCCCCAGGACTTGACACCAATTGGTGTTACGCAGTCCTGGAGCTGCCACCTTGTGACTGCCAATTGGCATTAGGCGGTCACAAGGAGGTTTCAACAAAAATGTAATAACAAAGAATGACATTATATGGCCATTTAGAGCATGAATACTTTTGTAGCAAAAATATTTTTCCTACCCAATCTATGTAGGTGACATGCATACATTACTATATTTTAGGATCCTAGAATCACTGCTTTTGCTTTTATATTTGTTTTGCACAAATATTATTGCCAATATTCTCAAAGGAATTAATTAACAGCTGATATCACTGTTGTTTGCAGCTTTCAGTTCAAATCATACCATGCAATTCGTAGCTCTGGGGAATTTATCCAGGTTTGTTTCACTTTATTTCAAACAATTAAAATGTTTTGAAAATGTACTTCTGAAAATACACAAGACTAGCACAAAAATACATAAGTGTTAATATATTGGAATAGATTATTGCTATGAATTTTTTTCCTTATTTTAAAGGAAGTTAGATCCAGTTATGCCATATTTATATCACAGTTACATTATAAATCACATGTGTACAGGGTTAAAATATTTGGTTTTGCTGATGGATAAGGGCTTCCTGTCTGTAACAATTACACTTAAAGTGGTATGAAACTCAGCATTTTTTCTTTGCTCTAAAAGATTATTTACAGCAAAAAAAGGTACTACCAGAAACAACACTGGTAGGAGAACAGCATTCTAACAGTTAAACACAGCACTTTTTTCTTCAGAGGGAAACTTAGTGCTAATGCTGAACTTGAGGAAGTGATTACAATAGTAGCTGACAAGAAAACAAACAAGGTAATATAAATACTGCTAACAGTCTCTTGGCTGAATACAATCCAAAAGTGTATATATAGATATACATACACCAGCTATGCTATACATTACAATGGCAGCTTTCAGAGCAGATAAACGGTACTGTGGGGCCTTGTAGTTTGTAAACAGACAATAATACTTGTGCACAAAACCAAATATAATAACTGAATGGGTAATAAAAAGTAGAAGACATGTTTTTACAGAGTGTTATGTCAGAGTTGAATCCCTCTGTAATACAGTATGAGTTCAGAGATATCACTATGAGTTCTGGAGGAGATACATGAATAGCCACTATTTTTTATGTCTTTCTCTTATTTGTTTAATCTTTTCTTCCTCAAACATTAAATATTTAAATGGTGGATCCCAATTAGACCTTCAGAAACTTAAGCTAGCCATACACAGATCACATAAACATCGCTGTGGATCTCCTGCAGTGCTGTACAAGTGACAGGCTTGGCACTTCACTGTCCCTCAGATCCGCTCACAATCTAATCCCTGCCGTAGTCCTTCCAGGCATATAACAATAATGAGAAGTACAGGGTCGTGCACTGGCCCAGCTGAGTATACAGGTCCCTGTCCTTATAGCCTCTTACTCTGTCCTTGTGATATGTCCGCATGCAGGAAAAAGGGGTGCAAGGAAATTTGGGTGCCCAATTTCAGGTCGTAGAATATCGGTAACATTTTCCAACATTTTACAATTTAAAAGTGTAAATTATTGCAGTAAAATAACAGTAAATAACACAGATATTTAACTACAACTGAACCTAACACTACTCTCGTACAGAACCCTCTTTTACTGATGCCTAACCTTAACCACCCCCCATGCCTAACACTTAAAAACACCGCCTATGCCTAACCTTAACTGCCTCCCTATGCCTAATCCTTAAAAGCACCCCCATTCCAAACCTTAACCATCCCCATACACCTAACCTCCATCCTCCTCTACGTCTAACCTTAACCATTGCACACCCATGCTTAACCTTAAATGACCCCTGACACCAATCCACCGCTATCACAATAATGTTGGGGTGCTATCATAGGTGCAAATATAATTTGTGCCTATAGCATGAAATGTGGGTGCTCAGTGTGCCTGATAAATATCAAGTGCCCACATTTCTTAATTTATAATGGTGCATATGGTGGTGCCCAATTTCTTTTGATAGCGGGCGACCAAATTTTCTGCTTCGGTGTGTCCTCCTGGGTTGTATTGAAGCCTGTGTTGCCTGCATTTTCTGCTTTATGAGAGCGTTACTCATTTGTTTGTCTGTATACTCACATCCACCACCATACAACAACAAACCACATCAATTACTATACAAGTCAATTTTTCTAGCTCTATTGACAGTCCCATTTTGTTTGGGTTCTTAGAGGTATGTTGAGGTCAGCACTTCCAGTTTGACCTCCTCTTAGCTCAGATGCACTTACATTATAATTGTGTGGGAAATATACTTGCGCACACTGCCAATTTCATTTTCAATTAAAAGGGCAATGTCTTTGAGCAGTAGGAAATACTTTTCTCAAAGACACAATGTAGACTGCAAAACTAGGCAAGTGACTTATTTGTTATCTGAAGTATTTATGCATGTTAATATGTTGGTTGCATAACGAGACCTCTGAGGTTACACATTATTGAGAACTTTAGAGGTCTATTAATTGCATCTTACAAATGTGGTCAAGCATTTTTTCACTGTACATCATGGTAATAAGAGGTTTTCCGGTAATATTAACTAGAGAGGCTTTGTGAATATTATTCAGGCATTACATTCAGGGACAAGAATGCAAGATGGTATTTATTTATTTATTTAACATTTTGATTTGCATCTTCATTTGATTACCTTTTTGTCCATGTTTGCTGTAATGAAGATCTGTATTTCCAGGCAGTGTAGCAGCCAACTTTCTATTATCTTGATTTTTTTGTGTTTTTTATATGTACTTTTTCTGAGCCATTAACTGCCTCTGGGTTTGTCTGCAGTATTGCTGGGATGATATAAAAATAATGTTAGGCTTTACATTTTTGGTCATGATTAAAGGATACCCGAGATGACATGTGACATGATGAGATAGACATGGGTATGTACAGTGCCTAGCACACAACTAACTATGCTGTGTTCCTTTTTTTTTCTTTCTCTGCCTGAAAGAGTAAAATATCAGGTATGTAAGTGGTTGACTCAGTCCTGACTCAGACAGGAAGTGACTACAGTGTGACCCTCACCGATAAGAAATTCCAACTGTAAAACCCTTTCCAACAGAAAATGGCTTCTAAGAGCAGGAAAGAGATAAAAAGGGTCAATAGTTCATAGATTTTAGCTCCGGCATACTTAAATGAATGTGTCATTGAGCAAAAACAGTTTAAACTTAAAAAGTAGATTTAAACATAAAATAAAACTGTGGAATATATTAAAAAGAAAGAAAAAAGGAGGAGTGCTCAGTAGTGCATTAAAATTTTTAATCATAAAACACGCAAGGTTTTAAAAACACTTACTAGAAAGTGATGGAAAATGAGCATATCTTGGGTTAGAACCAAATCAAATAACCATGGGTGGCAACCTGCTCCTCCTCTGTGGCCAGCAGTGGTGGGTGACCCTGGTGGTAGTGGACAGTAGGAGCCTTCCCTCTGGTGACTGTGTGCAGTTACCTCACAACATGTTTCGGCGCATCCACGCCTTTGTCAAGTGACTGTGAATATATATTAAAAAGTCATTTTTAGGAGAAGTAAGATATGTGCAATTGTTTATTTCATTAGTTTATTTTCGCTTCAGGTGTCCTTTAAAGCTAATGGGAACCCATTTGTAAATAAAAAAAGTCAGATACTCACCTAAGGATAGGGAAGGCCCTGTCCTAATGAGCTTTCCCTCTCCTCTCCTGGTGCCTTCCGTGCTGCGCTGGCTCCCCCGTTCACATCCACCTCCAAGGGGACTTCGGAAGTCTTCGGGAGCCGAGTCCTCTCAAAGACAGGTGGCTCCACACTGCGTATGCGCGAGTGCATCACAGAGAGCACTCGCGCGTGCGCAGTGTAGAGCGGCCCGTCTTCGGGAGCACTCAGGCTCCCGAAGCATTTCCGAAGCCTCCCTTCGGCCGGGAAACAGTGGTATTTGACTGAAACGGTCGAATACCGCTACAGGGGAGCCAGGACAACAGCGGGGATCGGGAGAGGAGAGGGGATGCTCTATGGGACCCAGAGCCTCCCTCACCTTAGGTGAGTATCTGACTTTTTTATTTAAAAACGGGTTCCCATTCACTTTAAAGAGAACCCGAGGTGGGTTTGAAGAATATTATCTGCATACAGAGGCTGGATCTGCCTATACAGCCCAGCTTCTGTTGCTATCCCAAACCCCCCTAAGGTCCCCCTGCACTCTGCAATCCCTCATAAATCACAGCCACGCTGCTGACAAACAGCTTGTCAGAGCTGGCTGTGTTTATCTCTATAGTGTCAGTCTGCTGCTCTCCCCGCCTCCTGCAGAACTCCAGTCCCCGCCTGCATCCCTTCCCTCCCTGCTGATTGGAGGGAAGGGACGGGGCAGGGACCGGAGCTATGCAGGAGGCGGGGGAGCAGCTGAGACTGACACTACAGATGTAAACAGAGCCTCACAGCACGGCTGTGATTTATGAGGGATTGCAGAGTGCAGGGGGACCTTAGTGGGATTTGAGATAGCAACAGAGGCTGGGCTGTATAGGCAGATCCAGCCTCTGTATGCAGATAACATTCTTTAAACACACCTCGGGTTCTCTTTAAGGACCATTTTGTATATCTGAAACATAGTTGCCACCTTGTCCCTGAGTGAAATTCAATAAGAAACTATAAAGATATCGGGTGGGTTTTAACATTTTATATGTACATACTTACCAAACAATAGTGAATCAACTCATTTGTCTTGTATACATTTGAATTCTGAATTCAGTTTTGGATGAATCTTTTCTCATCCCTAATCTATGTTCTTACTAAAGGGATAATTTGCATATTTAGTGGTAGTGCATTGTGGGTAACCACAAATATTCATTTATAACTGAATTATTGCAAATTTCCTTCTGTTTTAAGAAGGCAATTACACCAAGCTATGTTCTTCCTGAAAGGGTTATTTTCAAAGAAACCTGACGTGAAAAATGTATGAGGGCTGAAATCTCTATTCCCCTTTACAAAATGCCAACTGCTTCACTGTTGCTTCTGTCATTTGTCATCTGCAGTGGGAGTAACTAACCTGAAAAAAATAGTGCAGCGGTTGAAGTCAGATGGGAGTCAGAACTCCTGATTTGCATACTTGTTGGGAGTTAGTGATTCAGAAAGAGTTTTAGGCGAATAACCAGCCAGGCAGGTGATGTGCTTTAAGGGGATGTCAGCAATGTTCTTCTCATTCAGCATTCCTTGAAGCAATGCAAAGTTTAACTTAATTAATAGACTCAGCAAAATACTGTTTGCATCTAAATAAATATTAAAGAATAGCTCACACCACTGCACAAAAACTCAGCATACAGGAGAAACTTGAAAAATTAAAATATTGTTCAAAAGTTATTTTATTTCAGTAATTCAACTTAGAGTTGCATGGTACCCAGCAAGGTCAGGTGAACCAGAACTCCTAGGAATGTGGAAAGGGCTGCAATGAACCAAAATGGACTGTTACTAAAATGCAATGAAAAGCGCAAGTTTGCTTTCTTAATACAGAAAGTATTTTCAATAATTCAGGTGGCTAGCTTACAGGGACAACAATGGATAATTTGCATATTTCAGCAGTGATGCACTAGGAGACATCTCAGAGATCACTCCAACCTGAATTATTGCAAATACTTTCTGTTTTAAGAACGCAAACTTTGGTTTTCCATAGTATTTCAACTTAACCATTTCAGCCCACAGGTATTTTTCACCTTATGGACGAGAGGAATTTTCACATTCCAGCACTTCTTCCTTTCATTCCCCAATAACTTTATCAGTACTTATCACACCAAATTGATCTATACCTTGTTTTTTTCGCCACCAATTAGGCATTTTTTGGGTGGTAAATTACGCTAAGAATTATTTTATTCTAAATGCATTATAAGGGGAATAATAAGAAAAATGGAAATAAAATCATTATTTCTCAGTTTTCAGCCAATATAGTTTTAAAATAATTCATGCTACCATAATTAAAATCCACACATTTTATTTGGCCATTTGTACCGGTTATTGCAATGTTAAAATTATATCCCTAGTATAATGCATGATGAGAATATTTTATTTGGAAATAAAGGTGCATTTTTTCAGTTTTATATATAGAATAAGTTTTAGCCCATTAATTAATAATTATGTTCAGTTATGCACTTAATACTAGGAAAGGAGTCCTTTTGCAGAAATGACTGCTTCAATGCGGCGTGGCATGGAGGCAATCAGCCTGTGGCACTGCTCAGGTGTTATGGAGGCCCAGGATGCTTCGATAGCGCCCTTAAGCTCCTCCAGAGTGTTGGGTCTTGCGTCTCTCAACTTTCTCTTCACAATATCCGACAGATTCTCTATGGGGTTCAGGTCAGGAGAGTTTGCAGGCCAATTGAGCACAGGAATACCATGGTCAGTAAACCATTTACCAGTGTTTTTTTGGCACTGTGAGCAGGTGCCAGGTCGTGCTGAAAAATGAAATCTTCATCTCCATAAAGCTTTTCAGCAGATGGAAGCATGAAGTGCTCCAAAATCTCCTGATAGCTAGCTGCATTGTCCCTGCCCTTCATAAAACACAGTGGACCAACACCAGCAACTGACATGGCACCCCAGACCATCACTGACTGTGGGTACTTGACACTCTGACTTCAGGCATTTTGGTATTTCCCTCTCCCCAGTCTTCCTCCAGACTCTGGCACCTTGATTTCCGAATGACATGTAAAAGTTGCTTTCATCCGAAAAAAGTACTTTGGGCCACTGAGCAACAGTCCAGTGCTGCTTCTCTGTAGCCCAGGTCAGGCGCTTCTGCCGCTGTTTCTGGTTCAAAAGTGGGTTCATGCTTCCATCTGCTGAAAAGCTTTATGGAGATGAAGATTTCATTTTTCAGCACGACCAGGCACCTGCTCACAGTGCCAAAACCACTGGTAAATGGTTTACTGACCATGGTATTACTGTGCTCAATTGGCCTGCCAACTCTCCTGACCTGAACCCCATAGAGAATCTGTGGGATATTGTGAAGAGAAAGTTGAGAGACGCAAGACCCAACACTCTGGATGAGCTTAAGGGCGCTATCGAAGCATCCTGGGCCTCCATAACACCTGAGCAGTGCCACAGGCTGATTGCCTCCATGCCACGCCGCATTGAAGCAGTCATTTCTGCAAAAGGATTCCCGACCAAGTATAGAGTACATAACTGAACATAATTATTTGAAGGTTGACTTTTTTTGTTTTAAAAACACTTTTGTTTTATTGGTCGGGTGAAATATGCTAATTTTTTGAGATAGGAAATTTGGGTTTTCATGAGCTGCATGCCAAAATCATCAATATTAAAACAATAAAAGGCTTGAACTACGTCAGTTGTGTGTATTTGAATCTAAAATATATGAAAGTCTAATGTTTATCAGTACATTACAGAAAATAATGAACTTTATCACAATATGCTAATTTTTTGAGAAGATCCTGTATAGCATAATTTGGGCCCGAAGATAGTACCCAATATAAGGCATAGGAGTGAACTCCCACCGGGGACTTTTTTCTTCTTTTGTGATATAGAGGCCTCTATGTGTTGTACCAGTGCATATGTTTTTAGGGGAGGGTGTTTTTATTTCAAGGGGGTTGTTCAGTCGATACAGTCATTCAGTAAATTTGGTACTTTATTATGCATTTGGCTCCCTTATATTAATTCTTCAGCATATAAAACACTGTGCAACATCAGTATGACACTACGTAGTGCCACCCCATAATTCATCTGCATGTTACAACATAAAACATCTATAGACATTAAAGAATAAATGGGTTGATGGAATACCAAGTCACAAAAATAAACAACACTTTCATATAAAGTAAATCAGAACCAGCTGTAGCTTTTGAAACAGAATACACAAAGATAGGTTTTTCCTGTATCGAGTTCAAATCAAAAAGTTAAGGGTTCATATATAATTCACGTTTTCTCTTAAGTTTTTTGCCAAGGTGATATTTTAACACCTTATTATAAAATGCCTTTAAAACCACCAGCATAAAAATACTCTGAATAATTTTCATAGTGTTTTTTCATCAACGTTTGGGTTCTTTTTCAATTGTAAAATGCTGAAAGGTTATTTTAAAGAGTACGAAAATGATCTCCTAGGAGATAACTCAGGAAAAAACAGCTAATTGCATATGGACCAAGATGTTTAGAGTAGAGATGTAGCGAACGGTTCGCCGGCGAACGGTTCCAGGTGAACTTTGGCGGTTCGCATTCGCCTGCACCAGGCGAACTTTTGCGGAAGTTCGATTTGCCCCATAATGCACTATGAGGGTCAACTTTGACCCTCTGCATCACAGTCAGCAGGCACATTGTAGCCATTCAGGCTACACTAAGCCCTGGAGCCCCCCCCCCCTTATATAAGGCAGCCTCCGGCGGCCATTACAGTCACTCGTCTGCCTGCTATTAGACAGACTAGGGCGAGCTGCTGCAGATTGTTCTCCTAGGGACAGATTAGTTAGGTTCTTGGCTGCTTAGCTTGCTCTTGGCTGATTATCATTGCTTTTATAGCACCCCTCAACAGCTCTTATCAGAGCTAATCCTGTGCTTTTTTTTTTCTGTGTGTCAAACTGACACTTTAGTTGCATGCACAGCCTTGCTAATTGATATTGTGTGTGCCACTGCCAGCAGCCCAGCACATTCAGTGACTACCTGTGTGTGTGACAGGGAGCTGCACATTGTACTACCCAGTACTGCATATACCCAGTACCTGTTGTGTCTACTTAACCCACCTCATCACTGCATATACATAGCTTTGTGTTGAGTAAACCCAGCTCACTGCATCTAACTACCTATTGTGTTGAGTCAACCCAGCTCACTGCATCTAACTACCTGTTGTGTTGAGTGAACCCAGCTCACTGCATCTAACTACCAGTTGTGTTAAGTGAACCCACCTCACTGCATCTAACTACCTGTTGTGTTGAGTGAACCCAGCTCACTGCATCTAACTACCTGTTGTGTTGAGTGAACCCAGCTCACTGCATCTAACTACCTGTTGTGTTAAGTGAACCCAGCTCACTGCATCTAACTACCTGTTGTGTTGAGTGAACCCAGCTCACTGCATCTAACTACCTGTTGTGTTGAGTGAACCCAGCTCACTGCATCTCTCTACCTTTATTGTTCAGTGAACCCAGCTCACTGCATCTAACTACCTGTTGTGTTGAGTGAACCCACCTCACTGCATATAACTACCTTTACTGTTCAGTGAACCCACCTCACTGCATCTAACTACCTGTTGTGTTCTGTGAACCCAGCTCACTGCATCTAACTATCTTTACTGTTCAGTGAACCCACCTCACTGCATATAACTACCTGTTGTGTTGAGAGAAAACAGCTCACTGCATCTAACTACCTTTATTGTTCAGTGAAGCCAACTCACTGCATCTAACTACCTGTTGTATTGAGTGAACCTAGCTCACTGCATCTAACTACCTGTTGTGTTCAGTGAACCCAGCTCACTGCATCTAACGAACTGTTGTTTTCAGTGAACCCAGCTCACTGCATCTAATTACCTTTATTGTTCAGTGAACCCAGCTCACTGCATCTAACTACCTTTATTGTTCAGTGAAACCAGCTCACCGCATCTAACTACCTGTTGTGTTGAGTGAACCCAGCTCACTGCATCTAACTACCTGTTGTGTTGAGTGAACCCACTTCACTGCATCTAACTACCTGTTGTGTTCAGTGAACCCAGCTCACTGCATCTAACTACCTTTACTGTTCAGTGAACCCACCTCACTGCATATAACCACCTGTTGTGTTGAGTGAACCCACCTCACTGCATCTAACTACCTGTTGTGTTCAGTGAACCCAGCTCACTGCATCTAACTACCTGTTGTGTTCAGTGAACCCAGCTCACTGCATCTAACTACCTTTACTGTTCAGTGAACCCAGCTCACTGCATCAAACTACCTGTTGTGTTGAGTGAACCCAGCTCACTGCATATACCTAGCATCCCCCTGAGATGGACAAAATGGACAAGCCAGGTAGAGGAAGAGGTAGAGGCAGACCCAGAGGAAGGCCACCAGGCACCGACAGATCTGTGCAAGGTGGTGTTGCTGTGATTTCGTGCGGACCTGGCCCAAAATACAGTGCTCAGAAGAAGGCACGTGCCATCACTTCCCAGAATTGTGGGGACATGCTTGAGTATTTAACACAGAACACCTCATCTCCCGCAGCCACCAGCGCTACAACAAGCACCACATCCACTGCATTTGACACTTCGCAGGAGTTATTTGGTGGTGGTGAAATCACTGATTCACAGCCACTACTGCAACAACAAGAAGAAGGCGCAGGTACACCACCTCATACGTCTGAGTTAGGTGGCGATAGATGGATGTAACGTGTGAGGAGGGGGATGATGAACCACCTGAAGTTGGTGCAGTTGAGGAGGTGTCTGAGCAAAGCGAAGCTGGCCAGGAGGGTTATGATGACGATTATACGAATGCCACTATTGTTCCCAGTAGAGGAGATGACCAGGGGGACAGTTCAGAGGGGGAGTCAGAGAGGAGTAGGAGGAGACGACTCCATGATAGAAGCAGAGGGAGCTCATCCTCAGAAACAGCTGGAGGCAGTGTCCGGCACCATGATTCGCCAGCTGTGGACAGCCAGCCAACATGCCCTTCAACGTCAGCTGCTGATGCCACCGTAGCGCCATCACCCCAGGGGGGCTCAGCGATTTGGAAATTTTTTAACATGTGTGTCTCAAATCGGAGCAAAGCTATCTGTTCTCTCTGCCAGCAAAAATTGAGCCGTGGAAAGGCCAACTCTCACGTAGGGACAAGTGCCTTACGAAGGCACCTGGAGAAAAGCCACAAACAGCTATGGCAAGAACACCTGAGGAAAAGCAGGACCCAAAAGACAAGCCACCCTCCTTCTCCTCTTACTCCTTCAGGTGCATCGTCTTCATCCGCTTTCTCCCTTGCACCTTCACAGCCACTCTCCTCCACACTGCCTCTTCCCTTGAGCGGTTTCTTCTCCTCTGCCCACAGCAGTACCCAGCTGTCCGTAAAGGAAGTATTTGAGTGTAAGAAGCAAATGTCTGCCAGTCACCCTCTTGCCCGGCGTATGACAGCTGGCATGGCGGAACTATTAGCTCGCCAGCTATTACCATACAAGCTGGTGGAGTCAGAGGCTTTCCCTAAGTTTGTGGCCATTGGTACACCGCAGTGTATGATGCGAGGCCGCAATTTTTTTCACAAAAGGCCATACCCAAACTGTACCATGCAGTTGAGAGGCAAGTGGTGTCATCTATTGTGAAGAGCGTTGGGTCAAGGGTCCACCTGACCACCGATGCCTGGTCTGCCAAGTACGGGCAGGGCCGCTACATTACGTACACAGTACATTGGGTCAACCTGGTGACCGATGGCCGCAAGCAGGGAGTACGAGGCTGTGCAGTGGACCGACTTGTCACACCTCCACGGCTTGCAGGCAGGCCTCCAGCCACCTCCTCTCCGTCTGCTTCATCCTCTTTGCTGTCATCATCCTCCTCCTCCTCCTTGGCTGGTGCCGCGATCTCCTCTCCAGCTACACAGCCCCCGCACCCCAGGGCCTATGCTGCATGCCAGGTACAATGGTGTCACGCAGTGTTAGACATGTCTTGCCTCAAAGCGGAGAGTCACACTGGAGCAGCTCTCCTGGCTGCTCTTAACAAACGGGTGGAGCAATGGCTGACCCTGCACAAGCTTGAGATCGGCAACGTGGTGTGTGACAATGGCAGCAATCTCATTTCCGCGTTGAATTTGGGAAAGCTGATACATGTACCCTGCATGGCTCATGGGCTGAATCTGGTCGTGCAAAGATTTGTGTCCAAGTACCCAGGCTTAGAGGACGTCCTGAATCAGGCCAGGAAGTTGTGTGGGCATTTCAGGCGGTCTTAAACGGCCATGGCACACTTTGCGGACATTCAGCGTAGAAACAACTTGCCAGTGAGACGCCTCATTTGCGATAGCCCGACTCACTGGAATTCCACCCTGCTGATGTTCTCTCGCCTGCTAGACCAGGAGAAAGCTGTCACCCAGTACCTGTATCATTACAGTACAAGGACACAATCTGGGAAGATGGGGATGTTGTGGCCCAACAACTGGACACTGGTGCAAAATGCATGCAGGGTCATGGAGCCCTTTAAGGAGGTGACCAAACTGGTGAGTCGCGCTGAGGGAACCATCAGCGACTTGATCCCCTACGAGCGTGGAGCGTGCCGTGTGTAGAGTGGTGGTTACAGCTGTGGAGAAGCGTGAACAAGAACAGTTACGGCAGCAGGAGTCGTGGGAGCGATTTACATCCGAACCATATGTTTCCACAACACCTGCAGCAGCACAGAGGGGGGAGGAGGAGGAGGAAGAAGAGGAGTCATGTGGGGAAGGAGAGGAGTCAGACTCTGATGATGAGGAAGGTGTTTCTGTGGAGGAGAAAGAGGCGGCGGAAGAAGAACAACCGCGGCAGCCGTCACAGGGGGCTTCTGCTGCTCCACGTTCCTGTGGTATTGTTCGTGGCTGGGGGGAGGAAGAGTAGTTGCGTCCCGTCACTGAGGAAGAGCAAGAGGAGATGGAGAGTACATCTGCATCCAGCTTTGTGCAGATGGTCTCTTTCATGTTATCCAGCCTGTTGAGGGACCTCCGCATCAAAAAACTCAAGGGGGATGACCTGTACTGGGTGGCCACACTACTAGCCCCTTGGTACAGGCACAAAGTGGCGGACCTGTTACCAACTCAACAGAAGGCGGAAAGGATGCAGCACTTGCAGAACAAGCTGTCGATGCTTTACAATGCGTTTAAGGGTGATGTGGCTGCACAACGCAATCAAGGTACCACTGGCAGTGATCCTCCTCCTCCCAAGTCCACGCAGGCAAGGACATGACGCTCCAGCGATATCAGGGTGATGTCGGACATGCGGACATTCTTTAGTCCAACTCCTCGCCATAGTCCTTCCGGATCCACCCTCCACCAACGCCTGGACCGGCAGGTAGCCAACTACCTGGCCTTGAGTGTGGATGTAGACACTGCGAGCAGCGACGATGAACCCTTGGACTATTGGTTGTGCAGGCTTGACCTGTGGCCAGAGCTGTCCCAATTTGCCATACAACTTCTTTCTTGCCCTGCCTCAAGCGTCCTGTCAGAAAGGACCTTCAGTGCAGCTGGAGGCATTGTCACTGAGAAGAGAAGTCGCCTGAGTCACGACAGTGTTCAGTACCTGACCTTTATCAAAATGAAGGAGGAATTGATCACAGAGGGCTACTGCACGACCGAAGACTAAGTCAGTCCCCACACACAGCATCTCTGCCTGCAGGCCACTTGCCTTCTCCGCCACCACCAACAGTGTCCAGGACTCTAGGCGGATTCCTGAATTTTTAAGGCCGCTGCTAGCAGTGTCCGCTACACTAATTTTTCAGGTGCGTGTACATGCCTGCCTAATTTTTCTGGCTGCGCTGCGGGCTGCTGCAACAAAAAAACAAAAGGCATGTACATGTGCCCATCCCCCTTCATGATCATTACCTTGCCGCGGTGAAGGGGCTTACGTATCAGAATGAAGCAATGACCGCCGGCTATTTGAGTGTCTTGGGTGGGGGTGGCACACCAAAGATAATAAGGTAATTGCTTCATTGTGGTCAGACCAAATTTGATCAGCTGGACAGTCACTGTTCTGTCATTCAGCTACATCAGCCGGGCGACCATATGGGCTATAAATCCACCGTCACCTGCACTCTCGTCATGGTGCGCACCAGAGTCCAGCACGGCCGTCACTGCACAAATGGCTGTTTGCAGTCACTGCATACCTTTCACTGCATCTGTGACGGCACATTGTATTATACCTGGCAGTCAGTGCATAACTTGCACTTGAATGGATGGCAGACTTGCCCTCCATAACTGATTCCCGTTAAAGGATTTAAAGTTGATTCATTACAATTAGGGCCTCAAAAGTCCTCCTGAGTCCTGTATTGTTGTTTTTGGTCACTACCCCAGGGCGGGAATACCTGCTGCCCTCCTTGCCTGGATATGTGGTGGTAGCCATTTCCTAGGCTCCAACTCCGGACCGGAATCAAACCAGGAAGGGTTCCCCCGCCATTACCCATGGTCAGGGGTCACAATGGCAGACTTGCATGTGTGGTGGTAGCCGTTTCTTAGGCTCCATGTAATGATCCGCTCAGCTGGCTGCACAGGGAGACAGCTGTTTGACCATTCCTCAAGTCTGTGGGCTGCAGGTCTCTGGAAGAGAGACCTGTCTTCTTTTTGCAAGTTTCAGACCTGCTCTGCTGCTGAGGAATTTGCATACATTTGTCATGCAAATTGCATAGCCGCCTCCCTTGAAGGCTTGCAGCATAAATACCATGTGATCCCACAATCCTTTGCTGGTCATGGTGGTTTGTTACTACTAAAACACTCCTCGAGTGTCAGCCTTGCTATTGTTTGCTAAAGATTGCCTTAGAGTAATTCCTGGGGACTGCACTAGGCAATCCTTCTAGTGCAGTCAGGTTGTATTATCTGTATTGCCTGTCTTGTTTTGTCCTTGCGATTGCACTGTCACAAGCGGTTGGCGATGGTGAATCGTTTGGTCCAATACCTGGATCGCACTTGTTCTAGCGGTAGTGGCAGTGGATCTCTCTAGCCTATGTCTTGAAGTTTTACCATAGCTGTGGTTGCTACTGGTTACTCCTTCTGTCTGTCTTGCCATGTGGATCGCACTCGCTCTAGCGGAAAGAGCAGTGGATCCTGCTAGGCCTGTTTTTGTACTTGGATCACACTTGCTCTGGTGGAAAAGAGCAGTGGATCCTACTAGCTCCGTTTCTCTACTTGGTTCACACTCGCTCTGGCGGAAAGAGCGGTGGATACTTCCTGTCCTATCCCTGAACCCGGATAGCACTCGCTCTGGTGGAAGAGCGGTGGATCTTATCTGACCTATTCCTGTTTTCCGTTTGTCTGTCTGTCTGGAGCAAACGCTTGTGGTTGTCTGCGGTAAGGCAGCCGTTTCAGTTGGCTGCATGAAATAGTTTTTTTTTTATAAAAAAAAAACGTCCGATCGCCAGCCTGGCGATCTTAATAGAACGCCAGGCAGGTTAATGCTTGTGTTGAGTCGGTGTACGCTTTGATTGGATCTGATGAGTGTGACGAATGTTTTGTGGATCCGCTGATTTGTGTGTGGCAGACGATTTTGGATGAATTGCACACACACCAACCAATTAACTCCAATAAAGCGACACCATTGTCTGATGACTGTTCCCGTCTTTCTGGAGTAAAGCAAGTGAGTTTGGACACTGTGCGATCTGAAATGAATGGGTGAACTATGGTAATGGACACCTGTGTGAATTTTAAAAGATTCTCTCCTGTTTCTGTGGAATGTGAATCTGTGCGATCTGATGCCTGTATCTCCAGCGTTTCTGCAGATTGTGATCAACATAAATGTGTCAGTTTTGTCAAAGGGATCCTTTGTCAATTAAAAACAGATCTTTTTCTCGCAGTAATTCTTTAAGACCTTCCATCTATGATCCTGCTATGGGGAAAATTCCTAAACTATGCAGCATCAAAAGTAATGTTAATATGTCTAATAAAGTTTCTCCTGTTGTTGTCGCAGATTCTTCTGCAAATGAATTTATGTCTCACTCTGTTCACATCTGTAGAGGCCCATTTCCTGATAACAGTTGCTCCAGTGTTTCTGTCCTGAACACCTTGCAGTCTGGTCCACAGATTGCGGACGTTTGCGCTAAGGAAGCGTCAGTTTCACAAGCTAAAGCGATCTTGGATTCGCAAATTTTGCGTTCTGACTCCTCGGATTCGACATTGTTAGCCGAGTATAAGGGTGAGACAGCACTTTGGTTTTGCGAATCTGATACTGGGGAATCTTTGCCTTGTCCAGAGAAGATCTCTGGGAGCCTGCCCTGTACCATGAATAAAACCATGATGTCCACTCGCCCTGACATTTGTGAGTCCCTTTCTTGCTCAGAGGCTGGTGCTGACTCTCCACCCTGTACTCTGGATGAGTCAATATTGCCTTGCATAAAATCTCCTGCAGTGACCCTAGAGGCTCGTCTAGGTGTTGCTACTATTCTCACCTGTTTTTCTGCTATTTTGGAATTGCAGTCTAGTTTGACTGCTATGCAGAATTCTGTGTGCAGTGAGATTAGAGTTAGGGAGGCAGTGTGTGTTCCAGTAAATATTCCTGTGTATCCTGTTCATGAAGTTAAAATTCAGTCTCAGGGGATTGTAGAACCATCCCTGGAACATTTGCTCTGTCCGCAAGATGTATCTGATGTTTTGCCCTGTAACATGGATAGTTCAGAATCCTTGATTTCTTTGTCAGAAAACTTGGGAAACAATGCTCCTGAGCTTTTTGTTGTTCTGGAGGTCTCCGACTTGCTCCCAAAGGGTGCAGAACTTTTAGGGGGTGCCTCCTGTCCCGCAGGGCCACCTGAAGTATTGCCCACTTCAGTAGGCAACGCTGCTATATTGACTACTTTTGCACCTCTTGGGGAGCTTCAGTCATGCGTAGTCAATGATGAGAGTTGGTTAGATACCAGTACAGCCACAGAAATTTGTAAGTCAGAGTCCAATACTTCTTTTGTGAGTCCACTGCTTGTGACCACTACTCGTGATGATTCTCTGCCCGGTTTTGGTTTTGATCTTGTCGTGCCGGACTCTGAGGTTGGAAGTTCCTCGACATGTCCTGAGGTTTCTCTTGTGCTAGTGTACCCCGATGTGCTCTGTGACCCAGAAAGCCCAAGTGTGTCTTGGTTGCCAGCATGCTCAGATGCTTCCTCAGTGGAGATATGTTCTGATATTGCCTGCCTGCTGGCATGCCCAGAAGTGGTCCCTGAAAGCCCTGATCTTGATGCTTGTCCTGGTAATCCTGAATCCGGAATTGTCATTGGTTCCATAGGGGTTCTTGGTAGTTCTCCATGTGAGCCTGGTGATCGTTCTGCCCTCTTGGGATCTCTGCGGAGCTTCAAAGTGTCCTGGGAGATTTTGGGAAAATATTTACTGGTACCCTGGATGAGATCAACAGTGGCTTCTCTGTGGAAAGAGACACTTCAAATAGGTATTGTGGCAGGTTTGGTATTTTTGGACGATCCCTGGAAGGTGGTGGGCATGGCTCGGAGGGTGTCGATGGGGTCTTCTCGGGCATTCACAGTTCTGATGGGTGTTACGCTGAGACTTGTAGTACTGATGGGCATGTTTCGTGGCTTCTGCTTCCGATGAGGTCGGTTTCGGGAGGATTGATTCTGGAAGTGGGCCTAGTCGGGCTGTCCCGACCTTCATGAGTCTTGAGTCAGAGTTTTTTTTGCTAGTATCAGTTTTGAGAGACGTCTGGAAGGGTAGGGTACTGTAATGATCCGCTCAGCTGGCTGCACAGGCAGACAGCTGTTTGACCATTCCTCAAGTCTGTGGGCTGCAGGTCTCTGGAAGAGAGACCTGTCTTCTCTTTGCAAGTTTCAGACCTGCTCTGCTGCTGAGGAATTTGCATACATTTGTCATGCAAATTGCATAGCCACCTCCCTTGAAGGCTTGCAGCATAAATACCATGTGATCCCACAATCCTTTGCTGGTCATGGTGGTTTGTTACTACTAAAACACTCCTCAAGTGTCAGCCTTGCTATTGTTTGCTAAAGATTATCTTAGAGTAATTCCTGGGGACTGCACTAGGCAATCCTTCTAGTGCAGTCAGGTTGTATTATCTGTATTGCCTGTCTTGTCCTTGCGATTGCACTGTCGCCAGCGGTTGGCGATGGTGAATCGTTTGGTCCAATACCTGGATCGCACTTGCTCCAGCGGTAGTGGCAGTGGATCTCTCTAGTCTATGTCTTGGAGTTTTACCATAGCTGCGGTTGCTACTGGTTACTCCTGTCTGTCTTGCCGCGTGGATCGCACTCGCTCTGGGGGAAAGAGAAGTGGATCCTGCTAGGCCTTTTTCTGTACTTGGATCAAACTTGCTCTGGTGGAAAAGAGCAGTGGATCCTACTAGCTCCGTTTCTCTACTTGGTTCACACTCGCTCTGGCGGAAAGAGCAGGGGATCCTTCTTGTCCTATCCCTGAACCCGGATCGCACTCGCTCTGGCGGAAGAGCGGTGGATCTTATCTGACCTATTCCTGTTTTCCGTTCGTCTGTCTGTCTAGAGCAAACGCTTGTGGTTGTCTGCGGTAAGGCAGCCATTTACCAAGCGTTCCTGTTATTTGTTCATTTGTGCTTGTCTCGGTTGCAATTAACATTTTTCGCTGTTGCGCCTAACGCGCGGTGACTGCGTTTAGATATTGCGTTTGTTATTTTCATTGATATTCTCATTGTATGATATGCTGTGCCTTTCTCTCTGCTCCTATGCCTTTGCTCGGTCTTGTGTCACTATTGGCAATTGCCACTCTTGCGATTGCATTCCTACTTTGTTTCTGCTGTTGTGTTTTCACCGTCGCTGGTTGGCGACTAGATTGGTGCACACACATACATTCTGTCCCTGTGCTCATTCTCATTGGCAATCACATCTCTTGCGATTGTGTTCTCCCTTGGTTTCCACTGTTGTGTGTTTGCCGTAGCTGGTTGGTGACTAGATTGGTGGACATACATACATTCCTTCTCTGTGCTTATTCAGTCTTGTGTCGCTGTTAGCAATCGCCATCTCTTTCCCATCTGGTCTTCACGGTTGTGTGTTCATCGTCGCTCTGGCGACTAGATTGGTGGACGCACATACACCCTGTCTCTGTGCTCTCTCTCTTTAAGGGCTATCTTGCCCTGCATTGCTTCCCCTCGTACAATTCCTATCTGGCATCTGTGGCTGTGCAGAGGATCTGTTCCTCTGCACTCCACAGCTCTATCTGCCGGCAGGAATTCCCCTCTACAGGTGCATAGCACCATTGCTGGGTTCTCTCAGATTATACGCTTGTGGAGGATTTCCGCAGTGTCAGCGCGCATCCTGTGCGCTGACCACGGGAATAATTCCACAATCGTTACACTCCAACTACAGACCGGAATCACACCAGGAAGGTTTCCCCGCCATTACCCATGGTCAGTGGTCACAATGGCAGACTTGCCGACTTTAATGGTTAATAGCAAATCCACCTTAAATTCTAGAAACCCTAAATTTGCAGGATATGTTAAGGAGAGCATTGGGAATAAGAGTAAAAAACAATTTTTCAAAAAGACCTTATAGTTTTTGAGAAAATCGATTTTAAAGTTTTGAAGGAAAAAAGTACTGTATACTTTTTAATGCGGTAAATGTCACTTTTAGTACCGGTAGTGTAATTTTACATGTATCAAAGGAAAGAGCAATACATTTCCTGCCGGGTTTCCAGGGGGTCCATACGCAGCCGCAGCGCTTTGGCCAGGGATCGCTATACAGCTGCAATATGGCTGTATGAAGATCCCTGGCATTTTTTTCCTGTTTTCCCATTTTTTTTTTTTTTTATGTTTAGAGTGTGGGAATTTAAAAAAAAAAAAATTATGTGGGGTCCCCCCTCCTGAAACTTTTTAACCCCTTGTCTCCCATGCAGGCTGGGGTAGCCAGAATGTGGAGCTTCGACCTATTATGGCTTCAAACCCTGACTATACCAGCTTCAGAAAAGGTTCCTTAATGCCAATTTTTGCTCCGGGGTATCTGTTGGGGGGGGCCCCCAGGTTTATTTTGCCCTGGGGCCCCATTGTTGCTTAAACCGGCCCTGCACATGCAAGATGTTTTAAAGCACTTTAGGCCTGCAATTTAGCATGCAATGTGATTTCTGCCTTTAAAACGCTGCTTTGCATCAAATCCAGATTTTTCCCCGGGACTTTTGGCGTGTATCCCACTCCGCCATGCCCCCCTCCAGGTGTTAGACCCCTTGAAACATCTTTTCCATCACTGTTGTGGCCAGCATAAGCGTTTCTAGTTTTCAAAGTTCGCCTCCCCATTGAAGTCTATTGCGGTTCGCAAACTTTTTCGCGAACCGAACCTTCCGCGGAGGTTCGCGAACCCTTGGAGGTTCGCGACATCTCTAGTTTAGAGAGAGTAGCAATTTTATAAACTTCATGGTCCATACGCAACTACGTTTTTTGCCTTAGTTTTCCCCAAGTTGAGAATTTTATACCTTGTCAATAAAGTGTCTTTTAAGCCATCAGGGGCCATATGCAATTAACTTTTTCTCCTGAGTTTTCACCTAGGTGATATTTTTAAATTTTTAAACTCAATAAAAAGCCTTTTAAGCCACCAGAAAGCTAGAAAATACTCAAAATAGTTTTGATATTACTTTTTCACCTACTTTTCGGTACTTTTTTGTTGAAAAGTGCTGGAAAGGTATTTTAAATCAAAGATGAAAAATTATCTCCTGGGAGAAGTCTCGGGTGATGAAGTGAATTGCATATGGGCCCAGGAAGCAGACTTGAGAAAATGAGAATAAGAAAACTTAGGACAAAATATAAATTGCATATGGGCCCATGGAGTTCTCTCCTAGGAGATAATTTTTCATCTCCAATTTAATTGAATTTTTTAGTACTTTGCAATGGAAAAAGTATCCAAAAGTAGGTGAAAAAGTACTGTCAACATTATTTGCTTGCTTGCTGGTGGTGTAAAAGGCATTTTGTTTACAAATTAGGAAAATATCACCTAGGAGAAAACTCAGGTGAAAAAGTGAATTGCATATGGGCCCATGACTTTTCAATGAGAGCTCCATAGTGCAAGGAACACCTATTGTTGTGTGTATTCAATTGTGAGAGGAACAAAAGTATGATATTTGTTAAATATAAGAGAAAAGACAAAATTGAATACATGCTGATTTTTTTTTTCTGGTAAGTAACTAGGACTCATGGGACACCTGCTACTTTAATGTATACTGTTATTAGATCATTTGGATTATATGCAGCCTGCTTTGATCACCTAATGCAACTTCACTAAGGTGACTATCTGAGGTACTATCCACTTGAATAGGGCCTCAAAATGACAATTGACCCCCCCCCCCCCCCCCCAAAAAAAAAAAAAAAACTGTCACTAACTTTAAAGGGAGTCTGAACCTTTAAAAAAAAAAAAAAACAGATACTTATCTAAGGAGAGGTAAGGCTCTCAGTCCTATAGAGCCTTCTCGTTCCCCTCCTGGTGTCTGCATTTCCTTGCAGGCTCCCCCATTAGCATTGCATGACCAAATTGGTTGTGAAGCTCCCGAGTTGGGGAGACTTTGGCAGTCTTTGAAAGCACTCGGGCTTCTAGAGACCGGCCGCTCTGCACTGCACAGGCGTGAGTGCCCTCTTTTGCGCACTCGCACCTGCGCAGTATAGAGCCACCGGTCTTTGAAAGCCCGAGTGCTTCCAGAGACTGCACAGGAAAGCTCTTTAGGACTCAGAGCTTTCCCTCTCCTTAGGTGAGAATTTGTTTTCTTATTTAGAAAAAAGGATTCAGATTTACTTTAAAGTGGGAATCTGTACTTATAGTAGAGATAGCCTGAACGGTTTGCATGCGAACTGATTTGCGCGAACATCGGTGGTTCGCGTCGAATCGCGAACTTTATGCGAGTTCGACCCGCCCCCTATACTACATCATTGGGCTAAACTTTGACCCTCTACATCACAGTCAGCAGAAATGTGGTAGTCAATCAGGCTAGACTCCCTCCTGGAGCCCCCCCCCCCCCCCTTAATAAAAGGCAGCTGTGTCGGCCATGATATCACTCTAGTGAGAGAAGGGAGAGAGTTGCTGCAGAGATTAGGGACAGCTTAGTTAGGCTGTTGTTAGGCTTGTTAGCTGACTCCTTGCTGATACTTATTGCTAAAAAGTACCCTAAAACAGCTCTTTTAAGAACTAATGTTGTTCTTGTGATCTGTTTTTTTTTTGTGTGGCCCACTGACACTTGCATATACAGCCCTGTCGGTTGCAGCTGGTCCTTGCTAATTGCTATACTGTGCCAGGCCCAGCACATTCAGTGCCTACCTTTTTATTGCACCTGTGTGTGACAGCTGCACATTTGTAATACCAGTCCGACCGTGCATACCTGTTCATGTTCACTGAACCTGCGTGAAAGCACACAGTGTTATATACCAGTCACTGCATAACTGTTCACTGCACCTGTGTGTGTGACAGCTGCACATTGTATTGATACCAGTCACTGCATATCTGCTCACTGCACCTGCTTGAATCACTGCATAACTGTTCACTGCACCTGTGTGTGTGACAGCTGCACATTTGTAATACCAGTCTGTGCACACCTATTCATGTTCACTGCACCTCTGTGAAAGCACACAGTGTTATATACCAGTCACTGCATAACTGTTCACTGCACCTGTGTGTGTGACAGCTGCACATTGTATTGATACCAGTCACTGTATACCTGTTCATTGCACCTGTGTAATAGCATGCAGTGTTATATACCAGTAACTGCATAACTGTTCACTGCACCTGTGTGTGTGAGACAGCTGCTCATTCGTAATACCAGTCTGTGCATATCTGTTCACTGCACCTGTATGACTGCACACTGTTTTATATACCAGTCCGTGCATGCCTGTTAACTGCACCTGTGTGACAGCTGCTCATGGTATTGTAATACCAGTCACTGCATACCTTTCACTGCACCTGTGTGACTGCACATTGTATTAGTCAACTCAGTGCATACCTTTCACTTCATCCCCCCCAATATGGACAAAACAGGCAGAGGCCGAGCCAGAGGTAGGCCACCCATCAGTTCTGTTCGAGGTCATGCTGACGTGATTTCGTGCAGCCCTGGATCAAAGTACAGTGCTCAGAAGAAGGCACGTGCCCTCAACTCCCAAGATTGTCAGGACGTAGTTGACTATTTAACACAGAACACATCTTCCGCAGCCACCATTGCTACTACAAGCACCACATCCGCTACATTTGACACTTTGCAGGCGTTATTTAATGGGGAATTAACTGATTCACAGCAATTATTGTTACAACAAGATGAAGGCGCTAAGCAAATTACACCACCTCATATGTTTGAGTTAGGCATCACTATGGACGTAAGGTGTGAGGAAGATGATGAAGTATTTGCTGTTGGTGCAGTTTATGAGGTGTCTGATACAAGCGAAGCTGTGGAGGATGATAATGATGTCGACGATGATGATGATACTGGCATAAATGTCACATGGGATCCTAACAGACATGATGACCAGGGGGAGAGTTCAGAGGGGGAGTCAGAAAGGAGTAGGAGGAGACAAGTTGCTGAAAGAAGCAGGGGGAGTTCATTGTCAGAAACAGCTTGTGGCGGTGTCCATCTATGGACAGCCAGCCAACATGCCCTTCAACATCAGCTGCTGACGCCACCATAGTGCCATCACCCCAGGGCTCAGCGCGTGGACATTTTTTTGTGCGTCTGCCTCAGATGAGAGCAATTCCATCTGTACTCTCTGCCACCAAAAATTGAGCCGTGGAAAGGCCAACACCTGCGTAGGGACAACTGCCTTATGAAGGCACAAAAAAAAAATGAAAAAGCACAAACTGCAATGGGAAGACCACCTGTGGAAAAGCAGCACACAAAAGCAAAGCCACCCTCCTTGTCCTCTTCCTCCTCCTCCATCTGGTGCATTATCTTCATCCACTTTCTCCCTTGCACCGTCACAGCCACCCTCCTCCACTCTACCTCTTACCTTGAGCGGTTCCTGCTCCTCTGCCCACAGCAGCAGCCAGATGTTCATGAAGGAAATCTTTGAGCGGAAGAAGCCAATGCCTGCCAGTCACCCCCTTGCCCGGCATCTGACAGTTGGCGTGGCAGAACTGTTAGCTCGCAAGCTGTTGGACTCTGAGGCCAAAAATTTGTGGTGATTGGGACGCAGCAGTGGAAGATACCAGGCCACAATTATTTCTCAAAAAAGGCAATACCCAAACTGTACCATGAAGTTGAAAGGCAAGTGGTGTCATCTCTGGCACACAGCGTTGGGTCAAGGGTCCATCTTACCACAAATGCCTGGTCTGCAAAGCATGGTCAGGGCAGGTACATTACTTATACAGCCCATTGGGTCAACCTGGTGACTGCTGGCAAGTAGGGAGTAGGTGGCTGTGCAGCGGACCTAGTTGTGACACCTCCACGGCTTGCAGGCAGGCCTGCTGCCACCTCCTCTCCTTCTCATCCTACTCCTCCTGCTACATCCTCTTTGCTGTCTTCATCCTCCTCCTCGGTTGAGTGGCAGTGCCACTCTATTGGTGCTGTGATCTCCTCTCCAGCTACACAGCCCCAGCTCCCCAGCTCCCCAGGGCCTATGCTGCATGCCAGGTACGACGGTGTCACGCCATATTAGACATGCCTTGCCGAAAGAAGCCGAGAGTCACACTGGAGCAGCTCTCCTGGCTGCTCTTAACAAACAGGTGGATCAGTGGCTGACCCCGCACCAACTGGAGATTGGCAACGTGGGGTGTGACAACGGCAGCAATCTCATTTCCGCTTTGAATTTGGGAAAGTTGACACACGTACCCTGCATGGCACATGTGCTGAATCTAATAATTCAGAGATTTGTGTGTAAGTACCCAGGCTTACAGGACATCCTGAAGCCGTCCAGGAAGGTGTGTGGGCATTTCAGGCGGCCCTACACGGCCATGGTACACTTGGCCAATATTCAGTGGAGAAATAACTTGCCGGTGAGATGCTTGATTTGCGATAGCCCGACTAGCTGGAATTCAATGCTCCTGATGTTTAACCGTTTGCTACAACAGGAGAAAGCCCTCAACCAGTATCTGTACAACTACAGTAAAAGGACATGCTCTGGGGAGATAGGATTGTTCTGGCCGAAGTACTGGACACTTATGCGAAATTCCTGCAGGCTCATGTGGCCATTTGAGGAGGTTACAAACATGGTGAGTCACAGTGAAGGCGCCATCAGCGACTTGATCCCATATGCTTTCTTCCTGGAGCATGCCATGCGTACAGTGGTGGATCAAGCTGTGGAGGAGCATGAACAGGAACAGGAACAGGAGGAAGAGTTGTGGGATAAATTATCAGCAGAACCAGATGTTTCCTCAACACCTGCAGCAACACAGAGGAGGGGGAGGAGGAAGAGTCATGTGGGGAAGAGGATTCAGATGAGGGAGGTGTTTTTTTAAGGAGGAGGAGGTGCAAGAACAACCACAGCAGGCGTCGCAGGGGGCTTGTGCTGCTCAACTTTCCCGTGGTATTGTTCTTGGCTGGGGGGAGGGGTAGAACTTACCTAACATCACTGAGGAAGAGCAAGGGCAGAGGGTAGCTTCCCTGCTGTCCAACCTGTTGAGGGACCCCCATATAAAAAAAAAACTCAAGGGGAATGACCTGTACTGGGTGGCAACACTACTAGACCCTCGGTATAAGCACCAAGGGGCGGAGATGTTACCAACTCATCAGAAGGCAGAAAGGATGCAGCACTTGCAGAACAAGCTGGCAACTATACTTTACAGTGCCTTTAAGGGTAATGTCACAGCACAACGAAATAAAGGTGCCACTGCCAGTAATCCTTCTCCCATGTCCAAGCAGGCAAGGACAGGACACTCTAGCGATCTCATGGTGATGTCAGACATGCAGACATTCTTTAGTCCAACGCCTCGCCTTAGCCCTTCCGGATCCACCCTCCACCAACACCTCGACCGGCAGGTAGCCGACTACCTGGCCTTAACTGCGGATTTAGACACTCTGAGCAGTGATAAACCCCTGGACTACTGGGTGCGCAGGCTTGACCTGTGGCCAGCGCTGTCACAATTTGCCATCCAACTTCTGTCTTGCCCTGCCTCAAGCGTCCTGTCAGAAAGGACCTTCAGCACAGCTGGAGACATTGTCAGTGAGAAGAGAAGTCGTCTAGGTCAAAAAAGTGTTCAGTACCTCACCTTTATCAAAATGAATAAGGCATGGATCCTGGAGGGCTACTGCCCGCCCGAAGACTAAGTCAGTCCCTGCACACAGCATCTCTGCCTACACGTGCGACTGCCTGCTCCAAGACAAAGTCAGTCCCCAGTCCCCACACAGCATCTCTGCCCACAGGCCGCTTGACTGCCTTCTCTGCCACCACCAACAGGGTCCAGAACTCCAGGTGGATTCCTGAATTTTTAAGGCAGCTGGCCGCTGCTAGCAGCTGTCACTATAATAACTTTTCTGGTGCGTGTACATGCCTGCCTAATTTTTTTGCCAACAACAAAACAAAAGGCATGTACATGTGTCAATTCCCCTTCGTGATCGTTACCTTGCCACGATGAAGGGGCTTGCGTATCACAATGAAGCCGGGTATAGGAAAGTGTTGGGGGGCGCATCCAAAATAATAAGGTTGTTGCTTCATTGTGGACAGACCAAATTCGATCAGCTGGACAGTCACGGTTGTTCTGTCATTGAGCTACTTCAGCCCGGCGACCATATGGGCTGGAAAACCGCCATCGCCTGCACTCTGGCCATGGGGCGCACCAGTCCAGCACGGCCGTCACTACACTAAGAGCTGTTTGCGGTGCGTTACACAGTGAGTTTGGTCGGTCAGTGTGAAGCAGTACACTAATTACACTACCTCATTGATGTATATACATGTAAGATGTTTTAAAGCACTTTACGCCTCCAATTTAGCATGCAATGTGATTTCTGCCCTTAAAACGCTGCTGTGCGTCAAATCCTGATTTTTCTTTGGCGTGTATTCCACTCCACTATGCCCCCCTCCAGGTGTTAGACCCCTTGAAACATCTTTTCCATCACTTTTGTGACCAGAATTAATGTTTGAAGTTTTGAAAGTTCCCCTGCCCATTGAAGTCTATTGCGGTTTCGGAAGTTTGCGTTCGAGGTTCGCGAACCTAAAATCAGTCGAGCCATTTCTAACCAATAGTGGTGGGCAGCTGGTTGAAATTAAGATCTTACTCTCCACTCTTTCCCACTGAAGCCGATTGGGTTCCCCACTGTTAAAATGGTGATTGCTATTTGATGATCCAAAAAGTAGGAATCGTTTTGATCATCACTTTATAAATGTGACACATGTTACTCATTGCCAACAACTATTAGCAATATTGGTGATAACAGGAAACTGCAGAACAGCTTATGAAATTGTTCATCATTTTTACTTATCATAAATGTAGTGACCAGCCGATTGCCAGAAAATGAATGCTATTTCTTCAAATTAACCCCATAGGAGCATAGGAAATCATCAAAAATCACATGGCAAACCCTTTGATACAGTTAGAGAGGTCAGGAAACAAGCCACAGAACAATCTAAAGTTATTAACAAGATAGCAGGTCAAGTATTACAGAACAAGAACTTGGCCAAGGTCAGTAATAATAACAGACATGTACCGAATATAGACAACTGGGAACTTTCTAATAGCCGTCCTTTGCCCAGGAACCAGAGTACCACATAAATAATTCTTATAATGTTGGTGCTCAGGGACACCAGAGGCATGCCAAGAACTTGAAATACACTCTATAGGACTTCAAATGCAATGGGCATCTGCCCAGAAGAGTAAATATTGTCTCTTGAAAAGGCTGAATGTTAAAATCATATTTGCAAAGCAAAATGCCTTTTTATTTCAAAGAAAACATGAACAAATTGTATATATTTCACAATAGCTTACATAACTTTTATCTTCCCAGAATTCAATAAAAAGGCCATACAGTCAAGTCAAGTTCAGCAGCTCCACCCTTCTTGTTGCCTGCTGGGTAATGCTGAAAGGCTGTTCATGATTGTTTTCTATTCTAGAGTTGGCTTTCAAGTAAATATAATTTTCTTTTCTACCAGCCTTAGCAAGATATTGGCATTTGTAGACACAGACCATTTATATTCCACTTTACTCCTGGCGAACTCAAAGTGCCAGAGCTGCAGCCAGCCACTAAGATGCGCTCTATAGGCAGTAGCAGTGTTAGGGAGCCCTGCCCAAGGTCTCCTATAGAATAGTTGCTAGCTTACTGAACAGGAGGAGCCAAGATTCAAACCCTATTATATTCGAGAACAGAGGCGCCAAAAGGATAAAAACACTGTTTAAAAGTTTTAAAAATTGCTTAGGAGGCAGTGGTGGACTTACCTCCTACAAGCAGGCACAACAAGCTGTGTATTCAAAAAAGGGTATATTTATTTGGTACACTCCAAGGGTAGATCGCAACGTATTTCGCAGGTCAAGCCCGCTTCATCAGGCAAATACAGGAAGGAGCACACAACAGCAGTATGTCCGGGTAGAACCTGGCGCCTCAGTCGCCTCACTGCCTCCTAAGCAATTTTTAAAACTTTTAAACAGTGTTTTTATCCTTTTGGCACCTCTGTCCTCGAATATAATACATCTAATATCCCCCCTTGGTGGAGGGGGATACCTCATCTTTCTTCATATCTACAGAGAGCGACTTCTTAATCCTGGGTGAGGACAGGTTAATCTCCTCACCTGCAAATACAGTGGTTGACTGGAGGTAACCCTGGTTTGTGAGTATTTTATTTATACTCGTTCTAATTACCCTTTGCCTGTACATACTGCACCATATTGGGCTCTCAATTCTTCTTCTTTTTTCAAGATTCAAACCCTGGTCTTCTGTGTCAGAGGCAAAGCCTCTAACCAGTACATGATCCAGCCACAGCTTACACTAGCACGGTACTGCTTTACTCTATTGTGACTCTGTTTCAAGGTAACAATTCCATTTTATCGATAATGGAGAAAAAGATTCTTTAGCACACACCTATAGTGTAATGGCCAGTAACTATGCAAGTGGCAAGTATGCAAGTGACAAAGGCAAAATAGAATCTTACCACTGCTGTAGTCCCCCCTGTATGTAGATGCTAGATGTGTTCTTCGCTGATGAATGAGGAAAAAAGGGTGACCATGAACGATGGTATGAAAACAAAGCATGTGCACCATCCATCCTATACCAATCCTGGTTTATTACATCATGTAAAAGTCAATAATTCATACTGGGGAAAAACTTAACATACATAGACATCTTATGTGACAAGATCAGCTGTGGGAGTTGCAGTGGGGTGTCAGGGATTATGGTGGGACCTGCGGCAGGCTGTTTTGCATCCTCCTGGGTGCTTGGTCATGCTGAGTTCCACTGGGAACGCAGCATGAC